>NC_138075.1:42492323-43218990 GCF_964212035.1 Myotis nattereri
AGGAATTAGAATACTTCTGAGAGAAAATGACATAAATTCGCTATCTTTGAATATGTCAGTTTAGCTAGTTACTGACCCATGTCACTAAATGTCTCCAGGTCCCTGGCTTTAATGAAGCCTACAGCCCTGCTTACTGTCATAAGATTAATTGTCCTCAGATGCTAATTTCATTGTATCACTCACTCCTTTAGCTAGAAATCTATAGAAGATAACCTGTTCACCATATCAAGTACAAATTTTATTTCCCATTTTTAACTCATCTTGATTACCTCTTTCTTTCTGCTTATGTTCTCACACTTGAATTCGGGCTTTGCTGTAAAATTAATAAAGTAATATTCATCCATTCCAGTCCACAATGATTGGAACATTTTTTTAAAACTTAATATATGAAAATTAGCTCCATCTAGTAAATCACCTAATTTGTTTTCTTATTTAAGTTTATTAATTCTATCTTCCTAGCTCTCTACAAATTCATTGATAACAGACTATTTTTATAGTTACTTTACATCCATACTGTTGTGGTTTGGGCTCCTCCAGAAGCTGACCTTGACACATTGCGGACCAGTAGTTTTATTGCTAGCTTTCACCAGTGGCCAGATAAGTTTCTATTGAAAGAGTACAAAAAAACGTTTTACATAAATGTTAAAGGCACGCTTTAAAATTAAAAACCCATTGCATTTTGAAGTTATTTATTACATGTTATTACAAGCTAATATCTTTTTAAAGTATGATACTTTGTAAAACACTGTGTAATATGAAGCGAGAATTCTCGTGATCCTTCTGCAATGTTAAGACAAGGACTAAAGTGCAGTTAGTTTATTTGGGAGTAGATACCAGAAAACAAGTGATGGAGTGAGGAATGGAAAGTAGAGAGGGGCAAAAAGCCAATACAGAGCACAATAATAAACTGGTTCCCACTATGGGCAACCAGGGTTTAATCCTGTACTGCCAACTGAGGAACAGTTTAGAATACACCTCAGAATTGACTCATTTGAAGGTGGGGAATCTGATGCATTTATACACCAACTGCTGTCCCTTTTGGTTAAGGGTTGTCCCTAGAGGTATAACTCCCCACATTTTGGTATAGTACCTGTGCTTGACTGAGTGCCTTCTATAGCTTTGGAGAAGACAGAATAGAGGACCACTGGTATGCTGGTGTTAGACCTGGCACGTGGGCGTGTCCACCACAGCTCTGCTGGAATCTGCACTCTGACACCAGGAAAGAACAGGAGCTCTGCCATCCAGCAAACCTGTGTCTTAATCTTGGGTCTACTAGTTACATAACCTTAAGCAAGTCTTCGTGTTTTTTCCTCTCCAGTAATACGGGAATTATAATACAAAGAGTTCTAGGGAAAGTGCCTGACCCATAACGGGTGTTTCATAAATATTTTATTTCTACTAATAGATGGTCAAAAGATACTTCCTGAAATTTATTTCATTGGAGGAAGTGAGTCTATCAGAAATTATAATTGTTTAATACCAGCTCTATCTAAATGATTTTTAAGTTATTATTTAAGTAATGTGGGGATAAGGCATTACTAATAGGTATTTTCTCTCGTAGGTTACCCAAGAGATTTCAGATGAAACAAGAGTTTTCCGCTTATTAGGATCAGACAGGTAAATAGTATGATTGTTTTAATTATCAAAGGAGTTTGGTGGTTGTGTTCTTAAATACTGTCACACAAACTCTTAGAGCAGTGATTCTCAACCTGTGGGTCAAGATCCCTTTGGCAGTCGAACGACCCTTTCACAGGGGTCGCCTAAGACCATCCTGCATATCAGATATTTACATTACGATTCATAACAGTAGCAACATTACAGTTATGAAGTAGCAACAAAAATAATTTTTTTTTCATTTTTTTAATTAAATCTTTATTGTTCAGATTATTGCATTTGTTCCTCTTTTTTTCCCCCCCATAACTCCCCTCCTCCCAGTTCCCGCCCCACCCTCCGCCCTCACTCCCCACCCACTGTCCTCATCCATAGGTGCACGATTTTTGTCCAGTCTCTTCCCGCATCTCCCACACCCCTTTCCCCCCCAAGAATAGTCCATTCCCTTTCTATGTCCCTGATTCTATTATAATCAACAGTTCATTCTGTTCATCAGATTATTTATTCACTTGATTCTTAGATTCACTTGTTGATAGATGCATATTTGTTGTTCATAATTTGTATCTTTACCTTTTTCTTCCTCTTTCTCTTCTTAAAGGATACCTTTCAGCATTTCATATAATCCTGGTTTGGTGGTGATGAACTCCTTTAGCTTTTCCTTATCTGTGAAGCTCTTTATCTGACCTTCAATTCTGAACGATAGCTTTGCTGGATAAAGTAATCTTGGTTGTAGGTTCTTGGTATTCATCACTTTGAATATTTCTTGCCACTCCCTTCTGGCCTGCAAAGTTTCTGTTGAGAAATCAGCTGACAGTCGTATGGGTATTCCCTTGTAGGTAACTGAGTTTCTTTCTCTTGCTGCTTTTAAGATTCTCTCTTTATCTTTTGCTCTTGGCATTTTAATTATGATGTGTCTTGGTGTGGTCCTCTTTGGATTCCTTTTGTTTGGGGTTCTCTGCGCTTCTTGGACCTGTAAGTCCATTTCTTTCACCAGGTGGGGGAACTTTTCTGTCATTATTTCTTCAAATAGGTTTTCAATATCTTGCTCTTTCTCATCTTCTGGCACCCCTATAATTCTGATGTTGGTACGCTTGAAGCTGTCCCAGAGGCTCCTTACACTATCCTCGCATTTTTGGATTCTTTTTTCATTTTGCTTTTCCGGTTGGGTGTTTTTTGCTTCCTCGCATTTCAAATCATTGACTTGATTCTTGCGCTCCTCTGGTCTGCTGTCGGGAGTCTGTATATTATCCTTTATTTCAGTCAGTGTATGCTTAATTTCTAGTTGGTTCCCCAATATAACATCGAGGGTCTCATTAGTTTTCTTGTAGATCTCATTAAGTTTATCGGCAGCTTCTAAACAGTTCTTGAGAGACCTTAAAAGTGTGGTTCTAAACTCTATATCTTCCATTGACAATTTTGTCCTGTTTCTTTGTCTCCGCATTTTGTTATGCTTTCTTGGTGCACCCCCTAGTGGTCTTTGTTCGCAGTCTTATAGTTAAATCTTGATTGTTGTAGCTAATTCCAGGGAGGGTTTGACCTCCAGGCCAAGTGGCTATGAGAATCAGCTGTGTCTGCAGTGAGAGAACTTCTGTCCTCTAGGGAGGTGCTAATCTAGCCTTTGCCTGAGGCTATCCGGCAAATGCCTCTGTGCGGGGCTTGGGCAGGGCGGGTCGCACAGGATCAACAGGGTGGGCCGGAGAGAGCAGTAATGGCGGCTCTTAGTCCTGTCCCCAGGGGCTCTGCCTCTCTGAGTCCCAGCAACGGCTGCAAACCTCGGAGAGAAAGCTGCACTCGCTCTGACCGAAGCCAGACAGTCCCACTTCTCCCGTTTGAGTCTGGGTCCCTAAAGACTCGCCTGTATCTGGAGCTCAGAGTCTGCGACTCCCTCCCGATTGAAAACGCCAACCGCGCCCTCCGCTGCCAGCCCGCTCCGCGCGCGCACTCCGCACCTCAGAATTTGACTTCAGCACTGCGCCTCCTCTGAGTGTCCGTATGCGTTTCTCTTTCCTCCTAGTTGTAGGACTTCCACTCAGCCAGCGTTCCTGTGGTTCTGGGTGATGTCCCTTCCGTTTTTTGGTTTCACTTTTGAAGTAGTTGTTCAAAGCAGCAAACTCCGGCGTTAACCTATGCCGCCATCTTGGTTCTTCCAGTGATGCTCAACAAAAATAATTTTATAGTTGGGTCACAACATGAAGAACTCTATTTAAAGGGCCAGAAGGTTGAGAACCACTGTCTTAGAGGATTTCTCAGCATCTTTATTGAAAGAGAGAATAGTATTTTAATCAATTGATTAATCAGTCTTTTATCAGTGTGAGGATCTTGATTCTAGAGATAGTAATACTCAGCCAAGACAAAATGTGTTAATATAGGTGTTTATGTCCCTGGTACCAGGACATAATTCATTTCAGGCTCCTTTGTTTTCATCATTTCTTCCTAGCATGTTACCTTCTATTAACTATCTATATATATAAAAGCCAAGCTACCAGAACAACCAGTTGTTATGACACGCACTGCGGCAGCCAACCAGCCTGATCAGGGCCCTGATTGGCACCTCCCAACCGACTGTGGCCCTTCCCCGCCCCCCAGTCCGGCCCATCGGGGTGGGCAGCTGGACCCCACACATGCACGAATTCGTGCACTGGGCCTCTAGTTACTATACAAATCCAACAGCATATGTACCCCCTGGCATCTGCTTTTATATCAGAAACTATTCAACTCATTTTCTGAGGTCAGTCTAAATTAGGAGGAATTATGTGGATCTCTGTGATAAAAACTAAAGACAAATTCCAAAACTGTGCCATCTTAGAAAAAATGTAGTAGTTTTTGTTCCCTAAAGTCTATATTGTCTACCTCAACAACTAATAAAACATCCATTCCTACATCAACCAAAGAACTTGTATGCATATATGCATAACCCATGGACACAGACAATAGGGCGGTGAAGGTCTGGGATAGGGGGTGGGGTTGAGCTAGAAGGGGTCAATGGGGGGGGGGGAAGGGGACATGGGTTTTACTTTCAACAATAGAGAGTCAATTTAAAAATAAAATAAACACCCATTCCTTTCTATTTTCTCAACAAAAATTGTTATTGCAGCAAAATTGACTAGTAGTATGCTTAGTCCTAAGTTGAGGATTGAGAACCTCTGGTCTTCAAGTTCAGTCTAGTCACAAAATAATTGCTTAAATATTACACACTTAAGGAAAGGGGTGGGTGGAGTTATGACCCCATAAAAATTTTTAGGAGACTTTTATAAGGAGAAAAAAATATTTTTTGAAAAATGGTAACTAGTGAGTAGAAAAGGTAAGCCCGCAGAGCATGGCAACTTAGTAATTAGTCCTGGGGGGGAAAAAAGAAAGAATGAATTTGAGGACCACCTGGTTAAAGACTCTAAAATGGGAGGCTCTTTGCTTCTCCAGGAAGGGCTGACAAAAGAATTGTGGATCATCCAATAATCCTGGCGTAAATAGCACCTAAACAAGACATAGTATGAGAGAATTATGCTTAATAGAGGGTAGGCATCATAAGCCATTTCTCTTAGTTATGTATTTCTTTCCACCTTCCCCACCCCAAACTTTCTCCTTCAACTATTCCCTTTGTCTTTCTCCATTCTGTCACAATTTGCCCTAAAAAAAACTTTTCTTCAGATCATTGCCTTATTCTGTTTATCTTACTTGAGCATCTCTTTGATTTTAAGATTTATATATTTTATTTTATGTAAAAATAATAATGGTTAACTGGGTAGCTGTGTTATAGGTAATTTTATTTCCCCTTCTACTTTTCTGCAATATATAATATAAAGTACACATTACTTTGTTATTATTTTATTACAAAAGTAATAATATGCTAGTTGTAGAAAACTCATACACTAGAAAAATTTCCCCTCCAAGACTTTTTTTCTGTTCATGGGTACATTATTTTTTATTCTATTTCCAAACCCCTCAACAACAGTGCAAATCCTATGGTATGGCACTTTATTGATTTTTCTTCCTATTGGTCCTTTGATTGAACTCTTTCCTTGCCCTTGTTCCATGGACAAAGGAGTTGGGCCCCACTTTATACTTTTTAAAAAACTTCTTTTTTTAAAAATACCTTGAAGAACAATTTGAATGAGTGTCTCATAGAAATCATGTTTTATCCTCAGCCCTTCTTCCATCCCCTTCTTAGTGTATTTTCTAAAGCTAGCCAATTTATTGTAGTTGGAATAAGAGAATGAGACTCTCCTGAAATGTTTTCAATACTTTAGATACATAAATTCATCAATTCTTACTCAGTTTTGTTTTTAAGTTATAAAATGGAAAGCTGAACTTAACTGTGCATCTGTGATCTTTACGTAAGCTTATGAGAATGTAAACAATGGTAGTCTTTCCTGGTTTGATGTTAGTATTTGAAGCATGCAATCTCTGTCTTTACTCTTACACAAAACTTTTGTTTTGGTTTAATTGCAGGGTTGTCGTTTTGGAAAGTAGGCCAACAGAAAATCCTACTGCACACAGCAATCTTTACATCTTGGCTGGACATGAAAATAGTTACTAAGCAACAGAAACTGATCTCAAATGACAGGAAAATGAATATATTCCATTGAAAGCAAAAATATCTTAAGGAACTTCAGTACAAACTACACTATGATTTGCTTTAACTGTTATGGGTTATATCTCAAATGATCTGTACTTTAAGGTAGAATTCAATATTTTCTGTAGCTGGAAACAGCTGTTTTATCTCTTGCCACTGTGTGGTGGTTATATCAAGTTTGCTTAATAAAAGCTATGAGATAAATAGTCCTATAGTTCCAGGAAGCCCAGTCTTTTTTTAAAAAATAATGTTTGTAACAAGGGTGTCATGATATTTTAGATAACAACTCATGTGATTATCTTCAAGGAGATAAATTTAGTGACAGTTTTCTCATTTTATATCACGTTTTATTCCTTCTTAATGAACGTAATTTTATAAAGAAATTATCAAATAAGCCTTTCACTTTTACATTGGCTATTCTGTATGTTTTTGTAAAATAGAATATTTAATCCTTATTTATTAATCTCTTGCTGGAGTGGTGTAATGTTATCTAACTTTTAGCAAAGGAGGGTTGCAGAGCAGCTTACATTTTTTTATGATGTATAAAAATTTTGTTTACCTTTTAAGAGTAGTAAGAGGGGTTAAAGGCAGTGTATTTGGAGGTTCAATACATACACGCAATTTTGTTTAACAAGTATTTTATAAAACAATATTATCCAGAATTGCCTTAAAGTGAATTTTGTGTTTTCAACTACAAATAGCTGTAAGGGATCATACAGAAGATATTGATGATGGTTGAACTATTATTAGAAGAGGTATGTATGTAGGTATGACTACCATGTGTATGTATTCTTGACAAGCAGTATAATACACCTGTGATTTTTTTTACATTAGGGATAATGCATAAGAAATTAACCTTCATATATATTATCATCCCTTAATGTGTGTGTGTGTGGGGGGGGAGTATTTAACTGCCCATGATATGTAATTCACATGTACTATACCAGAGGGGATGCTGTAAAGCAACTACATGTGTAATCTTGGGTTTTTCACATATGTAGGTATTCATTTTGAGTAGGTTTAAGAAAAAAGTTTTAAGTGAAATTGAATTCCTCATGGGATAGTATAAATAAGTATTATAAAAACCAATATTCTAAAAATAGGAAATAAGGCCATTTTTTTCGTTTACGTCTCTTTTGCTATTGTTAGTATCCAAAGTAAAGTGTCACATTGGTACCTGGTGTCTTAATGCATTCACTGAGGGCAGTTAACATTGAGATGATGAACAAGGAGTTAGCAATAGCAAACTACTGATTTATTTTGAGCAATTACTTGAGAGAAAAACAGTATAACTATCTCATTTGGTCGTTGGCAATTCTGTAAAATAGGTATTATCGTCTCTATTTTTCAGATGGGGAAAAAAGAAGTTAACAGGGTTAATAGACCCAATTCACACAGCAATTAGGGGTTGAGCCAGACCATGAGTCTTGTGACTCTGTTCTTTTCATTATGCAGTATGCAAACAATAAATGTTATGCAAATAAAGTATTGTCCTTTAAAAATGCACATGTGATTCAGTAAGTGTGTGGCTGTTTATTTGGGGTATGTCAAATGGGGCCTCTGGACTGAAGAACACTGGATAGATATAATAGATGGGAGGGGACCATACTCAAAACAGGACATATTTATATACTGGAGACCAGTATCATCCTTCTCTCACTGAATCCTGGCAGCCAGATCTTCCCATCCTACAATATTGGAAGTCTTCTCTGTGCAATCCAGCCAGTGCAACTAGAAAGATCTACACAGCTCCTGACATCAGGTGTCCTAGCTAAACTACCCAGCTAGATAACTCTACACTGACCATCACAGTTGACAAGCCCCCATCACCCCATGTGTCTGGAGCTTACTTTTAGTCCTATGCTATTAAAAATGATTAAGCTACCAGGAGTTATAAAACATCTGAGGAAGGCCTCTAATTTGAAAGAAAAAAAAAACAATTGGAGAGGAAACAAACTTAGAGGAAACAGACTGCAGGATAAAAGCATCAAGAAAAATGTTATCTTCAGAAAGATGTTCCAACTATGAATCAAGAGTAGGGTACTAAATAAAGGACCTTTCAAAACAACAAAAAAAAAGCTCTAAGAAAATAGAGCATACCTGAATAATTCAACAGAAAATTTAAAATACAAAGTTGAATTTCTCAGAAAATCAAACAAAAAGAAATGACATATTGGAGGGGGAAAAAGAAAAGCCCTGGCTGGTTTTGCACTGTGGTTAGAGCATCAGCCTATGGACCAAAGGGTTGAGGGTTCAATTCCCAGTCAAGGGCATGCACCTTGGTTGCAGGTTCCCCAGCTTCAGTAAGGGTAGTTGCAGGAGGCAGCCAATCGATGTCTCTCCCGTGGATGTTTCTTCCCCCCACCCTCCCTTCTACTCCACTCTCTAGAAATCAGTGGGAAAAATATTCTCGGGTGAGTATTAAAAATAGTAACAGCCCAGGAGGCCAAATATCCATCTCCCAGAGATCCAAAAAGGAAAAGCAACAAGTCAGAGTATTTCAAGAAATATTTCCAGTACTGAAGAACTTAAGATTCTAGATTGAAAGAACACCTATACCAAAGCACATTATTATGAAGTGTCAGTGGCACAGATCAAAGAGAAGATCTGCTATGTTTCCAAAGAAAAAGGGCAGGTCAAATACCAAGAAACAAGAAACAATAGCTTCAAATTTCAACAGAAGCATTGCCTTCAATATTCTGAAAGAAATTTCCAACCTAAAATTCTGGATTCAAATAAACTATTAAACCTAAGAGTAAAATGAAAACATTTTTAGCTGTACACGGTCTTGAAACCTTTACCTTCCACAGAACCTCTCCCATATAGGCTCCTTAACTATCAAAAAATGCCCTGAGACAGAAAGCTGAAAGAGTAAGAAATCTGAGCTTATACTGAACTAAAATCAATGGGAAAAATACCCTCCTGTGAGGATTAGCAACAACAACAAAAAAGATTCAGCCCAGCTGGTGTGGGTCAGTGATTGAGCATTGACCTAAGCACCAAGAGGTTTCCGATTCAGTTCCCAGTCAGGGCACATGCCTGGGTTGCATGCAGACTGGATCCCCAGTGGGGGCCATGCAAAAGGCAGCCCATCAATATTTCTATATTCCTCTCCCTCTCTCTAAAAGTCAATGAAAACATAATTTAAAAAAGATTCAGTGTGACCCCAGCAGATATTTTATGGAAATTCATAAGCTGATTCTCAAATTATATAAAACTAGTGACCCGTTGCGTGAGATTTTGTGAGACCTGGGACCCCACCTCTGGTCCCCACCCCTGTGGCATGCACATGGGGTCGTGGAAACCCTGGCAGAAGCCACACAAAGCAGCCGCTGGCTCTGCCCCCGCTGCCCTGCCCCTGCTGTGCGCGTAGCCATATTGTGATGGTGTTACTGCATGAGGGTCAATTTGCATATTGCCTCTTTATTATATAGTATGTTCAGGGCCTGGAATAATCAAGGCAATTTTAAATAAGAAAAACCTGAGAGTTTTAGGCTACCAGATTTCAAGAATTAACAATAAAGCCACAACAGCAGTTAAGATAGTATGACATTGGCACAGACAGACAAATGTAAGAGTCCTGAAACAGACCCACACTTAGTCACTTATGTATGACAGTTGCAAAGCAGTGGAATGAAGGAAAATATAGTGTTTTCAATAAATTTTATTGAAAATTATAATGGAAAATCAAATCTTGACTACTACCTTGCACAATAAATACAATTATCCAATAGATTATAAATCTAAAATATATAAAACTATAAAGCTTTTAAAAAAAAAACAATAGCCCTTACCGGTTTGGCTCAGTGGATAGAGCGTCAGCCTGCAGACTCAAGGGTCCCAGGTTCGATTCCGGTCAAGGGCATGTACCTTGGTTGCGGGAACATCCCCAGTAGGGAGTGTGCAGGAGGCAGTTGATTGATGTTTCTCTTTCATCAATGTTTCTAACTCTCTATCCCTCTCCCTTCCTCTATGTAAAAAATCAATAAAATATATTAAAAAACAAAAAGAAAACAATATCTTCATGAACTTGGAGTAAGCAAGGATTTCCTAAATAGAAAATTAAGCCTTAGACTGTAAGAGAAAAAGTTGGTCAGAGGGGCTTAATTAAAATTAACATACTCTGTTCATCTAAAGACACCGTTACAAGAATGAGAAGATAGCCACAAAATGGAAAAGAGACTTGCATGTATCACAAAAGACCTACCTAGAAGATAAAAAGAGCATAAGAAAAAGGCAAACAACCCAATAAAAAAAGGTCCAAAAGATTCTGAACAGGCACTCCACAGAAGGTAACATCCAAGTAGCCAATATGATTTCATCTTTCTTGGTTATCAGAGAAATTCATATTCAACAATACAGTACTTTCATACACCCACCAACATGGCCAAAACAAAAAAAGACAAATTGGTGAGATTGTGAAGAAACGAAACCGGTACCTGCACATTGCTAATGGAAATAGAAAATAGGGCAACTCTTTGAAAGATAGTTTGGCAGGTTTGTGTGTGTTTTAATTCTCACCCAAGGCTATGTTTTTATTGGTTTTTAGAAAGAAACATTGATTGGTTGCCTCCCATACACCCACAACCAGGGAATTGAACCTGCAACCTAGGTATATGCCCTGACTGGGAATCGAACACACAACCTTTTGCTGTACAGGACAACTATCCAACCAACTGAGCCACATTACATTAAAAGCTAAATCTTTTAAAAATATATATTTTTGTTTTTGTTTTTTTAGAGAGAGAGGAAAGAAAGGTAGAGAAATAGAAACATTGATGAGAAACATCAACATCCATCTGCTGCCTCCTGCATGCCTCCTGCTGGGGGTCAAGCCTGGGCATGTGCCCTGACCCGGGATTGGAATGGAACAGGTGACCTCCTGGTGCAAAGGTCAGTGCTCAACCACTGAGCCACACTAGCCAAGCTAAAAGCTAAATCTTGTTTTCCCAACTTGAAACAATGCAGTGAATGTGCATGTGCACTGGTGTTAGATCTATACGTGTGTACTCTCTGTTTATACTTGATTTTTAGAGAGTAATGGTGGAACCAAACTACAGAGAACTTGAAATATTTTTTAATTGTTGGCCTTTCCATATACCAGTAGCAGTGGGAATCTAGGTCTATGCTGCTCATGTCAGGAGAGAATTTCAAGATACTTAGAGCAATCTGCAAAATCTTATCTGCTATTTATTTTGTAATGTTTTTGTTTTGTTAATCCTCACCCAAGGATGTTTTTTCCATTGATTTCTAGAGAGAGTGAAAGGGAGAGAGAGAGTGGGAGGGAGACAGAGACATCAATTTGCAAGAGACATATCAATTGCCTTCTGCACATGCCAAAACCAACCAGGGCCCAGAATCGAACCTGCGACCCTTTGGAACACAGGGCTGTGCTCTAACCACTGGCCAGGGCTATTTTGTAATGTTTTTAAGGAGTCCCATCGTATAGCAGCCATGCCCATTATGTTATGTGTGTTTTACTACTTTTAAAAAAATATTTTTATTGATTTCAGAATGGAAGGGGGAGAGAGAGAGAGAGATAAAAACATCAATGATGAGAGAGAATCATTGATCGGCTTCCTCCTGCACGCCCCCTACTGGGGATCAAGCCGGCAACCCCGGCATGTGCCCTTGACCAGAATGGAACCCGAGACCCTTCAGTCCACAGGCCAACACTTTATCCACTGAGCCAAACGAGCTGGGGCAGTAATTAATTTCTAGGTTGCAGGTGACTCAAATGAAGCATAAGGAGGCTATGTGACTGGCTCAGAGCAGAGCTGGATTCGATCCTAGGTAATCTAGCCCTAGAGTTCACGCTCTCACCAGGAAAATTAGGTCAGGTGATATTGTAGAAAAATAATATGTTGATGTTTAAAGTGAAGGATTTCTTATTGTTTGTGGGAAATGTTGTTTAAATGATGTTTTTTTTACAAGGACCTACACATGAGTTTGCTCTAGATGCCTCAGTAATATCTCACTACTTAATATGTGACGCTGAGCCATTCCTGTGAACGCTATTTACAATGATAAGATTTCTGTATGTGGGTGTAACTATAATCTTTGTTCAATCTTTGGCGTGCATAAAGATGATCTTATGAAACTATTTAGATCTTTTGGATCTATAGATGCCTAAAAATTCAGTAGTTGACATGGGAAATGTATCTAGGGTACCAGAGGTTACTGTTTGTACAAAGGGTTATTCAGATGCCAATGAATAAGCATCACAAAGTTTTTTGGGTTTTTTTTTTAATATATTTCTTTATTGATTTCAGAGAGGAAGGGAGAAGGAGAGAGAAATAGAAACATCAATGATGAAAGAGAATCATTGATTGGCTGCCTCCTGCATACCCCCTACTGGGGATCGAGCCCGCAACCCAGGCATGTGCCCTTGGCCGGAATCAAACCTGGGACCCTTCAGTCCGCAGGCTGATGCTCTATCCACTGAGCCAAGCCAGCTAGGGCCACAAAGTTTTTATACAGGAAGTGAGAGTTGAGAGGACTGAGAGTGTTAACTCTAGGAAATGGATGCATTTGTAAAACAATCAGTATGAAAAGAAATCTCATTAGAGTGAAGAATACTTTTTAAATGCAAATAATTTATACTTCTTGTCCTCTCCTTCCTCCCTTCTTCACCTTGTCATGAACACAACTATTTCTATTTTGATATTAGGTTTCTTTAAGGCGGGTTTATATTCTTTAACCACATAAGTAGAGCTCATTTGAAGCTGCAGTATGGTACCACAAGTGGAAAGAATGCAACTCAGAATTGAGACCCTGGTTTTATGCCTGTGTTTTACTCTGAACAGTCATTTAAATGTTTTGTATCCGTTTCCTCAATTGTCAGATGTGCCCTCTTTCCTCCACAGACTCTGGGGAAGTATTTTGAAAAGCAAAATATCCGATTTAAACCCCAGCCCTCCAAGTCATCCCATCCAGTTGCCACCGGGAGGAAACCCGCTGGGCGAGGAGGCAGAGCGCTAGCTCTGCATGGACGCACAGTGTTGGCTCTCGGGAAAGTCACGTCTTATTTCCAGGGCCCAGCACGGCGTCTCCTGTGTCAGCACCCAGTAAAAGTCTGCTCTCCAATCGGCTCTCTCTGTGTCATAGTTTTAAGCTGAAGTTCAGAAAGTTAATTTTTTTTTCTATTTATTGTCTCATAAATTTACATTTTAAAAAATCGAAAAAGCACAGAATGTACTTAGATTGCCTTATGAGTATGATTAGCAAATAATTGTCCAAAGTGGCAAAGAGATGTACACCTTGAGGTTCTGAGACTTATTTCCAAAAGAAGGATCGTCATATCCACTGACACACACCCTCTGGTGATTAACCCTGCAGTGTTACACTGCTGAGCAGTCATGGCATTTGGGTTCATTGGTGAAAGTATTAGGTGGTTGTTTTAAAATCTGAAAATGCAAAGAAGTGTTGAGGTTGTTCAAGGAAAGTTGAGAAAAGAAAGTGTTTAGAAGAGGTGCTTAAAAAGGGTGGCTGGCCATATGACAAAATAACTAAAGTTATGTTAATGAGGGATGAGAACATTTTATGTTGTCTGGGCCCACATATAAAGTCAAGAGGATAGGCTCTTATTTAAGTTCATTTTCCAATATTTACCTTGATTCGCTAGGCTTTACTATCTCCAGTAAGGGGGGGAGTTATTTACAGGCCTGGTTTTGTAGCGTGTAGCAGTGCCTGGTCAGGAGGAGCTTGGCTGGCCTAAACCTGGCTCCTCTGTAGGTTGCCGTGTATCAGGATGTCAGCTCTCATCATTAGCTCCCTGAGCATCTGAGGACCTTTCTCACGGTGTTCTTCGTTGTCTTAACTCCATCCGCCACTGGGGGTGGGCTTGGACATGGCGGAGCTGGGTTTGAAGCCTGCCTCCAGCCCTGGGTGGCTGGGTGGCCTTGTCTCCCTTGACCAACCTCTCACAGCCTCAGCTTCTTCTTTTATCCAATGGGGCACTTCATCATCCCAGCCAGGAAGTAAATCCAACCATGTACGATTGTTATAAAGATTAGAGATAATGCAATTCATGAGCCCAAAACATAAGTGCCCCTAAATGGTAGTTATTAACTATTTTCTGTATGTGCCCTAGAAGCGATTTCCTTTCCAAATCCTCTTTAAACAGGGAAAATAAATTCAAGTATTTCCTGAAGCAGCTTTATATGTCATTTTAAAATCACAGTGACTCAACTGTCTTTTCCTTACAGGAAACATAATTGGGGAGCGGAGGGAGAGGAACTTCAGGCCTGGCCGCCGGGTTCACACTCAGATGAAGTGCCAGGGTTCTCGCAGCCTCACGGGGAACTGTGCTCTAGTGCCGGGCTGCACACCGATGAAGCTGCTGAGCTCCCGTGAGAAGGAAGCATGGTGACAAGGTCCATCCCCCGGGCAGCTTCAAGAGGAGGAGGGTCCTCCATTGTGAATTATAAGTATTTTAGGCCAGCTCCCAATGCCCTGTGCATCGATTCACTCAGACACCCTGACAACCACCCCTCTATGTGTGACAGAATTTACCAAGCGACCGAAAAATGCACAGGAGTACCCAGAGACACAGGAAAAACCCATTTATTTCCAGATGTACTAGTGCCGTGACTCAGGGGAGCCTGTTTCCAAAGCCTGAGCCAACCAATATGGAGGAAGCTTTCTCTTTATACCCTTTGGCTTCTCTGTCCCCTAAATATGAATCAGACTTCCGGACCTTTTGCGGGCTTTGCAAAAAGCCCCGTGTGTTGGGATGGGGGACGTGAGACCACACCTAAAGGCCTGGCCTGGCGCCAGCGCTGGTGACCCCCTCTGGGGGTTGTGTATTGTTCATGGTTTATGGCCTCTGTAAAACGTGAATATTTAGGTAAATAGGTCTTGCAAGACCAGATAATTAAGGAGGGGGCAGTGACTAGGGTGGGCAAACTTTTTGACTCGAAGGCCACAATGGGTTCTTAAACTGGACCAGAGGGCCGGAACAAAAGCATGGATGGAGTGTTTGTGTGAACTAATATAAATTCAAAGTAAACATCATTACATAAAAGGGTACGGCCTTTTTTTTCAATAGTTTTATTCATTTCAAACAGGCCAGATCTGGCCCGCGGGCCGTAGTTTGCCCACGGCTGGCTATAGGCTAACAGGAATGTGCATTAGGGATACTGATTAACCAGGTACAGAGTCAGGCTGTCAGCCCACCCCCCTCCCCCGCAAAATTGTCTTATTTTCCTCATCATGTGTTGGGTAGTATTGGCTACACGGTTGGGAGCAAAGCTTCTGGAGTCAGACCGCCTGGGCCCAGTTGCCCGCTTCGTGTCCTTACTGCCCATCCTGAAGCTCACGCCCTCCTCTGAAACCCCACTGTAACAGTGACTCTCCTCCTGGGGCTGTGCTGAGGCACGAGCATAAAACATCCTTAGCATAATGCCTGCCACGAAGTAGGCACTAATTAAGCAGTTATTGTGGTGGCGGTTGTGTGGGCAATAGTAATTATCTTGCACAAGATGAAACACCAGCAAGAAGGCAGAAATCCTGGTCTCTGATTCCCAATCCCAGGCTCTTTCTCTGAGCATGTGTTAATCTACTGAATGATTATTGCTCTCTTAAATGATTAAAATACCACAGTACCGTTGGTGTCGTCCAGGGACATTGAAGTATTCTCTCTGATTATGCAGAACTGCAAAAAAATCACTGTAAGTGGAAAATAATGTGTCATGGTTCTTTTACATTTGCTTGAGAAAAAGAGCCCACATTCTTCAGCTTCCCAAGAACTATACTGCACAGGAGTTATAATTCTTCGATGTGAAAACCCTTTTCAGTCCTGCCAACTGAAAGGACTGCTGTGATTGACAGTATAGAGGCCATAGTGTCCTCTCTGTTTGGCACTAACGGGTGACATCAACTGTTTGTCTCCCTTTCAAAGTTGTTCTCTTATACTTTAATCCAACTTCCTCCAAACATAACAACTGATGCAGCTGCAGGACACGCTAGCTTTCTGGTTCACTGCCTACTTAGGCGTAAATAACTGGGGCACTTGCTCCCTCCTTTAACTACCACTGGCTTGGCACAGCCCCAGGATCCTTGGGTACTGAACCATAAAGTTAATTTTCCAGACTCACTTTGGCCTGGTGTGAACTTTAGACAAGGTAGCTCTGGAAAAGTTCACAGTGACTTTCCTACCTCATCTTAAAATATTGTCAAAAAGAAACTTTCACCAACATATACCATATTTTGGGTCACGAAGCAAACCTCAACAAATTTCAAAGAATTTAAATCATACAAAGGGATTTCTCTGGAAACAATGGAATTAAACTAGAAATCAGTAACAAAAAAATATCTGGAAAATCCAAAAATAGTTGGAAATTAAGCAACACACTTCAAAATAACCTACAGGTCACCTAGGAAGTCTCAAGGGAAATTAGAAAATATTTTGGCCCTGGCTGGGTAGGGTAGCTCAGTTAGTTAGAGCATTGTCTCAATATGCCAAGGTTGGGGGTTTGATCCCCGGTCAGAGCACATACAAGAAATCAACCAATGAACGTATAAATAAGTGGAACAACAAATAGTGTTTCTCTCTCTGTCTCTGAAATCAATAAATTAAAAAATGTTTGAGGTGAATGAAAATGAAAATGCAACATCAATATTTTGGGGATTTATTTATAGTGGTGCTTACAGGAAATTTTGTGGCATTAAAGGCTTATATTAGAAAAGAAGAAAGATCTAGAATTAATGGCATAAGCTTCCATCTTAAAAAAAAAACAACTAGAAAAAGCAGGTAAAAACAAAGCAAGCAGAAGAAAGGAAATATTAAAGAGATGAAATCAACAAAGTTGAAAAACAGAAAAAAGCATAGATGAAATCAATAAAATCAAAAGCTGTTTCTTTAAAAGGTCAATAAAATTGATAAGCCTTAGTCAAACTGATCAGGGAAAAGGAGGGAAAAAATTGCTAATATCAAGAATGACATAGGAAACACTACTATAGACATTAAGAGGATAATAATGTAATATTGTTACATGTGAATAACATTAAAATGATAATGTATCATTGTTATATATAGACAACTTTGTGCTCATAAATTCAAATATCTAGATAAAATAGGCAAATTCCTTGAAGACACAAACTATCAAAGCTCACTCAAAAAGAACCAGATATACTGAATAGTTCTACATTTTATTAAAGAAACAGAATTTGTAATTTAAAATATTTCAACAATGAAAACTCCAGGCTCAGATTGCTTTACTGGCAAATTCTACCAAATATCTAAGGAATAATACCAATTTAATATAAACGTCTCCAGAAAATATTAGACAGGAAAACACTTTCTAACTCATTTTATGAGATCAGCATTACTCTGATACCAAAACTAGACAAAGACATTACAAGAAAACGATGGATCAATATATCAAGTAACATTAACGCAAAAATCCTCAGTAAAGTATTACTAATCAACTCCAGCAATGTATCAAAATAACAGAATATCATAACCAAGTTGGTTTTATCCCAGAATGCAAAGTTAGTTCAACATTTAAAAATCAATAGATAAATACTACTGCAAATATTTATGAAAAAAAATTTTGTTAATTAAATAAACCTTTTTCAAACAAACAAAAAATCAATAGATATATTAGTGAGATCATGGCAGGAATGGGGAGGGAGTCAATGGGAGGAACAAAGGGGACATTTGTAATAATCTGAACAATAGCCGAAACCGGTTTGGCTGGGTGGATAGAGCGTCGGCCTGCAGACTGAGAGGTCCAGGGTTCGATTCCGGTCAAGGGCATGTACCTGGGTTGCGGGCATATCCCCAGTGGGAGATGTGCAGGAGGCAGCTGATCGATGTTTCTCTCTCATCGATGTTTCTAACTCTCTGTCTCTCTCCCTTCCTCTCTGTAAAAAAGCAATAAAATATATTTAAAAAAAAAATAATAATCTGAACAATAAAGTTTTAAAAAAATCAATCAATACAGCCCATCCAGTGTAGCTCAGTGGTTGAGTGTCTACCCATGAACTAGGAGATCACGGTTCAATTCCTCCTCAGGGCATATGTTTGGGTTGCAGGCTTGATCCCCAGTAGGTGGTGTGCAGAATGCAGCCGGTCAATGATTCTCATCATTGATATTTCTATCCCTCTCTCTATCTCCCTTCCTCTATCTGAAATCAATAAAAACATTTTAAAATATATACATATAAATCAATCAATATAATTCACTATATCAACAGACTAAGGAAAATCATATAATATAAAGAAGAAAAGTCATACAATCATCTCAATAGATGTAGAAACGCATTTGACAAAACTCAACATCAATTCATTATTTAAAAAACACCTCTCAGCAAACTGGAATTAAAGAGAAGTTTCCCAATCTAATCTATTTGCTGCATAACAAATAACCCCAAAGCATAAATATCAAACATTTATCCTCTCACCGTTTCTAGAGGTGCCTCTGGCTTAAGGCCTCCCAGGAGACTGAACGTGTGTTTGTCAGCTGGGGCGAAGTCTATCTGAAATCTCCCTGGAATGGGGTGTGGGACAGGGGGAGATCTGCTTCCAAGCTCACTCACATGGTTGTTGGGAGGACTCATTTCCTCACAGAGTATTAGACTAGTGCCTGAGTTCTTCCTGGCTGTTGGCTTCCTCGGTTCCTGGCCATAAGGCAGCTCGCAACATGGCATCTGTATTCCCTCAGAGCAAGGAAATGAGAGCCCAAGGGGGCACCCAAAGTGGAAGTCAGTCTCCTCGTAACCTAACCTCAGGAGTGATATTACATTACTTTTGACGTATCCCGTTCCTTAGAAGCAAGTCACTAGGTCAAGTCTATACTGAAAGGAAGAGGAGCACACAAGGCCATGAATACCAAGAAGCAGGGTCATTAAGGGCCATCTTAGAGGCCGTCTGCCACAGCACCTACAAAGAAACCTAGCATCACTCCTAGTGGTGCAAGAATGAATGGTTTCCTCCTGCCCTGGCCGGTTTGGCTCAGTGGATGACTCAAGGGTCCCAGGTTTGATTCCGGTCAAGGGCATGTACCTTGGTTGTGGGCACATGCCCAGTGGGAGCTGTGCAGGAGGCAGCTGGTTGATGTTTCTCTCTCATCGATGTTTCTAGCTCTCTATCCCTCTCCCTTCCTCTCTGTAAAAAAATCAATAAAATATATATTTTTTAAAAAAGAGAATGAATGGTTCCCTCCTAAGACCGGTGTAAGGATATCTGCTCTCACTGCTCCTATTTGAGTTCCCACTGGAGGACCTGCCACCGGCAGTAAAGCAAGAAAAAGAAAAGGCATACCAGTTGGGAAGAACCAAAACGGTCCCTATTTGCAGATGACATGATTGTCCTCATAGAAAATCCCAAGGAATTTACTAAAACTTCCTGGGGCTTTTAGATAGATCAGTGAGAAAACATCCAGATGACAGATAAGCATATGAAATACTGCTCAACGTTAGTCATTAGAGAATTCCAAATGAAAGCCACAACACGCCATTGCCCACATGTTCAAATGGTTGAAATAAAGAGATCTGGCATACTAAGTGCTGGCAAAGAGGCAGAGTAACTGGAATGTTGCTGGCAGGAAGGTAAAATGGTACAGTCTCTTTGGAAAACATTTTGGCAGTTACGTCAATAACATATACTTATCATATGACCCAGCAGGACTCCTAAGCATTATTTTCCCAAGAGAAATGAAAACATATGTTCCCACAATGGACCATGCATGAGTGTTTGCAGTGGCTTGGCTTATAATCACCCAAACTGGAAACAACTGAAACGTTCTTCAAGTGGGGATGGATGAACAAGCTATGGTACACCATACAATGGAACACGACTCAGTAATAAATGGGAATAAACTGACAAATGGAACAGAATGGGTGAATATCAAATTATTTATGGTAAGTGAAAGAAGCCTAGCTCAAAAGGCTGCATAATGTATCATTCCATTGACATGACATTCAGGAGAAGGAAAACGGTAGAGACAGAAAACACATCAGTGGTTGCCGTTGGCAAACAATTCCTGGGAGGTCTGCAGATGAACTCCAGTCCACCCTGGACCGTCTATATGCTACTTCGTTGTCAAGGCAGCCACCCATCCCGCTCCTCCCAGCTCCTGCTCCCACCTGACCCTGCCCTGATTTACAGTTAGTGGCAGCTGCTTGGCACCGGACTGGTCTCTGTTTGGTAGACAGTATGTTAATTCTCTCTCCTCGGGTATTACCTCCAGGGCAAACACCCACCTCAGTGCTGGGCAGATGAAACAGCATAGATGACCCAGTACTGAGACGGTGGGCCGGGTGGCAAATGATTTCACGACTTCCCCAGGTTTTCTACTTCCCTCCTCTGTGCTCAAACCGGAGCAAGCAGGAGCCAGTTGGGAATAAGGAACCCCAAGCGAGGCAGGCTCTGTGACCTCCATCTCCCACGTGAGAAGCCTGGCTGCAGGGGAAGTCAGTAGCCAAGGCGCACCCTTCCCCTCCCAGCCGGTGGAGTGAAGCGCTGACTTTAACCAATTTTGGCCAAATCTTCTTCATCTTTGCCTTTCTCTCCCTGTTTTTCATTCATTCATTCATTCATTCATTCACTGACTGGATGCTACGCCACTGGTCAGGACAGGCACAGAAGCTGCCCTCAGGGCGTTCACAGTTTAGCGGAAAATACCGGGGAGTAATCAGCTGTTACTCGGTGTGGTCACCGCTAAGCCCTTGATGCAGGAAGGGGGGTAGGGGGTGGGGGTGGGGGTGGGAGGAGGATGGGGGGGGGGGGGAATCCTAGCGCAGGCGTCTTCCCGCAGACTCCGCTCCGGCTGCATTCCCCTCCGGCCGGAGTCTGCAGTCTTGCAGGCCTCTCGCCGGCGGAGGGACGTAAGCGCCGGGCCCCGGGCCCACGGTGGGGGCAGCGCCTTCAGGGGCCCGAGGACCACCCTCCAGGGCCCTTCTCCGCTGCAGGGACCGCGGCGGGTCCAGCGGGGAAGCCAGGCGCGGCGGCCCCGCCCAGACCAGCCGGGGGCGGGGACCCGTTCCCATAGGGACCCAGCGGGGCGCAGAGCCGGGCTGGAGTCGCGAGGTGGGAGCGGGGCCAGGCCCGGCAGCCGCAGCGCGTGAGTCAGGGCCGGGAAGGAGGAGCGGGCCGGGCCGGGCCGGGAAGGAGGAGCGGGCCGGGAAGGAGGAGCGGGCCGGGCCGGGAAGGAGGAGCGGGCCCGGCCGGGCCGGGAAGGAGGCGCGGGCCGGGCCGGGAAGGAGGAGCAGGCCGGGCCGGGCCGGGAAGGAGGAGCGGGCCGGGAAGGAGGAGCGGGCCGGGCCGCCACGTGGCGCCGCTCGAGGCGCGGGAGGGCGGGCAGAGCATCTTCCCGCGACCGCGGGTCGGCAGCGGGGGTCCCGCGCGCGGCGGGTCGGCGTGGCCCTCGGCTCCGGAGCTCCAGGCCCGCGCCCCTCCCGGCGGGTCTCCCCTCCTCCCGGCCGCGCCGCCGCCCCCGCCAGGAGCCGGGCGGTGTCTTCTTGCCGCAGGGAAATCAGACCCGAAATTAGAACCAGGGGAAGCCCTTAGCCAGCTCGCGTGTCTTAGATCGGGTGAAGTCTAACACGAAAAAGATAGATTCTCCTGCAGCTCGGTTCGCTTTAGGGCGCGGGGTTCCATTGCCACTCGCGGGCATATGTCAGAGGACCGTGGCTTTCCCGACCCCGGGCTGTCCTTCGGGCACGTGGCCGCTGCGAGGGGCGCGGCTTCAAGGCCGTCGGCTCCGAACTGGGAGCAGGTGCCTGTTCCTCCGGGTCCCGCCCAGGCGCGTCCGGAGGGCGCCCGGGGCAGTCCGTGTGCGCCAGTCTTCTTCAAGCGACACTTGCAAACTATGTGAAGCCCCACTTTAAGAAGGTTCATTCCTCTGTGATGGAGAAGTACGAAAAAATTGGGAAAATTGGTGAAGGATCCTACGGCGTTGTTTTCAAATGCAGAAGCAGGGACACGGGTCAGGTTGTGGCCATCAAGAGGTTTCTGGAATCAGAAGATGACCCGGTCATCAAGAAAATCGCCCTTCGCGAAATCCGCATGCTCAAGGTAACGGGTTCTTTCAAGTGAATTTCCAGGGATAAAAAAAAAAAAAAATCGGAGGCCTTGAGATGTGGTCACATCTCCTTCCTTCATGGCCTTTTGACACAAATGGGACGTCTGTGCACAAGGCACCAGTTATATAAGGAGCTAGAAAGCAGAGGTGGGCAAGGTGGTACTCACTTTCAGAGATGCTGGGGGTATTTTATTTTCCTTCTCAGTAGCTTCTCTCCCATGTCACCTATAGAGCTGGTCCTTTAAGGGCCATCAGCTGTGATTGAGAGCACAAGAACTTACCACATGGATAGCATTCATGGCTTTTACACTCCCAGGCTGACTTCTGTTGAGGGTCTTAGTGCATGAAGAGAATTGATTATTCACCTGTTTCCAAACTGTCAGGGAGCTGACAGGTGCTCCTCACACCTCACATGCATCTACTGCTGAGCCTCATGTTGTCCTGCCTTGAGAAGAAGGATTCTTCTCAAAAAAGTGGAATGGTCACTTTTGAAATGTTTATTCGGGAACCGTGGGAGACCATGATTTCAAACGGGGGAGGGGGAGTTGTTTATTACAAGCTAAAACTATTTTTTCCCTCTAATGGAAAGACGCTTCTTCTCTGACTTTCTGTGGAGATGAACCCAAACTGCAAGGTAAACCGTGACATGTAATGAATGTGGTGGGTGGGGGTTAACCTGGTTTTAAATGTGGACTGACTCTCTGACAAGGGAAGAGCAGCTTTGGGGGAGATGATGGAACACTCGGGATTTTCTCTTTTTCCTGCTTCTCCATTTCTCCAGTCCTCTCTAAGAAAACTCTTTTTTTTTTTTTTACTTGATGTTTTCTTTTTTTTTATTTAAAAAAGTATTTATTGTTGAAAGTATTACAGATATCCTTCTTTTTCCCTCCCATTGCCCCCTTCTACCCAGTTCCTGCCCTACCCCAGGCCTTCATCGCCCTATTGTCTGTGTCCATAGGTAATGCATATGTGCATATAAGGTCTTTGGTTAACCTCTCTGCCGCCTCCCCTCCCCTCTGAGATTCGTCAAGAAAACTCTTCTTTTCCCCACGAATTGAGTAAGTGGGTTATCTCTGGATAAGGATCCCGAATGGGCAGCAGCAGCAGACTTTGGATAAAATAGAGTGGGTACTGGGAACACTTGCTTCTTTCGGTTTAGGATGTTCTTTACCTGGATGTTGTCTGTTCTGAGAAAACACTTCCAATCACCCCTCTTCCTGAAGTGCTCCCCTCGGAGGGGTGAGACCAGCGGTGTTCACCGTCTGGGCCCGTCTGCCCTTCCCCACCCTCCTTCACAGGGAGAGGTTCTCCCCATTTCTCTTGGGCCAGTGGACAGTTTTTCTCTTTCTCAGGCCTTCCTAGAGGAGAAGGTGATGATTGCATTTCAAAGGGTTCCTTTACTCCAAAGAAAAAGAACATTTCTTTCTAGTGGAGAGTCTTTTCCTGACTCTGAGATCACCTGTGATGCCTCTCTGACATCTCTCCCCTCTCTTTAGCAATATGGTGTTTACAGGCGTGGCTCCCTTAATTAACTGAGTTCCTCCAGAATGGGGACCTCGCCTCTGTATCTCTGTATCAACTACTTGGTGTTTAGTAAGGCTTCTTGCTGGGTTTTTAAAGAAGGGTTTAGAAAATAAGCTCTTGAGAAGGGGAGGTGTTGCCAATCAGGGAGTCAGAGGTGTTCTCTTGAATAACTGAATGTCGATGTGCCCTAAGGGTAGAGCCCTAAACAGGAGCCTGCTTTCAAAGTGTGCAGCACCCCACTCTCCAAAACCAAGTGCACAGATGTAGATGCCCCTATCTGTATGAGGCGATGGGACTAGGTTTCTGTAGAGACTGTCCCTTTAAGCCCTAACGCTTCAGAATTCTGTGATAGTCCTAACACATAATGGGTACGTACTAAATATTTGCTGAATAAGTGAATTGAGGGCATGTTGAATAAAGTCACGTTTTTCCATTTATTTTCTCAGTAACTACTTATAGAGCCCCATTGTGCCTAACACATGTTTACATCAAGTTGTACGCACTTTCAGACGTTAACTTGTGGATAGGAAGTAATTTCTTCTCGGCTCCCACTCAGGGTAGACTGGGTTCCTAATGGGCAGGCCTGTGCCATTCACCTGGTGTCTCCACGCCTGGCAAGAACCCTCTAAATGTTTGTTGAATAATGAAAACAAAGTGTTAGGAGGCATGTTTAAGCTAGACTTTGAGATGCTTAGGGAAGCATGGAATGAGACAGAAAGCGTTTGGGGCAAACAGTCTATCCAGGGAGAAGGTGCGTAAGTGGAAAGCAGTATATTGAGAGACACAATTAATAACTCCAGGCTTGGCCAAGATGCCTGCAGGGTGCTAACAGGCCAGGTAGGGAAGGGAAGGAAGGAAGCCAGGGTCCAGTGCAGGGCTGGGCAAACTTTCTGACTCGAGGGCCACAATGGGTTCTTAAACTGGACCGGAGGGCCGGAACAAAAGCATGGATGGAGTGTTTGTGTGAACTAATAAAAATTCAAAGTAAACATCATTACATAAAAGGGTACGGTCTTTTTTTTTTTTTAGTTTTATTCATTTCAAACGGGCCGGATCCGGCCCGCGGGTCATAGTTTGCCCACGCCTGGTCCAGTGGGAGGGAGTGGGAGCATTTTCCTGGGAGCACAGGTCTGGCTCTGGGATGTGATGGCTAGCACCTGGGTCCCAGCCGGCCTTTGGGGATTGGAGCCTGACTCCCGGGCAGGTGTTGTAGCTCCTGAGAACAGGAAATTGGTGAGAGAGAGGGGAGAGTGGCAAGTGTTTTAGGGTCTCATCTGAACTGGAATTGAAGGCAGGGCTTAAGTGCCCATGGGAAGGAGGAGTACTGAGCTGTGAGCAAAACACAGTTCCCTGGGCCCCGGGGAAGGCTGCAGCTCAGTGACTCGGTGAGTTTACGTTCCTAGGTGTTCTTTGAATATCCCTCACAGAGCTGGGGCTTTAAATGACCCCTGGTGAGGTCAGGAACTAGGAGCCAGGGGGACTAAGGCTGAAGGTGCTCCAGTGACCTTCGCCAAGCAGGTGAGGACAGGCAGGTGCTGATCACCTGGCTGCTCCCATTACGATAAGGAAAGCTAGAAGGATAGGTCAAGGCCAGATGTAGAGGACTTTGAAAGCCAGGCTAAGGATTTGGGTTTCTCCTATAAAAAAGGGAAGCTAGTCAAGTGTTTGTTTTGTTTGTTTGTTTTAGAAAGTTGTCATTTGTGGATATTTGGATTTCATGGACCAGTAATGTTTCAAAAAAAAATTTTTTTGTTATTGTTATTTGTACAGATTGGGATAGGGTTGTCTGCATTTTAATCCTCAGCCAAGGATATGTGTTTCTTTTTCCAGTTTATTTGAGAGAGAGGGGAAGTGGGTGGTGGATGGAGAGAGAGAGAGAGAAAGAGAGAGAGAGAGAGAGAGAGAGATGTGAGAGAGGAACATCGATCAGTTGCCTCCCATAAGTAACCCGACTAGGGATCGAACTCAGAACTTAGGTATGTGCCCTGACCAGGAATCAAACTTGCAGCTGTTAGTGTACAGAACAGTGCTACAACCAACTGAACCACCTGGCAAGGCAAGGTTGTCAACATTTTAAAACACCAACTACAAAAACTATCACCATCACTTCATAAATAAAAGGACATTTTAGTATTTAAAAAACAAAACAAAACCAGGAAAAGCACAGTCTTTTTTAGAAAAAAAAAAGCAGTCTTCCCAAGAGAGAGAAATTGACAACTATAAATAAGATTTATGAACATTCATTTCTCTGGTGTGTGTGAGTATACAGTATGTGTACAATTTGTGTGGATGTGAGTATGTGTGTACCATCGCCCTTACTTTTCTCACCTCATTATCTATTGATGAAAATGGCGACATCATTTGTTTTGTGAAGCCTAAGTCTCATGAAACTCAGCCCTATGTCCGGAACAAAAAGATTCCCCAGATCAGGTCATATCCTGCTCAATAGGCTCTATATCCACTACAACAAAATAATAGTACAAAAGAACTGAATGGTGTCTTGGAGTCTGTAATATAATTTGGTCTGTGTCAATCCTCAGAGAAGTCGTTGGGTGTCTGTTTTTAAAACTGTTCATTTAACAATTTAAAGCCACTCCCAATAGTTGCTATTGAACTCAAAAATATTTGTTTCCTCCTAAGCAGATATGACTGTAGAAAGGAATTGTCCAGCAATTGACTTTGTAATTTTTAAGGCACCACATCTATAATGCTTCCAATTCTCGGTGTGAAAGCATATATGAAAATGTCACTATCCATTAAATGCTTTTGAGGATGATATTTATTATCTAGAAAGCTGTTTTGCTAATATTTTTAGAAAACATTTTTTTCTGAAAATTTGAAACACTTTCAAATGCATTATCTTGTGCCATTTGGAAAAAAATGGATGATACATTTTTATGAGAAAAATTTAGTATTTGTACTAATAAACTGCTTCTTAAACTAAATATAACCACTCTTCACCAAAAGGTCCTACTGAAGTCAACCCTTTAATGTTTTAATTTTGAATTAGATTTTATTTAGGTTAGATAATTAGGCTTTATAAAAAAAATTAACATTTGCTCCAGTTAAAATCAGTCAACTCATAACTCTACTCTAAGAACAAATTCACTTCTAGTGACAGTAATAAAATTATACTGCAATACCTGAGCTCAAAGCAACTATTCTACCCTTTCTCAAACTCATTTTATTTTTTAAATTAAATTTATTGGGGTGAAACTGGTTAATAAGTTTATGTAAGTTTCAAGTGTACAATTCTATAATACATCATCTGTATATTGTAGTGTGTGCTCACAATCCAAAGTTTAGTCTCCTTCCGTCACCATATATTTGACTGCCTTTACCCACTTCAACTTCTCCCCACCTCGCTTCCCCTCTGGTAACCACCATACTGTGTTCTGTGTCAATGAGGTTTTGTTTGTTTGTTTGTTTGTCAAACTCATTTTCCATTGTGGAAAAATAAAAGGGAAAAGTTCAGTATTTTGAGTTAGTGCTTTGATGAAACACCAGTGCATAATCTAGTTGACAAATGTTCATTTGGCAAGTTTTTACAGAACTCTTGCCATGTGCCAGGCACTATTCTTGGCCCGTTTTCTCATAGGGAAGGAAAGACTGACAGTAAACAAACAATTATATGTCAAGTGGTGAAAAATAAAATAAGATAAGAGAGAAAGAGTAATGGAGGGACTTGTTTGATATTTAGGGTGGTTAGGAAAAGTCTTTCTGAATAATGATATTTAAATAGAGACTAAAAGGAAATGTGAAGGGATGACTCGTTAGCTATCCAGGAGATGAGTTTCCAGGCAGAGGGAACAAGTACAAAGGCCCCAAAGCAGGGTCAAGTGATGGTTCTATGTATGCTCTCGTGTGTTCTAGGAGGAGCAGATAGATCAGTGTGTCTGGAGCAGAGTAAATAAGGATGATGAGGGTCATGGGAGATGAAATTAAAGAGGTAAGGGGGTCAGAAACGAGGGCCTTGTGGGCCATGGTGGGGACTGTAGATTTTACTTTGAGGGTTTGAGTAGAGGGATGCCTGGGCATACCTTATATCCTAGAAGGATTCCTCTAGCTGCTGGTTACTCCAGCTCCACAATCAGGAAGATCATTTAAAGAATTTTGGAGTAATCACGGGGTCAGAGTGGTAGAGTGGTGGTGGTCAGATTCTAGAGCAGCCGTGGGCAAACTACGGCCCGTGGGCCAGATCCGGCCCGTTTGAAATGAATAAAACTAAAAAAAAAAAAAGACCGTACCCTTTTATGTAATGATGTGTACTTTGAATTTATATTAGTTCACACAAACACTCCATCCATGCTTTTGTTCCAGCCCTCCGGTCCAGTTTAAGAACCCATTGTGGCCCTCGAGTCAAAAAGTTTGCCCACCCCTGTTCTAGATTTATTCTCAGAGAAAAGCACATAGGAGTCTGGTGGTTGGATGAAGAATCAAGAATGATTCCAACGTTCTTGACCTGAGTAACTGGAAAAGCAAAGAGATAGGGAGAGTGAAGTACAAATCTGGGGGGAAGGAAATCAAGAGTTCTATTTTGTATATGTTACATTTGGGATGTGAATCCAAGGAGACTGTAAAGTGGGCAATTAATGTGTAAGTCTTGTATTAAGGGGAAAGTCCAGGTTGCAGATATTAAGTTGGGAGACATCAGCATAGCAATGGTAATTAAAACCATGAGACTGGGTCACCATAGAGAATGCAGACACAATATCAAAGACTGAGCCCTGGAGCTCCAGCATCTGGACGTCAGGAAGATGGGGAAGAACCGGCAAGGGAGGCAAGAAGGGGTGATTGACAAGGTCAGAAAAATCCCAAGAACAATGTTCTTAAAAGTTTAGTGAAGAAAATGTTTCAAGAATGAAGGAATGGCCCTAGCTAGTGTGTTCAGTTGCCGGGGTCCAACCCCAGCAGGTCCAGGGGTTCCCAAAGGCGTAGACGGAGTCGGCGAATAAGGAAGGACACGGAGACAGTGTTCAGTTGATCAGTAGCCTAGCCAGGATCTCCAGCCAGGATCTCCAGCCAAGTTCTGGTCTGGATCTCCAGAGAGGTTCTGCTGTTTATTGTCTTGTTACATCCGTATTTATACCAGTTGATTTTAATCCTGTCAATTTCTATTACAAAGGTTAGGGCGTTTCTTATCTCCATTCCAGGAAGTAAAGATTATGTAGCTTAAGCATGATTGTTCGTAGTTAAAGTGATTAATTACCCACCTGGCACTTAGTTAAGAGGTTTTATTCCCTCCCTAACTTCAGGGGAAAATCCCTACCTGGGGAAACAACCTTTCTCAGAGACCTTGGTTAAAACACATAGTGCCAAGAAGGTGAGCAAACATATTAAGAACAGTATGCCATATATGCCAGGTCACTTGAAACAGCAAGCATGGACCGGCTCCCGGCATTCAGTGGTTAGAGCATCCGCCCTTACACTGAGGGGTCACCAGTTCAATTCCTGGTTAAGGGCACATACCTGGGTTGTGGGTTCAATCCCTAGCCCCAATCGGGGCACGTGTGGGAGGCAAACAATCCATGTGTCTCTCTCACATCAATGTTTCTCTCTCTTTCTTCCCCTCCATCCCTTCCATTCTCTCTAAAACTCAATGGAGAAAACATCATGGGGTGAGGATTAACAAACATAAAAAGAATGAGGGAATGTCAATGGTGTCAAAGGTCATCATTAGTAGAGACTTAGAATTAGGCACTGGCTTTGAAAATGTGATGGTCATCTGAGATCTTGACAAGAGCGGTGTGCAGGGAGTGGTAGAAACAAAAGCTTCATCAAAGAGGGTTCCAGAGAGAATGAGGGGTATAAAGTAGAGGCAGTAATACAAACAACTCTTTTAAGAGATTTTATTATAAAAGGAAGCTAAGAAAACAGGCAGCAGGCACTTAGAAGGATATGAGGTCAAGAGAATTTTTGTTGCTGTTGTTTTTAATACAGGAGAAATAAGTATATTTGTATGCCAATGGGATTAATCCAGTAAAGAGAAAACAATGGTGTTGGAGGGAGAGAATATCTGGGGCCGTGACGTTAGGTTATTAACCTGAGCCATGACCCAAAAACATAGCTATAATAGCACCATAAAAGACCAACTCATGGACCAGCTGGGAGATTAGGCTACCTCTTATTTTATTTGGAATGTTGCTAGGTTCTTCACAGACACTAGCCTTAATCTTTATGTAACAAGACCCACAGCTATCTTCAAACTATGGGTGTAGAACTTCTTCCACCAGCATGTATGAAATCTGATTTGCATATGACCTATGAACCCTACAGAAACTAATTTAACCCCTTTTCATAACTGGGATTCAAGCATATAAAGATATTTTGCATGGGAGGTGGGGTAGTCATGACAGAAACGAGATTTTAGAGGGAGACAAAGTCCCTGAAAGAAAATCACCTTAAGTCAAGAAGTCTGGCATGATAGGCTGAAGTCATCACAGGCCCTGTGATGGAAAGTGGGCACTGTTTCTACATAAAGCAGGTAACTGTACCTGAAACCAACCCAGCACCCTGGGAATAACTATGTGTCCAACAAGAAAAGAGCTATGTGTTACAAAACAAACACAAACCAACCAACCAAGGATAATTGTGTTACTAAGGTCCCAAGCCTCTATGATGCTGAATATTCTCTCTGTGGGATGAAAATGGTAGAACTATTGGAAGAAGAAGCAAAGAATTCCAACCAGCAGTGATGAAAAGAGTATATGCTCCTAGAGGAGTTGAGGACAGGACAGTGCCCCTATGAGGTATCTGGGCAGACCTTCAGCAGACGGGGCCTTAGGTTAGATCAGACCAACATCAATAGAGGGCTGAAAGCAGCAGCTAGAACATTATCTGTGACAACCCACCCTCCAGAAGAGAAGAAAAATGAGAAGGAGTCACATATTGCTATTGGTCACCCAGTAGACTTGAGCAAAGTGCCCTGTATCCTTACCTAGGATGCACAGATTATACTTAGACAACCTTAGATGGTATTGTTATCCCATTTCACAAATGGGTTTGTGATGGTTAATGATTTGCCATGTCCTCCTGGTTAGTGAGCTGAAATACAGACACTTTTTTTCATATGTCCCCAAGTCCACTTCCTGCTGCTTCCACACATCAGAACCATCACGTTACAGTGAACACCACACTCTGAAGTCTCCCAATGACTGGTCCTCAGGGTTTATCCTGCCCTTGCTCCATCCGGGCCTTAGCTGTGGGACTCATGGCTGCCATGGCTGCCTGGGTGCAGATTCTTACTGGAATAGTAGTTCTTTCCAACTGTCATTCCACAACCATGTAGATTATATTAGAAAGTAAGAAGTTAGGGTTTGCCAGCAACAAAGATAAGAATAACCATGGGGGGGGGGGGGGGGAATGTTCATTTAAAACATTATCCTTACAGTAAAGCACACACGTGTCACTGAAGATATGCAGATGACACCATCCTACTGGCAGAAAGTAGCAATGATCTGAAACGTCTTCTGATGAAAGCCAAAGAAGAATGTGCCAAAGCAGGACTGCATTTGAACATCAAGAGACAAAAATTATGACTAGAACTACACAATGAAGACATTGAAATTGTTAAAGACTTGGCTTACTGTGGTTCAGTCATCAATTCAAATGGAGACTGCAGGCAAGAAATCAAGAGAAGGCTGGGGCTCGGAGGGCAGCAGCGGAAGAATTAGGAACAGTCACCAAGGGCAAAGATGTGTCATTAGAGACCAAAGCTAAGATCATCCACACCCTCATATTCCCAATTACTCTGTACAGTGTGAAAGTTGAACAGTGAAGAAGGCTGATAGAAAAATATTGATTTATTTGAAATAGAATGTTGGAGGAGAACTCTACAGATACCCTGGCTTCCAAAGAGATGAATAAGTGGGTCATAGAGGAAATTAAGCCTAAAACATTGTTGGAGGCAAAAATGACAAAACTGAAGCTGTTCTACTCCAGGCACATCCTGAGAAGGCAGGGTTCTTTGGAAAGGTCAGTAATGCTGGGAAAAATAGAAGGCAGCAGGAAACGAGGAAGCCCGAATAGGAGATGGATTGACTTCACAGAAGAAGCTACAGGCATGGGCCTACCGGGGCTGAGTAGGGCTGTTGAGGACAAGACATTGTGGATGTCACTCATTCATAGGGTCACCCAGACTCAGAGCTGACTCAATGGCACATAGCGCACGTGCACACACACACACACACACACACACACCACCCCCACAAGGAAGAACATTGATCCTGGGGAGCAGGAGGCAAAAAAGTCCAACTTTTGTATTCTATAAAGCACAGATACACAAACAGAACATGTACAGACATAAAGTATATTTGTGGTATTAACATTTCTTTGGGAGGTGATTAGGAAAGTACGTGTAAAAAGACTTCTTTGGGGGACAAATATGAAAAGACGATTCCTAGAGTATGGGAAGGTGAGAATGTTGAGGGTGTCGTCATGCATAGTAATAACCCACCAGATGATGCTCCTTTTTCCTACTGTCTCCTCACTCTCTGTAACCTTCCAGCAAGGCTGTGGGCTGTGTGACTGCACAGGGATAGGAGCCATAGTCAGGAGGTGCAGTTTCTGGTGTGGCTCAGAGCTGTTGGGTGACCTTGGGTAAGCTCCAGTGCCTCCTGGAACCTGGCCCACCTTATCGCCATGATTTATGTCTCTGTTTGGCATTGCTTCGTTGACTTTTTGCTGAGAGGAGCAGAGTACTTTTGGGCCAAATACCTACTTTAAGGCTGCAAAGGCAGGAAAATAGAGTAAAAAAGAACAGTAAATTGGTGCAGCCACTGCAGAAAGTGGTATGGAGTTACCTCAAAACATTAAAAATTGTACTGCTTATGACTCAGCGATTCTACTTCTGGGTCTATATCCAAAGGAACCCGACATTAATTTGAAAGAATATGTGCACCCTTATGTTCATTGCAGTGTTATTTACAGTAGCCATGATTTGGAAGCAGCCCAAGTGTCTATCAGTAGGTAGTGGATAAAAAAGCTGTGGTACAGACCTGGTTGGTGTGGCTCAGTTGGTTGAGCATTGTCCTGTGCACTGAAGGGTCGCAGGTTTGATTCCTGGTCAGGGCACATGCCTGTGTTTTGGGTTTGATCCCCAGTAGGAGTGCATGCAGGAGGTAGCTGATCAATGTTTCTCTCTCACTCGCTCCCTCTCCCTCTCTCTCTAAAATCAAAAACATTTTTTTTAAAGAAAAGCTGTGGTACATGTACACAATGGAATGCTACTTGGCCATAGAAAAGGAGGAAATCTTACCTTTTGCAACAGCATGAATGGACCTAGAGAGTATTATGCTAAGTGAAATAAGCCAGCCAGAGAAAGACAAGTACCATATGATTTCACTTATATGTGGACTCTAATTAAAATAAACTAACAAAATAGAAACAGACTCAGATACAGAGAACAGACTGACAGCTGTTAGAGGCAAGGGGTTTGGGAGACTGGGCGAAAAAACTGAAGGGATTAAGAAAAAACAAACAAAACTTATAGACACAGACAACAATATGGTGATTACCAGAGGGAAAGGGAAGTAGAAGAGGATAAAGAGGGGATAAATGACTTGGGGTGAACACACAATACAATATACAGATGATATATTATAGACTTGTACACCTGAAATCTATATAAAACATTATTAACCAATGTCACCCCAATAAGTGCGATTAAAAAAACAAGAGCATAGGAGAGAGAAGCACAGAGGTGGGAAGGCAGAAAGGTGGGGTTTAAACATGGGCGCTCGTACCCAAGGGAGGCATTGGAGGTGAAGCACCTCACAGTCTCCCTCACGAGGTTCACTGCTTTCAAAGATCAGACCAGAAATACCGCTGGGCGACTTACTATCCAGGTGACGGTGACGTGCAGTGGGAAGTATGACTGTCAAGGTTCTCTGTTACCCAAAGCACTTGCTCAGTGCTGAATTCCATGTGCTCATGCCAGGGCCCCATTCCACTGAATGCTAGCAGAGTGCCATGTGAAAGCTCCCAGCACTAGAATCTAATTAGAGCTGTCACAATTTGTAAAGGCTTTTGCTTTCCAAATTTTAGTTTACTAATATTTCCCAACCAATAAAAGTCTCAGTGGAAAATTCTGTGACTTCTTTAAGAATTTAATCCTGCTGTTGCTAACTGGTGCTAATTTCTAGTTCTCCGCTCTTCAAATTGTTTTCAGGGGTCCTCAAACTACGGCCCGCGGGTCACATGCAAATACAAATATTGTATTTGTTCCCGTTTTGTTTTTTTACTTCAAAATAAGATATGTTCAGTGTTCATAGGAATTTGTTCATAGTTTTTTTTTTAAACTATAGTCCGGCCCTCCAACGGTCTGAGGGACAGTGAACTGGCCCCCTGTTTAAAAAGTTTGAGGACCCCTAGTTTAGTTGGCTGGTTGAAATGGATTAGTAACATTTCTGTAAGTTGTGTTAGCTCTGTTATGGCTTATATGAGATTACAAACCCCACTGATCACATAAATGAAAGAAACAGGCTGACGTAAGACAAGATGGAGAGGTGGAGACTGGGGCAAACTGGAGACTTCATGTCTCATGTGAAGTGGGCAGCCATGGCTCAGCTCCACAGACTGCAAGCCGAGGGGGCTAGATTTTCAGTCGTTCTTTAAAAATCCAGAAATCAGAATTTTATATAAAATCTCCTTGGTTTATCCCCACAAATTTTTGTTTTGAAAACATTTTCAAAATATAAAGAAGTGGGAAGAATAAGACAATGAGTACCTCCATATGCTTATCTACTCATTAGTTGGCTGTTAGACGTCTTCATTTCCTTTCTGTCTCTGTCAGTCACACACACACACACACACACACACACACACACACACACACACCTTTTTGGCCAAATTATTTTCCTAAGTATGGAGTATAACTCTCCTAGAACAAGGGGATTTTTCAATATAACCACAATATGATTTCTACACTCAAGAAATTTATCTTTGGCACAATAATAGTATTACGGTCTGTGCTCAAATTTCTCATATTGTCCCAATAATAGTTATTTAACTAACTAACTAACTAACTAACTAACTAACTAACTATATAATCCAGGATCTAATCAATGACAATACATTGCATTTAGTTGGCGTGTCTCTTTAGTATACCTTTAATCTAAAAGAGTTCCCCAACTTTTAAATTCTTTTTTTGGTCTTTCATGATAGGGCGTTTTTGAAGCATAGTTTTGCAGAATGTGCCTCAACGAAGGTTGTCTGACTGTTCCCACATGATGTGAGGCAGGATCCATGTTCTCAGTGGGATGCTGCGTGGGTGAGGATGTGTCCATCACACTAGTTCTCCTCAGGAAGTGCCTGCTCCCTCAATCGGTGCTGTCAGTTTTAATCTCATGGTTAAGGTGGGTCTGCCATATTCCTCAATTGTAAAGAAACATTTCTCCTTTATAATTAATAAGTAACCTGTGGGGTTATAATCCTAAACTTGTTCCCCAATAACTTTCACCCAAGGATCCTTGCCTCAATCAATTATAATAAGAGTTATTATAAAATGGAGACTTTCAACAATTCTTTCTATATTCATTAGTTATGCTTTTTCAGTTAAAAAAAAAAAAAAGAGCTTTCCTTCGCACCCCACCCCCATCTCATACATATATTTTCTACTGTCACTGTGAATTTGTGGGGGGTTCTCAACATGTTAGAAACCATCACTGTCATTATTCTTTTTTGTTCTCAAATTGCACACATTTGACCACTTGGGGTTCCTAGGACCCAGGTCCTTTGTCCTGACAGAGGCTGTCATTCCTTTAGTACGTCTTTTATTATGTGCACAACAAATGCCTCAGGCTCATCCTGCCCCAGCTCTGGAATCAGCCATTTTCCCAGGAGCCCAGTTTACTTCAGTGATCATGAAATCTGACTTTGAAACATTGACAAGTCGTCCTAGCCAGTTTGGCTCAGTAGATCAAGCGTTGGCCTGCAGACCAAAGGGTCCCAAGTTCGATTCCGGTCGGGGGCACGCACAGTCAGGTTGTGTGCAGGAGGCAACCAGTTGATGTGTTTCTCTCACAACTGTTTCTCTCTGTCTTTCCCTCTCTCTTCCACTCTCTCTTTTTAGATCAATGGAAAAATACCCTCGGGTGAGAATTAAAAACAAAAAAGTAAGAACATTGACAAGTCAATTAAAAAAAAAAATTAAACACCATTCAAGCCAAACAGAACACAGCTGCAGACAGTGGTTGGCCTGCAGGCTTAGTGTTGGGCCTTCAGATTATACAGCTTTCACGCCATGCAGATGTCATTACAGAACGGCAGATCCATTCGCCGTCCATTGCTAGCACATAGAGAGGTGTTGGCAGTTTGTGGAAACTGGTTGTCAGCAGCATGGAAGAGAAAGCAGATCCTGCCCACAATGATAGAAACCAAACAGTCCCCGTATCATCATCTCTACTTATTTGTTCAACAAGTGGAGACCTGTTTAATTTCATTTTTACAAGATAGCATACTAACTGCAAATAGTAACTCGCTGTTTTGTTTGTTTATTAGCAGATCTTTTTTGCCTTAGCTCATAACGTGTTTATCTAGGAAGATTGTATTCCTGCTGTGTAGTGAACTCCTAAGTAATAAAGCTGCCACACAAATATTTCAAGAACAAAAGAAGCAGAAATCAACAAGTTGGTTCATTACCTCCTTAAAGGCACCCAGTTTGTCAGGGGATTAAGCGCATACCGTCTGCCCTAAATGCTCCTCCACACACCATGCCACACACCTCAGACTCTAGAAAATAAAATATCACAGAGTTGGGGGAGGCAGGATAAGTGACTTTATAATACACACTGATAAAAAAAATAGAAGTTGCTATGGCTTTTCTTTAACCACTTAAATTCTTTTTATTTCCAGCAAATGGAATTTATAGGCAGATAACCTGTTACATACAGGGTAGGGCAAAAGTAGGTTTACAGTTGTTTGTAGGGAAAATAATGCAATACTTAATAACTACTACTATAAGAATAAACTCTGTGTTTTTACAACTGTAAACCTACATTAGCCCACCCTGTATAGTTATTATAGAATAGTCAAACCAGAAGGTAGTACTTTTTATACAGAATGGAAAATTTTTTAAATGGGCCAGACTTGTGTCTTTCACTTTAAATTTTTTAAATGTTTTAATTCACCTTTTTATTTGGCAGGATTCATGTGTTAGGCCACAAATTTGCTTTCAATGGGCATATTTTCTTGCTAATTATTAACCTTCTTTATTACTTATCAACTTTAAAAGCCCTGTAGTAAAAATGCTGTTGGGTGCAATTGCCTGGTTGAAAATCTTTGAACTCCATTTCTTTTTTAGGTTAGAATAATGAAAGGTGAGTTTCTAAATCAACTGATGTTATCAACCATATGTAAAAACCAAGCAAATAACTTGTTTTATAACTATCCGTACGTTGCTGCATTCATTTTTGGCCGAGTCATTGTTCATGTTCATTTTGGTCACATTTGTACTATTGCTTCTTTCCTGGTACTTTTCATGTACTTCATTAATCACAGGAAAACAGATCGAGATCCACTGTACACATTCTTAGCCTGTGCTGGGTCTAGAAAGGCATCCAGAAGAGATCACAGCCTGGGTCTCTGGCCAGAGGACCAGCCTGGTACATTCTGTCCTGTCCATGTTGTCCACAGCAAACCTAAAATAACTTCAGGGCCCCACCCCCACCTTTCCACCCATGGTTCCAGCCTTTTCAGGACCCCTCCTCTCCATACGTCACACCCTTTCCTTCTCGAGTCGTCCCTGAAACAAAACTCAGCAAGGATATCTACCATAGGGGTGCTTGGCATTTGGAGGAAATGTGGGATCAAGGCACTTTTCTTTTTTTTTTACCCAAAGAATTAAAGAATGATTCCTCAGCAACACCGCAGTGATGGGTGTGGAATATTTCCCTCTAGGCTGAGGATGGTGGTAATAATTACATAGCTTTTCAAATAATGAAAATAGCTTTTCCTTCCCCACAGCTGATGTATTAACTAGTTCCCTGGAACTAACTTCAAAATATCTACCTTGGTTTGACAGTACAGTGAAGAGAGCTATGCAAGTCATTTAAAAGACATTTGTATGATAAAGTAATATATGCTTATGTAAGAAAAACCTGAAGATACAGAAGAATGTAAAGTGAAAAAGGAAACCTGTCTTGTCCTTCACTTTCCATTCTCGTTCCCTTCCCCCCACCCACAGTCTATCATATGTCATTCCAGAGGATTTCTGTGCTTATACAAAGACATACTAGTATATTTCCTTTTTAAAAACAGACACAAATGCTGTCGTATTGAATCTACTGTTCTGTGAGTTCCTTTTTACATTTAACAATATACCTTGGCCCTAACTGGTTTAGCTCAGTGGATAGAGCGTTGGCCTGTGGACTGAAGGGTCCCAGGTTCAATTCAGGTCAAGGGCATGTACCTGGGTTGCTGGCACATCCCCAGTAAGGGGTGTGCAGGAGGCAGCTGAATCGATGTTTCTCTCTCATCGATGTTTCTAACTATCCCTCTCCCTTCCTCTCTGTAAAAATGCAATAAAATATATTTTTAAAAAGCACACAATATACCTTGGACACCTTTCCAAGTCAGCACATATAGATATACCTTATTCTTTTTAATAGCTACATACTATTTTATCATTTGAATGTACTATAAAGTCCTATAGTTATTTAACTACTCGTGTATTAATGAACATTTGGGTTTCCTGCCCTGAAAATTTGGGAGAATCTGGGGGACAGAAAGCATGCTTTCTCTAAGTGGATCACCAGGAGGGGTGATGAGAGAGTCCAGTCCCACTTCTGCTCCCGGATCCCAGACGCACAGATTCCCTACTGAAATGAAGACATAGCACCATGTGGTGGCCGCTGGTTCAATGCATGTGTCCTCGAAGGCTGGGGTACAGCTTCCCTCATTCCCTTAGGCTGGCTGGTTGTAGGTGACAAGGTGTTTAGCAGAACCGATGGATTCCATGGCTGTGTGCTAACTGTCATGCCTCCTTCGCAGGAAAACGGCCCGTTGGCCTGATGTTGTGTGGACTCCCATGGTGAGAAAGCAAACATCCTCTAAGCTCGTGGTTGTGGGGCAGGCAGGACAGGCAAACCCCTTGCAAGAATGAGTATCTCTTCCGGGAAGGACAATCACAGCCCTTCCACGGAGCAGCTGGTCCCCTTCAAGGACAGAGCATGTCAGTCCCCAAGTATCAGGTGTTGTTACTGGCAGGTCATGTCCTCAGCAGCAGCAGCCAGGCCAGCCGTGGGGAGAAAGGGAGCCAGTGCTGCGGGGCCATCCCTCGCCACCACCCCTGCAGCGTGGCACCCTGTGCATGGATCGGTTACACAAGCCCTGGGGTGGCCAAGGACAGAGCAGGCTGGCACCCTCCAGAGAAGACACCCTCTGCCTGGATGCTCAAGGCCTCCTCGGCATCAGTGAAGCCCACAGACCCTCAAGCTCTGTGCTCGCTCCCACGAGTACAGTTTATGCCTCATCACCAAATGCTTTCAATCTTGCTCCGTCCAGTCTACCCACAGATCCATGCTTATCGCAGGCCCTTTCTTCCTCATGCAGAGTGAGCCATCCAGTGCACTGCTTGAAGCTCTGTTCAGTGGGAGGATTCCCTTTCATCACTGTCCTGCAAGAGCGCCGCCCAGGGGGCTTTGGTGGAGGCAGACCTAGTGCCAGCATAATGAGCCGATCCATCTGTGAGCTGGTCTTGGGTTTTTCTCCTCCATTAGTTGTAAACTCCCATGGAGCTATACATACATGTCAATTGAAGGAGGGGTGGCAGTGCAACAAAGTAGATGACCGGAGAATGAGCCACCCCTTTTTGTAACTTGCTTGTTTCCCCCCGGACCTCCTGGAGCCCGATCACACACGTATAGTTTTCATGGTTTGGTGGATTATTACTGGTGCATCTCGCAGCCTTATGACAGCGTGTCTCTGTTACCCAGCTCACAGGGTGGCTCTGGGTCACGGAATCACCTGATGGCCCATGGTCAGGTGCTCAGTCTCTCTTAGGGAGTTACCAGGTGTCCTTGCCAGGAATTAAGTCCGTGGTCACGGGACAGTGCTCCCAGGCCAATGAATTCCCCCTTTTCCAGCCTTATATTTCTCCACTGCATGGTCCAGCAGACTTAAGTTTCCTGCTGGTACGTAGGAGCCAGGTCTTGTAATTCTAGGACAGTTATTTCCTCCGGGAGCAGGAACCATAGTGCCTGCTGAGGCAGTGGCAGCCTCATCCTAGTTAGAGGTCTGTGGGGCCTGGGAGGAGGTGGGGATCCAGTCGGGAGCCACCTACCTCACTGAGGTATATTCAGGTTTTCATGTGGCAAAGGTATAAGAGGCTGCTTCTCCCAGCCCGGAGCGCTCTGAGAAATTTGAGGGTTTAAGATTCTCAGACTCATCCCCTAAATGTCCCCATCCCAGACCTCTGCGTCCCTCGCTTTTACCGCCAGAGCCCTGACTTTGGCATAAGAGATCTGTTGAGACTGTGCGTCATCGCTTTTGTATACATGTTAAGTCCTGAGCCTGCTTTTAGCACAATCTATCCTGCATCTACGGGAGATAAATGTCTCCTTAAATACTGTCATAGAGGCCTTTTATTTTTTTTAATCCTCACCCAAGGATATGTTTCTTAAGGATTTTAGAGAGAGGAGGAGAGACAGAGACAGAGAGAGAGAAACATTGACCCCATTGCCACCGAAATGCACCCTGGCTGGAGATTGAACCCGAAACATGTATGGGACAATGCTCCAACCAACTGCACCACCCGGTCGGTCAGGGCTGCCACAGAGGCCTTCTGACTCCCACAGTTGATGGATGGCTAACCGGAACCTATCTATCATTTTCCCTTTTCTTTTCTCAGCGACCTAAAGGTGTTAACAAAAGCCAGTCATTCGATAATCCCTGTAATAATCATCGCCCCATATTAGTCACGTGCCACTGCTAATGCATAAGGCAATCTGCACCACATTCAAAGGCACGACTGATGGAAGTCTCAGTCAGTGTGTTGTTGCTGCTCCCCGGAGCTTCCTCTCACCCCACTTGCTACCAGCTGTGGGGGCCTGGCCATCTGCCTGGGGATTGATCCGGTTCCAGATCCCTTTCTGAAGATCTGCCAGCCTGGGCCACCTCTAGTACCAACTCTCTCAGCCTGGACACCTCCCAGAAAGCAGTCTCAGACAAGCGACTCTGTTAGTAGCTTGTTTTGGGAAGTGATACCAGGAATCGGAGAGAGGGAGATAGGGAAGGAGGAAAAGGCAATGCAGGGCCAAAGGGGCTCCTCCTGCCAGGTCTCTGCAAGGAGCCTGAGGACCAGAGGACTTACCCACCACTTCCTGTCCCCCACTGGGCAAGGGTTCGCCCCACGGAGTTCTCCCTCCTGCATGGTAGAGTCAACCCGCCAGCATCCCATATCCCAGCGCCCAGCAGCCCTGGGGCAGAAAGCCAAGGCACAGAGTACAGCGGAGGTGAGGGCTGCCGGCTGTATCTGGGCAAAGCTGGAAGCTGCCGCAATGGCTAAATTAAAGGATGCCCTGAAGGAAGGGAAGCAGCATTCGAGAGGCAGAGAACTCTGACCTCCTTGCTGTTCTGCAAACATTCCAGGCAGGATCCCACAGAAGCGCCTTTGGGATGGCAGTTCTTTCTGCCTGGAACAATTTTCTGGAAATCCTCATGACTTTCACCTTCTCTAGACATTTTTTCCCCATTTGTTACCTTTTCAGTGAGTTCTTCTCTGATCACCATGTTTTAAATTGCAACTCCTATTATGTTCCCTACCTACTATATTTCTTCCCATAAGACTCACCACCACCCAGCATGCTCAAACACAGGGGTCGGATAAAGTAAGTTTACAGTTGTTCCTATAGAAAATACTGCAATAATTAATGAATAATAATACAAGAACAAACTCTGTTTCACGTACTAACAACTGTAAACATACTTTTACCCACCCCTGTATGAGCTCCTGACAGCAGAGATTTTTGTCATCTTTGTTAAATATTGTAATTCCAGAGCTTAGAATAATGTCTGGCACAGACAGAGTAGGGCTCAGTATATGTTTTAAATAACAATGTATATCAAATGAATATATGAAAATAGAATAATTTTACATATCTTAATGTATTTCCTATTTTCATCTATTTTTATAAAATTACTCAGTAGTTTATCTTCTTCACGTAACATACATCATTGTCATAAGATCAATATAGAGGCCTCTGTTAATCTCATTATTTTTAATAACTGCACAACATTTAATACTTGATAGTTTAAATGTATCACAATTTATTTAGCCATCCTCTTCTGTCAAAGGAGGTTTGTGTTATTTCCAGCTTTTTACCTATATAAACAATATTGCAATAAGTATCCTTGTACATATCCTTGTATGCAGTGGTGCTTTTATTTATATAAGGTATATTCCCAGAAGTGGTGTGCTGGGTAAAAGTGTCTGTGTGTGTGTGTGTGCCTGTGTGTATGTGTGTAGATGTGTTTCAATAGACTTTATTTTTTAGAAGAGTTTTAGATTTACAGAGATTTGAGATGATCCTATAAAGAGTCACCGTATACACTCTACCTAGTTTCATGCATTATTAACGTCTTTCATTAGTACAGTACGTTTGTTATAATTAAGAAAATAGCATTGATACATTATCATTAGCTGAAGTTCATACTTTATTCCGATTTCCTTTGTTTTAATATAATGTCCTTTTTCTGTTCCAGGATCCCATCTGGGATTCCAAATGGCATTTACTCACCACGTGTCCCTAGGCTTGTCTTGGCTGTGACAGTGTCAGATTTTCTGTGCTTTTGAGGAGCACTGGCCAGGTGTTCTGTAGAAAGTGCCCCTGTTGGGATTTGTTTGGTGTTTTCGTCACGGTTAGACTGGGTCCCGGGTTTGGGAGGAAAACCACGTCGCCTTGCTGAGACAGTGTCCGTCGGGTTTCTCCAAGGAAGTCGCTCTTTCTCTGTCCCTCCATCCTGTAGTCTCTGGAAGGAAGTCACTTGTGAGCCCACACATGAGGAGGGGGGTCGGCGCTCCTCTGTGAAGGCAGAGTACCTACAGGAATTATTTGGAATTCTTCTACATAAATGTATTTATTTTCTCCTATTTTTTATTCAGTCAGTCAGTCAATCATTCAGTCATAGCAGGATGGATTCATGGGTATTTGTGTCCCTTTGACATACCACCATCAATGTAGGATTTGTTTTTTTGGTTTTTTTTTTTATCATTTCCTTACTTTCTGGCTTTATCTTGTACATTTCCTCCTTATCTAGAATCATCCATTTTCTCCCAGGAGCCCTGTTCCCTTTGTTGGTGAAGGGTATTAGCAACCAAGATTTGAGCTCTAGGTGCACATGTTGCCCCTGGGGTATGGTTGCTTCTAGGCTCTTTGATCTGACAGAGCAAAGTCATATATGTGTGAATTTCAGTCTATGTATACAGACGTATCTACAGGCATTTCTGTAAGTAATCATCTGTACTTGCATTAAGCTAAACATGAGTTCATACCGATGTCTCCAACTCTAATTCAATATTTAAAATACAGAGAGAAACTAAAAGGGAGACCAAAGTAAAATTGCAGCAGCAAAGGCAGAAACTTTAACACAAGAAACTACACCTGCATCTGAGTGGCCCAGGCTTCTAGGTACAGCACAGCTGGAGGATGGCGGCGACGAGCCTGGTAAGAACCACTGATGGCTCCAGATTGGGCCAGCCCAGCTCAGAATGCTGAGGAATGAGACTGGGCCTGGGGCGTTGGCTGTACATACTCACAGTAACGAAGGGATTCTAATTAAATGAGCCCTGAACTAAATCTTTGTAGGATATATGGTAATCTAGTCTGGTCTACTAAGATGACTTGTCTGTATAATAAACATGTTGAATAAGCCTGTGAACATCTATCCATCCATCTTGTTGCTTGGTTCTTCTCATCTAATCCCCCCCCCGCGCACCCCCCCCCCCATGTCTCTAAAGAGGCCCATTCAGTATTGAAGTAGAAACATCCACACCCTCTTGAATGACACTGTGAATGTTGAGCTGTGATTGAAACCTCTGGGCTGCTGATTGCAAACTGGTTTCAAGACCAGAGGTGCCTCTCTGAGTCCTGCCCCTGGAGTCAACAGAGAGAGAGGAGTAATGTGGTTTGAGACGCTACCCCCATAGGGTCTGGCTCCTGGTCTCACCACTGCACTGACACTGCTTCCGGGGCGGTCGCATGACCCCTGCCTGGGGAGACCCACCAGGCACGCTCAGGCCTCTCCCCACTTGACCTGTCATCAGCCTCCATCACCGCAGTCTATTTGTCCTTCCACATCTGCCCGTGGCATCATGGCATCATGCTCTATTGTCTTCTTCCTTATGCTGGGGGACCTTCTTCCCTCTCTCTTCCTCCTCACCCACCCTTCAGATGCGCAGGGGTTCCTTGGGCCTCTCCCTTCCCACTCGCTCTTCTGGTCAATCGCATGTGTCCGTGGATTCACTTACACTCACGATGACGCCCGGCTTTTGTCTTCAGCTCTAACTCCAGCCAACCTGACAGTTCCACTTTGGTGTCTCAGAGTTCCCAACATGCCAAAGATAGTCATTTCTTCCCCAAAGAAACCATTTCCTCTCCCACTGCTGACCCCGCCATCTGCCCCATGATACAAACCTTTGGTCATTCTTGATGACTTCCTCTTCCCCCTCCCTCAACCTCCAGTCCCTCGCCACATCTGACTATTCTAATCACAAAGAATATCTCTGAACAGTGCCTTTCTCGCCATCTGTCTGGCCTCCGCCCTGGTCCATGTTCTAGACACACACCTTCAGGCACATCAGATTGAAGTCTTCCTCGTTTTCCTGTCTTAAAATGTTTCATCAGCTTAGGAAGCGTGATTTATTTATTCATCCACAGATAATTGCCGAGGCCCTGTGCTGGGGGTTCAACAACATCATTTTGAGTAAACAAGAGAACACAGACCCTGATATCATGGTCCTTACATTCTGTGGAATGGATCTGTTATATCTATTGACAGCAGAGGACATAAACAATCAACTGAGGGATTTTTACTCTGTAATTACTTAGTAAATACAACAGGTTCTGAAGGACACATACTTCAGGGGAGCTACCAGCCATGCAGGGGCACGGAGCCCTGGGGAGCAGGGGAGACCTCCTTAGGAAGGCCATTTCATCTGAGCCTTAGAGGATGAGTTTGTATTAACTAAACCATCTCTCCCTTTTCACTCTCCTTTCTTTCCCAGCCTTCTCATATCTCTCTTTGCCTTCGCCAACCACCTGGGCTATAATCACTTTTCACATACAAGCTACTAGCAAACAGCTCATGAAGAGAAGTAAGATAATACTGTTTACAGGTTACTTCAACCAAGACAAAAAACTTCCTAAAGGACGAGCAGCTTCCTTTTTACTGGGTCCGAACTAGAGAACGCTGTCTTCCACACCTCACAGTTGACGCCTTGTCCTTCCTGTTTTCAGCAACTCAAGCATCCCAACCTTGTGAACCTGATCGAAGTCTTCCGGCGGAAGCGGAGGCTGCACCTGGTGTTTGAGTACTGCGACCGCACGGTTCTGCACGAGTTGGACAGATACCAAAGAGGGTGAGCGCTCCATTCCTTACAAACAAAACGCAGTGAAACACAGCAGGATCTGTGTGAGGGGAAATTAGCAATGACCCTTTTTCAGGTGAGGCACGAACAGCCAGTGTCTGGACAGCATACCCTGCTGCTGGGGTCCACAGAGGAGGCGTTACCAAAAAGGTTAGAAAAGAGAGCCTATCTAATCATTGTCATGAAGAAAGCAACCGCAGCATTATTAGATTGAACTTTATTTCTTTGGTACATTATCTCTGCATATTAGCTATCCGAGTCTCTAAGAAAGAAAAGGGAGGGTATTAGTTATTCTGTGCCTGATTCAGGAAGTCTGAGGACTTGGAGATTAGAAAGAAGATCCCAAAGAAAATGGCTATTAGGAAGTTAACGGCTAAAACAAATGCATTGCCCTGGCTGGTTTGGCTCAGTGGATAGAGCATTGGCCTGCAGACTGAAGGGTCCCAGGTTCTATTCTGGTCAAGGGCACATATCTTGGTTGCAGGCTCCTCCCCGGCCTGAGCCCTGGTCTGGGCGCATGTAGGAGGCAACTAATCGATGTGTTTCTCTCACATTGATATTTCTCTCTGTCTATCCCTCTCTCTCTCTTGCACTCTCTCTAAAAATCAATGGAAAAATATCCTCGGGTGAGGAAATAAACAAACAAATGTGTTGCTGCATCCAAAGCAATCTGGGTGTCTGTTCTGCTATCTCGGTCAGGACTTCTTTGGTTACAAGTGGCAAAAACCCAGCTGAAGCAAGTGTGGGTGAAAAAGGAATGTGTTGGTAGCTGTAAGTAGGAAGGATTGGGGATGACTTTAAAGGCTTTGCTGATCTTACCACATCTCTCTAGCATACGCAACTCTTTTTTTTATTATTTTTTTTATTTTTTAATATATTTTATTGATTCCTTACAGAGAGGAAGGGAGAGAGATAGAGAGTTAGAAACATTGATGAGAGAGAAACATCGATCAGCTGCCTCCTGCACATCTCCCACTTGGGATATGCCCGCAACCCAGGTACATGCCCTTGACCGGAATTGAACCTGGGACCCTTCAGTCCGCAGGCCGACGCTCTATCCACTGAGCCAAACCGGTTTTGGCAGCATATGCAACTCTTATGTGTGCATGGGAAGGCTTAGGGAGCAGGCAGATACTTCCTTTGAAAATAAAGGGGGGCTCCCTTTCAAGGGTGGAGGGTAGCCCTTACCTGGGTGAATAGAATAGAGGCTGGATTTTGGCTGCCACCCACTCCTCAGTAGATGTCTTAGGGTAGAGTGCCATAGGTGGTGGCTGTTCTCTCTCGGCTCTTCTTTGTGTTGTTTTCATTCTACTTTGTACACAAGTCTCCCTTATAAGGTGAATTTTGGAAGATGTGTGTGTGTTGGGGGGAAGGGAATAGAAAGAGTTAGAAAGGGAAGAATATTATAGAAAGCATGACCACAGGGTTTTATCAATCTATGTAGCCATTCTAGAAGAAAGGACATTCTAGAAGAAGGTAGTATCTGCATATAAAGTCCAGTGGAAGACTCTGATTGGTTCATCTCAGCTGATGCAATCACTGTGTCCAAAAGGAGAGGGTAGAATGATTAGCAGGCCTTGGAAGATATGATTGAAAGCAGGTCAGTCAAGGAAGCCTTCGTGGAGGAGGTGGCCTTTGGATTGAACGGTGTGGAGATTTAAGAGAAGTTAAGCAGGAAAGAATAGTCTAGCTCTCCTTTTGCCTTGCTCCAGGGAGCCCAACTTTGGCTGGGGACAATATACAGAGTGCCTTGTAGAGCAGAGTGGTGGAATGTCCCCCCATCCCGGTCGCATTCACTCAGCAGCTGGAGGCTGGGGCTCTTTTAACAATGCTTTCGAGCCTAGGCCAAGAGCTTGCTCCGCCATATAGTGGTGGTTATATATTATCTAGCATGACCTCCAGGCAAATGGGATTAAAGTGACTTATAGTCTGTTAGCGACCATGGCATAGGCTTTTCATGCTAATTTACACAACCAGCGAGCGCCAAGAAAACACACGCATCCCTTCAGAAAGTCATTGATGCGGAGAAATGTATTCAAGGGAGAAAACCTTTAGTATGTTGATATTTACTCTTTGGACAGCTTGGAAGTGACACTTCAATGAAACTTATTAGTATAAGTTACTCGTGGCTATGTGGTTGGTACAAGGGAGGTGTTGCAGGGAGTTTGATTAATTATGTTAGATTGAGTCACTTGGAAACACTGATTTGTGGGGGGTTGAAAGCGATAGGGAGCCAGTTCTTTTTTGACATGTAGTTTGAGAAGAAAACAAGGACAGGACAAGGATCGGTTAGAGTTTTGAAAGCAGATTTTTTTTCCCTTAGCTCCACTGGCTAAAATATGTTATATATATTCCAGGAAATATAAAAATGTTTTACCAGCCCTAGCCGACTTGGCTCAGTGGATAGAGCGTCAGCCTGCGGACTGGGGGGTCCCGGGTTCGATTGTGGCCAAGGGCACATGCCTGGATTGCGGGCTTGGTCCCAGTGGGGGGCGTGCAGGAGGCAGCCAATCAATGATTCTCTCTCATCATTGATATTTCCATCTCTCCTTCTCCTTTCCTCTCTGAAATCAATCAATAAATATATTTTTAAAAAAATGTTTTACTATGGAAGTGGGTTATTTGTAAGCACATTCCAGTAAAAGTGGGTCTTTATCATCTGTATGACCTTTGGCAAGATGCCTACAGGTATCCCCACCTGGAAAAATGAGAATTCAGTGCCAGGTCAAGTTTAAGGGAACTCCCAGCTCTATCATGCTATCCATTGATGGTCTCATATCCTAGAAGCCAGAAGACTTTGGTTCTCCCTTGGATTCATATTTGATCTGTTACATAATATCAACAGGGGGAATGCGCTAATGCTGGCGTTTGCCCTGCCTGGTGCCAGGTAGGGGCCTCCTTCGGTTTGCACACTTACTGCAAGAATGTGCTGTGATCACTATGGTCACTCTACTGGATCACCCCGTTCCCACATGTTCCCCACTCCATGGAATCATTTGCATTCTAGGCTTTAGGACAGCGGTTCTCAACCTGTGGGTCGCGACCCTTTGGCGGTCGAACGACCCTTTCACAGGGATCGCCTTAGACCATCCTGCATATCAGATATTTACATTACGATTCATAACAGTAGCAACATTACAGTTATGAAGTAGCAACGAAAATAATTTTATGGTTGGGTCACAACATGAGGAACAGTATTTAAAGGGCCAGAAGATTGAGAACCACTGTTTTAGGATGTGCTGTTTTCTCAGCCGGGGTTGCCTACCTTCTCTCCTTTGTCTAGCAAATTCCTGCTTGTCCTTCAGATACAGCTCAAATATGGCCTCCTTTGTGATAGCTATCTTTTTTAAAAAAAAAAATTTATTGATTGATTTTGGAGAGAGAGGAAGGGAGGGAAGGAGGAGAGAGAGAGCACTTACTGGAGGCAACCAATCAGTGATGTCTCTCTCACATCAATGTCTCTCTCTCTCTCTCTCTCTCACATCAATGTCTCTCTCTCTTTCTCCCCCTTCCACTCTCTCTAAAATTTAATGGGGGAAAAAAATCCTCTGGTAAGGATTAACAAAAACACCAAAAAAAGAGAGAAAGAGAGAGAGAGAGAGCGAGAGAAAGAAAGAAAGAAAGAAAGAAAGAAAAGCCTTAAAGACACAATCTTAGACTGAACAGTTTTACTTCTAATAATTTACCAGAAGAAAATAATTGAGTGTTTGTGTTAAGATTGTAAAAGTATTGTTTATAATGAAAAACAACAGAAATGTCCAATGATAGAGAGTCAGTTAAGTAAATTATGGTATGTCTTTACAGTGGAATACAGTGGAGCCACTACTAATCATGCTTTAGATAAAACAGACATTGACAAAAGATGTTCATAAGTGGTTGCAAAGTGAAAAAAATGCTATCATAAAAATACATATTTCATTTTGATAGATCTTATATATAAGTAGAAAAAAGAAAATAATTAATATATAAATTTTAGTAGTGATTATCTCTGAGTTATGATTGATAAAGGTATTTTTCATTTTATTTGTGTTTTTAAAAGTATTTTCTCCATGTTCCATTTATTATCATGGCAATGTTTTCTTATTTAAAATAATTCTTGCCAAATCAGGCTCAAAGACTTATTTCTACTTTGAATCTGAAGTGGACATGAATTCAGCTCCTTATTAATAGGTTTATAACTTCTTCTCCTTTGGAAAGCTTTTGGAGAAGACTCAGATTCATGTTGATACTAACAAGCCAATTTATGCCACAAGATAGGTATCTGCTACACTGGCACAAATATGTTTCTATTGTAATTCCCAGTGCTGTGGTTCTGTTGTTTACATTTGCCCTCTTATAAGCATCTTACCATTGCTTATCTTCTGTAGGTCTTAAAATGCTTTCTACTTATTATTATACTAGAGGCCAAGTGCGTGAAATTTGTGCACAGGGGAGGGGGGTCCTTCAGCCCAGCCTGCACCCTCTCCAATCCAGGACCCCTTGGGGGATGTCTGACTGCCAGTTTAGGCCCGATCCCTGCTGCAGGATCGGGCCTAAATCAGTAGTCAGACATCCCTCTCAAAATCCAGGACTGCTGGCTCCTAACCGCTCCCCTGCCTGCCGGTCTAATCCCCCTAACTACTCTCCCCTGCCAGCCTGATACCCCTAACTGCTCTCCCCTGTTGGCCTGATCCTCCTAACCGCCTCTGCCTCGGCCCTGCCACCATGGCTTTGTCCAGAATGACGTCCGGAAGATGTCTGGTCTAATTAGCATATTACCCTTTTATTAGTATAGATAAACTATTGGTCTCTCATAACTCAAAGTTTCATAAATGACTAGTTTCGGTGTCCTCTCTTTATTTTTCTGCCCCACTTTAAGTGCAGGCAGACGCAGTACTTCACTGATTCTTTCCATTACCACCAGTTCCTGCTCTGACTCCAGTATAGTTTGTTCAAAGAACATGTGGTGGGTAAAGATTGTCAGTACAAGTGTTCAGTTTCTGACAATGGAATTCCAAAACTTTGTAGAACCATAAAAATCTCTCTCTCTTTTTAAATGAAAAGTGACATATTGTTTGTTATAAAAATGTTTCTAGCTGCACAGTGATGGCGAACCTATGACACGTGTGTCGGAGGTGACACACAAACTCATTTTTTTGGTTGATTTTTCTTTGTTAAATGGCATTAAAATATATAAAATAAATATCAAAAATCTAAGTCTTTGTTTTACTATGGTTGCAAATATCAAAAAATTTCTATATGTGATACGGCACCAGAGTTAAGTTAGGGTTTTTCAAAATGCTGACACGCCGAGCTCAAAAGGTTCACCATCACTGTTCTAGCACCACGGTAATGTATAAAAAGAAATTTCATCAGTTTGAAAAATTGTTGTTTTTTTTTTAATCCTCACCCAAGGATATTTTTTCCATTGATTTTTAGAGGGAAAGGGAGGGAGGAAGGGCAAGAGAGGGAGAGAGAAACATCGATGTGAGAGAGACACATTGACTGGTTGCCTCCCACATGTGCCCTAACTGGGACCAGGGATTGAACCTCAACGCAGGTACATGCCCTTGATTGGGAATAGGACCCTTGACCCTTCGATGGGATGGCCGATGCTCTAACCATTTAGGAACACCAGCCAGGGCTGAAAAATTATTTTTAATTATTTTATGAATATATATTTGAATAGATTATATTCTACATACTTTTCTGGATTTTTGAAGTATATTTTGGAGCTGTCCCCCTATTTATACATATTTACTTCTATATTTTAAAGTGGCAAAAAAATAAAATAAAGTGGCTATATAGAATTTCATTGTGCAAACATACCATTTCTTTATTTAATCCCTCATTGATAAATATTTAGATTGTTTCTAGTTTTCTGCATTGACCAACCACTTGCATAAATAGTTCTATAAGATAAATTCCTAAGAACATATAGTTTCTACAGGAGCTTGGCCAACCCTTTCTCCCCTAACTTTGTTGTAGTCTTGTGTAGAAGTGAAGCTTTGATTGTTTGGTGTCTTGTAATGTCACAAATGTTAGAAAAGCAGTAGCGGGAACAGCTGTTATACTGAGAATGCTGGAAGAGGTTCATGTTCTTTCTTCATCATTTCTCTCATCTCATGATAGAGGAAAATTTCACTTTCTTACACCATTGTCCCCTCTGTTTCCCTTTTCTAGTCTCCCAAAAAAGTTACATTAAATTTTATTAATTCAATAGTCACTGTTTCCATTATTATGCTTATGTAAATATTACTATAGCTGAGCATTTTACCATACTAGGTTCTCCTTTCATACTTTTTCTGCAAATTAATATTTGCCTTGCTTTTTAAATTTGCTTAATATTCTTTAACCCTATTGCTAACTTTCTCACTCTTTCTAATAGCCTCTCAACAGACTTTTCCACAAGATAATCACATCAGATGAGTCACTCATTCCTTTTCATTCCTTTTCTTTCTTTTTTGGCGGGGGCGGGGGGGGGGGTGGGGACACATCCTGCTGTTAGAATTTCATTCTCCCTCTGCCTGGCTTGTGTGCGAAGCCTGTTACCCAGTTGTCCTCCTGGGACTTCCCTTTGCTCTCATCCTTGGAATCCCACTGCATTCCCCTACAGTTGGATCTACTACTGCCTGGATCTCCTGCCTTCCTCTTTCTGGGTTTACCTACTAATTTGGCCAAGCACATCCATCGCCAATCCTTTAAAGAGATAACACAGTCACACAGAAATCTCGATTACAGACATTTCTATCGCCCATCCCCTGATCCTCATCTCCCCTTGGAGTAAAACAGTTGGGACCCCCTTAGGTCCCTGGGGGAGCAACAAAATTCCCAAGCAGGCAGGAAGCATGTGGTGAGGTCACACCGGTGGAGGACTCAGGGGTGTACTCCTCCTCCTCCGGGTCCTGCTGGTGAGAGGTGGGTCCCATTCCACCCTCCCCAGAAGGGCACCTGTGCTGACCTGGGTGACAGTCCAGTGGGCTTCTGAGGAAGTCGCTCTCGGTGAGGCAACTGACTGAAGACCCCAGGGAAGACCCCGGGCTACCCAGGGAATGAAGACACACCTTGCTGGGCCCCTCCCACCTTGGCTGATGAGTGTCCTTGCTCAATTTTCTCCTACCCTGCCTAGACCCGCATTTCTAGGTCTGGGGAGCTGACATCCTCAGGAGAACAAATCCCATGAGACCTGCCCAGCCGGCTTCGAGTCCAAGGGGCCCAGGTTTACAAGGAAGAGGAATTGGGAACATAGTTTGTTCAAAGTCCCACTGCCTGATCTCGTGGGGGAGGAGAACCAGGCCAGAGGAAAAATCTCAAGCCAGTTCCCTCACAGGCTGAGGTTGAGCTTATACATGATTCCGCTAAAGCAGCGATTCTCAACCTGTGGGTCGCGGCCCGTTTGGGGGTTGAACGACCCTTTCACAGGGGTCGCCTAAGACCATCAGAAAACACATATATAATTACATATTGTTTTTGTGATTAATCACTATGCTTTAATTATGTTCAATTTGTAGCAATGAAAATACATCCTGCATATCAGCTATTTACATTACTATTCATAACAGTAGCAAAATTACAGTTATGAAGTAGCAACGAAAATAATTTTATGGTTGGGGGTCACCACAACATGAAGAACTGTATTAAAGGGTCGTGGCATTAGGAAGGTTGAGAACCACTGCTCTAAAGGGACAGCTTGTCTTTGAGCTGGAATCCAGGGGTGGGGTGTCTTAGAGACAATAGAGATTGAGGGAGAACTGGGACCCTTCCCTGCCTCACTCTGCCCCAGACCTCAGCCATGAGCACCATTTCCCACCAGTTGGGAAACACACACGGTGAAGTGAAGTGAATTCCTTCACCCTGCCAGCATAAGCTACAGCTTTAAGAATGTCTGCTTTAGCCTGAAGGGTCTGGCCAGACACCCAGATGCTTCCAAAGCTTTTAAGTTTGTTTGTGAAATATTTTCATATTTGTTTAAGATGGTATAAGGCAGAAGGCACGGCGATGACAACCCTCAACATGCCTGGCTCTTGAGTCACGCTGTTCCAATCGGGATGGTTGCTTTAAGGCAGTTGTCATCCGTCATTTCCCTTCACCTCCTCCCAGAAGTTCCTGTGCCCCCCCCCCGCCCCGCCCCCCTCGTGGGCCAGGTCTCAGCTTTCTCTGTTTCCTGTCATCTTCTTTGATAGTTTACGCCTTTTTGATGGAGTGCATCCTCCAGGGGGCTTCCCGATAGGTTAAAAGAGAGATTAACCAAAGAACTTCTAAGTATAGATGCATAGTCCACGGACTCAGATGACAGACAGGTGAGGGCCTGGCGGGAGTGATGGGTGGAGGGGGGCAGAGGGGAGAAAATAGGGGACATCTGTAATACTCTCAACAATAAAATAAGTTTTAAAAAAGAGAGAGACTGAGACCTTATCCTTGAATGTTTGAAAAGTATTTTCGCTTCACACTTGATTTCTATTTTGTTTATTTTTGGTGAAAAATAACATTTCTTCAAAAATTTGGAGGCAGGCATTTTTTTATTTTTTATTTATTTTTTTCTATCACCATTTATTCCCTCTCTGCAGTCTTCTACCTCCACCCATCTCCCTCCACCCCCAAAATCACTATTGTCCATGTCCATGAGTTCTCTCTTTCTTTTTTTTTTTTTTTACTCAATCCTACCACCCCCTCCCTACCTCCCACCCCCTCCCCACCACCCCGCCCCCAATCCACCCCCAACCCCGTCTCAAGCTGTCTGCCTGCTCTCTAGCAATGATTCTGTCTCTATTTTGCTTGGCAGTTACGTTTGCACATTAAATTCCACATATGAGTGAAATCATATGGTACTTGTCTTTCTCTGAATGGCTTACCATGATGTTCGATTTTGGAGGCATTTTTAAGTGCCTTCTCTCTCCTAGTGCTGTTAAGGAGTCTGTTGTTCTATTTTCTGCTTCTTTGTGAAGTTCTGTTTCTTATTTCCTGAAGCTTGTAGCATCCTCTCTTTACTCACTGCATTCTGAATTTTGAAAATCATGGGCCTTGCTTTCTGTGTCCATTCCTGAGGCACTTGGCGGATTCTTTCTGTCGGGGGGGTCGGTGGGGGGGATTTAATTGTTTTGTTCTTTTTTTTGTTTTGTTTTTTTTTTAATTGTTCTTGATTTCCTAGCCTTTGTTTTCTCTTTTCCTGGGCCTTCTATTATTTGGAGGTCTAGCTCTCTGGTCCCCGTGGGGTTTACGATGTCCTGTTCTTATTTCACGGATGCAGCAGCTTTCCTGTTGCCATCTTCTCTGAGGATGTCCATGTTGTTGTTTTAATGTTCGCTTCACTCCCCATCGCTTCTCTTTCTTTTGAGTGGCCCTTTTTCGTTTGTTTTGGTCTCTGACCCTCTTATTTGAGACTCTCTTGGGCAATTAGAATCTTGTATGTCTATGGTTTAGAGTAGGGAATTCTCAGAAGCTTGGGACGTCCCTGTGGGGTTATCTGGCTGGGCCCTTTGCTGGGGGAACCCCAATCTTCAGATCCTCCCTCCTGAGCTCCCACCAAAAAAGTCTTCCAATATTTTACCTCAAGAGTAAAGCCTGGCTGCCAGCCTTCTCAGGACCTAGTGCAGGAAGAGGGCTGGGGAGTCCCCACATTCTATGCTTTGTATGTCGGCAGTCATTTAATCCCCTGCTTTAATCCACCGTCACAGCGGACCAAACGCCCTCGATTTTATGCTCCCCAGAAAACAAACCGCAGCCCTCTACTACTGGGGGAGAAGCATTTCCTATTGAAGTGGAACAGGGGAAGGGGCTAGGGGTTTAATTGTTTCCCAAACAGGTTTGTCCACACCCCTTCCCGCCCACCTCCACAGAGATCTTAGCTGTTACTTCCTGAGCCTTCTCAGGACTCTTTGGGGTTCACTGGTTGGTCCTCCAGGCTCCCTTCTTTAGACGGGTGACTTTTTCTAGCATCTGTGTGGATATGCCACTAGGATAAGGAAGAGAATTGGGAGAGAAGCTGCTCGAAGCCCAGGGGCATAGTTCAGGTGCAGAAATGTCCTGGCTGGTCTTCCTGGAAGTGGCCTCCTGCACGTGTCCCACCATCGAAGCATCCTCTTCTCTGCTTGAAAGGATTTCCTCAACATCTGGTCTGTGACAACAGTGACCTGGCAGCCCCTCTCAGAGGCTGGAAGTGACTTTTTTTGGTCACCTTAACATAGCTACTCGGGAGTTTCCTCCCTGGCTTACTTTTTTTTTTCTTCTTTTTTCTTTTTTTAAAATTATTGTTGACAATGTTACAGATGTCTCCCATTTCCCTCCTTTAACCCACCTCCCTCCAACCTCCCCCTGCCCCACCCCAGGTCTTCACCACCTTATTGTCCGTGTCCATGGGCTATGCATATTAGAATGGAAGCTCTGTGGTTTATCTCTGCTCGTCCCCCCACCCCCACACCTGGCTTACATTTTAGTTCTGGTGGAGGACCACAGCAACATTGTTTAATTCATAAGAACACTAGGCTCAGCTGGTGGGTGGGGGTCTCTGAATATAAATGTGCACTTTCTGTAGTCCATTTCACTCACTGCCTAATTAAAAAAAAAAATCCTCCCCTGGCAAGTGCTTTTTTCTAACTTGCCCAAGGGACCTGCTGGAGCTCCTGGGTGCCCTGGTATATAAGCTTCAAGTCAGAGAGTGCTGGCAGCAGTAGCTTCAAGTTTAGGTGCTGTGAAAGAGGACAGGCGAAAGGTAAGGGGAGGGGGGGATGCAGCCAGCTCCCGGGAGGAGCAGTGTGGGAAAGAATCAGGGGCCCAGGTGAGTTATTGATCACCGCTAACTTCTGTTACATGGGGTGCGATGCAAACCTCTTCCCTGTCCTCACCAGAGTCTCCATTACCTTAACAAGCATCCTGCCGCGGGAGCCTGGAGAAGCCACGTGTGCACACCACGCAGGGAAGATGAGCTCCGCGGCAAGGCCACTAGCTTGGGGCCACTTGCAAAAATGCACAACATTTTTACGCTGTAAATTAACTAGCTTTCCAGCAACAAAAAGCTTCTTATAGAAATGGAGCTCAAGTTACCAGGCAGGTTCCAGCGGTGTCACAGATGTTTGAGGTCAGCAGTCATAAAGATTTCAAGTCCTGTGGGTCTTCATGGTCCCTCCCTGTAGCAGCAGAGGAGAGATGTTATTGTGGTTCGCCTGCTGTCCCCGGAGCTCAGCCGTGTGCTGGTCACATGTTCTTCATGTTGGGCCTGTGGAATGACGGGTCAGTGAGTTAGATGACTTTCTGTGCGGCCTAGGAGTTTGCACTATTTAAGCCTATCTTAGTTTACTTTTTTCTTTTTCTTTTTTGAGCTGAATTCCATGGCTACACTAAAGAATGTGTTTGTGCTGCTTCTTTATTTTCACTAGGGTACCAGAGCATCTCGTGAAGAGCATAACTTGGCAGACATTGCAAGCTGTGAATTTTTGCCATAAACACAATGTAAGTCTCGTGATCGCCCTTGAAAAAAAAAAAATCAGAAGGCTGCCTTTAAGCTGAGGCGGAACCTTCGTTCAAAGTTTATGTCATGCTTCTGTGGATATAATTTTTCATCCAAATCTCCTTAAGCCTGATTAGGGTATGTGGAGGCTAAACGTGCCAAACTAGCGATTCCTTCTTGTTTGGGTCACATAAGAGATGCATTTTTTATGATTTATACTCATCAGAAGCTACTCAGGTTTAAGGTAGCATCCTATCCACGTGGAGTCTGTATGGGTCTGCTACCCTCAGAAGGCTCTGAAATTAGGGAGAGGAACCCCTCGTGACTCCTGCCCATGCAGTTGCAGAAGGCGGAGTCCCATGCCCAATGCCCCCATGCTAGTGCCTGCTGTGCTGATATATGAGTGCCAGGGCTGGGTCGAGCCAGCCCAGTGGAAGCCTGTGCCACTCGCGGCCACAGCAGGGCCTGGCAGAGGCAGTGGGCCCAGGCTCTGACTTCACAGATGCTGGAGGCCTGCTGCCCCTCCAGTACAGCACTGCCCACTCCCTGCACACGAAGCCAATTCCAGTGTTACAGCTCCATGTTGGCCACAAGGGCAACCTGACTGCAGTATGCCGACCTACTGGCTGCTGGGGCCAGTTTAGCTGGTGGGCCTGATCTGCATGACTTTCCCTGGCGCTGCTTTCCCAGATGGAGAAAATAGGACAGTAGTGAGCACTTTTCCCTACCGAGTCTCCACCTCGCTGAAGCTACAGTCCTTGTCAAAATGCATGTCTAGAAGGGAGCATGGGCGCTTTATTTATTTTTTTTAAATATATTTTTATTGATTTCAGAGGGGAAGGGAGAGGGAGAAAGAGATAGAAACATAAATGATGAGAGAAAATCATGGACAGCTGCCTCCTGAACGCCCACTACTGGGGATCAAGCCCACAACCTAGGCATGTGCCCTGGACTGGAATCGAACCTGGGACCCTTCAGTCCCCAGGTCGACATTCTATCCATTGAGCCAAACCAGCTAGGGCAGCATGGACACTTTATATTGCTGTTTACTGTGAGTGAGGCTTAGCGCTTTCCCCAGAGTAGGTTTCAGGACGGGGAGCCAGAGAGACTGCATAACGGCCCTGGTGGGGGACATCAGACAGTAAGGACCAACGCGTACCACAGTTCCCTGGAGAGCCGCTGACCACACTGTTTGGCCGCATGTGCTGGTGGGGGGAGGGTGTAGAAACTTGTAAAGAATTCCCAGAACAGACTAGGAGCACATTCTTGCTTACAAGTCCTGCTGACCATCTGTCACCATGATATCCACGGGTGTGCCCATTTATAGTAACATGTGAGCCAGTGGTGAAGAGTGGAGGGATCTCAGGGCCATTAATTGCTGAGACCCAGATAAGATTGTAATAAAATAATTCAGAAATTGTCTCCCCAAATGTTTTCCAGTCATGAATACCCTTTGGGGGAACATTGACACTGCTCTCTCACCCTGAAGGTCGTTTGGAGAGAGTACGAGGCCAGGCCCAAGAAGTGCCTCTGTCCTCTTTCCAAACGCTAGGAAGGCAAGAATGCCCCAGGGTTGCAGCCGCAGCCGAAGGGGGTCTCTCCTGCAGAAGGAGCCAACATTCCTCTCCGGAGAGGAACAAGCTTGGCCGAGGGCAGGATTATTTATTGGGAGCCCTGAAAAGCATTTTAACCCAATTGTTTTCATTTAATTGTTACCCAAGTTGTTGACTTGTTCTTTGCCAAGAAAAGTATTTAATCAGAAAATCATGTGAAGATTATTAAGCATTCTTCCAACATCTCCCTGTGAAACCATGTCCGCTGTGGCTTGGAAACCACAGGTGACTGGAGTCTAAACTGTGGGGTGGACGCAGCTCCGAGAACGCTTGTGTGTGGGACGGAGCTGACATCTAGCGACTCTCTGCAGAGGGTGAGCGCGGCCCACGCCTGTTTATCTTGTCAGGACACATGTCAGAGCTGGAAGGGAGGCCTCGCAGGAGGCTTGTGGTTCCGCCCTTCTCTTCCCCAGCTTATCTCGGCAGGCCCAGCGCTCGTCCTGTTTACCAGGCGGACGGTGTTCTGTTCTGTTAAACAACTGAACCAGGAATCCCACTTATGCACCAGCCTGTGGCTCCAGCAAAGCCCTGTTCAAGCTTTTCAACGTTTCCCTTTCACGAAGGGTTGCCAGATTACACACTAGTACATGCCAAATACTCCGTAAGACATACTTATACTAAAAAAGTGTTTAACTACAATGTAAAGTTACCTGGGTGCCCTTGTCGGTCCCTTTGGGACGTTCAGGAATTTAGGATGATTCAGGCTATGATAGGCGTGGTACTAGATTTACTTCATGCTTACGTTTTGCCAATTTTGGTATTTTTCATCCTATTATCCAAAAGGCCAGTGAGAAGGTCAAATGATTTCTCAGTTATTTTTGCTCATTATTCATGTGTTTTATTGATCCCACATAGTATAGTTGCTCTTTAATAATCTGTTTTGGTTCGATTTTTGTGACTAGTGCATACATAGAGATGTGAAGCCAGAAAATATCCTCATCACAAAACATTCCGTGATTAAGCTGTGTGACTTCGGATTTGCTCGACTTTTGAGTGAGTATTAACGTTTCTCTTAAGTATAAATGATGGAAAGATTCTTTATATAATAAATGATCTAAATGCTATCGAAACCTGGTTCTTATATATACTAAGTATATACTAGCTTACTATAAATTACAATTATGTGATTACTGAAAATAGGTAGACACATACAGTAGTTTAAACATGTATGCTATAGCCCAGCTATATCGTACTTTCCAGAAGTACTATTTTAGAAGAGTGGTTTTCAACTTTGGCTGCAAGTTAGAATCACATGGGGAATTATAACTATAAAAACTATACTGGTTCCCCCGCCCAGGAATCGTGGTTTAATTGGACTGGGGTGGGGCCCAAGCATCAGTCATGTTGAAAGTTCTATATTCCGAGCGATTTTAATGTGCAAGTCGTATTGAGGACCCAGTGATTTAGAAAAGCCACATGATGGGGCACAGCTGGATGTCTGAGGTCTTCCCCCTCCCGGTTTTGATTCCACGCTTGCACTGTTCTCTCTGTTTCCCATGTCCCATCACTGGCCAGCTGGACCAAGTGACTACTACACAGACTACGTGGCTACCAGGTGGTACCGCTCCCCCGAGCTGTTGGTGGGGGACATGCAGTACGGCCCCCCAGTAGATGTTTGGGCAATTGGCTGTGTCTTTGCTGAGCTGCTGTCAGGGGTGCCTCTGTGGCCAGGAAAATCCGATGTGGATCAGCTCTATCTGATCAGGAAAACATTGGGTAAGTGGTGTCTCTGTTCTACCTTTTGGGCAACTGGGTAGTTTTACCCACATCAGTGCAGGGCAGCCACGTTCCTAGGCTCGCCTGATGCCCTTTATAGTTACGAAGGGAGGACACTCTCATCGCCTCCTTTAAATGACTCCATTAATGGCGCCCACATTTGTTTTAATAAAAAGAATCCACAATTTTGAGTGTGTACTATTGTCCAAAAAGACATGATTGTCTCTTTGGCATAATTTGGATCAAGTGAAACTCTGAATGATGATCACAGCAACAGTAACAGCGTACATTTCTATAAGGGCTGAGCAGCTTACAGGATGCTCATGTATCTCGTTTCATTTATGACAATGTGGTCATTCATTCGTGGGTTGTCCTGACTCCAGCCTGCCAGGCTTGTTTGGGTTATTCAGAGAAAGATTCTCAACCTTCTAGGTGTCAGGAAGAGAGTCATTCATCTAATGTCATTTTGCTTGTCTTGCTTTCCCACCCCTTCCTTTCTTTCTACTTGTGGGGTGGAGGTGGCGAGGGGAGAAGAGAGAGAAGGAGAGAGACATCAAAAGACCTATAAGCAGTGATTGTCCTCTTCAGAAGTTAGGAGTTCAGCTGCTACTCCCCTGAGAACCCACTTGCCCTCTTCTGAACGCTTGTAGCACCTGCTGTCACCATGCCTTTTACTCCCTGATATGCTGTAAGCTGCCTGAGGGTGAGAGCGTATCTTTCATGTCTATCTGTCCACCAGCGTGTACTGTCTACATAGTAGGCAGTACATATTTGCTGATGGCTTCTTTTGATGACACAAAAGAGACTGGGAGCCCTTCCAGGGGCGCTCAGCCTTCCTTGCTGTGTTTCTCCTGGTGATTTTAGGACACCTTCTCCATGCCTCCCCCACAGCTCTGATGGAAGAAGGTTGTTAAGATCCAGGCATTGCTCTCATGATGAAGACCACTGAGGTCTGGGAAAGGCATTAGAGAGTGTATTTTGGCTGCTTATGTCCAAAATGGGGTGGGACAGCAGCTTTGGGGTTTGAGTGAGAGGTAAAGTTCCAAACCAAATTGGTAAAATTAGACAACTCGATACCCTGTGGTAGGAACTTCAGCCCAGCCCAAAAGCAGCGTTTCTGGGGGCCTGGTTAGGAGGGTTATGTTGTTCACGCTGGTCTAGGAAGTAGATCTGAGTGCACCTCAGGGGCGCCCTGCTCTGAGGATCTCCTTGTGTTCTCTGAGCGAAATTCCTCTTCAAATTCTATCCCTAGAATTTTCCTGAGGACAGTTTTATCTGATTTGGCTGAAATGTGGGTAGAGTGAGCCTTACATAATCCCCAGAATACAGAAATGCTCCTTTTGTTTCATTGCTTCATATCGTAAATACTTCTAAAGAGCAGAGAAAATGGGATTTTCAGGTGCTGGCTACTTGGTGAAACAAGAAAAGGTGGTTCCAGTTTATAAATGTCTTCCTTCCAGCTAGATCAGCCGTGGGCAAACTACGGCCCGCGGGCCGGATCCGGCCCATTTGAAATGAATAAAACTATTGAAAAAAAAGACCGTACCCTTTTATGTAATGATGTTTACTTTGAATTTATATTAGTTCACACAAACACTCCATCCATTCTTTTGTTCCGGCCCTCTGGTCCAGTTTAAGAACCCATTGTGGCCCTCGAGTCAAAAAGTTTGCCCACCCCTGAGCTAGATCCTCCATGATTCCCCTCCCTTCCTTCTCCCCTTTCCTTCCTCAGATAATTACTGAGAGCTTGCTATGTGTCAGGCACTGTTCTGTTAGGCCAGTACACTTTTGTCTTAACCCATCAGGATTCAGTTAACATGATTTTGATTTGTAGTTATTGCACTTTTGCTATTAAAAGGGGGGGTTGCTATTTGATGTGTGTGTGCGCGTGCGTGCGTGTGTGTGTGTGTGTGTGTGTGTGTGCTTCTGAGTTGTTTGGTTTGAGGAGCAAGAACCTTGTAGCCTCCTATTCCTGTGCGTGCTTGTTCTGTGCCTAACACAGCGCTTGCCGCACTGCAGGTCCCAGTACAGGTTGTTGAGGTTGCCTCAAAGCCTCTCCCTCCCTCTGATTGGGAGAGCAGACTGCAGACTTCAGAGGTGTAAGCACAGACAGACACAGCACCAGGGAGGGAAACCACAAATCAGTGCTTGCTAACTCTTCCTCTTTCTTCTTGTTTTACCTTCCTCTTTCTTCTTGTCCAAAGGAGATCTCATCCCTAGGCACCAGCAAGTATTTAGCACCAATCAGTACTTCAGTGGGGTGAAAATTCCAGACCCTGAAGATATGGTGAGTGACCCAGTTTGGAAAGCATTCTGCATGTCAGGGCTGAATGTCAGCCCCATGGCCCAGTCTGCCCTGCAAGGTCAGTCTAAGAGTCAAAAAGAAATTGGGGCAAATTGGCTAGGAAGACCCTGGCTGTCAGTGCTAATTTAGAGTAAGCTGCTGACAACAGAGGTGAGAGAGCATGATGGACAGGAATGCAGAGTGCCTGCCCTGACCTCACCTGTCTTTTGTCATTTTCAGCAGTTGAAGGTAGGTAGCTCAGAGCCAATCAACGTTTAGACAATGACTTATCCAGGAAAATCCAGCATTGTCCTAAAGCCCTGCTCTACTGAGTTTGCATGGCCAGCCTCCCTCCAGTGCCTGTCCTCTTTGGCCAATGTAGGGAATGCACTCATTCTAAAAAAACTGAAAAATTAAAAATGTGCATATTCTTAGTCCACTTTCAAGAATTTATTCCAATGGAATCATTAGACAAAGACATAAATACATAGCATTATTTAATAGAAATAATTTCCTTTAGTGTCCTATCACTAAAGGGATTAAATAACTTATGGTACATAGCCTTACAATAGAAATACCACATAGCCAATAAAAACAGATTTTATGTATTCACTTAAAAAAAGTTCACAACGTATTGCTAAATGGAAAAAAATGGTTATGAATCAGTATACATAATTTGACATAATTTTAATAAGTATTTAATACACAATACATGTATTTATATATAAGTATAAAAAATCTGACAATCTTTGGAAAATCATGCAAAGCTTTTGACATTTGTGAAATAAATGACTGCAAGGATATACACAAGAATATTAACAGCATATATCTCTCTGTGGTGGGGTAATTTTTTTCTTCCTTTATGGTTTTAAATATTTGTTATGTCTTCTAATGAGCCTGTATGATCATCAAAAACATTTCAGAGCGCAATGGAGGGTTGTGAAATCCTGAGTTTCTGCTGTCACAGAAAGTACTTTCAAATGGAAACTAACCCTGGGGTTGCTCCGTTTCCACCTGGAAGTTTCATCAAGTTCCACTTGAGCTTTGCTCCCCTGGGCCTGTCTCACAGCGAGGCTTCCTTTTCCCACTCCCGCAGCCACCAGCAAGAGGAAAAGTGGGTGGTGCTGGGAGCACGCTGGGACAGAGGCAGGGATGTCACCTGCCATGTGGGAGGTGACCCAGCTGGCTCCCGGGTGACCTGGACATTCCCAGTTCCACACTAAATATCCCTTAGCGGTTTCCTGTTCCCTGTCTACCGGTGAAGCCTCAGAAACAACCCCGGTTTTATAAATGTAAAAGGCTTCCCGTGGTTTCCCAGAGGTTGTCCTGCAGGGGATTTCCTGTTGACAGAAATACAGGAAGAAGCAGCAGAGAGGACGTGCTGGTTCAACATCTGTGTCTGAGTCCCTCTGCTGGCGGTCACGCTGCTGGGGGAGGCCTGCTGCTTCTGGGGCCGGGAAAACTGGCCAAGCAGGCAGGATGGGCCCATCCTATCACAGCCAACAGCCGGCGGCCTCGGAGGCACTGTGCTGAGACAGCAGGGCTCAATGTCTGCAATGTCAGGTCCATCCCTGGCCGTGCTCAGATTCCACACACAGAAATAGCAAGGGAAATATTTAAGCCAGCGGTTTTCAAACTTGGCACAGATGAACCAATTGCTAAAATTCTGTGCACAACAAAAAAAAATATATTTTTGCCGATCTGACAAAAAAAAAAAAATAGGTATAATTTTGATTCATTCACACCGGACAGCTATTGTGTTGGCTGTTGTCATTTTTTAATTTGATAACCTAAGAGAAAAAAGGTCAGGTATTGCATCTTTTAAAAATTCTTTCAGCACACGGTTGAAAATTGTTGATTTAAGCTGGGGGGATGGGGGCTTTAGGATTTTTTTTCTCTCCGTATATTGTAGGGAATTCCAAATCTGAGGCTCTTGTCTCTTATCCGTGATTAATAAGTGCACACTCGGGAACTGGCTGTTGCTGGCTGGTTCCCTGTCCAAAAGAACACTGTGCTTGCAGCACCAGGGAGTGTGTCATCCGAGGAGCCTGGCCACACTGCCGCCTTTATGCGCTCAGCACAGCTGGCCATCTGTTTTACTCAGATGACTGGTTCTTATTTTCTCAGCACCCGTCTCTGATTAGCCTCTTTGTCAGTGGCATATCTCTTTAACTAGCCTGTCTGTCTGTCTGACATTGGGCATTCCTCCCACTTTATCCTGTTTGCTATTTCTCATTGACTCCGGCATGTGACTGGTCTTACATGGCCAAAGAGAGTTTGATGAATATCTGCTTGGGAGACAGTTTAAACAACAGGATGATCAGGGAGACAGCAGGCTCTTGTGGTAGGACACAGCAGTTTATTTCAGAAAACCAAGAGGCATCTGTTCACCTGGGTAACAAAAAATCTATTTGGAAGCTTCGTTTTTGTGAATGTCAATAAATGCAAATAATTGGGCCCCTCTATATAAAAGCCAATGTTGGTGCCAAAAATTATCTAAGGCAAGGCAAGTTATATAATTTGAGGCAGAAAAAAAAGAAATAACAATTGCTTGACAATTTTTTTTTCTTTCACTAGTGTTGTCTTCTCCTAATTTGCTGCCTGCATCAGTTTTCCAGGAAGTCAGAGGAGTGGTTAGGAAGAAAACTGGAAAAGCAATTTGGAGGTGGGGAGAGAAGGAGCTTGTGAAACAGGCAAAGGGAGGTTGTTGCAGGTGACAGGTATGGTGGGCAGAGGGTGGAGGAGGCAAGGAAGGTGCCAGGAAGGTGATTCTCTCACTCAAAAGAAATGCAATCTGAGGTAACCTCCTATTTGGATACATGCTGTAAATAAAACCTCCCTCTTCTTCTTTTTTTTAAACAGGAACCACTTGAATTAAAATTTCCAAACATCTCTTATCCTGCCCTGGGGCTCTTGAAGGTAAAATCATGGTTTCCAGCCAGGAAGCACACAGCCTCTGTTCTCCCCGGGGAATCCACAGATTGAAAAGTGTTCCTTTCAGAATTCTTCTCCTTTCAAAAGTATAAATATTTTCAGTTTTTAAAATGGGTCCCATTCTATTACGGTAATAACATCTGTAAGTGTTTTTCACTTTAAAGATTTTTTTAAATTGCTTTTCAGAAGAGCGAGGGAGATATTCATCAGCTGCCGCCTACATGCCCCCTCCTGGGATGGAACCTGAAATCCAGACTTGTACCCTGACTGGGAATTGATCCCGTAACCTTTCAGTACAGGGGAGATGCCCAACCGAGGCACACACCACTTTAAATAAACCCAACATTGTATTTGACTTCTAAATTTACACAAAATAGAAATTTCAGAGGAGTGGTGCTTGTTTTTAAAAAGGATACTTTTCTTCGAAAAATGTTTAGCCATAGGATCCTTTTAAAGAGCCAAAGCCCTAGTATAGTTGAAGTAGATTTTGATTTTAAAGCTTTATATACAAAACTTTATATACATACACATTTTTAGAAATGTCTTATGTAAATGAGGTGCCAATTAAAATATTTGCAAGTTACTATCAATATATTTCATCCATTTCAAAAAGTATTTAATGCATTTACTGATGCATTTATAACATAATTTAAAATGTGAGACAGTTCATTGGGGTATGGGGTCATGAGATTTAATCTATTCAATTATGAGCCCTATGGCCTATTTATTGGCAAAGCAAATAGTTAAGAATGTTGTAATATAAAGGGATGTATATTATGCCTCTGCTTCCATGCAGACACATGTGCTTGTAATGCATAGACTATTTCTGAAGGAACATACACAAAAAATCTGATTTTAGAAGGGGGAATGGAAGAAGCAGAGTGGTGGAGAGACTTTGCTGAATCTTGTAGGCATTTTCTTTTTACCACGTGTAAGTATTATTTTTTAAATTAAAAAATACACATCTAGTTGTTTTGTTTTTTTCTTTTGTTGATTTCAGAGAGGAAAGGAGAGGGGGAGAGAGAGAAACATCAATGATGAGAGAGAATCATTGATTGGCTGCCTCCTGCAGGCTCCCCACTGGGGATCAAACCCACAACTGGGCATGCACCCTTGACCAAAATCGAACCCGGGACCCTTCTGTTTGCAGGCCGACACTCTGTCCACTAAGCCAAACTGGCTAGGGCACCACATCTAGTTTTTACAAAGTACATGCAAGGGGCTAAACAGACTAAGTGTATTCTACTCCCTCAGGGCAGAGCACCAACTGTTCTCAGGAAGAGAACAAGGTGGAGAAATGATTTTTTGTTACTATTTCTAGAAACTAGTACGTGGTTTCTCATTTAGGAATGATCATGGAAGGAACTAAAATCATGACTGGATGTTTTTTCCCCCTTTACTTCCTCCCTCCCCCTCTTGTTTCCAACTGATTAAACTAAGTTTAATCTTACAAAGGAGAAAGAAATTACATTAATAAGTTAGTATTCTATTTTTAAAGTAAGATGGAATGTTCTCTTCTTTCAGGGCTGTCTTCACATGGATCCTGCGGCGAGACTGACGTGTGAACAGCTGCTGCAGCACCCATATTTTGACAGCATCAGAGAAATAAGGGATTTGGCAAAATATGACAAACCAACAAGGAAGACCCTGAGACAGAACCCAAAGCACCTGCCTGGGGTAAAAATGGGGCACTGCTTTACGAAAGCATCCAAGGTTACAGCTTCGAATGACCGCATACCTGCCACTTGGTGAAAGAGTCTGAATCTATATTTGAGTGGCAATTGTGGCTTGCAGCTCCAGCACCTCGTTCTAGCACCTCGTTCCAGCCCCGGGACACTGGTCACATGATTTCCCAACCAGGGCCCCGAGAGACAGCTGCCTCCTAAGGCTCCTTCTCCTTGAATCCTAAAGGTGCCCTTGCCCTGCAGCTCCCGGCTGCCACACAGGGCCAGGGTGTCTGCCGTGCATGAGCACAGGTCTCAGCCGGTACCCGGGTGTCAGTCCAGCTTTGGGAAATGAAGTCAGATTTATCCCAGCTAGCTCTGGGTCATCTTGTTTACCTTGAATATTGACATCCCAGGTTTATACCAAAAAGGAAGTGTTTTCCATCCTGATCCTTTAATCGTCAGAGTTGGCTAGGGTAAATGCAGTGATGAGTGCCTCAGTGACGCAGCAGGACAGTGCATGTAACCAAATAGCACCCAAACGGCACGCTGGGAGCCCCTGAAGCGTCGCGATTGGCGTAAAGTGGCAGAATGGCCTTCCATTGCCTTGTCATAAGCCAAAAGCTGTAAAAATTTAGAATGGACTATAGTCGGAACCACAACTAAGATGAGCTGGCTGCCCTAGTCACTTCCGGAACTGCCTTAAATTTTGCAGCCTCCACTGCACAGCAGGCTGAATGATATCTGATGGTGTGTGTGAGGTTTGGAGGAGGGAAGAGGTTGTTCAGGCCATTAGGAACAGATACCAAATGAACTCCAGGGCCCTAAGATAGACCAGAGTTTCAAAATTAAGAATGCTTTTATTTTATTCTCTATTATATGTGATCCAAATAGCAAGACAGACTGGAAATAGACTTTCTCCCCTTATCATGCTGTTTGTGTTTAAGAATAAAGGGTCTTGATGGAAATATTTTTACTTGAAAGAATATGGGAATACCACTAATTTGTATTACTTGTAAGTACTGAACAATTAAGCTGTTTGATTGAAAAATAAAAAGTACCTGCTTTTCAGATACCTATGGCTATATAGTACAACTAGTGCCCCAGTGAAGGGATTCGTGTACATTGAAAGGAAATTAATTAGAAGGTGGCTGGCAGGGCGGAACTGGGAGAGATATGGGCTGGACATGCCCTGGAGCCAACCTCCCGCAGTCTTTCCCCAGCCAGCTGCACCTGGGGCAACACTGCAGCTCAAAGGGCGTCTGTGGAGTGAACAGGGTCCTTCCGGCAGGTAGGGTCCCTCAGCCTGGCCTGTGGAGATCGGCCGAAACCAGCTCTCTGACATCCCCTGAGGAGTCCCAGATTGCCAGAGGGCAGTTCTCAGGTGTCACACCCCGGAGTCAGGCTCGCTCCTCTCTGGTTCCAGGGCACGTAACCCAGGAACCACCACTGCCAAGTCACCACAGCTCAGCAGCTCCTGCGTTGAGCAGCTGACCCCTGGTGGTCAGTGCGCGTCATACTTACCGGCCAGTCGTTTAGCCATACACACATACACACACACACACACACACACACACACAAATAATATATGTGTGTTCTCCTTACTTTCACATGACATTTTCTGGTAGCATGAAGGGAGTTCTTTTTAACCAAGGAGTAAGCGGGCAAATCGCCCAAGTGCCCCGACATTAGTTTTCTTTCCTATAAAACAAGGCATTGGCTTAAAAGGTTCCTAAGGTCCTGTGAATGTCTGCTTTTCCCCAATAATGTTAACATGTAGATTTTTCATTTTTACATTCTCTAAATTTTCCTTAATGTGCATGTTTTTCTTTTTAATATGAAATAAATCTCTAAAAGCAAAAGTAGGGACCAAAATTAAATGTTTTGTCCTTTCTCAGGTTCTGGATTCTGGGCAGAAAAAGTATTTCTATGCTAAAAATTTTATGTCTTTTGTGATGTGTTATCAACAATGAAAAAAGTGTATGATGTTGAACCTAATTCTATGTGTTGTATTTTCAGTTTCAGAACCTACCTCAGTTGACTGGCAGCAGCATCCTTCCAGCTTTGGATAATAAGAAGTACTACTATAATACCAAGAAACTTAACTACCGTTTTCCAAACATTTAAGGAGCTTGGAGATGGATGACAAAAAAGAACTGATCAATAACCCCCAAGAAAATAAAACATACATTTGACTGAAGACCATGACAATGTTGAGAAAACATAAGTAACTAACTGGAGGAAGCCACTTGGCAAGATGTGAAGGGAAATTCCAGAAGCAATCTTCCATGCTTGATGATGGTATCCAGAACAGAAAGGAAAAACTCGTTTTGATTTCCACTTGTGTTTTTGTTGTATCTAAGTAGCTGGACTTATGGACAGAAATATAAGTAGTATCTACTGCCCATTCCTCTCGCAAAACTAGTCACGTAAAAAGGATTTATGCTTCAGTTGTACAATATGCAACAAGTGAAAAATAGATTACAAAACACCCAAATGTATTTCCTTGGATCCTATCTCCTGCTTTTTCAGATTGCTTCAACATCATATTTAAAAAGTTTTTGTTCTTGAAATCAAAATACTTAAAATCCCACTTCCTGTTTGCTCTATCTCTTTGTTTTTAAAAATGTAAACCATTTTTTGGAATATTTAAGAGTTGTTCAAAATATTTAATATCATGGATTATCACAAAAGACTAGCATATGCTTATATATTTAGTGATATGTTTATAGATATTTTCCCCATGTACTTTTGTCTTTACCTTTAGTAAAGGATGCATCTTCGTCACTTTTTCAGGCAAGATGGATTTACTATATCCATCTACATTTGTTCACTCAATTCCCCTTGCTAACAATGGCATGAAGATTGGCAGCTGCCAAGGTGATCAAGAAGTAGAACAAAACCTATAGGGTTGGCAAGAACTACACCTGCCAGCCTAAAAGCATTTAGAACTTCATTCTCTCCAGCTCAGCCTCAGGCTTGGAGACAGATCTGCAGGTAGGGCTATAGGGATCTGGGTTTTGGAAGAAATTGCTTGTGAGCTTTTACTTGGATCATGAAAGACATTAGGTTGTAAACCTAATATATATACACACAGGGTGGGGCAAAAGTAGATTTACAGTTGCTTGTATAGAAAACAATACAATAATAATATAAGAATAAACCGAGTTTCATGTATTCATAACTGTAAACCTACTTTTGCCCCACTCTGTGTGTGTGTGTGTGTGTGTACACTATGATAGCTAATAATAAAAATGTAGTCTAGCCCTAACTGGTTTGGCTCAGTGGATAGAGCGTCAGCCTGTGGACTCAAGGGTCCCAGGTTTGATTCCGGTCAAGGGCACGTACCTTGGTTGCAGGCACATCCCCAGTAGGGGGTGTGCAGGAGGCAGCTGATCGATGTTTCTCTCTCATCGATGTTTCTAACTCTCTATCCCTCTCCCTTCTTCTCTGTAAAAATCAATAAAATATATTTTTTAAAAATGTAGTCTAAGTGCTGATGGTGGTAAAGATCGTCAGCCTGAGCATTGAAGGGTCTTAGGTACCATTTCCGGTCAAGGGCACATACCTGGGTTGCAGATTGGATCCCTGGCCTGACCTGGTTGGGTGCGTGCAGGAGGAACTAATTGAGTGTCTCTCTCACTTTCTCTCCCTCCCTCCCTTTCTTCCACTCGCTCTCTAAAAACCAATGGAAAAAATATCCTCCAGTGAGGATTAAAAAAAAAATGTATTACTAAGGATTCCTAGCTTTGCACAGTGATACGTAAAATGACAAAATTAGCTCTGCTTTGGCCTATTGCTCCTATTCAAACAGCCTTTTCATCCTTGTCACCTGGACACAAGGGCAATATAAAATTCTGTTTCTTATAACTCAGCCATTTTTGGTTGATGTGATGCTCCTATTTCCTAGCAGTTCTCAGCCATGGTTTTAAATGTTGTATTTGACTGTATCTTCAAAACATTTCTTCTACACCCTCAGTTTACTGCTATGTTAATTTTCTTCATGAGAGCATATGACCTTATTACTTACAGCTAAGTAATCCACCAAATTCTGACAACTGTTCAATCATTTTGGCTGCCCAGCCAATTTAATGATATCCATAGCCTTCCTCATGTATGTAGCTTCTTGCGTAGAGCTGATAGTAAGCTGACTAATCCCGGTATTATCTAATTCTTGTTATGTAGCCTTGATTCAAAGGACAAAGAAGGATATCCAACTTCTGTGACTAGTTTACATTTGGTGTTTTTCTTCTTTTCCTTAACACAAAACAATGCACTTGACAAGGCAGATGACTGTAACTGCCTAATTAATCTAATAGTTTTACAGAAAACCACTCAGAATAGAAAAGTAGCTCCAGACTAAACTGTGGTGAATCAGCTGCTTCATCATACGGTAATCAAACAAACGAGACAGAAGTGCTTATTGTTTATGAGTTCTATAAATGTATGCTTATGTTTAACCATATCTGTAATCCTTTCTTCACATGGAATCACCACTGTTTCACGTGAAACTATTCTATATCCTTGTCTTTTTTGTAAATGTACTAATTTCTGATTTTTTAAAATGACAGTGGCAATTATATTAGTAAATAGTGTATCATTTATGGTATGTGCTATTTATATAAGCTAGTTTCTGAACACAATTAAAATTCATTTTTCTACCTAAATTTTGTATCATAGAAAGTGTTTATTTTGATATTATTTGCAAAGTTATATTCAAATCAAATGTACAGAAATCCACAAACAAGTTGGCATATAACTAACAATAACTGAATCAGGGCCACTTTAAGCAGGTAAAAATATATATTTTTATCTACTTAATAATAATCTTTAACACTGCTTTCTAGATATAAAATGAATTTTGTCTTTATGATATCCTTGAGTTCACAGGAAATAGTATCCACTGTATATGGGGAAATAAAAATCCACTTCTAATTGACATGTTAAAGTTTTCTGTTTATAGCAATTTTTAAATTTAAGCAAAAAGTAAGTGCTGGTCTTCATGATTGTTTCCTCTATTCTAATGCAATCAGAGGAACTATTTGAATTCAGCCAGGTATTTATGTCTACTTATAATAAAATACCAGACTAAGCTTAGAAAATAGACAAGTTAGCCAGAAACTACTCATTCAGAGAAAGGGTGTAAGTATGAAAAACACAGGAATGCAGAATTATGAGAAAGGCATGCAAATCCTGAGAGCGATATGAATGCCTCCACAACTACTGACTTCTTGGCATAATTGACTTCAATGAATCTGAAATTTAGCTTTCAGTTTTTGAAAATTATACATTTATAGTAACATGCTTCAATAACTTTAAAGTGCAACATAAATTACTGTTAAAATACAATTAAGAATATCTGTGTTGTACATTTAAATGTCTTTAAAGAATTCTAAGTCAGTATCTACATCGAGATATCTAAATAAATATCTATATAAAATGAGTAAATTAGAATTAAAATGTTACCTAGTTTGCATCACTTCAGTTTAGTAACTTTAATGAGTCTCATCTGAGTATTTATTTTCTACATGATGGATTTTCTGCTTTAAAATATCATGATATGACATCCTTATAGCTCTATTGATGCTTACATAATATTCGTTGCTGTTTAGGATCAATTTTAAATGATACTTTATATTGAATAAGGCACTTATTGATGATTATTATTTTGCTTCAAGTCTAATTTTAGTTCCAGATAAGGTAGTAATGCCTTAAAGATTTTAACAAGGTTTTCTTTCTCTCTTATTCCAGGAAGATCACTTAGCAACAAATACCTGAGGTTTCTGTAAAAAAAGAAAGAAGTTACTTCAATTTGGCCTTTACTCTTATAGCATTAAAACTAAACTTGATTTATTGACTTTTAGAAAAAACTACAGTCAGAATATGTATATTTGCTGTCCAGAATTACATCAATAATTCTAGCTGAATCTTTCCAAATACTATATGTATATTATGGCATAGAATACCTTTGCCTGAGAGAGATAAAATATGAACCTTAACCTAGAGAGGGAAACAAATTAGCAGAGTCTTAAGGGAACTCAGAATGAAGCCTTGAAGCCTCAACTAATGTAAGAAACAAATAATCTAGTATTTTTGGTTCTAATGTTTAAAATTTCTCGAACTTCCTGTGATAGGTTATTGGTAAAACATGGAAGAAATTAATTTAAAAAGTGGAGAGGAAGCATAATAGCTAATGCTTGAGAGCTTACTGTAGCAGGCACCATGCTAGGAACTTTACTTAGATTTAATTTTTTAAGCAATATCCCTAAAAAATGCAATAAAACCATAATGTATTAAAGTTGATAATTTCAACTGTTTTAAAGTATTAAAGATGAAAGTTAAGTCATTTTCTTTTATTTTTCAAAACAAGACACCATCCCTCAACTGTTTTAAATTCTGATTTTTCACCTTAACATCATTATCAAGTTTCCATTTTGGCACTGACCACCTACCTTAAATTTTGCAAAGCAATGATTCCTTTGTCTGTGACATTCCCACATGAAATTATTTCCATTTCCAACAAACTTTTTTGTAAATTTTCAAGTTGACTAATTCTCTCCAAACAGTCATCCTCGATATAATGACACTTGCATAGCCTTATTTTTTCAACATGCTGTAGGCCCTCTGGGAGGAAAAGAGCAGTTTAAGAACCTGTTTTACCATTAAAATAACCAACTCTCCTAGTTTTCCCAGGGCTGTTCTGATTTTAGGATTGAAAGTCCTATGTCCTGGGAAACCTCTCAGTCCCAGGAAAACTGGAACAATCAGTCACCTTAATAACCATACACGGTATTCACTATACAAGTTGTGCTGATAGGACCATTTTGCAGTGAAACATCCAGCCACTGGGAGGGGTGGGGGCTGGGGGGGGGGGGGGGGGAAACCACCCAAGCAGAAGCTGTGTGGATAGAATTATTCCTACATCATTGAGGATCTCTCAATGACAAAAGTTTGACAGACAGTTTGACAAACAAGGCTTGAATTTTAAGTCAATAAGCCACAGAATAAAGTCATGTAGAGACAAACTTAGTAAGGGGAGAAAGGAGAGGAAGGTGCTTGTAACCTCTAATTTAAAAATATTATACATAAGAAGAAACAAACTGGATGATATTGAAAAGGCAAAAAGAACATATCTACCACTATAATATTCAACTGCAACAAAATGTCACTGTAAATTACCTGCATTTTTCATAAGCAAATGATAGGGTAGTTACCTAGGTGGTCAAATCCAATGTTCATGATACAAGAGTCAGTGGCATCGATGGCCTGGATCTTGTATTTGTCCAGAGGGCCTGTTGGGAGGTTGTTGTAGTCCTTCTGCCACCTCTCCTGGCCATGATAGCGTACCATGGCCCCACAGCGAAGCAGCCACTCGGAGGCTGCCCTTTCGGGGCCAACTTCCTTGATGCGTTCACGATCTACTCTAATGGAAAGAGAACAAAAGCAGTTAGCTTTTACTATAATCATTAGCTTTTTAACTATATTCATCAACATAAATACAGAAAAGACTTTTCATTTCAAATGACTGAGGGAAACAAGTATACTAGTGAGATCCATGTAAAAAAAAAAACATACAATGACTCTACCTGCTACCTTTCTTGCTTTAATTTTGTTTCCAAGTGAACTCTGTGAAGGCATATTATTTTATATGAGTTTATCGGGCAGAAGTGAGTCTTCATTGATTCAGATGTAGCACTGTGCTTGACACCAGGAAGTACTCAATAACTTGTATCAAAAGAATGATACACTTGGTTATTGTGTTTATTAATGATAAAAGATTAAAGGGAATAATTTTGAACCTATGTTCAAATTAATCTTATTAAGTGATATTAATTTTTATATATGCCTTTTTCTCTAGTCAATGGTGTTATTGCTATATTAAGCAATGAGGAAATTAGCTTCTTCAGTTTCAAAATGATGCTTTTAAGCATGCCACCCATTAATTTTTTAAAAACTTGAGTTGCCTTCATAGTATTCAAAAGGCTAACTACACCCATTTAGAAGCCATAGAGTTAAATATTCTAAAATTACATTTACTGAGCTTTTCTGATTATAAAAATAATAAATTTTCATTTTAGAAAACTTGAAAGGCATGGAAAAGCCAAATAAGATAAAAGGCACTGACATCCTGCAACCCAGTCATGTTAATATTTTATAATCTATTTGGGGGTCTTTATTCAATTTGTGTATATATTTTATTTGTTTTTAAACAAAATGAGGTTCATACTGCACACACTATACAAAAAAATCATTTGGAATACAAGAAATAACCAAATAACTATTGTGAACTCATCTATCTTTAACAATTCTCACATTTCTTCATTTTAATTAGAGTAACTTACTTATTAAACACTGCATTCAACCAGCCCCAGAAGTATCTGGAGTCACATGACCATGGGAGTTTCTTTAAGCCACACAACTGCCAGGAAATTTTTCCAAACAGCATCATTTGATCTAGAAACACAACACAGTATTAATGTTAGATCATCGACTGGCAATCAGAGTCATGTACACATAGTCACTTCACAACTTCAAAGTCAATGCTGTTGTGCCAATAAAGCTGATGACTCACTTGCCTCTCAGTCTCTACTGAAGAAGCCACTCCTGTCTCCGTTTCCCAGTTTCTTTTGCTGAAAAAACAAAAAACGAGCTCTGTGGTTCCTTCCAGCCTTGATATTAAGTTCCACTGTTCTATGCTGTCTGCACTGTTGCCACCTGGTGTCCATATAAAATTACTGAAACAACCCCACTCCCAATCTACATTTCCAGTATCAAAATGGCAAACTAAAATCACCTAGGGAGCAATATGCCGCAGTCCACACAATTACATCCAGGAAGGAAGAGGTGACATGGAAACAGATCTTCCTATGACAGGAGCGCAAATAGTGTCACCAGAACAGGGCAAAGAGCTGTGGAAGGGCAGCTGGGAAAGACTGGGCAAGTAACGTCACCTCTCTGACCCTTGGTTTTCTCATTTGTAAAAAGAGATGAAGTGCGCAGATGATTTCCAGCTGTAAAAACCTATAACCATGAGTTGAGGAACTGATTTTTAAATTGGATCTCAATTTGATTTATGTCAATTCAAGTTTCTCTAGAAGTATGCCAGGTGCGGGGGAAACACTGAGAAATGAAACTTGGTCTCTGCCTTTGAGGAACTAACAACTTAAGGCAGAGTGGAGTGAGCGAAAACAAGTTACCAAGTAGTTAAAATAAAAGATATTGTCTGATAAATACTTCAAAAGTTAAAATAAGAACAGACCAGAATTTCAATAATCCAGGTGATTAGCTGAGGCAGGGACATTTAAGTCATGTTGCATTTCAGTTTGGTTAGCTTATGAGGAGACAATTTATACAGTCACATCAGAAAGGGTCTGGCATAATCAGCCAGGAAATTTTGACTTTCTTCTGCAGGTGGCTGGGAGTCACTGAAGTTTTAGCACAGAACACTGGCATTTTTAGAACTATGCTTTAGGAATACTATTCAAACAGCAACATCAAGATCGAGTACACTAGCACCGGACAGAAAGACAGCTAACAAGGTCTTCAACTACATGTGGCCATGGGAAAGGGCCGGGGGTGGGGGCTGGGGGAGAGGAGAATTGGAATGACATTGCAGAATGGATTCCACATGATCCAGTAAATGAGATTATAGGGGTGAGGGCCAGAGAAACTAAAGATGACACTAAGTTTTGCTCCTGAGTCACTGGTCGAATGATGGTGCCATTATGAAATCAATGTCAGAAGGACAGGGTTGTGGTTTATTCCCCAGCTTTTCATATTCTAAATATGAAGTGTTGGCAGGACTTCTAAGAGGTGATGACCAACAAGTGATTAGAATCAGTGTCACAACATGGTAGAGCTGGAAGGAACTCAGATCACCTAGACTACACTGTCTCCACGTCACCTCATTTAGAGACGAGGAAACTGAAGCCCTGATATTAAGTAACTTGCTGACACCCTACATCCTTTCCAGAACAAGGTGGGGTTTTAATAAATGCATGTGTTTAAAAGGACTTGCCCAGTGTTTCATGGCTAATTGGTGGCAGTGCTGAAACTTGAACCTAGTTCTGGCTACTACCAGCCCAGAGCTCTTTCCTTGGTCATAAGATGGTCCTGCAACTCAGGGAAAAAGGGAGGACTAGAAAGAGGCCTGAGTGGGAACCACCTCAGAGCTGAGGAAGTGACTGAGGATGTGGAGGCTGTGGAACAGTGAGAGATGAGGTCTGAGGCCCCCTGCTATCACCTCCACGTTCTCAGCCCTTCCCAGCTTCTTGTTAAAGCTCCCTCCACCTGTGTCCACTTCTAATAACTCCATTGGCTGCCAACCTCATTTATAAATCTGGACTTTCTAGCTTCAGTTCAACTCAGGCTGTGCCCTCTATTTACCATTCCTCCCCACCCATCCAATCTTGTCTATGGAAATCTTACTCAACTTCAAGACCTTATTCAAATGCCATCTTCATCCATCCATCTGTTCATTCACTCAATAAATATTTATTGAATGTCTGCTATACCTAGTTCAAGAGGTATAATGGGAAGATAGAAAAACCAAACAAAACAACAGAGACAAAGATATGGTTCCTGTCCTCATAGAATGTATAGTCTAATGAAGGCAGAAGACATAAAGAAATAACATGCAACATGGTGTCTTGGTAGAGGTATGAACACGTTCTGTCAGAGCCTAAAAGAGTTTTCTTTTGGGATGGCTCTGAAAGGATGATTAAAAGTTTCCAGTTAGGCAGAAAAAAGAAAAGCATGTAGAGCAAAAGGAAGACCAAAGATCACATCTTACTCATTTCCATTTTGCTTAGTACCTAGCACAATGCCAGAGTTTAATGAATGTTTGCTAGTAGTCTTTAATGATTGATATATTTCCATGGAGAAAGGTAAAAACCAGAGAAACTGTTATTAAGCAGGTAAATTTGAGTGGTCTATGAAAACTGATGCACTTTGACTTACTTTGGCCCACCTTATAATTCAGCTTAAAGAAAAGGCCAAATTTGCTACTTCAGCTATGATTTCTAAAAATACTAGATATTATATTAAAATAAACATGAAAATCAAATGTTTATTTATCAATAAAGATAAAAAATAAATTGGTAGGTTTTTACATTCTCAAGTGTGACTTGCTAATTAAATTTAGCAATTTCTAAGGAATTCAAGCTACCTCTGGGAATGCTTTCTGTATGGAAAGAGGAGACCTCTAGTGGTGAGTTGGTGAATTTAACTCTAATGGATTAAAAGAAACCAGTTAAAAGCAAGTTAAAAATTACTACTAAATTACTGCTGCAATAAATAATTCAGGAATTAAAATAATTTAAAAAGACCTTCTTACTATCAGAACATGGCTTAGAGCCATAAATTTATAACTGATGTTTCTAAAACTTGCAATTATGTTTATGACTTAGAGAAGGCCAGACCTCGCAGCTGAGGGTGGTGTCATGAACACAAATGTCTCTAGCTAGCCAAATATCTTACAGGGTGTATAAATGTAAGGTGAGCTCTTGATTTGAAATTACTTAATTGAAAAGGTAAGCAGAAAATTTTTTTTATATGTATTCAATCTAGCAACAAATCAACTACTACACCTGTGCAAACTAAAAAATAACCATCTCGGTGGGGGGGGGGGAGGGTGTCAAACTTTAGAAAATAAAAATAAATAAGTAAATAATAACCATCTCCACTACATATCTATCAGAATGATTAAAATAAAAAATAGTGACACCACGCTGCTGGTTTGGGTCAGTGAATAAAGCATCAGCCCTCGGACTGAAGGGTCCTGGGTTCAATTCGTCAAGGGCACGAACCTCGGTTGCAGGCCCTGGTTGGGGCGCGTGTGGGAGGCAACCAATCGATGTGTCTCTCTCACATTGATGTTTTCCTCTCTCTCCCCTTCCCTTCTACTCGCTCTAAAAATCAATGGAAAAATATCCTCAGGAGAAAGTGGGTCACTCGAATATTGCTGGTGGAAATGTATAAAGGTGCAGACACTTTGGAAAAGCAGTTTGGCAGTTTCCTATCAAAATAAACAGGTGCTTATCACATGACCCAGCAATTGTACGCTTGGGCATTTCTCCCAGGCAAACAAAAATAGGTTCATACATAAAAAGCTGCACATTAATGTTAACAGCAGCTTTATTCAAAAGTAGGTAAAAACTGGCAACAACTCAGATGTCCTTTAGTGGGTGAATGGTTAAACATACTGCGGTGCCATGAACTACTACTGGACAGTAAGGAATGAGACATCAATACATGGACCTCAGGGGATTATGCTGAATGCAAAAAGCCAGTTTCCCAAAAGTTATATACAGTATCATTCTGTTTATATAAATTCTTAAAGTGACACACAATTTTAGAAAGAGAGAAGAGACTGGGGAAGGGGTGCCCTGCGGCAGGGAGGTGAGGTTATACAAGGGCAGGGGGGGATTCTTGTGATGCAGCTGTGCTGTAGCTTGACCCTGGGGGTGGGTACCAGAACCCACACACGCGATGAAAACTATGTGGAACTAAATACACACATACATGTAACACTGGGGAAATCTAAGTAAGACCCATGGATGGTGTCAACGTCAATGTCCTGGTTGTAATGTGCCACAGTTTTGCAAGATGTTATCACTGAGGGAGACTGAGCAGACGGTACACAGAATCTCTACTGTTTCTTACAACTGCATGGACAGCTACAATTATCTCAAAAATTTTTTAAGAATTTCAAAAATAACCATCCCTTAAAAATAAATTGTGATGGAACAAGCAGGTAACATTCTAATTGTTTGCACAAATAAAGCAGAACATGTACAACTATCCAGAAGGTTAAAGCCATTCGAGCATAATAACTACCGAGTATTCGCTGTGCTAAGAGCTGATGAGCCGTAAAAGGGAGACCCGACATTAGTCCTAGTTCATGGGCGGGCGGGCGGGCACAGAGGCGAAAAGGCTCCAGAAGCCCCCTGAGGCCTGGAACCAAATCCAAACGGGCAGGTGAGTCCCTCCGGCCATGAGGCGGTACCACTCTGTGGTTCTGTTCCGCTGTTCTGGCCCTACACATGTTCACCTGCCATGAAGCACGGTGTTAAGCGGGCAGGTGATCATCACAGTTTTAGATGAATGATGCATTTGAGAGATTCCAGCCCACCTCCCGCACTTTTCAGGTGAGATCACGGGAGGTGTGACCTGCACAGGAAGTCGGTATTCCCAGGCCCGCGCTGGCTACTGAAAACTGTATCTCGGCCCCGTGTTAACGACCAGGAAACAGGTCGCTAAACGATGGCGGAGGCCGAGGCCGAGGCCGAGGCCGATCGGGGCCTGGGTCATCGAGGCGGTATTTACAGGACCCCAAATAGCCGGATGAAGGGCAGCGCGGGAGCCCCACAACAATAGGCCGCGGGGCTCTAAGGGCCTCGGTCCGGAGCGCGGGCTAAGGCCGGCCGGCGCGCGCTGACCCGGGCCGGAGCCCGGGAGCCCGGGAGCCCGGGAGCCCGGGAGCCCGGGAGCCGACGGGGCTGGGCGGGGCCGAACCGAAGGAAGGGAGACTGCTGGGCCCGCCCAAACAAGTTTTCACTATAATCATGCCCAGACTTTCTTCCCGGGCCCCGCATTCGGTGGACGTCCAAGGTCAGACCCCGCGACGCGGCGGGGCAGGTTGTCGGCAAGCCCGGCGCGCGGAGAAGGGAAAGGGCAGCGTGAAACCACGACCCCAGGCCCGTCCCGCTCGATCCCAGCTGCTCAACTCACTGCGTCGCCGGAAGGGAGCGAGCGCGCGTCCCGGCGTGTACGGCTGCGCCGGCCTGCCCTTCGCCCTCCGCCGCGCGCGCCCATTGGTCACTGGCAGCCCTCCCACGTGGAGCAAAGGCGCGCGCCTCATTGGTCCGTGCGTGGGAGGCGGGGCTAGAGGGCACCGCGGACCCTGCGGAGTGTCCTGCTCCAGTGGCCACGCTGGGGCCGAGGCAGGGGAGGGGACGCAGGCGATGGTGCCCGCGCTGCGTTACCTGGGCACTGCCTGCGGATGGGCCCGCGCAGGTTCCCCCAGGGGCATCCCCGCGACGTGCGGGCCCGCGCTGGGCAGGCCGCAGCCGCTGTGCCAGGGTGTCCGCAGCGCCAGCACTAGGTGAGTAGCCGCCGGCCCGCCCCCGCCGCCTACGCTGCATCTTCGAGGTGCTTCTTGCTGGACCTGCGCCCAGGGGAGGTGCTTCTTACTCCCCTGCCCCCGGCGTGAGAGAAGGTCGAGATCCTGCGGGGCACGGGCTCCACGCTGGGATCTCAGGAGCCACCTGCAGGATGTATTCGTTGTGTTTGTGGGCGGGAGGAGAGGAATGAGAGTGCTGAGTAGAGGGCTACCACAGCCTGTCTTTGCATACAACCCCTCCACGTCCTATTTCACTCCGCGCGGGTTTGCTTGAGCTCCTTGAAGGTTAGGTTGTGAATGGGAGCCTAGGTTCTCCCGCAGGTGATTGTTTTGAGCGTTCAAGGACCTTGCCCACAGTAAGCAATCAAATAACGCTTTTTATTAGCTGGCATCTCGAGTGTTACTTGGAATATCTGGATTCAGTCTTCAATCAGTTCCAGGCAGACACTGCGCAGAGTTACCTCACTGAGAAGCAGCTCAGTGGCTGATCGAAGCCTGCAGAATCCAGTGTCCTGTGATTTAAAGTTTGGAGGTCACATGGGAAACCACTGTTTTTCTCTGCTTTCTTTAGAGATGATGGTTTATGCGGAGCTGGAAAGCTTGGCAGTTTCGAGAATTAAGAAGTTGAGTGTGACTGGAGCTTAGCGCCAGAGATGGTGTGGAAGGACACCAGGAGAGGGGCTACCTCACAACAGGGGTTTTATTTTATTTTAATTACACAGTGAATTTTATTCTAAGAGCGTTGGGAAGCTTTTAAAGGGTGGTTAAGAAGAGGGAGTGGTTGACTGCTGATCTTTCAAAAATTTACTCTGGTTGCTGTATGTTACTGTATTGGAGGGGGATTAGAATGGAATAGGATCTGGGGAAGCTTTTCTTTCTTTCTTTCTTTCTTTCTTTCTTTCTTTCTTTCTTTCTTTCTTTCTTTCTTTTTTTATTATTAGTTAAGGTATTACAAATGTGTCCTCATCCCCCCCATTAACCCCCAACCTCCCCCCACACACAAACTCATGCTCCCATCCCCCTGTTGTCCATGTCCATTGGTTTGGCTTATATACATGTATACAAGTCCTTCGGTTGATCTCTTCCCCTTGGGGAAGCTTTTCTTAAGGGAAGAAATGTAGGCTTAGGGAAGGTTTTGTTTATACTTTTTATTTTGAAATAATTATGGATTTATAGAAGTTTGCAACAAAGCAGCACTCATTTACCCCAATGATAACATTTTACATAACTATAGTACCATATCAATACCAGGAAATTGACATCGGTTCAATCCATAAACCTTGTTCAGATTTCATCAGTTTTACATGCACTCATTTGTGTGTGTGTATGTTTCTGTGCAATTATGTGTTATTTTGTGTAACTACCACCACAATTCAGAAACAAATATTCCGTCAATACAAAAATATCCCTTGTGTTATATTCACATCTCATCTCTACACCTTTCTAACCACTTCCTAACCAGGGGTGGGCAAACTTTTTGACTCGAGGGCCACAATGGGTTCTTAAACTGGACCGGAGGCCCGGAACAAAAGCATGGATGGAGTGTTTGTGTGAACTAATATAAATTCAAAGTAAACATCATTACATAAAAGGGTACGGTCTTTTTTTTCAATAGTTTTATTCATTTCAAACCAGCCAGGGCTGGAAAGTTCTTAATAGATATTCTAGGTAGAGTACTTTGTCAGATAAATGGTTTGCAAGTATTTCCCCCCAATTTGTTGGTTTTATTTTTATCCTCTTAACAGGATCTTTTGCAGAGAAAACGTTTTTAATTTTGATGAAGTACAGCTTATCAATTTTTTCTTTCATGGATCATGTTTTTGGTGTAAACTTTCACCTAGCCCTACATCACAAAGATTTTTTTCCTGTGTTTTCTTCCAAAAGTTTTATAGTGAATATTTGATTATATAAAACATTTTTGTTAACTTTTTTTAGTTAGAATAATGGTATTGTGTGTGTTTTGAAGAGGCCTTTTAGAAATAATATATTAAAATAATTACAGATGATGTTTAAGATTTGCATCAAAATAATATAATACAGGAGAGGATTAAATGGGGAGAGAGGAAGAAGCAAGTGTGTCCATATTTCTCTAAAACCTAAGGTAAGTGCTGAAAGGAATCTTTTACACTCATCATTGCATTAGACTTTACAAGGCCTTTTTAATTTTTAAAATGGTTGTATAATCAGGGTTTGTCGTGGCTAAAATTGTGGTTCTGAAACTACTGGCTGTTTTCTTTTTAACAGAAAAAAAGATAAATTGTTGCATACCAAGGTGTTGAAGGTTTAATGTGTTAGCTAATCCTCAAGAATACTGCACTTGAATTTTAAAAGAATAGATGGTAGAGAAGAGTGTGATGCTTACACAGGTAGCTGGCCGGAGCAGAGTACTGTGGGGATTTAGAGCAGCTTGATCAACTAGCCACCCTGCCTGCTGGGTGGAGCTGATTGTACTACTGACCAGCAATGCAGGTAACTTTGAAGGGTATCTTCCTGAGCATGAAGCCAAATAGCACAAAACCCAATAAATATTTGCTTTTAATGATTACAAATTAACAGTTTAATTAATTATCCATAGATGATAAAAATGTTGCATGTGAAGTTGGATGGGGTCTACTGTAAACGTGCATTACTTTAAAAGTGACTTTCTCTTGAAGCTCATTTGATGTAGTCGTTATCGGTGGTGGAATTGTGGGGCTTGCCTCTGCCAGAGCACTCATCCTGCGACATCCAGCACTTTCCATTGGTGTCCTGGAAAAGGAGAAAGAATTAGGTATGTATGGTTGATGTATGTTATCAGTGCTGCTCTTCAGGCTTTTCCTGAACCCCCGCTTATTTTGTCAAATCTGCATCTGTTATGCTGAGTGGCAATGTTAGTAGGCTAGTTTGAGTTCTCCATAAAGCAGAGTCTAGGACTAGGACTTTGGTATAGGTGATTTACTTGAGAGGTTATCTAGGAGACAGGAGTGAGGGGGTGGGATAGTAAACAGGGAAGGAGGGAGAGCCACATGAGGGTACCTTATTGAAGTTATTGTGAGTTTGATTCTACTGGTACCTCTGAGGAGCTACATAAACATTTCCCAGCATCATGGTCATTTATCCATCAGCTCCTGTCCCTTTTGGTTGAGGGTTGCCTCTAGAAATGTTGAGTTCTCTTTCCCAACATTAGACAAAGCCCGGGGGTAGAATGCAGAGAACCATAATGGTCCCTTGAAGTGGTTTGCTGGAAGTGAGAGGTGAGTTTGTGCACCAGAGTTGTAACTAAAATCAGAGGTGGGCTGGAGGGATGTGACACAGTCAACAAGGATGGCGGCTAGAGGAATTTACCAGTCCCCTGGCTGTAAGAATTTTAAATAATGTGGTCTGATAGCTTCAAAGATGTTTGTTCCCCCACTTCTTAGGTTTTGTATGAGTCATTTATTTTTTCTTATCCTGTTTCTCTTGTTTGGTAGCTATTCACCAGACTGGACATAACAGTGGTGTCATACATAGTGGAATTTATTATAAACCGGAATCTCTAAAAGCTAAATTATGTGTACAGGGTGCAGCCCTCATCTATGAGTACTGTAACCAAAAGGGAATTTCTTACAAGCAGTGTGGCAAGGTATGGTATTTTACTAGGACCTCAACTTATTTATAACTAACATTTTCTTACCGATGTTTAATGTTGAATTTTTTTAAAACCCTGGATTTTCTTTCTTTATATCAAGTTATTTGCAAAATCTAATATTAGTGAATAACTTTTAAAAAGATGGTGTAACTAACTCCATGTAATTAAAAAGATTTTTTGGTACATTTTTAATGATTTTAGAGAGAGAGGAAGGAAGAGGGAGAGAGAAATATTGATGTGAGAGAGAAACATTAATCGATTGCCTTCCATATGAACCCCGACCGGGGATAGAACCTGAAACTTGGGTACAGGATGAGGCTCCAACCAACTGAGCCACACCAGCCAGGGCACTCCATGATTTTTCTAGTCACTTTATCTTTCATAGCTGATGGTTTGTTTAACTCTATTCATATTATCATTTGTTGAAGCTTATAGTAGCTGTCGAACAAGAAGAAATTCCCAGACTTCAGGCCCTTTATGAGAGAGGCCTGCAGAATGGTGTCCAGGGCCTGAGGCTGATACAGCAGGAGGATATAAAAAAGAAGGAGCCATATTGTAGGGTAAGTGATTCACAGCTCCACACACATGCTCACAGGGACATTTTCATTTAGGGCTCGGTCTTGTGAACATTGAGGCTGAAAGTGAATTTATAGGAGGAAGGAATTATATAGACACAGATAATCCTGTCACAAAAGCAGTGGGGTGACAAACACAAGAGGGCATTGCCACAAACTCTGGACACTTGATTTCTTCTTTCCCTAAGTCATTATAAGAAATATCCAAACCCGCAGAGCAAGCGTGTCAAACTCGCGGCCGGCAGGTCTCATGCCTCATTTAAATAAGCGGGTCACGAGTTTGACATGCTTGCTGTAGAGAATTTTCCTAAGAGTTTATTTGAGCCAAACTGATGACATATGCCAAGGAGCAAGATCTCAGATGCTCTGGAGAATAAGTTTTACAGCTTCTTTTATGCATTTGAAATTACAGAGGGAAGTTTACAGGAAGATGAGAGAAAGCAAGGCAGGGATTATTAGATTAGGATAGTTAGCAAGATTATGTGCTCTCTTGGGGGTGGTTACAGTTTATTTCTATGGTGTGTTAACCTAAATGCACAGACACAATAGACTAGGCTTGCTTAAGGCAAATATAAACCTCTTAAAAATATATTTTTTAAATTGATTTGAGAAAGAGAGGAAGGGAGAGAGAGAGAAACATCGATCAGTTGCCTCCTGTACGCACCCTGACCTGGGATCGCACCCACAAGCTGGGTATGTGCCCTGACCAAGAATCGAACCAGCGACCTTTTAGTGCATGCAATGCTCAGACCAACTGAGCCACACCAGCCAGGTCGCAAAGATAAACTTTTTACTAAAGAGGTTATATGCCTGGGACATGACTACCCACCATGACCGGTCAAGTTAGGAATTTATGATCAGATCACCCTGTGAAATTACTTTCCATAGAACCCCTCTTTTCACTCACACTAATGAAAAAATACCAGGTCTGAAGGACATAAGCAAATGCAAGAGGAGGTCTGAGACCATATGACATGTCTGGAAAGCACTGTGAGGTGTGGTTGGATCACAGGGTGTATAGGAAAATATAAAAAGTGAGACTAGAAAGGCAGAATTAGGCTCACATAAAGGGCCTGATATTCATGCTGATAACTTTGTAGTTTATCTAGTAGGCACAGAAGCCTCTGAAAATTTCTGAGGAGAGTGGCTTTGATATCCAGTCTGTATTTTAGGAAGATAAGTATGGCATGAGTGTGAAGGGTGGGTTGTAGAGTATCTTGCTTAAACATGCTATAGGGAAAAATCTCCCTTTTATCATGAGAGAGACATGAAAAATAATACTCTGCATAACAACTTTCTTTGATAGCCTTTCAGACACTATCAGTTCAACCTGTAGTTCCATTGGCTGTTCCAGTGAATGGCTGTATCTCCTGTTCCTTCTCCCCTACCTTTTTATTCACAATATGGAATAGCTAAACTCCAGCCCGCTGGTGTAGTTCAGTGGTTGAGGATGTCACAGTTTGGTTCCTGGTCAGAGCACATGCCCCGGTTGCAGACTCTATCCCCAGTAGGTGGCGTACAGGAGGCAGCCGAGCAATGATTCTCGCTCATCATTGATGGTTCTATCTTTCTCTCCTTCTCCCTTCCTCTCTCTAAAATCAATAAAAGCACTAGAAAGAAAAATAGCTGGACTCCAGGTACCTGTGTTAAAGAGTCTGGCTTCTAACTCATTGCCAGACAATGCTTATCAAAAGCTTTTAGTTTAGTCAGAGAGTTTAGGACAGGTGAACTTCCACTGAAAGATGACTAAGTAGTGTAATTTATAAAAGAGGTATGCCCTGCTTTTCTCTGAGGCCTCTGCAGAAGTGATCTACTTTATATAATGCCACATTGTAATTTTCAATGCCTACATAGGGTGGTAATATACTAGTATAGTAGAAAATATAGTCTGGTTATTTCATAAAGGTGTCTTGAGTAAATTCCTCCTTTCTTTCCCAACCTCACCACTGCTACCAGCAATGATGGGCAAAATTTGCATAGTACAAGATTACTTCTGTTTCTTCTAGGACCTCCAAAAGGAAAAGTATATTAGGGCAGCTCTAAAGGGCTTCTTAGAGCAGATTCCTTTCAGCAAAAGATTTAAGTACTCCCAGGGAAGCATTTTGGAAAATTTTAAACTGGCTCTGCGAACTTTGACTTTGGAGGATAGCTCTTGAGAGCTCTCTTCTGGGAAGATCCTGACAGCTGCTTCTGACCTTAGCTGTGCAGATTCATCCATTGGTCAACCACATGCTCATCTGTTCCTCCTGACTTCTAACTCCCAGTGTTCCCTGTTTTGCTTGCCTGGTTCTTTTCTAGCCATCTGACCTGCTGTGGCCTAAGATTTCAAGTTCTGACCTGCTAACCTGGACAGTGCATGCCCAGCTCCTGGCAGACTACCAGCCTGTCCAACCCCCATCCTGGGCCAGGGCATTGGATTGCTTGGTGGCAGTGACTCGCTGCCTTCCCCCAACATACATGTATAGGTAGGGCCCACCAGCATCTCATGAGGAGGGGCAAGGCCAAGGCCAAAACTAGAAAGGGAAAGAAAAGAAAGGAGATCTTTTAGAGAAGGTCTAGAAAGGGAAAATATCTGGTATGTTTAAAGAGAGCAACCTTCAAAAGTTCATTCATTTAGTAAATGTTTGAGTGCCTTGTGTGTCAGGCATTATGCTAGGTAATAGGAATATATGAAGATACTTGGAATTCCAAAAATCTATTGATATGGAGCATTTTTACAGCACACTTTTATCCCAGTGTTATATTTGTCACAGAGTTTTATGCTAGGTAAGAAAGTTTTTGTGACTAAATTAATGGTATTATCCTAATTTAGATTTTGAGATTATAGTACCCAAAATACTATTTATAGGTTGAAATTGAATTATAGCTATTGACCTATGAATTTAGGGATTGTCAAGCCATATAAAGTCTAATATAATATCTTAGTGTATCTACTCTATCAAAACAAAAGGACTGATTTCCTGTACTTGGGCAAATGCTCTCATATTCTGGAAGCAGACCATCAGGAAAATGGTGAGGTTTTTCAAATGTTGCTTTTAGTTCATGAAGATAGACTGTTGGGTGTTTTGGGAGCCTTTACCCTTAGTGTGATCTGGGCACATGGCAGTACTGGTCAGGGGTGGGTAGCAAAGTCAAAAGCTTTGAAGGATAAGCAGGTAAATGTATTGGGATAGGGGTGGGGCACTGGATACAGTAATACAGTGACATGCTGTGCTGGCCAAACAAGAAGATAGCACATTTACCAGTCATACTCAGCTTCTGGGTCTTAGTCATCCTGGAACCAGGCAATCCTCTTAGAGAAGATTGATAGAGAAAACTAATCTCATACACATTAAGGCAAGATAAAATGGTACTATCACTAAGGATTCCTCAAAGTGTAGTCTGTACTTAGTGTGTGAAATTCTACTTTTATCCTTTTCTTCAGAATTAGAAGAGGGTACATTTATTCCAAAAAATTAAATAAGTAATGCTTATAAATCATTCATCTATAGACTTTGAACATATCTTGGCAAAACACACACACACACACACACACAAACACAAACACACACATACCAGAAGAACAACCCAGGCTGTTAATTTCTCATATACCTGAAGAGAAAGTTTGAATTAACCATATGTGATCTTCATTCAGTATTTGCAGTCTTGAAAATAGAGTCTGCAGCAAATCAAATCAATGCTCTGCAAACATATGAACAATTCTGAGTTTTCACTGAGTGTGTATGACATATGATCCACTACTAGGAAAATCTCAGTGAAGCTTATTTAAAACTTTAATCGGAGAACATTATGGTAAGTGAAATAAGCCAGTCATAGAAAGACAAGTACCATATGATTTCGTTCATATGTGGAATTTAATGAACAAACTGAACTGACTACCAGGCAAAATAGAGACAGACTCATAGAGAGCAAGCAGCCAGCTCTGGTGTGTGTTTGGGGGAAGGTTTGGGGGAGGGGTTGAGAAAAAAAGGAAAAAAAAGAGAACTCATAGACATAGACAACAGTGGGGAGGTGAGGTGGGAGAGGGGATAAATGGTGATGAGAAAAATTAAATTTAAAAAAATTATTGTTTAGTGATACAGAATTCACCTCAATCAGATATGAATCAGGATGAGGGATAAATAAAACTGAAAAACTCATTGTAGCAGCTGGAAGGGCCTAGCAACATGAACTCCTTTAAGGAAGAGAATTATTTTCTGATTATAGAAATTTTCTTATTTAGTTAGTGTTACTTCTTATATCTGTTTGGACATATTGAATCTATATATATAAAAGCCTAAGCGACCATTACAACAGAATGACCAGAATGACTGGCCGACCAATTGCTATGATGTGCACTGACCACCAGGGGGCAGACGCTCAATGCAGGAGCTTCCCTCTGGTGGTCACTGTGCTCCCACAGGGGTAGTGCCACTCAGCAGAAGCCGGGCTCATGGCGGTGAGCACAGCTGCGGATGCGGAAGCCTCTTCCAACTCCGTGGCAGCACTACTGAGTGGCAGCAGCAGGTGCAGCAGGCTGGGATGAGTGCAAGCAGTGTGGCGCCTGGCCCCGGGTTCTGGCTCCTCCCTGGCCACATGCCATTTGGCGCACTGCTACATCCCTTGGGGAATGTCCAACTGACCTGCGGGGATGGAGCCTAAACCGGCAGTCAGACATCCCCCAAGGGGTCCCGGATTGCGAGAAGGCGCAGGCTGGGCTGAGGGACACCCCCTGCCCTCAATGCATGAATTTTGTGCACCGGGCATCTAGTATATACATACAGAGTGAGGCAAAAGTAGTTTTACAGCTGTGAGTACATGAAACACAGGATTCATTCTTATATATATTTTTAATTATTGTATCATTTTCCATATGAGCAACTGTAAACCTACTTTTTGCCCCACCCTGTATACTCAAGTTCAAATTCAGGAACTATGGAGCAAGCTTTTATTTTTCTTTAAAATTATCAGGGGGTTTTTCCTTCAAGAAAGCATAATGTGTGTTACCCATCAAAATAACCAGTAAAGCCCTAACCGGTTTGGCTCAGTGGATAGAGCGTCCGCCTGTGGACTGAAGGGTCCTAGGTTCGATTCTGGTCAAGGGCATGTACCTTGGTTGTGGGCACATTCCCAGTAGGGAGTGTGCAGGAGGCAGCTGATCGTTGTTTCTAACTCTCTATCCCTCTCCTTTCCTCTCTGTAAAAAATCAATAAAATATATTTTTTAAAAATTTTCAGCACAAAATAAAATTTATTCAGCAAACTGTTCTCGGTGATTTTTAATTGTAATGTCTTGACTTTTTCATAATCCTATCCCAGGGTCTAATGGCTATTGATTGCCCATATACTGGCATTGTGGACTATCGTCGGGTGGCTTTGTCATTTGCCCAGGATTTTCAAGATGCGGGTGGCTCTGTCTTGACCAATTTTGAAGTGAAAGATATTGAAATGGCTAGAGAAAGTCCTTCAAGAAGTGAAGATGGTAAGCCGTCCTTGTCTTTTCTTTTGAATACTTGTATTGACTTGTAAACAAATTTTGGACTGCTTTTGGCTGGGGTGGTGCTGGGGGAGGTCCACCAGGAGTTGGGCTAGCATAGGGCACAGGGCTGGAGGCAGGTGCAGAAGGTAAGATTGGATGTGGGCAAACTGGGACTTCCAGCGAGTCTTGTATTGATAGAACTAGGCACTGATCGGACACTTATGACTGATGTTAAAACCTGAGTTGCCGCCCTGACCGCTTTGGCTCAGTGGATAGAGCGTCGGCTTGCGGACTCAGGGTCCCAGGTTGATTCCGGCTAAGGGCATGTACCTTGTTTGCAGGCACATCCCCAGTAGGGGGTGTGCAGGAGGCAGCTGATCGATGTTTCTCTCTCATCGATGTTTCTGACTCTCTGTCCCTCTCCCTTCCTCTCTGTGGAAAATCAATAAAATATATTTTAAAAACAACAACAAAAAAACCTGAGTTGCCAAGGCTGTTTATATAAAACTAGAGGCTGGATGCACAAATTTGTGCACAGGTGGGGTCCCTCGGCTTAGCAGGTAATCGGGGCTGGTCGGGGGGTAGGGGTTATGGGAGGCAGGCTGGCCAGCCGGGGTCGGGAGGGGCTACAGGAGGTTGGCCAGCACAGGAGATTGGCTGTGGGAGCACACTGACACCAGGGGGCAGCTCCTGTGTTGAGCATCTGCCCCCCTGTGGTCAGTGTGCATCATAGCGGCTGGTTGACCAGTTGTTCCGGTCGTTTGGTTGTACCAGTCACTTAGGCTTTTATATATAGACTAGAGGCCTGATGCACGAAATCATGCAAGGGCCTCAGCCCTTGCGGCTGCGGCAGCTTGCCTCAGCCCCAGCCCCAGCTTCGTCTGGAAGGACGTCCAGAAGGTCATTCTGCTGTCCGTCTAATTAGCATATTATGCTTTTATTATTGTAGATTAGCCCCCAAATTCTTCCTTAGCCTGTAGGTTAGAATCAGAATCCCTGGGGGTGTTTGTTAAAACTGCAGACGTTAGCATCACCCAGTATTACTGAAGTAAATTGTCTGTGGATAGGACATGACAGCCATTCTGAACAACCCCCTTTGGGGATTTTTATTTTTTTAACTAAATGAATCGGTTTGTAAATTTTGAATTTGCTTTGGGGAAATTTGAGGGAAAATGTAATGTGCTGGGTTTATTCTTCCTTGACAGGTTTGTTTTTTTTTGGAGGTTTGGGCCATATGAATCATCCTCCCAGTGTCCTACTAAATTCTAAGATGATGAGCAAAATTGTTAAATAATTAAGATTGTTATAGGTAGGTAGCATAATCAATAAAATTTATTCATGGTAAAAGTAGATCATATTCTTAAACTGTTGCACTTACGTGTTATAAGACTTCAATATCCCTTGTATCTGATTGGAAACTAATTTTATAAATACTTTATTATTGGAAGATTTTGTGTTTTAATAACTTTTGTTTCTTTTCACAACATAGAATCTACAGAGATCCAGTAACCGACATTTGAACAACAAGTGTCATAACATTAGTCCTGTGGGAAAATACATACTGATTTATGATGATCTATTTTATAGCATGGTGCTTAGATTGTAGTTCAGAGAAAAAAGCTGTGACTGCTTATGCTAGAGCTGAAGTGGTGGGAGGTTGATAAGCATAGATTAAGTGAATTCATATAAAATAATCTAAAAAACATGCCAGAGTTTTATATATTGTCAAATATGAACTAGTTTAATCTTATTACTTGGTAAAAGCTTCAGAATGAAATGTGGAAAGTAATCATGGTTGTGACAAGAAACCCATTTAAGTTTGTTACTAGTATATTTCAAATACTGTAGGCCTTCTTTTACTAAAAATAAATCTTTCACCAATTCCTTTTTCCTTTTTTTTTCCAGGGATGAAATATCCAATTGTTATAAGGAATACAAAGGTAAAGATTCTTAAGCAAAACTACTTCCATCTATTTTATCTACTTTCATCCCCTCTCCTTTCTTTTTTTAAAATTTTATTTTATTGATTTTAGAGAGAGAAAGATATTGATCGGTTGCCTCCCACACACACCGGACCCAGGGATTGAACCCACAACCCAGGTATGTGATCTGACTGGAAATTGAACCTGCTACCTTCTGGTGTATGAGATGATGCTCAAACAACTGAGCTACACTGTGCAGGACCCACTCCTTTCTTAAAAAGTTGAATTAACCACAGTGCTGTATTTTATGTCAGTGAATGAAATTTGTCTAATGTAAAGTTATTGTGAGAGAGATTCTTTGAGAGCTAAAATATAACAGTTTTCATTCTAAGAAGAGTTTCAAGTTGGAAATGCATTCATATAGTGACAGTGCCAGCAAAAAATATGATTATAAGTACTTGGAGTATTTAATTTTAAGGCAAAACTGATAGATATTTTATTGTTCTACCTGCTTATCTATATTAACTTAGCAACTCTCTACTAATGAGAAGACTTGGGGGAGGGTGTAGATCAGTGATGGCGAACCTATGACACACGTGTCAGAGGTGACACGCGAACTCATTTTTTTGGTTGATTTTTCTTTGTTAAATGGCATTTAAATATATAAAATAAATATCAAAAATATAAATCTTTGTTTTACTATGGTTGCAAATATCAAAGAATTTCTATATGTGACACGGCACCAGAGTTAACTTAGGGTTTTTCAAAATGCTGACACACCGAGCTCAAAAGGTTCGCCATCACTGTTGTAGATTGTACAGAGGGTGATACACTGCCTTCCTTCTCTTCCCATAATCTAAAACAAGAACTATTTGATAGATAGACGTATTGCATTCGCTGTATATTCTTGAATGGTCAGAGTTCAGTCAGGAAAGCAGAGTCCATAATGAGTGTAGTCGGTTTTATGGTAGGAATTAGGTCTGACACATTGTGAACCACCTGGGAAGTCAAGGTTCAGAAGGAGAGTTGGTAGATTAGAGGCATATCCAGCCAGTCTGAGAAGCCAAAGTGTATCTACCTGCTGAAGTGGAACCGCAAATGAGAAGCTCATGAGGAGATCTGGGGCAGCTCTTGTCTACAGCCAGGTCTTGGGTAGGACAGCGGTTGGTCAGTAGGGTCATTATGTGAGAAGCAGAGCTGGGTGAGAGAGAGAGAGAATATGAGAATTTGAGCACACACAATTTTTGGTGTCTTTCTCTTATAAGAACACCAGTCCTATCAGATTAGGGCAGTGATGGTGAACCTATGACACACATGTCAGGTGACACATGAACTCATTTTTTTGGTTGATTTTTCTTTGTTAAATGGCATTTAAATATATAAAATAAATATCAAAAATATAAATCTGTTTTACTATGGTTGTAAATATCAAAAAATTTCTATATGTGACACAGCACCAGTTAAGTTAGGGTTTTTCAAAATGCTGACACGCCGAGCTCAAAAGGTTCGCCATCACTGGATTAGGGCTTCACTCTTGTGACTTCATTTAACCTTAATTATTTCCCTAAAGGCTCTATCTCCAAGCATAGTCAAATGGGGAGTTGAGGCTTCAACATATGAATTTTGGGGGAAAGGGGAACAGAATTCATTTTATAACAATAAGGAAGAAGAAAGAATTGGTTAATTATAGACATATCTTTATTTCACAGTAAGGAAGAAATTGCTACATTTCTCAGAACTATATTCCTCATTTATGTCACCAATCATGTGGTCATGTGGTCATATTTATAATTTCCTTCTTCCACTATCTATTCCATACTCCCTTTGCCCTTGGCAAGCCTCTCATCTGGTCATGGTTCCTAGTTTGGCAGGAAAACTCAAACTTTTATTCCTGAAGTGTCTCTGCCATTAGCAGCCCTACCTGTTTTATGTTGTAGTGGTTTCCATCAACTTTTATAGCAATGTGTGGGGATACCAAGAGATAGGCCAGGAGATCTATAGCCCACACATACTCCGCTTTATCATTCCCAAGCTCTCTGTGTGGTAGCAACTCTCTTTCTCCTTGAAAGTCAGGATCAGTTACCCCATTCAGTCCTAGACGGTGTGATTCTTGGTCAGGGCACTTGCCTGGGTTGTGAGCTTGATCCCCAGTAGGGGGCATTCAGGAGGCAAGCCAAACAATGATTCTCTCTCGTCATTAATGTTTCTATCTCTCCCTCTTCCTTCCTCTCAGAAATCAATAAAAATATATATTTTTTAAAATTATCCCATTCAGTACAGTAACCTTCATTGCCTTTTGATTCACTGTCACGAGGAACTCAAAATGGCCAAGTGTGACAGTATTAAATTCTAGTGTAATGGAACCATTGCTTATTCTCTAATGGAAGCACTTCTCCCTTGGTACCTAAGACTTCTAAACCATTAGAGCCCAAAGTTGTGGGGTGAGGAAGCTGAAATTTGGATTAGAAGCAGAAACTGTGTAAGGTGCTACTCCCATTTCTACCTCTTGATTTTCTGAGCTGTGATTCCTGACTATGGGAGAAACAATACCATATATTAATTACTGATTTAGAGCATATAGTGCATCCTGGAAGACCTTGCCCCAGCCCTGCAGGGTGTTGCTAGTCAGCTAGTGCTGTTATTGAATCTTCAAAAGTCCTTTCCACGCTGTCACCCAGCGGCTTCAGGATGCGGGAAATGATAACATCAGTGAATTCCACAAGCATGAGCTTATCATTACACTTCATTTACTGTAAAGTAAGCTCACTGATCAGAAGTCGTGCTTCTGGGTAAAATACCATAATAAAATTGATTAAGTTCACAGATGGTGGTTTCTGCAGAAGTGTTGTGGGTAGGGAAGGCAAATCTATATCCACAGCAATTGTCTATTCCAGTGAGGACTAAGTGCTGCCCCCCTCCCCTTTATTTAAATTGGGAGACTGAGCACTCTCCCAACAGCAGATCGAGTGGCTGTAGACACATCAGCCTTAGTAAGTCCATGTTGCTGATCCCACACATCACCTCCATCCTTACTGCCATAATCATTTAGTTTGTGAAGTCATTGGCTAAGGACAAAGGTGACTGGGAAAGAGGCTGACTAATGTTCACAGAGTAGGTCATCTTGTCTCCTGATTATTAAAATCTTCCTCTGCCCCAGTTACTCTTCAGTGAGCTTACTCTTCAGTGTGGAACTTAAATACCTTTATCCTCCGAGCCTTTTTGGAGAGGTCCATTCACACACCTCTTCTCAGAGCTCCTTTTCTTGACCAGCCAGCCAAACCATCAGTCATTGCACATGCAACTGTGTAGATGCATACTTCTGGCCATCTCTCCTTCTGGGTGAGATAAACAACCAATGTAGTGTTCAAAGTTCTACCTGCTGGGAGCATTTCCACAGTCCTTCGGGCCACTCTCAGGTGGGGCTCTGGTGCTGCCACTGTTTGCTTTCGAGTGATGCCAGAATGGTATGCAGAACCATTTGTAAACCAGGCCTCTATTTTTTCCTCTTTGGCCAACTGGATATAGAGAATTTCCTATGGGGCACAAGGGCAAGTTGAGAGGGAGGAGGTAATTTTGTTGTTAATTCTCACCCAAGGATATTTTTTCCATTGACTTTTAGAGAGAGAGAAAGAGAAACAGATGTGAGAGACACATCGATTGGTTGCCCCCTGCACATGCCCTGGCCAGGGCCAGGGATCCAACCTGCTACCCAGGTACATGCCTTTGACTGGGAGTCAAACTCACAGCCCTTCAGTGCATGGGCCAATGCTCTAACCATTTAGAACACCAGCCAGGGCAGGAGGAGGTAATTTAGTCGGAGTAGAGGCCATGGGAATTTAAGCCACTTCCTCTGCAACTTATTTATGCCAGCAAGACCTATACAACCCTGATCTTGTATATTCTACTTCCTCTTGATAACAGAGGCTACTGTACACACCCAGTTTTGTGGCTTGGTGAGTTAGATAATACCGTCTTAATAATGGGTAGTTCACATGGTAACTTGGTGGCCTGTGGTCAAATGTTGAGTCAGAGCCAGAAGCACTTTCTCAAAAGGAGGATAATTATCTGCAGAGGGTGGTATAACTTTCCTCCAAAGTCGTAAATTCTGTGCTCAGATTTCACCTACAGGGGCCTTCCAAAGTCTCCGTAAAACATGGCTATCTGCTCCAGAGTCCCGTCAGATCTGCTGGCAGAGCAACCAGCGTCTCTATTCAAAGAAGGATTAAAAGTCTGTTTCTGTCCCTACCTACCGGTTATTTTCACTAGAGTATGGCATCATGTGATGGCTGATGAGCAGGAGCTTATGGGATACCAGTGGGTTATATTTCACCCACAGTTGCTGTAATTGTAGACTTTTATTTTAGCATATTCCTTTAGTTAAATAATAATTTAAAAATTTGAGTCAACTTACCAGATTGAACATCTGTGCTTTTACGAGGTTAAAAGAAAAGGAATTAAAAAAAAAACAAAAAACTTTTGAGGGGAGGATTTGGAAACTAAAATTTAGAGATTGCATATAGGAGAAAAGTCTGTTTCACTTATGAAATAGCAATAGAGATGAATAGTTTAATTTTTTTAAAGAAATGTATTTTTGAACAAATGCTGTATCATTTGATGTTTACCTAAATTTACATTTTGGATATGAAATTAGTGTGAATGTAATTATTGTTTCATATATATCATAAAATGATTTCAGAGACCTGTGACAGTTTTTAATCATGTCTTCCTTTGGAACTGTTTCTTGAGTTTTTTAAAGAGAACTGTTAGATTATTAGAATGCTGGTACCATTCTACAAATTCTCTTATCATTACATTTATCATATGGCTTATCTACATTTTATGTTGTAAGAATATGAGAATTGCTGACATTTCAAGTAAGGACTGGTAGAGTCATATCACATAAAATATTTCTTGTACTTCTGCTATATAACTCCAGATGAATAGGAAAGATATTAACCAATTTAGAAGAAGTCATGTTTTTTTTGTTGTTGTTGATATAGCCCTTTGACTTCAAGTGTCTTAAAACTATCATGGTTTAGCCTAGCTAATTTGAACTCACTGCAAAGAAGTTTCATCTAACTTTTGTCAGAAGTGTGACTTGAATAAATCTTGAAAAGAGGCTTACCTTGGTAGGTAGGCAAAAATAGGATGCATACAAAGATAGAATAAGGCTGAACCACTAGGGCCTGAAAAGAAAGAATATTAGGACAGATGAGAACTCTGAGGCTTCAGAAACAGGTCATCTGGGGAGGAAATCTAAGAACAAGAAATTACAAGGAGATGCTAGGTTTTACTGTGTGAGAAGTAAAGAGATGGGAGTTGGAGTGTGGTGGTAATTGGGGTTAAATGAAATTATTTAGGAAATAGGGTAGTAAATTGGCTAACCCTAGCAGAGTTCATCTAAAAATATGTAGGTGATAATCACAAACAGAATTTATGGGGAAATACCACAGCCTAAGATTAGCAGTCTCCTAGTTGTGAAAGCAAACCTTGACTGTAGTGTGTGTACTCTGTAAATGTGGATTGAATGAATGGGGTTTTGAAAGTAGCCTCAGTTTGCAAAGTAGACATTGAACAGGAAGGAGAAATTGGTTGGTGGTGGGTTGCCGTTGTAGTGTGAAGCAACCTGATAATTATCAGGATAATTACTCATAGATAAGATAAGGATAAGCTGTCTGAAATACAGAGGCAGCCAAACTGGTGGGGAGACATCTAAATGAAGTTTGCTTCTTCGTGCAACAAATAGTTAAGAAGATCTGTAATCTTAGTAAAGTGTGTGTGTATGTGTGTGTGTGTATGTGTGTGTGTGCGTGTGTGTATGTGTGTTGTGTGTAGTAACTTGTTAAGTATCCTCACTAAGTAGGTCAACGATTGAATCATTAAAGGACAAAATTTAAGGTAACATCCTCTTGCCTGCCACTACCCTAAGTTTCTAGCTGCCACCTAAATGCTGAAGAATTTATGTTGCTGATACTTGCATTTAATTTCCTCTTTTAAAAGGAATAAAAAGAAAAACGTCCCTTTCTGTATACTTATTTATTGTCTCTCCTATCACCTGTTTTTCTGCTTTCTAAAAATCATTGTTCTTCTTTTACACATTAGGGAGAGGAAGTTCAATGTCAGTATGTTGTGACATGTGCAGGACTTTACTCGGACCGTATTTCCGAGCTGAGTGGCTGCAGTCCCGATCCTCAAATTGTACCATTCCGAGGGGATTACCTGCTGTTGAAGCCAGAAAAATGCTATCTTGTGAAAGGAAATATTTATCCGGTAGGTATGATGCTTTCGCAGTCTCATCCTTCTCAAGATGACAGGGCAGAAAGGGAATGAAACAAAAACTTTTACCTGGGTCAGAACTAAGAGATATTTTGAAGGGCTTTTTATGCAAGCTTTTTATCTTTTTCTCTTACGATTAAATTCCTAAACATTTATTCTGGTATCATAGTCATTAACTTATACTAAATTGCCCCCAAGTACATGTCATCAGAAAGCTTGAGTGCATCATGGGAAGGGCTAGCAAGAAATAATCCAGTTCTCACTCGTATCTGGTGAAAGGAACACTCATAAGAGAACTTGCCCTTTTTGCATGCCCAGATACCCCATTCTACCAATAGGTGCAGAAAAAGGGGCTGTGGCCACTCTGTAGTTTCATGATGGAGAAGACAGAGCCCTTCAATGAAGAGTTCATTCTGCATGGAACTACTAGGTTGAACCAGACGGAATTACTAATATTTGTCTACTTAGAGTTTTTGACTTTGCCAAAACATCCATTCCATGTGCTCTATCCCAGTACGTTCCGACTTTACAAAAGCCTGTGCTATGAATGAGTGTGTGTTTCTGGCAGCTCTGATTTTACTTGCCAGCCACATACATCCCTAGTTGGGGGTGTGGTGGGAGGGTAGGGAGAGGGATAACCTGAAGTAGGGCAGTTCTTTTTTTTTTTTTTTTACCCAGAAAGAGGAATAGATAGATGGGAGTGTATATTAGTGTCAGTAGCATCAGTGTTTTCTGTGTGGCATTCCTAGGCAGAAGCATGTAAATAAAAAGTATATCTCAGTCCGGATCAAAATAATACAAATTAAATGCATTGGAAGAAAGTGATTTATATTACCAGTTGAATATTTGCATGCATGCTTACATGCAGTATGGAACAGGGCTCACAGTTCTTTGCTGCGTTAAATCCGTAGGTCCCAGATAGCCGGTTTCCTTTCCTAGGAGTTCACTTCACACCAAGGATGGACGGCAGTATTTGGCTAGGGCCTAATGCCGTTCTTGCCTTCAAACGAGAGGGCTACAAACCCTTTGACTTCAGTGCCCGAGATATTACGGATGTAATTACCAAGAGGTAACTACTTTACTTTAAAAAGTGACTTTGTGTGTTTAACATGGCAAATTTTGTCTTTCTTGAAATTCTACTTATTGGGTAAATCCTCACATTTGTGATTATTATATTGAATTTTTTATTAATCTAAATTAAGAGCCTTGCAGAATAAGAATAATGTTTTAACTACCTCAGGGAAATTCTGATGATCCAGGGTGAAGTCTTAGTTAAAAATGACAAGACCAAGACCCAGTCACACACGTATGTGACAACCCAAACTTTGTTTTGCTAACCTCCTAGTTGCATTTGAAATCACTTACTTTGATAAAGTGATTTCAAGCCAGTCACCATCATTTTGAAAACCACTGGAGAAACTTCGGACAACCAAAGTTGTTTCCTTCGGTGGGAAATGAACAGTGTGTTGACCCGAGACACAGAATCTTTACTTTATTGTAAGAACTCAGTAAGGTGTTGTGTGTGTTTTTGTTTTTGTTTTTTTGGTTGTCTTTTTTGAGGGGGGGAGGGTGTGGGGGATGGTTCATTTTAGCAGTGTTGCTCTCCAGAGATTTTCACATCAAAATTACTAGAAAGGTTTTTTTTTTTTTTTAAATATATTTTATTGATTTTTTAGAGAGGAAGGGAGAGAGATAGAGAGTTAGAAACATCGATGAGAGGGAAACATCAATCAGCTGCCTCCTGCACATCTCCCACCGGGGATATGCCCGCAACCCAGGTACATGCCCTTGACTGGAATCGAACCTGGGACCTTTCAGTCCACAGGCCGACGCTCTATCCACTGAGCCAAGCCGGTTTTGGCAGTAAGGTTTTTGAGTTATACTTGAATTTCACCTTCTACAGATTCTGAAACAGGTTTGGGATGGGGTTTTCTAGCATGTGTCCTTTAAAAATACATATATACATAGATTACACAGAGTCTCACTTGAGAATCATTACTAGAGTATCTTACCTCTGGCTGATTAAAAAAAAAAAAAAGGTAAACATCTATCTTACTTCTTTAATGTCCTGAGGTAAAGATCTGCTAATGCCTTTTAGGTGTGTTTTGAAAGCATGTAACATTTGTATCAGAAAGCCTTTTAGGGGCAGGCTCTATAGAATTCTAGTTTGAAGCCAGCATTCTCAGGTCATCTAAGGTGTTTACCTTTGAAAGGTGTTTACCTTTGGTTTTGAAGGGCATTCCTTTGATGAAGTTCCCTTCTTACAGTGGCCAAAAGTTGATTTTCTTTTAATATGTGGTTTGTCTGACTTCGCCTAGATTTTTGTGATGCCCCGGTCCAAATCTAATAGTTGTAAAGATATTTAATAGTAATAAAGAATTCCTTTCTCTCAAAGATTTTATTTTCTGTTTCCAGTGGCTTGATTAAATTGGTGTCCCAGAATTTCTCCTATGGAGTCAGTGAGATGTATAAAGCCTGTTTTCTCAGTGCAACAGTGAAGCACCTTCAGAAGTTTATCCCTGAAATTACTGTCCGTGATATACTTAGGTAAGAAAAAGCCATAAGGATTGTAAGTACAGTCATGATTTTAGGGAACTTGGGAGGTGGGTCTGACTTGGTGATTCACAGGCTCCCTTTCAGTCGGTGTGCCCACTGAATCTTTGTGCTCTCTCTTTCCCAGCAAGTTGCTGTGTTCCCTTTGCAGTGCGTGAGTTGGGCATCGCTGCGTGGTGGCCCTTAGTGCTGGAACTACGTCTACCATATATAATTATCTAGACTACCTTAGAACATTAAACTGAAATCTCCATTGCATCTGTATTAATATGCCACTGTCACCTTTGTGTCTAGCTGTCACTCATGATAAAAAAAAAAATCTTGTCTGAAATTTTTTCAAAAAGATTTTTTATTGATTTTTAGAGAAGGAGGGAAAGGGGTGGAGAGAGAGAGAGGGGGAGAGAAACATCAATGTGAGAGCGAAACATCAGTTGGTTGCCTCCTGCACACCCCTTACCAGGGATTGAGCCCAAAACCTAGGTATGTGCCCTAATCCGGAATCGAACTGGCAACCATTTAGTGCACAGGATGACGCCCAACCAACTGAGCCATACCATCCAGGGCTTGTCTGAAATTTTTAAGCTCTCCCTGGCTTCTGCCTCTTGTGATTCCAAAGCCTTTTCCTTTAATTCTGTATAAGATCAGTGGTCACCATATTAACTAATTAGGTAATAAACACATTACAATGCTCTATTTTGTTTGATTCTTAAAACCTTCTAGAAACCACTTCTATACTTGGCATCTTACCTTACCTCTTTCCCACTGCTTTTTCTTTTTGGGGATCATACTCCACTCAGCAACTCTACTTTCAGGACAGAAGTGGGAAGTAGTGTAGTAGCTATCAATGTGAGTCAAAGGAAGGATTACTTAAATTGTTTTGGTGTGTGTTTCTTTTTGTTTGTTTGTTTGTTTTTCTTAAAGGTCAAAAGCTTTCTGGACTTGGTCTATAAGTTATCCTAAATACTACCCGAGCCTATTTCCTTTTCTCGTTGGTGACATTTGTATGGTGTTCACCTTTTCCTCCCGAATAAGCCATTTGTTAGGCCTAATCAGCAGTGTACTTTAAAATACTCCCCTCCATGAATCCATCCCATGAATCTTCAGAGAACTAAATGTCTGTCGCCTCGGTAACAGCTGCAAAACTTGACTGGTATAAAATATCAGCAGCTTGACTATCTGGGAAGAGAGCAATCGTTACGTCAGCTGTCTCCCTTGGGGGAACGTCCTGGTCCAAGTCTGACTCTAATATATCATTCACAGACCAGCCTCTTTGAATCTTTAGAAGAACTATGAAAACCAAGCTAATGTTTTACTCTTATCTCTCTCACCCCTCTACTTACCTTCTGAAATGGAAGGGATAAAAATATCTAGGCTCTATTTTCTTTCACTCATCTATAAATAAAGGCTTTTATGTTTTCAGTGGTTTGCTTTAGCAAACTTGTTATGTTTTATATCTAAAATAAGTTGGTCAAATCTGGTGTCTGTTACTGCTATTGATATTCCTTGGAAAATACAATAGGTGTATAAACAGTTGCAGTGAATTCACTGTTCATATTCGATTACCACCCTTTTGTAAAAGCCTGAGGGAAACAGTTCAGACCAGTGGATTTCATAAGTTAGAACTGGACTAGGGCTGGTGGGTTTTGGTGAACACTTCTTTGTCTCTGCCTGTGGGAGTGTTGATTTCAGTTAGCAGGTAGTAGAGAAGGGTATTCAGCATTGTAGGCAGGTGCATTTAGGGACAAATTCACCTCAATCACAGATGAGTTTCTCTTTGGAGATAGAAAAGTAATTCCATTTACTTCTTCCCTTTTATTCAGTTCCTATAGCTATTAAATGTGGGAAATTATCAATAAAAAAGAAAGTTGTAGAAGATAGGTTTGATACCATTTATATAAGTTTATACAATACCACGTATTATTTATGGATTGCACATGTAATGTGAAAATAAAACCAAATATAGTGGTAAACACCTAATTCAGGAGCGTGGTTACCTCTGGGGAGAGAAGGAAATGGGATCCAGAGAGTTCCACAGGGGCTATTATCATATCTATAATGCTTTATTTCTTAAGCTGTTTGTGAAGAAAGCAGGTGTTCATATTATTCTCTGTACTTTGTCATATGCCTGAAATATTAAATAATAATAATAATAATGATCAGTAGACTTTCCCACATTCTGAAGTCCAGTTCTTTCTTATCATACAACCCACTGTAGTAAAACCATAAATGCTGTACCAGTAATATTGAGACAGAAGCATATTAAGCAGTTCTGGATAGTAAAAGAGAACTGAAGCAGCACTTTTAATGGGATATTTAGCTCAGGATTATGTTCTTAAATTGCAGTAACCACCAATGAGTATCGGTTTGACTTCTCATTGCCTAGCCAGAGTATCTTGGACAGTAACTTAATAGTGAACATTAGATTGGAATGTAAAGTTACAATCTGTCAATATATATGCATTAGGCATTCAAATTTCTCATTGTTAAATCTGATCTCTAAGGTTCTTAATTTTAGCTCTGAAGTCCTTTAACTTGCTCTGTGATTAATTTGGACATGGTCATCTAACAGCAGTTTGTATCTGTTAATATTGCAAGGATGTAAAAGATGAAGACATAAATGCCAAGATCTCTCCTTTTCCCACTCTTCACTTTGAAAAATGTCATATTTGGGGAATTATAGAGTAAATTTTTAGGCAAGATGTTTTCATCCTGAGTGATAGCTAAAGACTATACTGTGTCATTGTGAAAGGCAAAGGTGAAAGCCAAATATTCCTGCAGTAAAGGTGATCTAGATCAGGGTTTGTTAGTATTGGTACTATTGACATTTGGGGCCAAATAAGTCTTTGTTGTGGGAGACTGCCCAGTTCACTGTAGGATGTTCAGCAACATCTCTGACCTCTACTGACTAGATGCCAGCAGTACTTCCTTGTTAAGACAACCAAAAATTTCTACAGACATCGCCAAATGTCCTCTAGGGGGCAAAATCTCCCTTGGTTGAGAACCACTAAATTAATAAATGTGGTAACTCTCACACTACCCAACACTGAGGGAGTCTGGAGAAAATATAATAAAAATCCTTTGAAATATATATAGCTGGGAGTGCGAGAAAGTAAGGAAGGGGCATCCCAGGACTGAGGACTGAGGGGAAATAGGAAACCCAAACATTGAGAGGAATCGGTGCTTGATGCTGTCCTGGAGGGGTAGGGAGGATTGGCTGATTTTTATAGAAATATAGTTATGTTTTATTTTTAAATGCTTTGTGATTTACATACAGTAAAGTAATGCAGATCTTAAGTGGTCAGTGAGTTTTTCCAATTGTATAAACTCATGTATCAACCACAGAAAACAAGATATAAACATTAGGGACTTGTATTTTAATTGCCACTCAAGTGCTGGAAAGGAGGCCTTGGGTCTGTAAAAGGTAAAAAGTTGGAACTGAGAACCCTGGGTTAATCCAGGGACTCTTGAAGGGCTGCACCCTCAGTGAAAAGAAAGTCTTTTAAAAAAATTCCCCTTGGCACCAAGGAAGTGTTAGGAATTTTGTCTGTCCTGGTCTTGAGGGAAGGGGGAAAGTGGGGTGGGTAGAATCTCCTAAAAATCTGGAACCCCGGGCCTCTCCTCACAGCTGTTTGGAGTTTGAATTTATACCACCCAGCTTAATTTAGGAACATTACACTGAGAAACTAATTTAAAAAGTAGGTCCAGACTCGTTCGGATCCTGCTTCAAACTATGTCTTCCTGTCCTTCTCTCACTTTAAATAAGAGAGAGAGAGAGAGAGAGAGAGAGAGAGAGAGAGAGAGAGAGAGAGAGAGGAAGGGAGGGAGGGAAAGAGGGAGAGAGAAAGAGAGAGAGAGAGAGAGAGAGAGAGAGAGAGAGAGAGAGAGAGAGAAGGTAATTTGACTAAAGACTAAATATTGATGATACTAAGCAATAATTCGTTTATTATTATTATTTTTAAAGAATCCTTTTAGCACGGCTGGCGTGGCTCAGTGGTTGAACATTGACCTAGGTGGTCATGGTTCAATTCCTGGTCAGGGCATATGCCCAGGTTGCAGGATTGATCCCCATTGTGGGGTGTGGAGGACGCATCTGATCAGTGATTCTCTCTCATCATTGATGTTTCTGTCTCTCCCTCTCCCTTCCTCTCTGAAATCAATAAAAATACAATTTTTAAAAAAAGAATCCTTTGAAAAGAAATGTAGTGAAATGATGTGCCATCTGGAATTTGCTTTTATTTTTTATTTTTTTTAAAGCTCATTCTTTTTTAAAAATATATTTTATTGATTTTTTACAGAGAGGAAGGGAGAGGGATAGAGAGTTAGAAACATCGATAAAAGAGGAACATTGACCAGCTGCCTCCTGCATACCCCCTACTGGGGATGTGCCCGCAACCATGGTACATGCCCTTGACTGGAATCGAACCTGGAACCCCTCAGTCTGCAGGCCGACACTCTATTCACTGAGCCAAACCGGTCAGGGCTGGAATTTGCTTTTAAATAATCCAGTGTGCCAGAACCAGTTTGGCTCAGTGGATAGAGCGTCGGCCTGCGGACTCAAGGGTCCCGGGTTGGATTCCGGTCAAGGGCATGTGCCTTGGTTGCGGGCACATCCCCAGTGGGGGGCGTGCAGGAGGCGCCTAATCGATGTTTCTCTTTCATAGATGTTTCTAACTCTCTATCCGTCACCCTTCCTCTCTGTAAAAAAATCAATAAAATATATTTTAAAAATAAATAAATAATCCAGTGGAGAGAGGTGGGCAGTGAGTGGAAATATAGATAAAACAAGATTGGCTATGTTGATTATTTATTGAATCTGGGTAATACATACATGAGAGTTCATTATACTCTTCATTCTATTTTTGTACATGTTTAAAAATTCCATTAAAAGAAAAAGTGTTCCCAGGATGGCAATACCTCTGGAGCACCTGATAGAAGCAAATGTAAAACCTCTGTGGAGGGACAAAACCTCAACCCAACCCCCCTAGTTTTCCCCCAAATAAAGTCCTGCTGAACAAAAACTATTCATCGAAAGTTACAGAACACCACAAGTGAGAGTAAGCAGGTAGAGTAAAGACCAGAATAAGACCCCCACAACTTTGAGTAATGGTAATATTAGAAACCATAAAGTAAATATGCTTCAGTGAATTAAAAGGAATTGAAAACATGAATAAGAACAAAAACAAAAAGCAAAACCTTAGGCAAATTTGGAAACCAAATAATTAGAATTTCTAGAAATTAAAAATATAGTTCTTAAATTTTAAAATTCAAATGACTAAGTTAGATAACTGGTTAGACCTTACGAGAAAATCAGTAAATTAAAATTTGAAGCATTTATAGAGCAGTGTTGCAAGACAAAGATCCATCATGTGGGTAGTAGGTACTAAAGGCATCAAGAAGAAAATGAGAAGAGTCCAGACTACATTTCAGAGAAATTGCAGAAAAATTGAGAAGAGGCAATACTTTGAAGAGTGCTTGAGAATTTTCTGGAGTTGACAAAAAGACAAAATTCAGGATGCACAATGAGTCCCATCTGAATAAATAAAATGAAATGCAAGAATAGAAATAGATTATATAACTTCCAAGTCAATAAAGGAGGAAAAAAGAATATAGAAAAGTTAGTAAGTCAAGAAGGAAATGGGAAAATCCTAGAAAAACCCCAATAATACCCCAGTAATATGGTAGAAATCAAACATACCAGTAATTGCAATACATGTAAGTGTATTTAATAGTTGAGATGGAGATTGTTAGGTTGGATTTAAAAAATCCATCTATATACTGTGCAAATGCTTATTAGAAGAAAGATGAGTACTGGGTTCATTTCAGATAAAATACACCATAAGGCAAAAATTATGATTAGTGCCAAAACCGGTTTGGCATAGTGGATAGAGCGTCGGCCTGCGGACTGAAACGTCCCAGGTTCGATTCCGGTCAAGGGCATGTACCTGGGTTGCGGGCATATCCCCAGTGGGAGATGTGCAGGAGGCAGCTGATCGATGTTTCTCTCTCATCGATGTTTCTAACTCTCTATCTCTCTCTCTCCCTCTCTGTAAAAAATCAATAAAATATATTTAAAAAAAAATATGATTAGAGGTTAAGAGGATCACCATAAATTTATTGCATATACATAATATGAAGTACAGAAAACAAAAACTGACACAACTGTAGGCAGAAAACAACAAATCCACAATTGTGGTGAATGATCTTAGGTCTGTTGATAGAAGAGATCAAGCAAATTAAATATACATTTGAATAACACTTGATTTAGTGGATTCGTAAGACTCCCCCACCCCCATTACAGAATACTTGTGTTACAGGAAGGGGGTGGGGGGAAGAGAGAGAGAGAGAGAGAAACATCGATGTGGGAGAGACGCATTGATTTGTTGCCTCCTGCACATTTCCCCAATGGGGGCCGGGGATCAAACCTGCAACCATGTCCACCTCGTGGGCCTATGCTCTAATAACTGCGCCACACTGGCAAGGGCTGGCTGACTGTATCTTGTGTTCTAAGCGTTGTATCTGATTCTTACTTGGAAATCCTTACAGCTCAAAAAAATCTTGTCCAGATTCCCTGCAGGCTTCTGTAAATATAAGGCAGATTACTTATCTTTATTGTAGAACCTTTCACCTTGTTGTTATTTTTACTTCTCTACAAATGAGTAGGATATCTGTGTAACTTCAGGCAGGTTACTTAATCACTCTCTGTTTCTTCACGTTAAGTATATATAAACTGTTACCAGCCTCTTAGAGTTGTTGCAAGGATTAAATGACAGAATTCTTAACACTGACTAAGCAATTGGTAAATAATAGCTATTATTATCATTATCTCTCCTCAGCCACGCTGAGGTCTCAGAGGGCAGAGCTCCCATATTGTTCTCGATATCTTACTCAAGTGCTTATCTGTGTTGGCACAGAATCAATAAAAATGTTTATTAATATTATTGTCTGATTTCTTGAGTCTTGGTGGTGTATATAAGGCAGGTATTTTCAAACTGTTTTCTTGAGCAGATTCAATGAAGGTGCTTTTGGATTCTAAAAATATTTTATTCCCATTTCATCTGTAAATTTCTAAACTATTTTGAAAACAAAAAATGTAATTTGTAAGCTCGTGTTAAAAAACAGCACTTTAAAAAAAACAGCACTTTTAGTAGTAAAGCCTCTTACTGTTTTAACCTACTATCAAAATAATTCATTTTTGTTCTTATCTTGTTACCTCTTTAATTAATTGAAGGTTAGCCCAATATTGAAGGCTAAACTGTTAAAAATTAAAACAAACTACAAAATAAGAACTTACTGCCATTTTCAGATACTTTTCTACATAAATTTTTAATAGTGTACAATCAAAACAAAACACAAAAAATAGAATTCTGTGGTGGATTTAGGAATGCATTGGCATGCATATCTCCTACTTTTATTGCTTTGTTATTAATCAGAAGAGCCTTATTTTAATTTATTGAATTTATAATAAATTTTATACATTTAAATAAAAATACATTTATTCTAATTAAATGTGGATTTATCTGCAACTTTGGAAAGAAAAGGTATTTATAACTAACCCATTCGTAAATTCATTTGATAAGCATTTATTGGCACTGTTATGTGGTGGGTATTATGCTCTAGACCAGCGGTTCTCAACCTGTGGGTCGCGACCCCTTTGGGGGTCGAACGACCCTTTCACAGGGGTCGCCTAAGACCATCGGAAAACACACATATAATTACATATTGTTTTTGTGATTAATCACTATGCTTTAATTATGTTCAATTTGTAGCAATGAAAATACATCCTGCATATCAGCTATTTACATTACGATTCATAACAGTAGCAAAATTACAGTTATGAAGTAGCAACGAAAATAATTTTATGGTTGGGGGTCACCACAACATGAGGAACTGTATTAAAGGTTCGCTGCATTAGGAAGGTTGAGAACCACTGCACTAGACTGAGAATATAAGTTTACAGGCTATAACTGACAAGCCTAATGGGTTTCCACATGATTGTGCATTTAGAAGAATAAAGACTTTCATGCTTTCAGAATACTTTGAGACCCCTGACTTGTAAAATGTCCTATTTCTTCCAGTCAGTTGACTGCCACTCTTGGTTTTGCAGAGGTCCAGCTGGAGTAAGAGCCCAAGCTCTGGATCAAGATGGAAATCTGGTAGACGATTTTGTATTTGATGGAGGAGATGGGGTTATTGGAAATCGCATTCTTCACGTGAGAAATGCACCTTCCCCTGCTGCTACTTCGTCCCTTGCAATTTCTGGAATGATTGCAGATGAAGCACAACAAAGATTTAAACTGTAAATAATGAAAGGAGCTAGCTACGCATTTTAATCTCCACATTCAGCAACATCCACAAGAACGTACTAATTGAATTCTTTAATTTTTAAAAAATGGTTTGAAAGTAGCATTTTTAGTTATCTCATTTAATAACCACTGAATTGTTAAACTGATATAACAGAGAAATAATTTTTTAAAGTCCATGTTCTTTTACTTAGAGAATAAAGAGAAAAGGTACAGTTGTACCTTTTCCTGAATCGTTGACTTTTCTTTTCTTTTTTTTATTAATCCTCATCTGAGGATATTTTTTCCATTGTTTTTCAGAGGGTGGAAGGGAGGAGAGTGGGGGGGAGAGGAGAGAGAGAGAGAAAGAGGAAGGAAACATTGATATGAGAGATACACATTGATTGGTTGCCTCCCACATTCAACCCCGACTGAGCCGGGGATAGAACCTGTAACCCAGGTACATGCTCTTGACCAGGAATTGAACCCACAACCCTTTGGTGTGTGGGCCAGTGCTCTAACCACTGAATGGTGCCAACCAGGACTTGACTCTTAATTGACCTTGCCCTCACCAACCATAATCTAGAGATTCAGCTCTTTTGGAATTTCTGCAAATGATGGCATAAAAATTTGCTTATTCCCTTAATTTTTTGGCTTTATAGTAAGCTTTTTGGTCTCTTATAGACAAGAAGATATAATATATTGTAGCTTACAAAACTTTTAATTTTTTTAAAATATATTTTTATTGATTTAAGAGAGGAGGGAGAGGGAGAAAGAGATAGAAACATCAATGATGAGAGAGGATCATTGATTGACTGCCTCCTGCATGCCCCCTACTGGGGATTGAGCCCACAACCTAGGCATGTGTCCTTCGGTCCGCAGGCCAATGCTGTATCCACTGAGCCAAACCAGTTAGGGCCTGATCTTTTAATTTTAAAGTCAGAAAAACTCAGATTTAGAGCAACAATATTTGTATTTGGGAATTCTTGATTTAAAATAGACATGAAATTTCACATTTTAAAGTAGTTTGAGTAAAATTCTATCAAGCTATAATATTTTCAGAGAAATGCAAAGTCTTTTTTATTCCCAGCTCTTTATAACTGACTTGGTATGGTGTCACCACTAAATCTAAACAGCAGTACACTATGAATGGTTGTTGCCAACTTGTCAGTTTTTTCTGGTTGAGAAACTAAAAGAACATAGAACTGATAGGTTTTTATGCGAGCAGTTTTAGAATCCTGGCACTGATATACAGAACTCTGTAATTTAAAAATTATTTACCTCTTACCTCTGCTCTTGAGTTACACCAAGGTTCTCAGATGTTGGCCAAGATCACTAGTGATTCATGCTGACTTGGTTTTTCAGGGATCCTATTTCTTCATTTTTAGAAAATACCTAACTTAGAGGCATTCACTTTTGTAAACCGCAAAAGTGCCTTACATTTATGTGTGCTTCATGAGTATTTTAAATTGTTGGCCAGTGCCATACTGTATATAATATACTGCATATATGTGTGTGGTATCTATTGAAAGGATTCTTGTAAAAGAATCAGAAAGATTCAGAAAGATTCAGAAAGTTGGAAAACAGAAATATAAATGAAAATAAGGCAGCCTACTGATTGGGGAAACTTTTGTTACAGAACAACCATGTAGGTGAGATATTTTCACCCTTTCCTTTACATGTACTCTCTCAGGATTAATCATGCCCTCTTTTGTTTTGTTTTTTCCTCCTATCACTCCAAAGATGTGTAATGGATGAGTTAGAAGTATGTACATTTTGGTTGATAGGAAAAGCTTTTTTTTTTTTTTCCTTTTCACTTCAAGCCTCTGTGATTACATTGATTGAACTACCTCATCCATTAATTTGAAAACCTACATAACCGTCTGCTCTTGTTCAAGAAGTAACACATCCAGGAAAATAGAGTAGGCAATTATTCAAAACTTGGAGTAAGCATATTGAAAGCATTCAGAAATCATTCACAGAAGAAACAAACCCTAGTGGTTCTTCGTAACTACTGATTCCTCCAAGAAATGTAGCACACAGGATATGTTTTTCTGTTCCAGAACGAGACTGTTAAGAAATGGGAAATATTACAATTCTCTATTTCAACAACAGTAAGATTGCATATGCACTAAGCTGTGAAAAAACTGAAATTACAAAAATAACTGCCCTAATTAAAGCAACCCTCATTCCACATGGGTCTGTACTAACCTGAAAATACAAGTGAAAAAGTTATTGAAAGTGTTTTGAATGTGTAGGTTATTCTGTTTGTAAAACATAAGTTATTGGTGTCATTAGGATTTTGTTGTGTAATACGAATGTAATATTTAAAAGTTTTGTGTATTTCTGAGAGAAGAAAATGTATATTAATATTAAAAAATATTTTAATGAGCCTTGGTGTTGCGAACATAATTTTTAGTTTCATTTATTTGAAACTCTGATTCAAATAATTGTTTTTGTGTGTAGAACTTGAACTGTCAAAGCTTTAGATAGTAGCCAGTCTTTTAAAAATGCACAAAAATCTTCTGTATCTATGTGTAATCTAGAAATGAGGTAGAGTAGTAGTTTATATTTTGGGTAAAAAGTGGAACACTTCCCAACTTACAAAAATGGCTTTCTATCTGATAGTGGTGCCAATATCTGGCTGACCTCTGTGTCATCTTTATACCCCGGAGTACCAGGGGGCATTATTTCTGTTTCATAGCAGAATGTCTATAGCCTATAAACACACAGTGCTTTCCAGGGGTGAGGGCAGAGGAAAGGGAGTTCAACAGATCGATCTTTAAGAAATTTATTAAAGATTATAGTTCTTGGGAAGACATGTTTGGTATGTTATGTCTTACAGGGGACTGGGCTCCTGGACATGAGCCTGTCATTACAGGGCAAATGATCTGAGTACCTGCTCCAACTTCTTTCCGGCAGGTGGACTGTAAGAGAGCCAACGTTAGCTACAGCAAAGAACCATGAAAGCGAGTGACAATGACATTTATTGTTTCCTGTGGTGTTGCTTTGGTTTGTTACTGACTGGCACTTGTAGCTTTAAATAAATTGAGGAAGAGAGAGTACATGGTAGAAACATTGAGTAAGTCCTTCTCGAAAATGTTTTCAGTAGGAGAATATTTGTGGTAAAATTTGAACTGCCTTGTAAAATCTGATTGGGTCATTCAAGTTGACTTCCAAAAGCCATTCTAAATTTTAAAAAGGCATAATTACTATCAAATTATTGCTATGATAGCATATTAATTGTAACTCCAATTTATAATTGAGCTTTTTGTTACATCCACAGGGCCTCCCCCTTATAGTATCAGTATGTTTAATAGTTGCATTTTGTAAATCCTCACCTGAGGATGTGTTTTATTGATTTGAGAGAAAGAGAGAGAGAGGGAGGGAGGGAGAAACATTGATGGGTCGCCTCTCTTATACTCCCTGACCGGGGATCGAACCTGCAACCTAAGTAATGTGCCCTGACCAGGAATCAAACCTGTAAACTTTGGTGTATGTGATGATGCTCCAATTGAGTCACCCAGCCAGGGCAATTGTTGCAGTTTTAACACTTGAAGCAAATGCTTATAATGAGGTTAGAAATTTTTTCATTTAAAAATGGCTTTTAAATAATGTTTTGAATAAGTACAACATTCATATGGTTGAAAAGTCACAGAAAAATTCACAGTGAAATGTGTTCTCTCTGCTAGCCACCTGTTCCATCCCTGAGGCAACAAGAATTGTCACTATCTTGTGCAGCTTTGCAGATATATTTATATATAATAAAATACATTGCCTTCATTTTTTGACATAAGTAGTAACAAACTCTGAATTACTGTATTATACATCTTGCTCTTTTTGCTTTGTAACATACCTTTGAGAATGTTCAAGAGGCCTGATCACAGTAACCTGGTTCTTTTAAAATGACTTTATAGGTTCCATCTATGGATTTACTATTTTTTGTTGAACTAATCCCTTATGTTTACTGATGATTTTTTTAAAAAAATTATGTTTATTGTTGAAAGGATTACAGATGTTCCCTTTTTCCCCCTCCATTAATTCCCTCCACCCCGCTCCTGCCCCCTCCCCAGCTCTTCACTGCACCATTGTTTGTGTCCACGGGTTATGCATGTATGCATATAAGTTATTTGATTAAACTATTCCTGCCTCCCACCTTCCCTCTGAAATATATCAGTCTATTGCATGCTTCAGTGTCTCTGGTTCTATTTTGCTTGTCAGTTTATTTTGTTCATTAGATTCCACATAAAAGTGAGATCATGTGATATTTGTCTTTCTCTGTCTACTTATTTCATTTAGCGTAATGCTCTCCAGGTCCCTCTGTGCTGTCTCAGAGTTAAGGATTCTCCCTTTTTACAACTGCATAGTATTCCATTGTGTATATGTACCAGTACTTTTTTATCCATTCATCTACTGATGGGCACTTGGGCTGTTTCCAGATCTTAGATTTTGTAATAACACTGCTATGGACATAGGGGTACAATCTTTCTGATTGATGTTTCAGGCTTCTTAGAATATATTCCTAGAAGTGGGATCATTAGGTCAAACAGCAGTTCTATTTTTCATTTTTTAAAATATATTTTTCTGATGTTATCAAATATGTACTCTTTAAAAATTTTATTTTTATTGATTTCAGAGAGGAAGAAAGAGAGAAACATCAATGAGAGAGAATCATTGATCAGCTGCCTCCTGCATACCCCCCACTGGGGATTGAGCCCACAACCTGGGCATATGCCCTTGATCAGAATCGAACCGGGGACCCTTCAGTCCGCAGGCCGACACTCATTCCACTGAGCCAAACTGGCTAAGGCCATTTTTCATTTTTTGAGGAAACTTTTCCATAGTGGTTGTACCAGTTTGCATTCCCACCAACCATGTTCAAGGGTTGCTTTTTCTCCACATCCTCACCAGCACTTGTTGTTTGTTGATTTATTGATGATAGCCATTCTGACAGGTAGGAGGTGATATCTCATTGTGGTTTTAATTTGCATCTCTCTGATGATTAGTGATGAGCATTTTTTTCATATGTCTCTTGGCCATTTGTATGTCCTCTTTGGAGAAATGTCTATTCAGGTCTTCTGCCCATTTTTTAAATTAGATTGTTTGTCTTCCTTTTGTTGAGTTGTGTGAGTACTTTAAATATTTGGAAAATTAACCCCTTATTAGATGTATCTTTGGCAAATATGTTCTCCCATACAGTGGGTTCCCTTTTCGTTTTAATGCTGGTTTCCTTTGCTATGCAGAAGCTTTTAGTTTGTTGTTTTCATTTGTTTCTCTTGCCCTAGGTGATGTATCTGTGAAAATTCTGCTACATGAGATGTCTGATATTTTGCTGCTTACTTTTTTTCTAGAATTTTTATGGTTTCATGACTTATTTTTAAGTCTTTAATTCCTTTTGAGTTTATTCTTGTGTATGGTGTAAGTTGGTTGTCTAGTTTCACTTTTTACATGTACCTGTCCAATTTCCCCAACATCTTTACTCCAGTATATGCTCTTGCCTCCATTGTCACATATTAATTGAGAATAATGGCTTGGGTCGACTTCTGGGTTCTCTGTTCTGTTCCATTGATCTATATGCCTGTTCTTGTGCCAGTACCAGGCTGTTTTGTTTGCAGTGGCTTTGTAATATAACTTGATATCCAGTAGTGCGATCACTCCAACTTTGTTCTTTCCTTACTGAGGCTTATCTAAATTGTTTATTTCTAGGGTGTTTTGTTTTGTTTTTGCTATAACAATACTGCAATGAATAACCTTGTACTAAGTCATTTCACATTTGAGCAAGTAGACCTATTGGACAGACTAGTTTTTTTTCATTGCAATCTTTGACACACCTGGAATTTATCCTAGTGTAGAGTGTGCGGGTATGGATTCAACATTGTTTTCTAGATGGCCCATTTGTCTGCTTGGGAAACTTTTTACTGCTGTCATTCTTGGATTATCCTCCACACACACGTGGATCACATTCTATGTGCCTCGCCCAGAGATCGCAACTGAGATGCCTGTAGAGACTAGGCAGGTTACATAAAAGGGTGAAGAGTGCCAGGTGGGGAATAGCCAACTGGAAGTAGGATGGCATACTTTTCTAAAGAGGGCAGCCACTACTCTCTGCCTGCTGATTATTCCCTTGCAGGAATGCAGCAGGGCCCGGTGTGGCCAGATCTTTGTCAAGAGAAGCTGAAAATCCAGGTATACAAAATCTCCTGGTTTTTAAAACGTTAACAACAACTCTAAGAATTTAAATATAGCCTTGGCTGAACAAAATGTGTCTTCAAGCCAGATTTGGCCTTGAGAAGGCGTCCAATATTCTTAGCCAAGAATGAAACTTCCAATAACAACTTTACTCTCCTAAAAGAAAATACAATCACAGTCTCGTAGTTTGCTTAGTAGTTATGGCTGGAGTTCAGGAAGAGGAGTAAAAAGCAATGACACTTTAGGTAAGCCAAAGTCTTTGCCCTCACCGAGAGAAAGATTACTTGGAGAAATACACGCATTTCACTTTTATCCCCAGGACATGGGAATGTAGAGGTCACCATTTATTAGAAGACATTCGTGATTCGGTGGATACTTGGATTAGAAAAAAGATCTTGTAAATTTTCCAACCCTGCCATTCTGATCTTGCCAGAATGACAAAATGTTCGGTTTGTGTTTTGGGGAAGGTTAATCACTCAGCTACTGATCCTGGAACTAAATTGTGGCAGGCATTTTTTTTGCTCTGTTCTCCCTTTCCCTTCCTTGCTGCTGGTAGCTGGGAACAGTCTCTTACAATCCATACACTCAGCATCTGTAGTGGAATGAAACGTATGCTAATGATAACATTTCCAGAGTCACGCCTCTTCAGCTCAGGAAAGCTATGGTCGGGGGATCTTTGCTGTGGAGTATGACTGGGCCACAGGGGCAGATGCAGGTTTCGTGGGACCTGATGCCTACACAATTTGGAGGACGTCATTAAGAAAACACTTCAGAAATATACTTGGAAAGTTTTATAAAAACGATGATTTTGTGAACACATCGGGGACTGTGCAAGGGAAGGACCTTGAAGAATGTAATGGAGCCCTAACCGGTTTGGCTCAGTGGATAGAACGTGGGCCTGCGGAATGAAGGGGCCCAGGTTCGACTGGGGTCAAGGGCATGTACCTTGGTTGCCGGCACATCCCCAGTAGGGAGTGTGCAGGAGGCGGCTGAGCAATGTTTCTAACTCTCTATCCCTCTCCCCTCCTCTCTGTAAAAAATCAATAAAATATATTTTTTAAAAAGAATGTAATGAAGTTCAAGCTTCATTAATGCCACCGCCACCTGCCCGTTCTCTGACCCTACTGTACGCGAAGGTCTCGCACGCCTCGCCTCCTTCGTCTCCAAGGCACCGGTCCACGATACGCTCTCCTGGAGAACAGACCCGTGCACGTACACACGCTAACTCCCGCGTCCAGCCCGAACGCCTTCCCTCCGCACCCCCATGCTGCCTCCCACGTCCGAGTCCTGGGAGGCGCCGTGTCGGTGTTGTCCCGGGAAGGTCTAGAGGCGGGAGAGTCCGTGTGAAACGCAGGAGGCTGGGGAGTGTGTCTGCACCAGGCCCGCCGCAGGCCCGGGGGAGAGGCAGCCTCCCGCGGCCGCCCCGCGCCCCCGCGCCCGGCCGGCGCCGCTGCCCCCGCGGCGCGCATGCTCCGTGCTGCGCTCGGCGACCGGGTAGTGAGCGCGGGGCCCAGGGGGCGGGCCGAGCCGCCGCGGCTGCGGGCCCGAGTCGGTGGCCCTGGGGCGCTGTGGCGGCGGCTGAGGCGGCGGCGGCGGCCGGTCCCGGGTGCGCCCGAGTGCGGCTCGCTCCTCCGACGCACACGCCGGGCGGTCCCCGGGGCCTCGGGAGGTGACTCGGGCGGGCGGGCCCCTGCGAGGCGGGGGCGAGGCGATGAGGAGGAGAGCCACCGCCGCCCGTCTCCGCCCGCCGCAGCTGTAGCGGAGCCGGGGTGGGGGCGAGGCCAGCGGACCCCCGCCGGACCGCGGACCCAGACAAAGGAGGAGGACCCGCCCGACGCCGGGCCGCGCCGCCGGGAAGGAGGCCGCCGCCTTGGTCGCCGCCGGGGGCTCCCGGGCCTGCGCGCTTCCTCGGCGGACGCTGCGTGAGGCCGGGCCACCCGGGCGAGGAAGCCGCCCCCGAGCCCCCGCCCGCCGGCGCCGCCTCCCAGCCGCCTCGGCCGTAGCTGCGGCCCAGGCGGGAGGCGGCGGCGCCTGGCGAGGCGAGGCGGCCCGCGCCCTGCCTGTCAGGCCCCCGGCGTGGCCCGGCCTGGCCCGCGGGCAGCCCCCGATGCGGAGGCCATGCAGCAGGCGCCGCAGCCCTACGAGTTCTTCAGCGAAGAGAACAGCCCGAAATGGCGGGGACTGTTGGTCTCGGCCCTGCGGAAGGTCAGTGCCGGTTCCGGGCGGCCGCGGGCTGAGGGAGTGCGGGGCGGCCGGCGGGCGGGCGCGGGCCGCGGCCCCTGCGAGCTTCTAACGGGGAGCCCACGTCCTCCCCCCGGGTCCCCGGCCCGCGGGCTGAGCCGTGTCTCTCCGCCTGGCGACGGGGGCGCTCCCGATGGCCTGCGGCATCCAGAAGGACGTTTTCTCAAGGTTTTTTGTTTTGTTTGTTTTTATGTTTTTGGCTTGGCCCGGAAGGAAGGTTTTGTTATGATCTTAATACTGGATTTCTGTTGCGGTCATTTCGTCAGGCAACTTCCGCCGTTGACCAATGTGTTGTCCTCAGGCTGGATTCGGCGAGAGACCGTCCCGCCGGTAGTTAGACGGTTTCTCAGACAAAAGCACCTTCCCGGGCCCGGGATTCCCTTCAGGCCGGTGCGTGGCGGGGCTCCCCCGGGCGTCCGCCCGCCGAGGGGCAGTGGGTGCGTTTGACATGTGCGAGCGTCAGGGGGCCGCGCGCTCCCATGGGCCAGAGATCACTCTAAAGTGCCCCCACTTCCTGAAAGTGCCTGTTTACGAGAGATTGCCCCGGTCAGGTTTGGTCATTTAGAACTTGGAATCCTTTTAAGAGGATAAAAAAAGATGTAACTCATTTTTAAAAAAAATAACAAAATCAACCTTTTGAGTTTGGGTGCATCGCTAGGGTGCATCTCTCCTGCAGATGCTGCCTGCCGCCTTCCCTCTGTGAATTCAGGTGTTAATCACACTGTCACGTTTATAATCAGGTCAGATTTGTGAAGACAAACGTAAAGACTGTAGGTGAGAAGATATCACGCCTACCGAACAGTTCCTTCTGCCATTTGTACAAGATAACGAAGTACAGTGGGGCCTTGACTTACGAGTGTCCCGACTAACGAGTTTTTTGAGACACCAGCTGTCTCTTGGCCGATTTTTTGCATTGAGTTGACAGAGTAATTTGAGTTAAGGAGCTCCTTAGGAGCTCGGTCCGGGAACGAATTAAACTCGTAAGTCAAGGCCCCACTGTACATGATAAGATAATAAGGAGAGTAAACATTAAAAGACTGCACTTGAAAACTAAAATTTTACTAGTATACATTAAATTTCTGTAAATGAAAGGAAGTCGTATATATTCAAGGTAAAAACATTGCCCTCCTGCATTCAGAGTGTCGCATTTTCCATTCTTTTCCTAATTCTTCCAAGGAGATATAGTGCCTCCTTGGGCCAAGCCATGTCTTTTTGAAGAACTGTGGAAGTGACTAGGCTAGGGGCAGGCAGCTAGACAGTTATTTTGCTGGTACACGAGGTGTTAAAGTATATCACGTTGACCTCCCTTCTATGGGCAGCCCTATTCTAAAAGGAGAGGGACAGAACTGGAGCGTGTGCTGGTGTGCTGAGTGGTGATAATGAACTCTGGCCTGAGTTCCCAGCAAAGGAAAATGTTGAGGTAGTAATTGACCCTTCCGCCACACACGAGTGCGATGGAGTCGGTATGGTTCGCAGTGTGATGCAGGTACCTATCTACTAGTACTTTCTGTTAGCAAATAGTACATGAGTATGTGTTGCATAACTTATTTAATAGGTAGTTTTGACCCTGATAATCCTTCATGCACAGATACGAATTGACTTCTTCAGGTTATGCTGGAAGCAAAGCCAGGACTAGCATCCATTGCTCTGAGACTATGCTCTGAGACTATTGCTTTGCACTTACATGGTATGTTTGTTTTTCCTGGATCTCATGTGCTTTGTAGATCTGTATTGTCTTATTCCACAGTTCTTATATATCCTTTGCTTATGGAATAAATATATCTAAGAAAATTTGGTCTTTTGAGATAAATTCAAAAAGCAATTTCTGTTTAATTTATTATTTTCCTATTATACAATTGGGGTATATTTTCACAGAAGACCCTTTTTTATATTTTTAGAAAATTTTTGGTATTAATAATTTGAATTATGCCTAGTTTTGCGGTATTTAGATATTTGTGATATTGCAACATGTAAGTTTATAATTCTGCTAAGGGTTTCTTTCCAGGATGTGTTAAATTCTGGTATGTACCTGCCACCCATGTCTTTGCACAGTGAGAATTCCTGCCATTTCTGGGGAAGTTCTGTCTTCACATTCAAAGCATCTGGAACTTGGCTTCCTTCCTCCAGCTGAACAGATAGTTACAAAGACTACTACCATTATTAGTAGAAGCAGCAATAGATTAATAGGATTTTTCTCTTCCAGTTGGTGTTGCTATTGAACATGTGGAGTACTCTACCTTTGTTTAATATTTGTTGAACACATTTTAGGTACTTGGCACCATACTGGATTCTAAGAATGCAAAGATGAGTAAAAGAAAAACCCTGCTCAAAAAGTGCTTACCATCTGTCTAGGCTGAAATTCTCAACTTTGAGGTTTTGGTTTATATAAATGAGAGCAATTAGGAGCTCAGAGTTCTGTAAGGAATGTCTGTATATACATATGAAAGAAGCAGTGTAATATATATATATATATATATATATATATATTTTATTGATTAAGATATTACATATGTGTCCTTATCCCCACGTTACCCCCTACCCCCCCCCCCCACTCATGCCCTCACCCTCCTGTTGTCCGTGTCCATTGGTTAGGCCTATATGCTTGCATATAAGTCCTTTGGTTGATCTTTCCCCCTTACCCCCACCCTCCCCTACCTTCCCTCCAAGGCCTGACAGTACAATCAATGTCTCTCCGTCTCTGGATCAGTCCTTGTTCATCAGTTTATGTTGTTCATTATATTCCAAAAATGAGTGAGATCATGTGGTGTTTATCCTTCTCTGACTGGCTTATTTCACTTAGCATAATGCTCTCCATTTCCATCCATGCTGTGGTAAATGGTAAGAGTTCCTTTTTCTTCTTCCTCTTCTTAAAGAATACCTTTCAGCATTTCATATAATGCTGGTTTGGTGGTGATGAACTCCTTTAGCTTTTTCTTATCTGTGAAGCTCTTTATCTGACCTTCAATTCTGAAAGCTTTGCTGGATAAAGTATCTTGGTTGTAGGTTCTTGGCATTCATCACTTTGAATATTTCTTGCCACTCTCTTCTGGCCTGCATGGTTTCTGTTGAGAAATCAGCTGACAGTCGTATGGGTACTCCCTTGTAGGTAACTGACTGTCTTTCTCTTGCTACTTTTAAGATTCTCTCTTTGTCTTTTGCTCTTGGCATTTTAATTATGATGTGTCTTGGTGTGGTCCTCTTTGGATTCCTTTTGTTTGGGGTTCTCTGCGCTTCCTGGACTTGTAAGTCTATTTCTTTCACCAGGTAAGGGAAGTTTTCTGTCATTATTTCTTCAAATAGGTCTTCAATATCTTGCCCTCTCTCTTCTTCTGGTACCCCTATAATTCTGATGTTGGTACGCTTGAAGTTGTCCCAGAGGCTCCTTACACTGTCTTCATATTTTTGTATTCTTTTTTCTTTTTCGGTTGGGTATTTTTTGTTTCTTCGTATTTCAAATCTTTGACTTGATTCTTGGGATCCTCTTGTCTGCTGCTGGATCTCTGTATATTATTCTTTATTTCAGTCAGTGTATGCTTAATTTCTAGTTGGTCTTTTTTCATATCCTGCAGGGTCTCACTAAATTTATCGGCGGTTTCCATAAAATTCTTGAAAAACCTTATAAACGTGGCCTTGAACTCTATATCCAGTCGTTTGCTTTCCTCCATTTCTGTCATTTGTGATCTGTTTCTTTGTCTCCGCATTTTTTATGCTTCCCTGTGTTGGTAGAGTGGCTTTGTATGCTAGGTGTCCTGTAGGGCCCAGTGGCTCAGCCTCCCCAGTTACCTGAGGTGGACACTCTTGGTGCACCCCTTTGTGGGCTTTGTGCACAGTCTTGTTGTAGTTATGCCTTGATTGTTGTAGGATCACTGGGAGGAATTGACCTCCAGGCAATTGGCAGTGAGAATCAGCTGTGTCTGCAGTGGGAGAACTTCTGTGCTGAAGACACCCTTCTGGGGCAAGACTTGCTTCAGTGGGGCTTTGGTGCTCACTGAGTCTGCCCCCCGAGTGTGTCCCTTATGGATCTGAGGAGTTGTAATCTGGATGGTCCCACTCTGACCACTGGGTACACTGGCTCTTGGATCTAAGGAGGTGCTAATTTAGCCTCTGTCTGAGGTTACCCAGCAGGAGCTAAGAAGAGAACTGCAGATTCCCCTTCCTTTTTTGGAGTTTGGAGGTGCCCAGATGAGGCCCAGCTGTGAAGCAGTGCAAGCTGCTGTGGGGCCTTGGGCCTTCTCTTGGAAGGTCTGGGTCTCTCTGACCCAGCTGCAATTTGTTAGGTAATTTTCAGGTTGCAAAGGGCCAGGGCATTCATATGCAAACGCCTCTGCTGCAGCCTGGCTGGGGCGGGGTCTCAGGAAATCAAAGGGCGGAGCCAGCAGCTATGGCGGATCCTCAGCTCTGCTCTAAGGGGCCACGTTTCTCAGTGTCCCAGTAATTGCTGCAAGCACCTCTGAGGGAAAGCCGCCTTCAGGTTCTGAGTTCTGCCTGCTGCCAGACAGTCCAGTTTCTCCCCGCATGAGTCCTGGGTCCCCAGAGACTTCCTGGAACCGTAGTTCAGAGCAGTTGGGAGCTTGTGACTCCCTCCTGATTCAAAAAGACAGCCACGTCCTCAGGTGCCCGCCCCTTTCCCACGCTCGAGCCTCCGTACCTCTGCACTTTACTTCCGCACCTCCTCTGAGTCTACGTGTGCTTTTCTTTTTCCTTCTAGTTGTAGAATTTCCACTCAGCCAGCCTTCCTGTAGTTCTGGATGATGTCCGTTTTGTCTTTTCGTTGTATTTTTCTTTTTTTTTTATATATTTTATTGAGTTTTTACAGAGAGGAAAGGAGAGAGACAGAGAGTTAGAAACATCGATGAGAGAGAAACATCGACCAGCTGCCTCCTGCACACTCCCCACTGGGGATGTGCCCGCAACCCAGGTACATGCCCTTGACCGGAATCGAACCTGGGACCCTTCAGTCCGCAGGCCGACGCTCTATCCACTGAGCCAAACCGGTTTCGGCTTCGTTGTATTTTTGAAGTTGTTGTGGGAGGCAGCAATTTCCGGTTTTTACCTATGCCGTCATCTTTGTTTCTCCAGCAGTGTAGTTTTAATTGGCTCTATCAGGGTAGTCCACCTGGGCATCTTGGTGGAAGCTCTAAAACTGTTAAAGTATAATTTTCAGAAAGATAAAATCGTAACACCAAATACAAAGTGGGACAAAAGTAGGTTTACAGTTGTTTGTAGTATTATTTTTCATACGAACAACTGTAAGCCTACCTTTGCCCCCCCCCCCCCCATAAATGTCAATGATTTGGATTCAACTCATGACTTAATGAGGAAACTCATAAGATGTTAAAGCCACTTAATATGAAAATTTATAGGCAATTTAATAAAGGAATGTTAAGGCAAGAATGTTGGTTTAAATACAAAATTAGTTAATATCCTACATCAGGCATGTCAAACTCAAAGGCTAACGTGGGCCAAATAACGTTTAAGTTTATGTGGGCCACAAAAAAACAAAAGCTTAATTTTCATAGAAATGTAGGTTTATTTCGATAGAGACATGCTGAATACAAAGGGCTGAAGTAAATGAGTAATCGTTAACATAAAATAATAGAACATTTTAATAAAAATTAATACTTTTTCTTGAACATTAACCAGACACTGAATAACTGCACAAATTAATAAGTGTAATGCAAATAAACCTATTTTTCTTGTTCTCCAAAAGTGAAATATTTCCTGTTGTGCACACCAAACAAGTCAGTCCAAGACTAATGACGTGGCCATCGGTTGCTAAAATATTCGCTGCTAATATTAGTGGGGAGAAATAGTGTGCTGGTGCGTAAGGGAAATTAATGCAACACGATTATAGTAATCAGTCATTAGCGAACGCTGTAGTTCATTATTAATAATTATGTATAACAGGATATTGTAAAAATTAAGTTACTAAATTTTCATTAAAATGTTTCTTACATACTGTTATATTGTCTGGGCCACAAAAATATTTGTTGTGGGCCACATGCAGCCAATGGACCACAAGTTTGACATGCTTGTTCTAGAAAAATATAAACAGTATCCCTAGCCCGTTTGGCTCAGTGGATAGAGCGTTGGCCTGTGGACTGAAGGGTCCCAGGTTCGATTCTGGTAAAGGGCACATACCCAGGTTGCAGGCTCGATGCCCAGTGGGGGGGCCTGCAGGAGGCAGCTAATTAGTGGTTCTCTCTTATCACTGATGTTTCCAGCTCTCTATCACCCTTCCTCTCTGAAATCAATAAAAATATTTTAAAAAAAGTATATAAACAGTAACTTTTGGGTTATCTTTTCTACAAATTAGAACTTGCATCTGTAACAGATACAAAGCTCTAAATTAATCTTATAGATTTGTAATAGCCCAGTCAATAGAGAGCAATCAAAGATTCTAGCACAACACTGCACTGAAAAACACCTAGGAATGTCTTTTGCTTATTTTCAAATTTTGGCTAAATTTTGTGGGGGGAAAAAAGTGTGTGTGTGTGTGTGTGTGTGTGTGTGTGTATACTATAGGCCCGGTGCACGGATTCATGCACTGGTGGGGTCCCTCAGCCTGGCCTGTGGCCTCTCACAATCTGGGACCCCTTGGGGGATGTCGGAGAGCTGGTTTTGGCCCAATCCCCGCAGGCCATGCCAAGGGACACCACTGGCGCCGGTGTGGTCCCTCGGCCTGTCCTGCAGGGATCGGGCCTAAACCAGCTTTCTGATATCCCCTGAGGGTCCTGGATTGTGAGAGTGTGCAGGCCTCTAGTATACATATAAGATCTTTGGTTAATCTCTTCTTGCCCTCCCTTCCCTCTGAGATTCATCAGCCTGTTCCATGTTTCCATGCCTGTGTGTTGAGCGTCTGCCCCCTGGTGGTTACTGCATGTTATAGCTACCTGTCAAATGGTCGGACACTTAACATATTAGCCTTTTATATATATAGATATATATTTGGCAAAGTCACCATTGTTGACTTTGAAAATGCAAGGGATTTTTTTAAACCAACATTAAATATTCATCTCACTATGTGGAAATATGAACATTGATGGAAAAATAATGTTTGAAATAGGAATGTGTTCTTTAACTTTTTGTTTTATTTTGTTTTTTAACTTTTAAAACAGAACTTCATTTTCAGCATTTAAATAAATACAGAACTACAAAGGGTAAAGCAGAGCAAAATGCCGCTACTAATGGGTAATACATGCATTGTTAACATTACTGCTAAATTATGTATCTTACCTAAAAGAGCCAGAAACATAAATGCCTTCACCACTACTCCCCAAGAACATTGAAGCCATTGTATTACTTGGGGGGGGAGGGTGGAGAGCGTGGGATATATTTGTAAATGCAGTTTTTTACCTGCGTCTTAGAAATGCCTTTGGTACTTTGTGCATGTGCTGTTTGATTGTATGCTGAGAAATGTTAGTGTAAGCATTTTACATATGGGAAACATGCCTTAATGTCATTTTTTTTTATAATCCTCACCCGAGGATATATTTTTATTGAGAGAGAGAAAGAAATATTGATATGAAGGAGAAATATTTATCCATTGCCTCTGGTACTCGCCCTGACTGGGGATTGAACCCGCAACCTAGGTATGTGCCCTGACTGGGAATCGAAACTGCAACCTTCTGGTGTATGGGACGATGCTCCAACCAACCAAGCCACATAGCCAAGGCCTTAATGTCATTTTATCAGGTTTTTTTAGTCCTTGATATTTCCCTTGTGCATGTCTTTTCTGTAAGGTGTTCCTCTGCAGGCTAGCTATGGTGAAGAAATTATCTATTGTCCTACTGTCCGTAGTACAGATATCATAGAGAGCTAAAAAGAATTGATTGAATTACTTTGTTCCTAAGACTAATTTGATTCAGGCTAAATATCGACTCCCCACCCTAATCATTAATTTGCTCTTAGATATCTGTCTAAGATTTAAGAAGTGTGAGAAAATGTCTGAGTTAATTAATAGCAGGCAAGGAAAAAGAGGGTGGGGAGTTTTGTTTCAGAAATGTTTTTGTGAAATCTGAAAGATTCTAATGCTTCTGCCTTTGCACTAATGTCTGTTGGAACTGTTTTAGAAGATTGCACTGGCTCTTTCCTGGGGCCTAGAAGAAAAGTATGGTGCTTTGAGTGAATAAAATTGATGTCACTGACATGAGAAGGTCAAGGAAGTAACATTGTGCCGAGTTCTAGAGGACATATTCAGATATATATTGAGTGCCTCCTGTGTGCCAGGCACTATTCTTTTTTGTTGTTGTTAATCCTCACCCGAGGATATTTTTTTCCATTGATTTTTTTAAAAAGTGGAAGGGAGGGAGAGGGGAGAGGGAGAGACAGAATGAGAGAGGGGGAGAGAGAGACATCAATGTCAAAGAGACAGATGGATTGGTTGCCTCCCTCACTGCCCTGGCCAAGGTCAGGGTTCAAACTTGCAACCCAGGTACTTGCCCTTGACCCACAATGGAACCCTCCACCCTTTGGTGCCCTGGTGGTCGACACTCTAATCACTGAACTACATCGGCCAGTGTCCATGCCAGGGGTGGGCAAACTTTTTGACTCGAGGGCCACAATGGGTTCTTAAACTGGACTGGAGGGCCGGAACAAAAGCATGGATGGAGTGTTTGTGTGAACTAATATAAATTCAAAGTAAACATCATTACATAAAAGGGTACGGTCTTTTTTTTTTTTTTTTTTTTTTTTTTAGTTTTATTCATTTCAAACGGCCCACTGGCCGTAGTTTGCCCACGGCTGGTCCAGGCACTATTCTTGATACTGAGGTTGTAGCACAACCCCTGCACTAATAAAACTTTCATTCTAAATGGCTGTGGCAGAGAGGACTGAAGAAGTAAATAATTATCTGAAAGATCAACAGGAATTAACAAAACAAAGGAAAGGGGGCAAGAAAGGTTTTGTGACCTAGAGAAGGGTTTTAAAGAAGGAAGGAGATGAAGCTAGTTGGGAGACTTGGGAAGATCAGGTTAAGGAAGTCCTATAGGGTTATTTATATAACAAAGTAATTAGATTAACTTGATCAAAATTGCTTTTTGAAAATATCACTCCAATTGAAAGCTAGAAACTAATAGGAGACCCTATGATTTTTGTGGCCTGTTCTGAATTTCCTAAAGCCACTGAATATAACAGTAGAACTTCAGGGAGTCATTTGGAATTATGCCAAACTAAGGATTGACCCAAAATGACCCAAGGGGTTCAAGCCAGAACTGTATGAGCACTGGGGAAGCATTTTAACTTACTGCATTTAGCTCCCTTTCGGGCATGATTTAGCAGTCTTCTAAATTCAGTTTAAGTTTGGTATGGTATATTTGCAGCAAAACTATTCCATTAAAGTGTTTTATGCTGAGTATGCAAAGCATTACCTGTGTTACCACTTAACATAAATCAAGTATGTCTTTTATATTAACCATGGCCTCTCTTTCAAGGGAACAGTAGTTTGATTATAGCCTCTGTTAGCCTGCATATTTGAATCAGGAAGGAATTTTAATGGAACTAATGGATTTAGCATTATCTCATGTAGTCTAGTCACGTTAAAAATTAACAACCTAAAATTCTTCTCTTATATAAAACATGATGGTTAAATAGAAAGGTTTTGAAATATATAGGGTTCCACATTTCACGTTTTAATGTGTAGAGATAAAGTAACACAATGAAAATAACATCAAGATTTAGATGTGAGCACTACTATTGTCCCTTCCAAGTAAAATTTTCAGTATCTCAATTTTCTTATTAAATCACTTTGTAAATTCAAATATTACCTCTTACTTACATAGCACTTTGTAATTCTTTCTTAATTGACCCATTAGCAGCATTTGAAAGTTGATCTCTTTCTTCTTGAAATCCTTTCCTTATTTGGTTTCTAGAACACAAAATTCTGCTAATTTTCTCTCTTTCTGGTTGTTTCTTCTAGATCTTCTAGTTTGTTGATTTCTCCTCATCTCCCGACTGCATCATCCTGACCTTCCCAGAGCTTAGTTTTTGGACTTCTGTTTCTACTTACAGTCGATTTCTTGGGGATCCCACCTAGTCTCATTGTTTCACATTTAATCAGTATTTCCAATTTATATTTTTGGCGAGACCCTTGCTTTTGGATATTTAACTTTTTTCTTAATACGTCTACATAGATGTATAATAGGCACCTCAACCAATACTACACTCCTCTTCTCCCGTTTGTAGTATTTTTAAAAAATATGCTTTATTGATTTTGAGAGAGAGAGGAAGGGAGAGAAAGAGATAGAGAGAAACATCAATTGGTTACCTTCCACCCACACCCTGACTGGGAATCGAACCAGCAACCCTTTGGTGCATGGGACGATGCCCAGCCGATTAAGCCACACTGGCCAGGGCTGAGGATATATTTTTTAAATTGATTTTTGGAGAGAGGAAGGGAGGGAGAAGAAGAGAAACATCCATCAGTTGCCTCCTACCAGTACAGGGAATCAAACCTGCAACTTAGGTATGTGCTCTGACCAGAACTGAACCTGCAACCTTTTGGTATACTGGTCAACACTCCAACCAACTGAGCCACCTGGCCAAGGCCATGGCAGTATTTATTGATAAAATGTGTTTTACCTCATTACATTCTTTATATATATTTTCATTGAATCCTTGGAGCTGCAAATCTAGTTTATTGTAATTTCTGTTGCTGCATAACAAATTATCAAAAACCTAGTGGCTTAATACAACACATTTATTCTTTCTCAGTTTCTGTAAGTTGGAAGTCCAGACATGGTTTGCTAGGTTCTCTGCTTAGGGTCACACAAGTATAAAATAAAGGTTTTTGCTGCGGCTGCAGTCTCATCTGAGGCTTGGGGTCCTCTTCCAAGCTTTTGTGTTTTTTGCAGAATTCAATTCCTTGCATTGCATGTCTGAGGCCCGCAGTTCCTAGATGTTGCCACCATTCCTTGCCAGATGACTCTCCCTATTACTGTTAGTTTGCTTCTTCCAGGCCAACTGGAATGCATCTGCTGCTGTTTCTTGTCTCACACTTCTAGACACTTTGTAAAGGACTCACTTGATTTAGGTCAGACCCACTCAGGATAATCTCCCTTTTGATGAACTCAAATTCAACTGATTGGGAACCTTAGTCATCTTTGCAATATATGGTAACCTGATCACAGAAGTGATATTCTATTATATTCACAGGTGCTGCCCTCACTCATCGGGACAGATGTATGTATACCCGGGATGGGAATCTTGGAAGCCACCTTTGAATTCTGTTTACCATACTCATTCATTTTATGGAAAATATCTACCACATGACCTAGTTGTCAGGGGCAGTTTTAATTCTCAGGCCAACCAGCCTAATCACATTTTTCTCCTTTCAGACAAAGTCTGGTCTAATTTTTCAGTTCAAATGAATGTATTAATAAGTCACATACCAACCGTCTCACTTCTGAATTCTAATTGTAAGATAGAAAGAGAGATAAGGTATGAAAACTTGCTTTGAATTTTTCCTCCTGAATGAAATAAGATAATGTTGCCTTTAGTATTTCTTAAAGATACTTTCTTGACTGGCTGGCATGGCTCAGGGGTTGAACTTCAACCAGTTACCAGGAGGTCATGGTTTGATTCCCAGTCAGGGCATGTGCCTGGGTTGTAGGCTTGATCCCCAGCGTGGGGTGTGCAGGAGGCAGCCATTCAGTGATTCTCTCTCATCATTAATGTTTCTGTTTCTCCCTCTCCCTCTCTCTCTGAAATCAATAACAAAATATTTTTTAAAAAAAGATGCTTTCGCCGAAACCAGTTTGGCTCAGTGGATAGAGCGTCGGCCTGCGGACTGAAGGGTCCCAGGTTTGATTCTGGTCAGGGGCATGTACCTGGGTTGCGGGCACATCCCCAGTGGGAGATGTGCAGAAGGCAGCTGGTTGATGTTTCTAACTCTCTCTCTCCCTTCCTCTCTGTAAAAAATCAATAAAAAAATATATTTAAAAAAAAAAAAGATGCTTTCTTTTTTTGGTTTTCATGAGCTTTCTCATCTGTAGAATGCACGTTTTGATAATAAGCTAGCCTAGCGATTTTCAACCTTTTTCATCTCTGGACATATAAATTAGTTATTAAAATTCTGCAGGACACCAAAAAATATATTTGTTGCCTATTTGACAAACAAAAAAAAAGGTATAATTTTTATTCATTCACACTTGACGGTTATTGTTGTGTTGGCTATTGTCATTTTTTTATTTGACAATCTAAGGGAGAATAGGTCAGTGCCCCTGACTAAATTAGTCAGGTATCGCATGTTTTAAAAAATTTTTGTGGCGCACTGTTTAAAAATCTCTGGGCTAGGGGATGGAAGAAGCAAGGTACTTAAATGAAAAATCTTCATAATTTCTCTTTGTTTAGTGTCCTAGAACTTCTTTGCTTTATTGCACCAAAGGGTAACCCAAAATAGTGAATTCAGGATAAGTAAAAGATCTGCCTTTTATTTTATTTTTAAAATTTTTATTTATTAACTTTGAGAGAGATGAAAAGAAAGAGAGAAAAAAAACATCAATTTGTTGTTTCACTTATTCATGCATTGGTTGATTCTTGTATGTGCCCTGACCAGGGATCAAACCTACAAGCTTGGTGTATGAGGACGAGTTCTAACCAACTGAGCTACCTGGCCAGGGCCTCCATTTTTTCAGTAAAGTGGGAAGAGGGCATTTGTGAAGGAGAGGTGGGAAAGGAGAACCTGCATTACTCTTTGAGTGCAGGCACCTTGTCAGGCAGATCTTCTTTAAGAAAGTACACATGGTAGTTTGGTAATGTGCCCAAGGAGTCTTAAACTTTAGCTGAATAAAACATTTAGTGCCCAGCCAGTGTTCAGTGGTTGATCATCGACCTATGAACCAGGAGGTCACGGATTGATTCCCCGTCAGGGCACATGCCTGGGTCTTTGGCTTCATCCCCAGTAGGGGGCATGCAGGAGGCAGCTGATCAATGATTCTCATCATTGATGTTTCCTCTCCCTTCCTCTTCAAAATCAATAAAAGTATATTAGAAAACATACTTAGTAATTGTGATCTTTTCTCAGTTCACAGGAAAAAAATCCAATTTTATTTTTAATTTTATTTTTTTCTCATAAGCTTTTCTTAAATCTGTGGTACCTTACAAGGAAAACAGCTTATGGTACTTTTTGTTTTCTCTTATATACATGGGCCTATAGTTTAAAATATTATAGTCATTTATACTAACATTATCCCTGCTTATAGTTTGATGAACTACAAATCCTATATAATAAAGATGTAATATGCAAATGGCCGTTACGCCGTGAAGCGTAACGACCAACTGCGTAATGACTGGATCACGGATCAGCAGGAGGGTGGGGCAGCGAGCTACAAGCAGGTGGCGGAGAGCTACAGGAGGGGGCAGAGCAGCAAACTATGTGGGGAGAGCGGGGGGAGCTACAGAAGGCCAGGGCAGCGGGTGGAGAGCTACTGGAGGGCAGCAGTGAGCTACTGGTGAGCTACTGGTGCATGGATTCATGTGCAGGGCTACTAGTATCTTAATATTTCATGTTCTGCTAAGAGCACTGTGACTTCCAAATTCTCTGCCACTGGAACAAGTTGGGCACCGTTGATCTAGTCCAGGGGTGGGCAAACTTTTTGACTCGAGGGCCACAATGGGTTCTTAAACTGGACCTGAGGGCTGGAACAAAAGCATGGATGGAGTGTTTGTGTGAACTAATATAAATTCAAAGTAAACATCATTACATAAAAGGGTATGGTCTTTTTTTTTTTTTTTTAGTTTTATTCATTTCAAACGGGCCGGATCTGGCCCGCGGGCCGTAGTTTGCCCACAGCTGATCTAGTCTGTACTTCTTGGCTTACAGGCTAATGGCCTGCCTGTATGGGAAGGTACTTACAGATCACATGCTATTTCATTCCAATCAAGGAAAATTTTAATGACAAAAATATTAGCTTCAGCTAGTCTCTTTTACATGTTTTGATTATTTTATGGTAAGCCATTACCTGATATTAACCTAAATAGAATGATTTTCCTGTCCTGTAACTTACCTCATCCTATATAATAAAAGAGAAACATGTAAATTGACCATCCCTCTGCTTCGCTCACCAGCCAGTCAGAGTGAGTGTGTAAATTAACCTGACAAAGATGGCGGGTTAATTTGTATATGCAGGTGTCAAGCGCCCCAGGAGGCGACGGTGGCAGTGGGCATCTGGGACCATTGCCGGCCCTGGGAGGTGAGGCCTGCCATGCCAAGCCATGCCTGTGGGTTCCTGGGACCTTTGCCCACTGTAGGAGGTGAGGCCGGCCACGCCTAGTCACACCCGTGGGCTCCTGGGACCTAGCCGGTGGAGAGCAGAGCAGGAGAGCGGGCGGAGAGCAGGAGGTTTGGAGGACTTGGCAGAGCAGGAAACTGCTAGATAGAGAGCAGAGCAAGAGAGAGGGCGGCTTGGAGGGCGTGGCTCCCTCTGTCACCCCAGCTTCCTCATCACAGCTGTGGAAACTGACAGTAGGGAAGAGGAAGTCCCACCCCCACAGAATCAGCCAGAATTAGCCATTGGTCAGACAGCTCTCAGCGGCCTGATAGCCAGGACTCTCATTCATCTGCCGTCTCAGACTATGACAGTAGAGAGGTGGGACTATGTCTAAAGAACAACTGTTGATACAACTTAGCTCTGCAGCCCGGAAGATGCCAGCACTATCCACAGAAAATGTCTGCAGAGCAGTGTGGGTCTGATTTTGAAAAAAGGCGGCCCCTGCGACACAGTGTATCTGAACACCAGCTACTGGAAAAACGTCACTCTGATGCCAGGCGTTATCGACAGAAAATGTCTAAAGACCAACGTGCCTTTGAAGTTGAAAGAAGGCAGTGGTGACAACAGAATATGTCTAGAGAACAGTCATCAACAAGTACTACCAATACTGGTAGGAACTGCCTTCTCAGCGAAAATGGAGTATATGACGATGCAATCCTCGAACATAGTTGTGGTGGAATGACTGTTCAATGTGAATTTTGCCTATCACTGAATTTCTCTGATGAAAAGCCATCTGATGGGAAATTTACTCGATGTTGTAGCAAAGGGAAAGTCTGTCCAAATGATATACATTTTCCAGATTACAAGGCATATTTAAAAAGATTAATGACAAACGAAGATTCTGACAGTAAAAAATTCATGGAAAATATTTGTTCCATAAATAGTCCTTTTGCTTTTGCTTCCATGGGTGCAAATATTGCATTGCCATTAGGATATGGGCCATACTGTTTTAGAATACACGGACAAGTTTATTACCGTACTGGAACTTTACATCCTTCAGATGGTGTTTCTTGGAAGTTTGCTCAACTCTATATTTTGGATACAGCCAAAGGTACAAGTAAAAGATTAGCAATGCCAGAAAACCAAGGCTGCACAGAAAGACTCATGATCAACATCAACAACCTCATGCATGAAATAAATGAATTAACAAAATCGTACAAGATGCTACATGAGGTAGAAAAGGAAGCCCAATCTGAAACAGCAGCAAAAGGTATTGCTCCCACAGAAGTAACAATGGCGATTAAATATGAGCGTAACAGTGACCCAGGTAGATATAATTCTCCCCGTGTAACCGAGGTTGCTGTCATAATCAGAAACAAAGATGGAGAACCTCTTTTTGAAAGGGAGTTGCTCATTCATTGTAAACCAGATCCCAATAATCCAAATGCCACTAAAATGAAACAAATTAATATCCTGTTTCCTACATTAGATGCAATGACATATTCTCTTCTTTTTCCACATGGTGAAAAAGGCTGGGTAACAGCTATTGCATTAAGACTCAGAGACAACAGTGTAATCTACAATAATACTAGACAAAATGTAAGGACACGAGTCACACAAATGCAGTATTATGGATTTCATCTCTCTGTGCGGGACACGTTCAATCCTATTTTAAATGCAGGAAAGTTAACTCAACCGTTTATCATGGGTTCGTATTCAGAAATGGAGGCCAATCAGATAAATTTCATCAAAATAAACCAATCTAAGATGAGAGTTGGAAAATATAGTGGTTTGATGGATTATCTCAAATCTAGATCTGAAAATGACAATGTGCTGATTGGTAAAATGATAATACTCCCATTATCTTTTGAGGGTAGTCCCAGAAATATACAGCAGCGATATCAGGATGCTATGGCAATTGTAACGAAGTATGGCAAGCCCAATTTATTCATAACCATGACATGCAACCCCAAATGGGCAGATATTGCAAACAATTTACAATGCTGGCAAAAAGTTGAAAACAGACCTGACTTGGTAGCCAGAGTTTTTAATATTAAGCTGATTGCTCTTTTATTTTTTTTGGAACTTAGCATTTTTATTTTTTATATATATACTAGGGGCCCGGTGCACGAAATTCGTGCACTGGGTGTGGGGGGGGGGGCGGGCGGAGGAGAGTGTCCCTCAGCCCAGCCTGCCCCCTCTCACATACTGGGAGCCCTCAGGTGTTGACCCCCATCACCCTCCGATCGCCTGATCGGCCCCTTGCCCAGGCCTGACGCCTCCGCCAGAGGTGTCAGGCTTGGACAGGGGACCCCCATCTCTCCCCGATCACTGGCTCTGGCCCCCGCCCAGGCCTGAGGCCTCTGGCCCAGGAATCATGCCTGGGCAGGGGACCCCCATCTCCCTCTGATTGCTTGCTCCACCCCCCGCCCAAGCCTGACGCCTCTGACCCAGGCTTCAGGCCTGGGCAAGGGGACCATCATATCCCCCCAATCCCCGGCTCAGCCCCCCGCCCAGGCCTGATGCCTCGGCCAGAGGAGTTGACCCTCATCACCCTCCGATCACCAATCACCGGATCGGCCCCTTGACCAGGCCTGAGGCCTCCGGCAGAGGTGTCAGGCCTGGGCAGGGGACCCCCAGCTCCCCGCGGTTGCAGGCTCCGCCCTTGCCCAGGCCTAACGCCTCTGGCCTAGGCGTCCGGCCCAGGCAGCGGGGACCTGCAGTGGCAGCGGGGGGCGCCGCGATCGTGGGCTTCGCTTTAGGCCCAGGCAAGGGACCCCTAGCTCCTGGGACAGCCATCTTCGACCGTGCCCAGCTCCCATCGCTGGCTCCACCCCTACTTCCTGCTATCACTGGCCAGGGCGGCAAAGGCGCCTGATTCTCCGATCATGGCTGGGGGGCAGGGCAAAGGCGGCCCTAGGGCCGCCTTTGCCCTGCCCCCCAGCTCTTAGCTCCCCCCTGGGTTTCAGATCACTGTCAGTGGCAGGGGGCTTCTTCCTGCTTTCCCTTTCGCCTTCCTGCATTGTGCCTACATATGCAAATTAGCCGCCATCTTGTTGGCAGTTAACTGCCAATCTTAGTTGGCAGTTAACTGCCAATCTTAGTTGGCAGTTAATTTGCATATAGCCCTGATTAGCCAATGAAAACGGTATCGCCGTACGCCAATTACCATTTTTCTCTTTTATTAGTGTAGATATTTTATTGATTTTTTTACAGAGAGGAAGGGAGAGGGATAGAGAGCTAGAAACATCAATGAGAGAGAAACATCGATCAGCTGCCTCCCGCACAACCCCCACTGGGGATGTGCCCGCAACCAAGGTACATGCCCTTGACTGGAATCAAACCTGGGACCTTTCAGTCCGCAGGCCGACGCTCTATCCACTGAGCCAAACCGGTCAGGGCCTGAATGCTCTTTTAAATGATATCTGTAAATTCTATTTATTTGGCAAAGTAATAGCTAAAATTCATGTCATTGAATTTCAGAAATGCAGACTGCCTCACACTCACATATTATTGGTATTAGATAGTGAGTCCAAATTACATTCCTCTAATTAATTCCCTTTCAGTCTGCATAAATATCATGCACCGGGCCACTAGTTTTAAATAAAATTACATTGAAAACCTGTCAAGAAAGCACCTAAGTAAGAGCACTGAATGAAAGTAAGAAGTGAGCCCTGACCAGTTTGGCTCAGTGGATAGAGCGTCGGCCTGCGGACTGAAGGGTCCCAGGTTCGATTCTGGTCAAGGGCATGTACCTTGGTTGAGAGCACATCCCCAGTAGGGGATGTGCAGGAAGCAGCTGATCGATGTTTCTCTCTCATTGATGTTTCTAACTCTCTGTCCCTCTCCCATCTTCTCTTTAAAAAATTAATAAAATATATTAAAAAAAGAAAGAAAGTGAGAAGTCAGTATTAATAGACAGTGGGAATGGGGGAACATAGAGTGGGAATCTCCTCATTTATAATGTTTTATGAGCTAACTAAGTCTCCAGGTACATATCTAGTGAAATAAAAACAAATATTATGGAGTACTTAATTTTCCCCAGTCTCTAGTTTTCAGTCAGGCCAAGAAATCTGTTTGCTACTGTAAATTTATTTATTTAGCAAGTATTTACTGAGTGCTTTCTTTACCATGGCATGGTAGATACTAGGTTACCTGTGTGTTAGGAATAAAAAAGTGGGGAAATAGGAAGAAACCAAAAACATAGAAATGGTTCCTGACCTTAGTGAATTTATAGCATACAACTGTGGTTTCAATTCTTTTACTTTTTTTCCCCACTTCAAAAAATTGATGTAGAGAGGAAGGGAGAGGGAGAGAGAAATAGAAACACTGATAAAAGATTGATTGGCTGCCTCCTACAGCCCCCTACTGGGGATCTAGTATGAAACCTGGGCATGTACTCTCACTGGAAATCTAATCTGTGACCTCTTGGTGCATGGGTGGACGCTCAACCACAAAGCCACACTGATGGGTGTGGTTTCACTTCTTGATTATATACCTTGATCAGAAGACTGTTTACCTTAGATTATATATTTTATTATTTTAACAACTTTATTGGGAGAACTAGAGGCCCAGTGCACAAAATTCGGGATGGGGTGTGGCCGATTAGGGGCGGGGCGGCTGGGGGGAGAGGCCACGGGCAGTTGGCCGGCCAGTCCCACTCCCTGGTCGAACTCCCAGTCAAGGGGACAATTTGCATATTAGCCTTTTATTATATAGGACAGTGGTTGACAACCAGTGGTCTGTGGACCACTGATGGTTCGTGAGGTCCAAAAGGTTGGCGACGCTGGTTTAAGGAAACCTTTGGAGCAGCAGTAACCAACCAGTGATTTGCGGACCACTGGTGGTCTGTGTGGTCCAAAAGGTTGACGACCATTGATATAGAATATTATTTTTGAAGAGCAAAAGTTTTACATTTTAATGAAATGTATCCATTTGCTTCTGAAGAGGCCATGCCTTTAGTGCCATCTAAGACATCTTTAGTTAACCCAGGGTTACAAACATTCTCTCCTTTTTTTTTTTCTTCTAGAAGTTTTATAGTTCTAGGTTTTACATTGTGATTTATGATCAATTTTAGTTAATTCTTATATATGATGAGAATTTTATATATGTTACGTTTATGTTTTTGCATATGGATATCTGGTTGTTCTATCACTATTTATTTATTTATTCTAATTAGCAATAATTGTGCCTAAAATAAACCTCATTGGCTACTGTGCAAAGCTCTACCACCATTTATTAAAAAGGCTATCCTTTCTCCTTTGCTAAAAGCCTTTGCACTTTTATCAAAATTATCCTATATAATAAAGAGGGAATATGCAAATTGACCATCACTCTGCCACAAAGATGGCATCGCCCACAGCGGGGGCTGGGGGGGGGGGGTTGTTCCCGTAACACAAGATGGCTGCGCCTACAGTGGAGACAGGGTTTCCATAACACAAGATGGCTGCACCCACAGCAGAGGCTGAGTTCCCGTAACAAGCCTTAACAAGCAATCAGCAGGGATTTGAGGCTGTGCCCCCCCAACACCCCCCTGTGGGACTTGTCAGGGGACCTCAGGCCGCTCCCCCTGCCCTGGTACCAGGCTGGGGGACCTCAGGCCGTGCTCCCCCACCTGGCAGGGCTTGACAGGACCTCAAGGTGCACCCCCGCCAGGTAGGGCTTGACGGGGATCTCAGGCCGCGCCCCCCTGTCCAGCAGGGCTTGATGGGGGACCTCAGGCCATGCCCCTCGCCCCAGCACCGGGCCAGGGGACCTGAGGCTGCAACCCCACCCCAGCGTCGGGCCAGGGGACCTGAGGCCTCACCCCCCGCCTGGCCAGGCTTGATAGGGGACCTCAGGCCATGCCTCCTGCCCAGCGGGGATTGACAGAGGACCTCAAGGTGCGCCCCCTGACCCGGTGCTGGGCTGGGGGACCTCAGGCTGTGCCCCTCCACCCAGTGGGGCTTGACAGGGAACCTGAGCCCGCACCCCCCACCTGGCGGGGCTTGACAAAGGTGGGACCAGCCGGGTCTGGATCTAGCCCAATGGGGGTGGGGCAGGCCGGGTTTGGGTCTCACACGATTTTTTTAAAATATATTTTATTGATTTTTTACAGAGAGGAAGGGAGAGGGATAGAGAGTTAGAAACATCGATGATAGAGAAACATCAATCAGCTGCCTCCCGCACAACCCCTACTGGGGATGTGCCCGCAACCATGGTACATGCCCTTGACTGGAATCGAACCTGGGACCCTTCAGTCCGTAGGCCGATGCTCCATCCCCTGAGCCAAACCAGTCAGGGCTCTCATGCGATTTTGAGGCACACGTGGATCGGGACTTGACTCTTGGTCCCGTGGTGCACCCCAGACTCTGACAGGAGGAAGATTTTCATATACAGTTTACTATTTTTCTTTCATCTCTGATGCTTCTATTATAGAGAAAGGGGAAATAGCAATATTAAAATATTTCCTCTAATCCCCTTTTAATGTGCATGAATTTCGTGCACCGGGCCACTAGTTTGTCTGTGTGTGTGCATGTGTGTGTGGGGGGGGTGGGGTGGGGTGGGTGGTGTTATTTCTGGAGTCTCTTCTGTTCCATTGATCTTTCTGCCTAGCTTTACATCAGTACCACAATATTTTGATTATGGTAGCTTTATAAAAGTCCTTGAAATCAGATAATTTTAGCTTTCCAACTTTAGCCTAACAACTTTCAGAGTTGTTTTGTTTATTCTAGGACCTTTGTATTTCCATAAGAATTTCTAAAACTGCATATCAATTTCTATAAAAAATGCTGCTGAAATTTTGATTTATAGGTCATTTGAGAGGAATTACTAGGTGTAGTGGTTAATAATGGCGGATTTTGTAATAAAAGAGAACACGATAATTTCAAGAGAAATATCAAATTTGTTGTCAGTAGCAATCAGTATTAATGGTTTCACCTGGTTTTAGAAGCTCATAATACACCACACCTTCCTGATCCCACCGAACGCAGAGCATTGTCTTCTTTCCGAAGCGATTTGGCCTTCCAGTCGATGTTGATGGTTGACCTGGATCAACCCATGATTTTGTGCATCTGCGATTCTCAAAATCCACTTTTCATCTCCAGTCACAATTCATGCAAAAAAGACTTCCGTGCCATTGAAGCAACATTTTACTGATGACTTTTCGGTTTTCCATTTGTCTTTCGTTCAGTTGATGTGGCACCCATTTTCCTTCCTTTAAAATCTTTCCCATTGTTTGAAAACGATAGGAAATTGTTTGCTGAGCAATGTTTAATCTTTCTGCAAGTTGTTTTTGAGTTTGACATGCATCTTCATCCACTAATGCTTGTAATTGTTGGTCTTCTACCTTTTTTGGTTGACCTGGACGTTCTTTGTCTTTCACATCGAAATCATCACTTTTAAGGTATTTAAACCAGCATTCACTAGTATCTTGAAATGGAGCGTGTTCACCATAAGCTTCCTACAGTATACAATAACTTTTTCTTCAAAATAATGAATTAAAACTTCCCGCAAATGCTCTTTTTTTGGCACAAAATTCGACATTTTTAAGTGTAAAAATATCTATGATGTTAACACCTTCAGCAAATTTGACATACGAAGTTTTGAAGCTTGCTGTCAATACAACAAAATAGCATACATATCAATCACATATATATCAACATGTGTATTCCGTCTATTGAAAAAAATCTGCATTATTAACTGGTACACCTAGTAACATCTTAACAATATTGAGTCTTCTAACCCTTAAACTATATCTTTTAATTTACTTAGGTTTTTAAAAATTTTCTATCAGCAATATTTTGTAGTGGTTAATGTGTATCTTTAGAATGAAATTTGTTGTTGTTTTTTTTCTTTTTTTCCTTTCTAAAGATTGGTTTGGCTTATAGGTTCTTTGTATTTCTCTACAAATTTTAGAATCAGCCTGCCAATTTGTATTTTAAAAACCTTGTTTTTGCCTTTTAAATTGAATTTTAACTTTCATGACAAACAAAACTTTCAGTATTCTTAACGTTTGCAGGCTTGTAGAAATCTTAGCAATGGAATGAAGAATTTAACATAAATAAATGTCACACTGTGTAGCCAAAGGGCTTTATTTCTACACTAGAGTCCTGCTGCACGGATTTGTGCACTGGTGGGGTTCTGCTGGGATCAGGCTGAAACTGGCATCCAGCATCCCACAGGGATGTAGTAGTGCGTGAAGTGGCAGGTGCCCGGGGAGGAGCCGCTCCTGCTCATCCCGACCTTGCTCATCCAGTCAACTGAGTGGCACTCCCGCTCTGGGAGCCCACTGACCACCAGGGGGCAGCTCCTGCATTGAGTGTATGCCTCCTGGTGGTCAGTGAGCGTCATAGTGACTGGTCAACCGGTCGAACGGTCAATTAGGCTTTTATATATATACTAGAGGCCCGGTGCACAAAAATGCGGGGGGTCCCTCTGCCCGGCCTGTGCCCTCTCGCAGTCTGGGACCCCTTGGGAGATAATGACCTGCTGGCTTAGGCCTGCTCCCGGGTGGCAGAGGGCAGGCCCAATCCCTAGGTGCAGCCCCTGGTCGGGCTCAGAGCAGGGCCGATTGGGGAGTTGGGGCGCCGCCCCCTGTCATGCACAGAGCAGGGCGATCGGGAGGTTGTGATGCCACCCTCAGTCACGCTCAGGGTAGGGCTGATGGGGGGTTGGGGCACCGTCCCCTGTCACACTCAAGGCAGGGTCGATGGGGAGGTTGCGGTGCCACCCCCTGTCATGCACAGAGCAGGGCCAGTCGGGGTTGGGGCACTGCCCCCTGTCACTCACAGAGCAGGGCCCATCAGGGGGGTTGGGGCTCTGTACCCCGTCACGCACAGAGCAGGGCCAAGCAGGGGGTTGGGGCGCTGCCCCCTGTCACGCACAGAGCAGGGCCCATCAGGGGGTTGGGGCGCCGCCCTCTATCACCCACAGAGCAGAGCCGATCAGGGGGTTGGGGCACTGCCCCCTGTCACTCACAGAGCAGGGCCCATCAGGGGGGTTGGGGCTCTGTACCCTATCACGCACAGGCCAGGGCCAATCGGGGTTGCGGCGCTGCCCCCTGTCACGCACAGAGCAGGGCCCATCAGGGGGTTGGGGCACCGCCACTCTCACACTCAGGGCAGGGCTGATGGGGAGGTTATGGCTCTACCCCGTCACACACAGAGCAGGGCCCGTGGGGGGCGGGGGGCGCTGCACCCTGTCACACACTGAGCCGCAGGGCGATCAGGGGGTTGGGAGCTCCCCCCTATCAGACACAGAGCAGGGCTGATCAGGAGGTTAGGGTGCCTTCCCCTGTCACAAACAGAGCAGGGTGGATAGGGAGGTTGTGGCCCCGAGCCCTGTCACACAGAGCCACAGGGCGATCAGGGGGTTTGGGCGCTGCCCCCTGTCACGCTGATCCCAGTGCCGGGAGGCCTCTCGGCTCCGCTGATCCCGGTGCTGGGAGGCATGTTACCCTTTTACTATATAGGGTAGAGGCCTGGTACACGGGTGGGGGCCAGCTGGTTTGCCCTGAAGGGTGTCCTGGATCAGGGTGGGGGTCCCCACTGGGGTGCCTGGCCAGCCTGGGTGAGGGGATGATGGCTGTTTGCAGCTGGTCACACACCGTTCAGGGTGGGGGTCCCCACTGGGGTGCCTGGCCAGTCTGGGTAAGGGGCTGAGAGCTGTTTTCAGGCTGTGGGTGACTGAAGCTCCCAACCGCTCCTTTTTTCTTTTTTTTTTTTTTATTCTGGGCCAGCTTTAGCTTTGAGGCTTGGCTCCAGCTCTTAGGCCTCCGCTGCTGAAAGTAGGTTTCTGGCCTTTGCTTACAATGTTGCGATCCTGCTGGCTGAAGCCCGGCGGACTAAAGCAGGTTTCTGGGGTTTTGTTTAGCTTCTATATTTGTTACATAGTTGCTTAGAGTTGCAGCTCAGAGGCCTGCAGCGGCAGGCAGGAACGTTGGTTTCCTCCGTCACTGAAGCAAGCAAGCCTCATGTTAGTTTCAAGCTGGCTGGCTGCTGGCCGCCATCTTGGCTGGCAGTTACTTTCATATCGCCCTGATTAGCCAATGGGAAGGGTAGCGGTCGTACGCCAATTACCATGTTTCTCTTTTATTAGATAGGATAGACTAGAGGCCCAGTGCACAAATTCGTGTACAGGTGGGGTCCAGCCAGCCTGCCCCAATTGGGGCTGATTGGGCCAGGCTGGCTGGGGGGAGGGGCCATGGGCAGTTGGCAAGCCAGCCCCACCCCCTGGTTGAACTTCCAGTTGAATTCCGGTCATGGGAATAGTTTGCATATTAGGCTTTTATTATATAGGATTATACCAGAAACTCAAATATTAGTTGATTGAACAAATATACTGGCAAGAATTTTTATTTATGTGAATATTGAGAACTTAAAAATATAAATTAGGAAACAACATTCTGAAATTTGTCAAATCTAGTGTGTATTAGGGTAAAAAATAATTTAAAGTTTAATGCTTTTATAGTGTCTGTGCTTGGATCTCTATAGTATTATGATTTTTGTTTACTGTGTATGTGTAAGGAAATACCTTTTGGCAATTTGAAAATGTGATGTAACTAAAATACAGGTCTGACTTGTTAATGTACTATTAAAGACTGAAAATTATTTTAATTGCTCTTTTTCTGACTAGTCCTTCAGAAAAAAATGATAGGTGACTTTGTTCTAATGTGGTAGTTTTATGTTTACTGTGTCGTAGGGTCCTAAGATAGTAAATACTGGTCGAAGTGTAAAGTATGATTATCTTTTATTGTCATCTTGATGTCCTATTAGTATTCATGGTTTTTAACATTATACATTTGTTTTTATGATTTTTCATATTTGCAACTACTTTAAGAAGTTTGGCGTAAAAAACTTTGTTTTTTTTGTTAATCCTTACCTGAGGATATTTTTCCATTGACTTTTAGAGAAAGTAAAAGAGAAAGGGAAAGACAGAGAGAAACATCAATGTAAGAGAAACACATCGATTGGTTGCCTCCTGCATGAGCCCCAACCAGGGTCCCGGCCATTGATGTTTCCATCTCTCTCTCCCTCTCCCTTCCTCTCTGAAATCAATAAAAATATATTTTTAAAAAATAGTCTTTATGATGCTGCTATATCTACTATGTTAGTAAGTTTTTCAAGAAAAAGCTGCTTTTGAGATCTCTTTAGCAATTTATTTTTTATTTTTAACTTAAAAGGTAATATATACACTGATTTTTTAAAAATATTCAAACACTGCAGAGAGTCAGTAAATGTGTCTTTCACGAACTAAGTCCTTGATCCTTCTCCCTGAAGAAATTTTTTTTGTTGTCTTCCATATCTGTCCATGAATTCTTTGTATATACAAGCATATTGTTTCAGAATAAAGGTTGGAGCTATTTTAAAAAATAAAATAAAAATTCCCATATGTGTAGAAAGAAAAATACTTATAAATCTTAAAGATCAAAGAAGAAACCATAGTGGAAATTAGATGCTATTTTGAAATGTGTAGCTACAAAAATATTCCATGTCAAAAATCTGGGTTTTTGTTGTTGTTGTTGTTTGTGTTGTTGTTTTCTACAGAGTAGTTCTTAGAGAAAATACACACTGAGTGTCCAGATTATTATGACCACCTGACGTTTGTAGGCAAATTAGCTATAATTTCACACTGAAGTTGCTAGAGGGCCAGACCATTATAAATAGGGAAACAGGTTGTTTACCACGACGGTAGAAGTGATCTTTTTCTGAAGATATGGGTAAACACGATTTAACAGCTTTTGAACGTGGGATATATTTGAACGTGAGTGGCCAGATTATTATGACCACCTGACGTATGTAGGCAAATTAGCCATACTCTGCATCGTATGGGATATGGAAGCCAAAGGCCTGTTCGAACACCTTTGCTGTCTGCAGTTACCAAGATAAAACGTCCTCAATTCGCACAGGAACACAAGGATTGGACAGTCGAGCATTGGAAAAAAGTCACGTGTTCCAATGAATCACATTTCTAGTTGCATCATGCAGACGGCAAGTGAGAATTTGGCGGAAACAGCATGAAAGCATGCACCCCACATGCGTGAGTACAACCCTTCAAGCTGGTGGGGGCAGTGTTATGATTTGGGGCATGTTTTCCTGGCATGATTTGGGCCCTTTATTTCATGTGGAGCCACGTCTGAATAGCACAACAGACCTAAGTATCGTTGCAGATCAGGTTCATCCTACCATGTTGATGGCATATCCCAATGGAGATGGCTTCTTCCAACAAGACAGTGCGCCATGCCACAGTGCTTGTATTGTGCAGGAGTGGTTTCAAGAACACGAGGGAGACTTTACCTTGCTTAGGTGGCCCCCACAATCACCAGATCTCAATCCAATTGAGCATTTGTGGGATGAAGTTAAAAGAGCCGTCAGGCAGCTGGTTCCACAACCATCAAATCTCACAGAACTGGACAGTGCTATTCATCAGACATGGTGTCAGATTCCTCACATCACCTTTCAACATCTTGTGGAGTCAATGCCAAGAATAGCTGCATATTGAAGGCAAAAGGTGGCCCAACCAAGTACTGATGGGGTGGTCATAATAATCTGGCCACTCACATTCAAATATATCCCACGTTCAAAGGCTGTTAAATTGCGTTGTTTACCCATATCTTCAGAAAAAAATCACTTCTGTCGTGGTAAACAACCTGCTTCCCTATTTATAATGGTCTCGCCCTCTAGCAACTTAAGTGTGAAATTATAGCTAATTTGCCTACAAACGTCAGGTGGTCATAATAATCTGGACACTCAGTGTATAATCTATAGCATCTTCCAAATTGCTGATCTGACCCTGTGTTTTTTCTACTGTTGATTCCGTATTGTATTCTTCATTTCGATATTATATTCTGCATTTCTGATTCTTTTTTATGTTTTCTACCTCCATTTTTATGTTTCCTATCTTTTTGCTAAAGTTCTCACTATATTCACCTACTCTTCCCCTAAGTTATTATTTTTTTAATCCTCACCTGAGAATATATTTTCCACTGATTTTTTCTTTTTAGATATAGTGGAGGAAAGGAAGGAGGGAGAGAGAAACAATTAGGGCACCCAATTGATTGCTTCCTGATCACACCCAGGCACATACTCCTGACTGGGAATCAAACCCAAGACCCTTTGGACCATGGGCCAATGCTCTAACAACTAAGCAAACTAGCCAGGGCTAATCTTCCCTTAAGTTTATTGAGCATCCTTCTAACAGTGTTTGTTTGTTTGTTTGTTTATTCATCTTATTGTCTAAAGTTTTACATATGTCTCCTTTCCCCCAATTGACAACTTCCCTACCCCCAGCCATTCCCACCCTGGGCAAGCCCCCACCGTCCCAGTGTCTGTGTCCGTTGGTTATGCTAATATGCATGCATACAAGTCCTTTGGTTGTTCTCTACCCCACCTACTACCATTTGTCTCTGAATCTATTCTTGTTCATCAAATTACATTGATCATTATATCCCACATATGAGTGAGACCATGTGATATTTATCTTTCTCCGACTGGCTTATTTCCCTTAGCATAATGCTCTCCAGTTCCATCTACGCTGTTGCAAATGGTAAAAGTTCCTTCTTTTTTACGGTAGCATAGTATTCCATTGTGTAGATGTGCCACAGTTTTTTAATCCACTCACCTGCTGATGGGCACTTAGGCTGTTTCCAAATCTTAGCTGTTGTAAATTGTGCTGCTATGAACATAGGGGTGCATAGAGTAGTAATAACAGTGTTTTGAATTCTACATCTATTAGATTGCTTGTCTCTATTTTATTTAGTTCTTTTCCTAGAGTTTTGTTCTGTTCTTTCATTTGGGACATGTTTCTCTGTCTCATTTTGGCTGCTATCCTGTGTTTGTTTCTATGTATTAGGTAGAGCTGCTACATCTCCCAGTCTTGCTAGAGTAGCCTTATGTAGTAGGTGTCCTGTAGGGCCCAGTGGGGCTGCCTCCGGGGTCACCCAAGGTGGGGAACTGTATGCACCCTCCTGCTGTAGTTAAGCCTTGATTGCTGTTGGCATGTCAGTGAGAGGGATTTACCCCCAGGCCAATTGGCTGCAAGGCCTGACCATGACTACAGCAAAGGAGCTGCTATGCAGGGCCAACCCTGTGGAGCAAGACACACTTCAGCAATGAGTTCACCCTTTGAGGATGTCCCTCGTGGAAGTGCCCTCTTGCAATCCGGAACTCCTTGAGGGATGTTGGAGAGCTGGTTTTGGCCCGATCCCTGCAGGCCAGGCCAAGGGACCTCTAGTAAGTTATATAAATGTCTAATTACAGGATTATATACCTAAAACTGATATAATACTATATGTCAATTGAAAAATAAAAAATTATTAGAGGACACACAAAAAAATTTAACAACAAAAAAGGATCAGCCCAACTACCTGGCGACATTAAGGAAGGAGTGTAAAAGAAAGTGGACTAACATCTTAGAGCAGCTCTATAATTTGTAAAATATTATGGTTATTTAGAGAGACCTCTGTTGCTGGGATTTCTGACCTAGTATTCAGGGACTTTTAGTAGATATATTAGTTAACTTCAGGATATCTGTGATTCCTCTGAAATTATGTAGAATATTTTATGTGTATATAATTTTTTGGTGGTAAGGAAGAGAAGGGTCAATAGATTGTCATAGGATCTCAAAAAGTTTAAGAACCACTGCTCTGTGGATTAAGAAAAGTTTACAGAGATCAACAAATAAAGATATTTGTGTGTATGTGTTTCATGTCTGTATATGAGTAACTATACTAGCATGTTATTATATACTAGAGGCCCGATGCATGAAAATTCATGCAAGAGTAGGCCTTCCTTCCCCCGGCTACCGGCACAGGCTTCCCTCCAGCACTCAGGACCTGGCTTCACTCCAGCCACTACTGGCAGGCATCCAAGACCCAGGCTGCTTTCCTCTGGCTGCTGCCGCCAGGCACCCAGGACCTGGGCTTCGCTCTGGCCCCGGCTTTGTCCGGAAGGACGTCCAGAATGACACCTGGAAGGATGTTTGGTTTAATTAGCATATTACCCTTTTATTATTGTAGATAAGACTCTGACTTTTATTTAATAAATATTCTTTTGCCTGTATATTAACTGAGAACTTTGTTTTTAAAGGTTCAGGAGCAAGTACATCCCAATCTCTCAGCTAATGAAGAATCTCTCTATTACATTGAAGAGCTGATTTTTCAGCTGCTTAATAAATTATGCATGGCCCAACCAAGGACTGTTCAAGATGTAGAGGTAAAAAACTATTTTGTTATTTAAAAAACTTACTGAGCCATTGTACAAATAAATTTTTGAATCCAAATATATTTCGTTCTAAATTGTGGAAACTAATGCCATTATGTGGGTTAGATGGTCAGTTCATTTTCGGCAAATATATCAAGGCAATTCAATGGGGAAAGGAAAAATTTTCAGCCAAAAAAAAAAGTGCTAGACAACTGTATTCGTTTATGGGGCAAAAAAACCCTTGAAACTTAATTTCACACAAAAGTTAATTCATGATGGATCATGATCTTAAACATAAAAGCTGAAACAATAAAGTTTCTAGAAGAAACTGCAGGAGAATATCTTCATAACCTGAGGTTAAGCAAGTATTTTTTACAGAGGACTCAAATACAGTGAGTATTAAAGAATAAAATTAATGAGGATAAAAAAGTGTCACAGACTAGGAGAAAATGTTTTGGAGTATGTATTCCTTGCAAAGAATTTGTATCCAGAATATGTTAAGAACTTCTACAAATAAAAAGACCACCTTACTTTTACTCCAAATGGGCAAAAGTCTTGAACAGATATTTCATAAAAGAAGATCTACTAATGGCCACTAAACATATGAAAAGGCTCGCAAGCTCACAAGCCATCAAGGAAATAGAAATGAAAACCACAATGAGATACCATTTCACACCCACTGAAAGGGATAAATTAAAGACTGATAACATCAAGTGTTGATGAGATGTAGAGCAAAGAGAACTGTTTACATTGGCGAGAGTGAAAAATTGTATCACCACTTTGGAAAATTGTTGGCAATTGCTTATAAAGTTAAATACATATATATATATATGTATATATATATATATGGCCTATGACCCAGCAAGTTTACTCCTAGGTATTTAACCCTAGATAAATGAAAATATATGTTTACAAAAAGACTTACACATGAATGTCCAAACGGTTTTATTCATAATAGCCAAAATTTGGAAATAATTCAAATTTCTATCAACAAGAAAATAGGTAAACAAATTGTGGCAGATTTATAAAATGGAATACTACTCAGTAATAAAATAATAGAACGAATTATTGATATATGCAGTAACATAGCTACAATTCACAGACATATTATAATATGCCATCATATACCAGAGAATATAATATATCAGAGAATACATATTATAATGATACCATTTAGATCAAGTTCAGAAACAGCTAAAATGAATGTTGATAGAAATCAGGATCATGGGTGGCTGCCTTTGAGGGGTGGAGATTGAGATGATAGAAATGTTGTGTATCTTGATTAGGAAAGCATTTTTCAAAATTCTTTGAATTGTACACTTCAGATCTGTACATTTTACTGCATATAAATATTGTCATTATATTAAAAGAATAATATATTGCCCTGGCTGGTGTGGCTCAGTTGGTTGGAGCATCATCCTGTACACCAAAACATCGAGTGCTTGATTCCCAGCCAGGGCACATGACTAGGTTGCCAGTGAGAATCCCGGGTTGAGTATGTGTAAGAGGCAGCCAGTCGATGTCACTCTGCTTTGCTCTCCCTGCCTTCTTCTCTCTAGAGCAGTGGTTCTCAAAACTTCCTAATACCACGACCCTTTAATACAGTTCCTCATGTTGTGGTGACCCCCAACCATAAAATTATTTTCATTGCTACTTCATAACTGTAATTTTGCTACTGTAAACAATATGTAATTATATATGTGTTTTCCAATGGTCTTAGGCGACCCCCTTTGGGAGTCAAACGACCCACAGGTTGAGAACCGCTGCTCTAAAATCAATAAACATATCCTTGGGTGAGGATTAAAATAAGTAAGGCGCCATCCGTCACTATTCCCCTGTACCCTCCTCACCTCCTCCAAACCCCCTTCTCCCTCCTGGCAATCACCGCTGTTGTCCATGGTCCATGAGTTTTTTCTCTTTTTTTCTTTTTTGCTCAGTATCTGCACCCCTGCAGCCAGCACTTCCTCCCTGACAGCTGCCGGCCTGCCCTCTATCTATGAGTCTGTCTTTTGCACTATACTGTTTATATCACCTTTCCTTTGAATATCTATATATCTATATATATAAAAGCCTAAGTGACCATTATGACCGGTCCACCAAATGACCCATCAACCAGTTGCTATCATGATGCACTGACCACCAGGGGGCAGACACTCAACTCAGGAGCTGCCTTCTGGTGGTCAATGCACTCCCACAGCCAAACTCCTCGGCCTGCCAATCTCCCGTGGTCTCTCCCTTTGCTGGTTGGCCCCGATCAGCCCCAATCGGCCCTGATCACTGGCCAGGCTGAGGGACCCCACTTGTGCACAAATTCGTGCACTGGGCCTCTAGTTGTTTCCATAATAAGACAGCAGCTCCCAGTATGAAGGAAAATCTTTCTTTGGAGTTATCGCGCTATTAAGAGTTTCAGGGACTCTGGCATTAAAGCATTTGTTTCCCTAATCTCTGCTGTAAGAATTGTTCATTAAATAAATATAATAAAAGCATACTTTTCAATAGCTAAATATGCTAAAAGCTTAATATAATTTAAAAAATTAGAAATTCTGCTAAATTGATTCAGTTGTCATTACTTTTCATTATTCATACCAATCACTGGTTCACATTAAGGTTAGATGAACCATAATAGTAACCTAAAAGGCTTGGATTTTTTTTGCTAAGAGATGCATTTCCTTAAGTCATTCTCTAACTTCCGCCACCCTCTTGATCCTCCAAGAGGTACATGATCGCTCTTCTTTTTAAAATTCTTCTCTATTTCTAAAGGTCTAAGATTAGCAAAAGGAGAGTGAGTGCATAATAATTATTAATAATGAGTTAATTTTTGCTAGGAAACCTTACTGTACAATCACTGATTTTATGTTAGCTTTAATCTCTCCTAATATTATTACTTTTTCTTTATTTTTCAGTTCCATTTTAATTATGCTTACACTTAAAGCTTTCTATTTAAATTTCACCTTTTTATTTACCCATGGGGATTATTTGGAAGAATCTTAATAGTTCTGTTGATTTTAAAAAAAATATTTTTACTTATTACAAGAATCAAAACATTGTTACTTCCATTAAGAATGGTAATAAAGTTGTATGAATTTTCTACTTATGAGCACTTCTGTTAATAATAGTACTGCTATCATCTAAATAGGAACGAGTTCAAAAGACCTTTCCTCATCCAATTGATAAATGGGCTATTGCTGATGCACAATCTGCCATAGAGAAACGAAAACGAAGAAATCCCCTCTTACTGCCTGTGGACAAAATCCATCCGTCACTGAAGGTAATAAAAAAATTAAACATTGGGGAAGTTCTTCATAATAAAAATACTGAGATAGCATTGCTATGTACATATATAGACACACATACAGTATTTAAATAGCACAGTCTATGTTATTGTATATGTGCACTTGCATGTGTATTTGTACTTACACATACATATATATTTCTTAATATGTGTACAAAATAAAAATAAGTATACTTTGATAAAAATCAAATTGTTTCAAATAATATTAAAAGTTAGTGATAAGCAATAATTCATCTTTGTGGCATCTTCTGATTACTACTACCCCTGACTTATTTTCAACCTTTTCTTAAGAAGATGCATAATGCCAAAAACTGTGAGTTCAAAACTGTTTTTAAATTAATCTGTATTTATCACAGATATTTTTATATACATTGGAAAGTAGACTAGGGAATATTATTTAATCTACAGGAAATACTTGGTATACATGGATTTGAATACCCCTTGGTAACAATTCTAAGACCCTCCCTTTCTATATATATATAGAAACCATTGTATTTTGGGAATATTGGTTAAAGCAAGGTCCTTGAAGATAGCAGATACTTGTCAAATAGGTTTTGGGTAATGTATTAAGAAGTTTTCAGTTAAGTCCAAACGAAGATTTATATATTAAAATGAACTGTCTCTTTTAGTTTGATACTAAAGACAAATTTGTTACATTAGGTGTCTCTCTCTCTCTTTTTTTTTTTTTTTTTTGGTACCCTTGACCAGGAATTGAACCTGAGACCCTTTGGTATGCAGGCCAACGCTCTTACACTGAGCCAAACTGGCCAGGGCAGATGTCTCTTTCTTTTTTTTAGATGTCTCTTTCTTAAAAAAGCCCCTGGTACTGGGACCAATAATTCATTTTATATCTTATGGTATCTGTAAGTTTAGACTTTGGGTTTATAGAAAATCCTTTATAAGTGATAATGTTAAGTGAAATTTTTAAGTGTCTGACTAGTACTTGATAGTGTCATTTTTTAGAATTAAATTGTTTATTTTTTTCCACAGGAAGTTTTAGGGTACAAAGTGGACTACCATGTGTCCTTATATATTGTGGCTGTACTAGAGTATATCTCAGCTGATATTTTGAAATTGGCTGGTAATTATGTTTTTAATATTCGACATTATGAAATATCTCAGCAGGACATTAAAGTGTCAATGTGTGCAGATAAGGTAAGTTTTAGAAGGAATTTAAATTAAACTTGAATAATAGAGACTATATATTACTTCTACCTCCCACTTTTTTATTATTATATTAGTTATTTTTATAACTCCCGGTTTTGGAAGGCAGAAAAATGCTGGCTTTACAGACTAACCAGGATATTTTAGGATTTTTCATCATGTGACAAGATAGGAATCTCTTTTTCCCCCAACAAGAATCTTTTATCTGTAGGAAAAAAGCATGCAGAACCTCAAACTAATTTAAGAAAGGTAGTGTGAGTTTTACAGTTGTTGTTTTTTTGAGTTTTATATTTTTAGGAACAAATAGTGTATAGAGTATTCAGCACAAGTAATTTTGAAAAACATAATTTGTTTTCATAGAATAGTTTAGTGGGGCACAGGTAGAGAGAAAAAGACTTTGCAATGCCAAACTTACTTCCTTTTGATAATTTGTTATACTTCTTCCTTCCTGGCTGTAAGCTACTGAGGAAAGAAATTGAGTCTATTTTTTCTCTCTCCTCCTTTTCTTCCCCTTTCTACTTGTCCTTTTTTTCTTACCCTTTAAGTCAATATTTTTGAGTACCTGTCATGGACCAGTCACTGTTCTGAGAATTGAAGATACAGCACTGAAAAAGTCAGCAAACTATGTTAAAAGGAATTTATTTTAATAGGAAATAAAAATATTATAAACAAATAATTGCAGCACAATGTAATTAAAGATATTAAATGAATAAGTTAAAGGTATAAGGGAGACCAGGAACACTTCACAAAGAGGCTGCCTAAACTAGACCTCTAAGGGTGAGTGACCCCCAGGACCTGGCATATGCCGGTAGTTCTCTACTTTGTACATCAAAATTACCAGAAAGCTTTTAAAGAATACTGATGCATCTCACCTGCAAAGATTCTAATTTACTGAGCCTGGGTTGGGCCTCCAAGCCTGAGTATTTTCAAATTTTTTTGAAAGTATCCCAAGTGATTCTGATAAGCAATTATGATTGAGAGCCACTATACTATACCATAGTCTCAAAAATGATTTTTTACTTAAATTTCATAGTAGAAATTCTTATTTCTATTTTTACTTTGAAAATTATGATTGCATGGCTTTTTAAAACTTGTTTTTATCTCAGACTTTCAGTAGAATTTGCCTGTTCCCTGAACCACTTGAGAGTAAGTTTCCCACACAGTTTAGTGTCCTACAAACAAAAACATAAGCACAGTTTAAATTTATTTATTTATTTATTTTAATGTGGACTCGTGGATTCTTATTTTACTCAATGGGCCCTAATCCACTACTTCATTAAATTGTCCCAGATTTGGCCAGTGGGGCTCCTTCAAGTTGGCTTCTTTGTCCCTATCATCTTTGAACACTCTCTTTTGACATAAGATGTTCTAGGTTCAACTTGTTCTTTACCTACTGCTCAAGCCTGGAATTGGTTGTTTCCTAAAATATCCTGGTTCTGTTTTGTGGCCTATGGTATTTAAAAACCAAGATCTGGATGCTAGATGAGCTTATTGCTATTTGAGTGTCATTGTTCTGGTCTCTTAGAAATTTCAATATAGGAGTTTACGTAGGAAAGAAAGAAGATTGCTACTAGAGGACTGAAGCCAGTGGAAAAGATTTTGAAAGGGAAACCAGGGAGAGTAGGATAAGCTATACAGAGAAAATTATATTCGAGCTAAGTGATTAAAATGGCTATGTATTTGTCAGATAAATAAATGTGATAGTTGTAAGGAAGGTCAGAGAAGACATTCTAGACTGAGGAGAATACAAGGAACTGACCAGATTTAAGAGATGTTTCTGAATTACAGTTAACAGGATATGGGGACAGATTTAATATAGAAGTTGGAGAAGTGGTAAATCTAAGGTAATGACAAGTTTTCTAGTTAATGATGATCAAGTACATAATGTTGCTATTAGTGATGCTGAGGTGGAGTATACCTATATAGGTTTGGTCAGAAAGGGAGATAACTAGCAAGTCTTACATAACACTTACCTAGAGTCCAGAGAGATGCTGAAGCTAGAGATAAACATTTAAGGAATCATCATCTACGTAGTCATTGGTAATCATCTAAGAAGATGAGTTCACATAGGAGAAAGTATAGCAGATGCAACTGACCACATTTAAGAAATATTTCTGAGTTAGAGTCAACAAGATCAGGAGGGCAGTGTTTATTTTGTTCATTGCTATATTTTACCAATATCTAGCACAGTGACTGGTGATTAGTTAATCAGAAGTTTAAGAATGAATGAATGAATGAATGAATGAATGAATGATTATCTCATAGTGTATTATCAGAATTTTCTCTCATCTCTTTGAAGTTGTTTTATGTTTTGGAGTTTCCTGTTTGAGATTATGCCTTTTTTCCCCCTGAACTCTTAAGAAAGTAGTTTTCAGAATATATAATTAAGTAGGTCCAATTTTTCTTTATTAACTATTTTTAAAATATATATTTTTATAGCCCTAGCTGGTTTGGCTCAGGGTATAGAGCATCAGCCTGCAGACTGAAGGGTCCTGGGTTTGATTCCAGTCAAGGGCACATGCCAGGTTGTGGGCTCGATCCCCAGTGTGGGGCATGCAAGAGGCAGCTAATCAATGATATATTCTCTCTCTCTCTCTCTCTCTCTCTCTCTCTCTCTCTCTCTCTCTTTCTCTCTTTCTCTCTTTCTCTTTCCTTCCCTCCCTCCCTCTCCCTTCTTTTCTGAAATCAATAAAAAATATATTTTTTAAATAAATGTGATAATTGGAAGGGAGGTAAGAGATTTTTTAAAATATATTTTTATTGATTTCAGAGAGAGGGAGAGATAGAAACATCAATGATGAAAGAGAATCATTGATTGGCTGCCTCCTGCATGCCCCACACTGGAGATCGAGCCCACAACCCAGACATATGCCCTGACTGGGAATCAAAAGGTGACCTCCTGGTTCATAGGTTGACGCTCAACCACTGAGCCACGATGGCCAGGCTATTAACTATTTTTAATTGTGAAAAGTATGGTCACCTTTTTCTTACTGCTTCTAATTTACAACCAGTTCTTGCCTGTTGGTTGACTTATGTAGCAATTTTTACTATTTTCTGAAAGGGGAAATTGTTGCTATAACAACTTACGCTTCTGTGGGGTGCTTGGTTTTAACAAATGAATTTAATAGTAGTTGTTAATGTTATCCTTCAGAAAAGCATCACACTTTTCATCTATCATGTGCCTCTACAATTGTATCATTTCATTTTTTTTCTCCTTTGAACACATCTAAGTGCATATAACCATCCTTAAAGTAGGGCAAGGAACTATTACTTTGAATGTCTATTTGCTAGACATAGTAGTATGCATTTTATATACATTACCTCATTGAATTCTCTCATCAGTTTCATTTTATATACTAGAGGTCCAGTGCATGAAAATTTGTGCATTCGGGAGGTGGGGTGTCCCTCAGCCCGGCCTGTGTCCCCTCACAGTCTGGGAGCCCTCAGGGGATATTCAGCTTCCATGGGGACCGGGCCTAAGCTGCAGTCTGGCCTCCCTCTGTGGGAGGCAACCTCGACGGGCCAATCTGGGGATGGCAAGCGGCTGTCCCCACCCTGAATTACCCCACCCCAGTTGCAGGTGGCCTCCTTCTGCAGGAGGCATCCCCAGCGAGCTGATCTGGGGACAGCGAGAGGCCAGCCCCACCCTGAATCGCCTCACCATCGCTGGTGGCCTCCCTCTGTGGGAGGCGACTGGGTGGGCAATCGGGATGGTGCCGGCCCCCATCACCCCGCTGCTGGTCGCTGCTGCCGCCTCCCCATCATCGTCCCCTCCCTCTGCCCACTGGCATGCACCTTGACTGGCCTGGAGCCACCTGCTCGCAGGCCCCCCCACACACACCGATTGTTCCCCTATTCGGTTAATTTGCATATTATGCTTTTGTTATATAGGATAAGGAGTCTACCTTTAAAAGAATAATCATCTGTAATCACAGGTGAATGAGTAGTTGAACTAGGATTTTGACTGAGTTGTTGTTTGCACACACACACATATTTTACTATTAGATTTATCTTATTTCCGGAAATATTTATTTTCTCCCTTCAACTTTTCATATTTCTCTTATTTGGAATTTTTTCATATATTGACCTGTAATATAGACAGCTCTCATTGTTTAGTATAATGTTTTAATTGCAAGTACTTTGAGATGGTTTTATAAAAGTAAGGAAAATAAGTTATGCACTATTGATTTATTTCTCAGGTTTTGATGGACATGTTTGATCAGGATGACATAGGTTTGGTTTCCCTCTGTGAAGATGAACCTAGTTCTTCAGGTGAATTAAACTACTATGACCTTGTCAGAACTGAAATTGCAGAAGAAAGACAGTATCTGCGGGAACTAAATATGATCATAAAAGTGTTTCGAGAAGCCTTTCTTTCTGACAAAAAGCTGTTTAAACCTTCTGTAAGTAACTTTTTCGGTTTGAAATTCTGTCTACCCTAAAGGTCAGGTAGCAGCTTAAAATCATAAATAGTAACTTTAGGAGTATATAAAACAAACATTCTTTCATGTAGTACTTCTGGGTTTTTAAAATATGTAAATTATTATACTAACTAGAGGCCTGGTGAACGAAATTCATGCACGGGTAGGGGGGTTTCTCAGCCCGGCCTGCACCCTCTCCAATCCGGGAACCCTTGGAGGATGTTCGACTGCCGGTCAGACATCCCTCTCGCAATCCAGGACAGCTGGCTCCTAACTGCTCACCTGCCTGCCTGCCTTATCGCCCCTAACCACCTCTGCCTGCTGGCCTGATGCCTCTAACTTCTCCCCAGCCAGCATGATCGCCCCCTAACTGCTCCCCTGCCAGCTCAATAGCCCCTAACTGCCCTCCCCTACTGACCTGATTGCCCCTAACTGCCCTCCCCTGCCAGCCTGATTCCTTCTAACTGCCCTCCCCTGCCAGCCTGCTCGCCCCTAACTGCCCTCCCCTGCTGGCCTGCTTGCCCCTAACTGCCCTCCCCTGCCATCCTGATCGCCCCCTAAGTGCCCTCCCCTGCCAGCCTGATCGTCCCCTAACTGCTCCCCCCTAACTGCTTCCACCTGTCAGTCTGATCACCCCTTAACTGCTCCCCCTGCCGGCCTGATCACCCCCTAACTGCTCCCCCCTGCCAGCCTGATCGCCCCCTAACTGCTTCCCCCTGCCAGTCTGATCACCCCCTAACTGCTTCCTCCTGCCGGCCTGATCACCCCCTAACTGCTCCCCCCTGCTGGCCTGATCGCCCCCTAACCGCCTCTGCCTAGGCCCCTGCCACTATGGCTTTATCCAGAAGATGTCCAGTCTAATTAGCATATTACCCTTTTATTAGTATAGATGTAATAAGTTTGATGATAATGAGAATTTGATGCAAAATGAGAAAGGGGAATTATACTGAAATGAAATCTCTTTCTGCCATGCAGCATCTAAGATTTATTGTCGTTCATTTGAAGATGGTGAAAAAGATGTATGGTCTAGAAAAGACATGCTTTCTCCTGTCTTTTTGTGTGTTTGTTTTTTGTTAATCCTCACCCAAGCATATTTTTCCATTGATTTTAGAGAGAGTGGAAGGTGGGGGAGAGACACAGAGAGAGAAACATTGATTGGTTGCCTCCCACACACATCCATGGGTTGGGGATTGAGCCTGCGATTCCTTGACTGAAATCAGAACTGGGACCCTTTAGTCCCTGCGCTGATGCTCTATCCACTGAGCCAGACCAGCTAGGGCTCTCCTGTCTTTTGGTAGGTACTTTAAGGCAGTACTTTAAAGTTTTAACAGTGGAACTTTTTAAGGATAAAAGTATGCAAAATATCACATTAACAAAGGCAGAGCTGCTCTGTTAAAAGACAGGGCATGAGAGGTGAGAGTAGGATGGGGATCCAGGAAGTTTTGTTCATCTTTTTATATCTGTAGCTTTGAAAGTCAACTCTAAAGAATTCAGATAAGCAAATACTCTTTTTTAAAAAAATATTTTCCCTATATACTAACCATGTAATATCAAAAAAAATGAAGAAAACGAATTTCGTCTGCAATAGCAACAAAAAGGATAAAATACCTGGGAATAAACTTAAAAGAAGTGAAGAACCTATATACCAAAAACTATAAGGCACAGGTTGTAAGAAATTGAGAAGACACAAAGAAATGGAAAGATATTCTATGTTCATGGATTGGAAGAATCAACATAGCTAAAATGGCCATATTACCTAAAGCAATATAAAGACTTTATGCAATCCCCATCAAAATCCTTATGACATTTTTCAAAGAAATAGAACAAAAAAACCCATCAAATTTGTATGGGACCACAAAGGACCCTGAATAGTCAAAGCCATCCTGAAAAAAAAAAACAAGAAACAACAAATCAGAGGTGGTATACTCCCTGACTTCAAATTATACTACAAAGCTACAATAATCAAAACAGTATAGTAGTGAGTCAAAACCACTGCCTGCTTAATAAATGGTACTGGGAAAATTAGAAAACCACATACAAAAGAATGAAGCTAGACTGCTATTTTTTAAAAATAGGTTTTTATTGATGTTAGATGGAAGGAGAGAGGGAGACATTGCTGTGAGAAACACTGATGAGTTGCCTCCAGTACACACTGGGACTGGGGACCAAACCCACAACCTGGCATTGTGCCCTGAGAATTGAACTGGTGACCTTTTTTTTTTTTTTAAATATATTTTATTGATTTTTTACAGAGAGGAAGGGAGAGAGATAGAGAGTTAGAAACGTCGATGAGAGAGAACATCGATCAGTTGCCTCCTGCACATCTCCTACTGGGGATATGCCCGCAACCCAGGTACATGCCCTTGACTGGAATCGAACCTGGGACCTTTCAGCCCGCAGGCCGACGCTCTATCCACTGAGCCAAACCGGTTTTGGCCGAACTGGTGACCTTTTGGTACACAGGACCATGCTCAACCAACTGAGCCACCGGCCAGGACTAGACTGCTATTGGACACCAAATGCAAAAATTTAATGGATTAAAGACAGTATAAGACCTGAAACAATAAAAATACATAGAAGAAAACATAGGTCCTAAACTTAGGGACCTTGATCTCAGAGAGACTTTTGTGAACTTGTCCCCAAAGGCAAAAGAAGCAAAAGCAAAAATAAATGAACGGGAGTACATAAAAATGAAAAGTTTCTACACAGTAAAAGTAACCATAAACAAAACAAAAAGGCAACCAACCATATGGAAGAAAATGTTTGTAAACAATACTTCAGAAAACGGACTATTATTCAAAATATACAAACAACCCATACAACTTTAACAACAATAAAAACACAATTTATTTTAAAAAATGGGCAGAGCCTCATTCCCAACTTGCTAGATGGTGATTGAAAAAGATGAGAAGCTGGATACTAAGGAGAAAAACCTGAAGCCAAGAAAACTGATGCTGATAGCAAGGTTAAGAAGGGTAACTCAAGGCCAACACACCTAAGAAGGGGAAGCCCCACTGCAGCTAAACCCTGTGCTAGTGAGAGAAATTGGTATATATTCCCAGTGGGCTATGTATTCCTGAAAGGCCATTTGCAAGAGGAAGTATTCAGCAGCTAAAGCAAGGATTAAAAAGTGAAAGGAGAAAGTTCTTGGTACCATCAAAAAACCATTTGGTGGCAAGAAGAATGATGGTACCCAAGTGGTTAAACTTAGCAAAATGCCTAGATCTTATTCTACTGATGGTGCACATCAAAAGCTGTTGAACCACAACCAGAAACACTTCAGTTAACCTGTAAGAAAACTGGGCCAGCATCATTCCCCAGTGACCATTCTGATTATCCTCACTGGGCACCAGAGACAAGAGGGTGGTTTTCCTGAAGCATCTGAACAATGGCTTGCTACTTATGACTGGACCTCTGTCCTTAAATTGCGTTCCTCTACAAAGGCATAGAACACACCAGAAATTTGTCATCGCCACCTCCACTAAAATTGGTATCAGTGGTGTGAAAATCCCCAAACATCTCATTGATGCTTACCTCAAGAAGCAGCTAGCCAGTGTGGCTCATTTGGTTGGAGTGTTGTCTACCACACCAAAAGGTGGCAGGTTCGTTTCCCAGTCAGGGCACATACCCGGGTTGCAGGTTCAATTCATGGTCAGGGTTGTGGGTTTGATCCACAGTAGGGGCATGTGTGTTTCTGTCTCACATCAATGTTTCTCTCTCAAAAAGTCAATAAAGATTTTAAAATAATTTATTTTTAAAAGAAGAGGCTGCACAAGCCTAGACACCAGGATGGTGAGCTCTTTGACAGAGAGAGAGGGAAATATGAGATTATAAAACAGTGCAAGTTTAATCAGAAAACCGTGGACTTGCAAATTCTGCCAAAATTCAAAGCTGTTTCTCAGCTCCAGGGCTACCTTCACTCTGTCTTTGCTCTCACAAATGGGACTTATTCTCACAAATTGGTGTTCTAAATATCACATGACGAATCTAATTAAATACCTGATCTGTTTAAAGAAATAAATAAAAAATAAAAAACTGGCCCTGGCTGGTTTGGCTCAGGGGATAGAATGTCGGTCTGTGGACTGAAGGATCCCAGCTTCAGTTCCGGTCAAGGGCACATGCCCGGATTGTGGGCTCGATCCCTGGTAGGGGTCGTGCAGGAGGCAGCCAATCAATGATTCTCTCTCATCATTGATGTTTCTCTCTCTCTCTCCCCCTCTCCCTTCTTCTCTGAAATCAGTTTTAAAAAATATATTTAAAAAATAATGATAATAAAAAAATAAAAATAAAAAACTGGTCAGAAGACCTGAACAGAACTTTTTCCCAAGAAGATATAAAAATGGCCAACAGATAAATGAACAGATGCTCAACTTCACTAGCTATAAGAGAAATGCAAATCAAAACCACAGTGAAATGGTACCTCAATGGCTATTATCAATAAGATAAGAAATAAGTGTTGGAGAGGATATGGAGAAAAAGGAACCCTCATACACTGCTGGTGGGAATGTAAATTGGTACAGTCACTATGGAAAATAATATGGAGGGTTCTCAAAAAATTAAGAATAGAACTACGTATGACGCAGCAATCTGGATTCTCTTCTAGAAGCCTACCCCCAAATTTTGAAATATTTATTTGTAAAGGTATTTATATCCAGGTGTTCATTGCAGCATTATTTATGGTAGCCAAGATATGGAAACAACCAAAGTATCCTTCAGTGGATGACTGCATAAAGATGTACATGTGTACAATGGAATATTACTCACCCATGAAAAATGAAATCTTACTATTTGCAAAAACATAGATGGACCTAGAAGGTATTATGCTAAGTGAAATAAGTCAGACAGAGAAAGATATATATGATTTCACTTGTGGAATTTGAAACACAGAAACAGAAACAACGTATAGATATAACAATTGGTAGCCGAAACCGGTTTGGCTCAGTGGATAGAGCGTTGGCCTGCGGACTGAGAGGTCCCAGGTTCGATTCCGGTCAAGGGCATGTACCTGGGTTGCGGGCATATCCCCAGTAGGAGATGTGCAGGAGGCAGCTGATCGATGATTCTCTCTCATCGATGTTTCTGACTATCTCTCTCCCTTCCTCTCTGTGGAAAATCAATAAAATATATTTAAAAAAAAATAGTCATGGAGATACAAAGTTCAGCATAAGGAATATAGTTGATAATATTATAATAACTATGTATGATGTCAGATTGGTACTAGACTTACTGGTGCTAGACTTATATACACTTTATAAGGTATAGAAATGTTTGATCACATAATTGTATACCTGAAACTAATATAACATTTTATGTCAACTGCAATTGAAAAATAAATTTTATAAAAACTATTCCAGAATCTATATTTTCCAATAAACCTATTATGTGTAATCCAAAAGGCTTTTAATTTTCCTTTCTTATTTGTTATTGACTTTTGCTATGTTTTAGAATATATTATATGTCTTGGAATATATTAATAAGTGATTGGGTAAGCTACGACCTTAATATTTATATTACTTTAACAACTTTTAAACAAAATTCTCAACCTCACATCTTGACCTTTTTTATTTTTTCAGGACATTGAAAAGATTTTCAGTAACATATCAGATATACATGAGTTGACAATAAAACTTTTAGGTTTGATTGAAGACACAGTTGAAATGACTGATGAGAGCAGTCCTCACCCCTTGGCTGGCAGCTGTTTTGAAGATTTGGCAGAAGTAAGTTTATAAAACTACTTTATTCTCATTTAAATCTTAAATGCTGTTATTAAGAAATTTAGTAAGATTTTAAGATTTTTTTGGTGAAAGTTAAAAGACACTACCGGCTATTATAAAAAATACTTAAGATTTAACCAGTAGCAACGTACAGTTACACTCTATTTATAATGACACTTTATAGTGTGTGTATGATAATACTTATAGTGAAAGTTGATAGAATAGTAAGTTTTAAGTTTTTTTAATGGCAAATGCATTTTAAGTAAAAGAAACTTTATTGACCAGAGCTGTTTAGCTTTTGTGAATTTGAGTCTTAATTTCCAAAATTTGAAAAGGAAGTTTGCATTTTAATTTTGTTTCCAAAGTGAAAATCATTTTGTTGTCCTAAATTATTATAAAAGTAATGTAATTCACTGTAAAAATAATCACAAAGAGGTAAATATAAATAAAATAAAAATCACTCTGTTTTCCAACACGCAGAAGTTATCCTTATAACATACAGTATTTTCTACACACATATACATATGCGTACTTACAAAAATAGGATCTTACTCTTTTATTACCTGCTTTATTTTTTTCAATGAATATATCACAATTGTTTTCCAGGTTAATAAAAGTACTTCAGCCCAATTTTTAAAGTCCGAATAGTACCACGTTGTTATGGAGACACCATAACATTTTAACTGTCTATTATCATTAGGCATGTATGTTGTTTCCATTTTTGTTATTGTAAATAATACTGCAACAAACATATTCATACTGTGACTTCATAGTCTAATAATTGTTTTAGAATATATTCGTTGACGAGGAATTGTAGTACTAAGACTTGGTATGTTTTTAGAACTTTGAAACATTTTGCCAAATTTATTTCCAAATAAATTCTAGTACGTATATGCAGGCTTTTTTCCCCACACTTCCACTAACTCTGAGATTATGCCATTTTTGCCAGTCTAGTGGTAAAAGAAAACTCCAGCATCTCACTGTTGTTGTGTGTTTTTTTAACTAATGATGTTGAACATCTTGTCATACTCATTGGCCATTTCTTTTTAATTTCTTTTGGAAAACAGGATTTTCAAAGTACATCTTTAGAGTTCATGTAAATTTTATTTAAATTTTTCTGAAAATATAGGTAGCTTTTATTACATCTGTTTTATATACAATGAAATATAGTATTGAAAATATTCAGTTACTGATGCCTAACCAAAATATTCAGGTTTGCTTTTTATTAGAAAGTTTTTATATTGTGATAACTTGGCATATTAATTTGTAGTTTGCTTGCCTGCTATACTCTTAAAGATATTATGGTTCAAAAACAATTTTCTAATTTTTACAAAAATATTTTTTTATTGATTTTAGAGAGGAAGGGAGAGGGAGAGAGAGCGAGATTAGAAACATCAGTGATGAGAGGGAATCATTGATTGGCTGCCTCATGCAGCCCCACACGGGATGAGCCCGCAACCTGGGTATGTGCCCTGACCTGGAATCGAACCGTGACCTCCTGGTTCACAGGTTGACACTCAACCACTTAGCCACACCAGCCAGGCATTTTTGTTTTGTTGTAAAATATATATATTTAAAAATTTGCCATTTTAACCACTTTTAAGTATACAATTCAGTGTCGTTAATTAAATGCACAATATTACACAACCATTACCATTATCTATTTCCAGAACTTTTTTACCACCCCAAACAGAAACTCTACTCATTAAGCAACAACTCCCTCTTTTTCCCACCCTCCAACCATGGGTAATTTTAATCTACTTTCTGTCTCTGTGAATTTGCTGATTCTAGATATTTGATATAACTAGAATCATACAATATTTGTTCTTTGTGTCTGCTTATTTTACTTGGTTTACTTATTTTACTTACTGCCTTATTTTACAAGGTTCATCCATGTCATTGCGTGTATCAGAACTCCATTTCTTTCTATGGTTGAGCATTGTATGTATATATCATGTTTTGTTTATCCAGTTATTTATTGATGAAACACTTGTGTTTTTTTTTCTGCCTTTTGGCTATTGTGAATAATGCTGCAATTACATTGTTACACAAGTATCTGTTTGAGTCCCTGTTTTCAGTTCATTGGGGTACATACCTAGGAGTAGAATTGCTGGGTCATATGGTAATTCTTTGTTTAGCTCTCTGAGGAACTGCCAAAAATATTTTCTATAGGGGCTATACCATTTTACATTACCACTGGCAATAGATGAGGGTTTCAATTTCTCTACATTCTTGCCAATACTTGTTATTTCTGAAAAACATGCTATATTTTTTAAAATACAGAAGTGAAACAAACCTCTTAGTTTTAACTAAACATTGGAGATATTATTATCAAATAGTAGGAATTTAAATATAAACATTGGACAAAATATGTGTAGTTTCTGTCTTGTTATTTTACTGTATATTAGTCTTTGCTTTCTTTTTCTAATCTTTATCCAAAAGAACAGTACCATCAAAGAGCGGTATCACTTTTTGCTTACTTTGAAAGTATCCTAAGTATAAACTTATTTCAACGTAGGCAAGACTAACTGAAATTTCAAATCTCAGCCTTCTTTTACTAATAGATACAATTTTTACTTATTGGGGTAATGTGCATAAGCATTTTAATAGTTTGATACTTGTGAACACAAAATCAGTGACCTATTTTAAGACTAGTAGCTTCCTGTGATCAATAGCTCAAGATCTCAAGGTCATTGTTTACATTTTAAAAAAATTCGCAGTTACAGCCATAGTTACTGTTTGTCCCTCCAAAGTAGATGGCAAAGAGTTCTAAAAAAAATTGCCATTAAATAATCTGTGCCATATTAATAGAAAAGATGATCTTTTAAACCTAACACATTTTCTTTTTTAAAAAATAGGAGCAAGCATTTGATCCTTATGAAACATTATCACAGGACATTCTTTCACCAAAATTTAATGAACATTTCAGTAAGTTGATGGCCAGACCTGCAGTGGCTCTACACTTTCAGGTAAATTTAAAGTCATTTTTTAAAGTAAAGCAACTAAAGAACTATTTTACCAATTCATTCTAAATATTTGTAATTCTAGGATCTTTCACAAAGCAACTGAGGAAAATTGTCACCAATCTTTCAAAATCTGTTCATTTAAACCCTATTTTAGATTGAAAAAACTAATCTGTTTTTAATATAGAAATCTTTTAAAGAATGCCATCACACATACTGATCTGGCAAATTCTAGATCTGGGATATAGAGATGATTATGGAGAGCTATTTCAGGTTCTTATTTTCAATAAGATAGAACTGAAATCATCAGGAGTGGAGAATATCCTTATGTGTACTCATACCGATTTCTCTATCAGGCCTATAATTTAAGGAGATAAATATATTAATGCGAAGTATACAAGTTAATTGGTTCAGTAATACAGTTAGATAAAGTGAAAGTAAGTGGAGACAAAATTTATATTTTTACTTTTTAACACTAAACGAAGGTTATGTTGGCATTGATGATCCTTGACTACTTATTGCTGTAGAAACTTCCTGATCTTGACAGGCTCTTCTCCCTTAGCATATTAATATGGTCAAATCTTTATTCTCTTAAAACAAGCAATAAACCTTGTCATGTTCTTTTTTTTTCCCCCCTTTGTAGCCAATTATCTTCATATTACTTTTTACCATTTTTCATTAAACTTCTACCACTTGTGTCTTAATCAGGGTATAACAATAAAAACTGCCTTGACAATGAACTTAACCATGAAACCAAGTGGATATTTTTATTTCATATTTATGTCTGTAATATTTGTGAGTCCTCCTCTTATCCTTTTGGCTCCCATGATACTTTCTCCTAATTTTCATCTTCTCTGATTTCTTCTTCTCAGTCTCCTTAATTGCAGGCTCCATGGTCAACCTCTGATTTTCTGTCCCTCTAATGCTCTTCTTTAGTGACTTTATTTATACCCTTTGCTTTAGCTACTGCCTATATGCTCGTGACTTCATATTTGTTTTTTTCATTGAATTTATTGGGGTAACATTGGTTCATAAAACCATACAGGTTTCAAGTGTACAACTCAATAAAATATTATCTGCATACTGCATCCTGTGCCTATCACTCCCTTTCCATTCTTATTTCTCCCCCTTTGCCCACATCAATCCACTCCCCACCTCCTTTTCTCTCTGGCTATCACTACACTGTTGTTTGTGTCTATGTGATACATACACACACATGTATATACATACATACTAGAGGTCCGGAGCGCGGATTCATGCACCAGTGGGGTCCCTCAGCCTGGCCTGTGCCCTCTCGCAACCCAGGACCTCTCAGGGATCCCCGCATCGCGCCAAAACCTGCAGTCTGACATCCCCCGAGGGAGGTAGTAGTGCGTGAAGCAGCAGGTGGCTGGGGAGGAGCCTGAACTCGGGCCAGGTGCCTCGCCGCTCCCGCTTATCCTGCCCCACAGCACCTGCCCCCCACCACCACTCAGTAGTGCTGCCTTGGAGGCAGGAGAGGCTTGCACCACCGCAGCTGTGCTTGCCAGCTGTGAGCCTGGCATCTGGCACCTCTTGGTCAGCTAAGCAGTGCTCCCACTGTGGGAGCGCACTGACCACCAGGGGGCAGCTTCTGTGTTGAGCATCTTCCTTCTGGTGGTCAATGTGCATCATAGCGACCGGTCGTTCAGTCACTTGGGCTTTTATATATATAGATTGTGTGTGTGTGTGTGTGTGTGTGTGTATGTATATATATATATTTTTTCTTTGTTTAATCCTTTAACTTTCTTTCATCCAGCCCCCAACCCGCTTCCCCTCTGACAGCTGTCAGTCTGTTCCTGTGTCCATGCCTCTGTTTCTATTTTGTTCATCAGTTTATTTTGTTCATTAGATTCTACATACAAGTGAGATCATATGCTATTTGTCTTTGACTGGCATATTTCATTTAGCATAATAATCTCCAGGTCAATCCATGCTGTTGCAAAGGGTTACAGTTCCTTTTATTGGTGACTTCATATTTGTATTTTTAAGCCATACTTCTATTTTGAGCAGTGTTTGTACACTTTATATAATCAGCTGCCTTAATTCACTTAGACATCCCATGGGCACTTCAAAAATGTAAATATTCATTTACCATCTTTTCCCTGCCTTGTTTACTGTGCATTCCCATTACCATATTCTATGTCTATTCAAAAGCTTGTCAATGTGGAATAAAAATTATATCTATAATTCTCAAAATTTATTTCAATGAAGGAATCATTTTTTAAAGTTAATCTTATATGTAGATATAAACCATAAAGTAAACATTTGTTAAATTGGACAATCTGCCAATAAGGTATTTGCATATTCATTTAAAGCACTCATATTTCTTGTTTTATCCCTACATTATTAGTAGTTCTTACTGTGTGATTTGACGTCTAGGGTGCAATTTATTTAAACTATTGCTTCAGATATTCAGTGAAGTTGAAAGAGTTAGATAAAACCCCTTTGCAGGCCAAACTCACTTGTACTGTATAAACTTTAAAAAGCTAAAGTAATGCTTCATTTAAAAAAATTATAAAAAAATTTTTAGGTGGGGGGAGGAGTTGGGGGGGAAGAAGGGATCAACCAAAGAATTTGTATGCATATAAGCATAACCAATGGACACAGACGGGAGTGGGGTGTGGGGACAGGCTGGGAGAGGACAACAGGGAAAAAGGGGACATATATAATAATTTCAATAATAAAGAATATAAATAAATAAATTTTTAGAATTTGTATAGCACACCTTAAAAATATGAGCTTTGGCCCAACTAATAGTTGCCAAGTCTATTGAACAAATTACAATTTAATTTCAATTAATATGTGAGAATTATGGGAGTGTTTATGAGGATATCTTTTAAAGGCAACATATGAGATTCTTTCTTCATATAATATATTACTGTCTGTATTTATCTGAAGAGAAATACCAATTTAAATAAATCATGCATAATGATATTTAAAACCAACATGACTGACTTTTAAATCCCTTATATATTTTAGAAAATCATGTATTCTACAGACTATTAGTTTTCTTTTAAAAAATACATGTTTTTATTGATTTCAGAGAGGAAGGGGGAGGGAGAGAAAGATAGAAACATCAGTGATGAGAGAGAATCATTGATTGGCTGCCTCCTGCAAACCCCACACTGGGGATTGAGCCCGCAACCCAGGCATGTACCCCAACCAGGAATCGAACGGTGACCTCCTGGTTCATAGATAGATGCTCAGCCACTGAGCCACACCAGCCAGGCCAGACTATTAGTTTTTAAAACTGAGATATATGTAACCCTAGCTATACACTAAGATATTTCAGGCGATATACGAGCACAGATAACTTTAAGGGAATCAGTTTCTAGTCGGCCTGCCACCTTGTTTGTGTTTTTGCATTCTATTTTCCAGTTTCTCTTACCCATTACCTATAACCATATTGAATTTCCCATTATGCATTGATCCAAGGTGTAAAAACTTACAGGGCACCAGTCAGGAAAAAATGTATTTATCCTGATATATAAGTCTGAATGGAGTTCCTGGACCCAATTCCGAAGTAAGGGGTAGTTCACCCCCACCAACAAACAATTTCTCAGACACCAGCAAGAATTCAAATCAGTTCTGACACTATTGGAAATAGGACCAGATTCCACAGATTAAGGCTTCAATCATGCAATATTGGTCTCTCCAGCTACATACACACACACACATTCTTCAGATGCCAGCAGTAAGCCTTGGCTCTTGCTTTATCTGACCAACTGGCTATATTGGGGTTCCAATGACTCCCTCCTTAGGTTCAATTTGCTAAATTGTCTCAGAGAAACATTTTACTTACTAGATTACTGGTTTATTATGAAAGTATATCTAAGGAAAATGATATTAAGGGGTATGTGGCATCAGCCAGATGAACAGACAACATGGGGTGAGGTTCCCAACAAAAAAGCTTGTCCCCATGGAGCTTGGGGCCTCAGCATAGTGGCACATGGAAACATTCTGGTTCCCCAACATGTAAGTTCTCCAAAAAGACCAATGAACTCCCTTCCTGGGTTTATATGGAGGCTTCATTAGGTAGTCTAGATTGACAATGTTAGTGGCCACTGGAAATTGAACTCAATCTCTAGCCCCTCTTCCCTCCCCTAAATCAGGCCTGGGAGTGGGGCTGAAAATTCCAGACCTCTAATCACAGGGTTGGTTGGTTCTCCTGGCAACCAGCCCTAGTCTAAAAGTCACTAATATAACAAAAGGCACCTTTTTGCACTTTTTTTCACTCTCTAAACTTCGAAAATTCCTAGGGTTTGGGGAGCCTGGAACTGTGATGTAGATGAGATATCTTATAAATCACAATGTCACAAGTTCATTGAGTGCAAAGCAAAGATTCCAAGAGAACTTTTTTGATTGTTAAAACTCTTTTTTTTACAGAGAGGAAGGGAGAGAGATAGAGAGTTAGAAACATCGATGGGAGAGAAACATCGATCAGCCGCCTCCTGCACATCTCCTGCTGGGGATGTGCCCGCAACCCAGGTACATGGCCTTGACCGGAATCGAACCTGGGACCTTTCAGTCCGCAGGCCGACGCTCTATCCACTGAGCCAAACCAGTTTCGGCGATTGTTAAAACTCTTGATAGTTGAAATGGCTTGTCATGTCTACCTATGTCTTGTCATATATATCTAAGAATTAAGAAGTGAGATGGATGTAACAGGGTGAATATTAACTTTTTAAAAAACCAACTGAGCTACACTGGGTGGGCAAGAGTGTACTTTTTAAAGTTAATTTTTGGAGGCAGACAGCAACAGTGGTTTAACTTTTATTTTACTTCACCATTCATTGGACAGTGGGAGAAAGAAGATGGAGACTTTTATAAAGTTAAAGTTCCCATACCTGGGTGTTCGGTTCTTCTAGATGCTTCCCCCATACTTAAGACTGTGACATTAACATGTGTATTTGAATTTAAGAATGAAGTCAGAGTTTTTGCAGAAAAAGAGTCTGATCTGACTGGTTTTTTTTTGACAGTGAAGATTGTCTCTGTCAATTAAGTGATACGACAGACTTTTTAATAAATTAAATGAGCTAAATCTGAAATTTTTTAAATCATTGTTTGGTGAAATGTATTTAAAGCATATTTACAATATATATAACACACACACACACACACCCCGAAATATCCTTTGTAACTACTTAAATTTAAAGCATTTCAAATGGTGACATAAAAATGTGAGAAAAAGTTCATCACTTGTCAAAATTCCTGTAGAGTATGTGGAGCCCCATTTTTTTAAAGAAAAGCTGAGAGGACTATAGTGAAAGTTATTTTAGCCATGTAAGAGATGAAGAAATTTAAGTATTTAATAACTTTAAGAAGTAAAAAGGAGAAAAAAACTTAATCGACAGCTCTTCAATTTTAATAAAGAACATGTTTTTCATTATAGTTTTATTAAGTCTGTTTCTTGTAATTTCAAAAGCTATTTCTGTTCGGCACTGCTGTTATATATCCTTGATATCAGCGGTATAATATTATATCTTTTTGCTTTTCAGTCCATTGCTGATGGTTTTAGAGAGGCAGTTCGTTATGTCCTTCCACGTCTTATGCTAGTGCCTGTGTATCACTGTTGGCACTATTTTGAATTATTAAAGGTAAGATGAAAGCTTTCTGAACCAAAAGTACTGGCATTTATGAGGCTTAAAAACTAGTTGTTTTTTTAATCTGATCAGATTATTTAAAAATACTTTTTATTCATAAAAATAAATTATCTTAAATGTTTACTTCTTATTACAGAACATGAAGAAAAGCTTGTATTTCTTACTTATCTTCATGTCATTTCCATGTGGATAGAGATAGGAAAATGTATTTTCATCTGTCATTTCATAATATAGACTCTCAAAGTACTAATGTTATAAAAAAAGTTTACTTTTTTTTTTAAGTTAATGTTTTTATTGATTTTTTTTTAGAGAGAGAAAAAGGGCAAGGGAGAGAAAGATAGAAACATCATTGATGAGAGAAACATTATTGATTGGTTGCCTCCTGCATACCCTCTACTGGGAACCAAGCCTAAAACCCGGGCATGTGCCCTGACTGGAAATCGAACCAGTGACATCTTGGTTCATGGGTCAACACTCAACCAACTGAGCTACACTGGCTGGGCAAGAGTTTACTTTTTAAAATTAATTTTTGGAGGCAGACAGCAACAATGGTTTAACTTATATTTAATATTTTTTATAATATATTTTTATTGAATTCAGAGAGGAAGGGAGAAGGAGAGAGAGATAGAAACATTAATGATGAGAGAAACATTATTGATTGGTTGCCTCCTGCACACCCCCCTACTGGGGATTGAGCCTGCTTCCTGGGCATATTCCCTGGTTGGGAATCGAACTGTGACCTCCTGGTTTATAGGTCCACGCTCAACTGCTGAGCCACACCGGATGGATTTAACTTTTGTTTTAAATAAATAATAACTTTTATACATAACACTGTTCTAAATTTTCATCTTGCTTTAACTTATTAAGAAAAATACTTCTGAAGTTGACATTTTTTCATGCAGTGTAGCATTCTTCCTTTCTTAGCTAGAACCCAAGCAACATTTAAAAAAGAATTATGGTAAAACTTGAACTCTTTTCAAAGATCAGTAAACATAAAAATATATTGTATTCTTAAAGGTTCTAATAAGCAATATAAACTTTATTATGGTACATTGCATACTTCTCAGAAAAGTATGTAATAAAACATAAACATAAGTGTGTTACATAATAAATATAATGTGTAAACACCCCAAAGCTAAACCTCTACCCTAACTTTAATGGCAATTACTTCCTTGCTTTTGATTCCAGTTTAAACACCTATGTATATATCACTAATGCTATATATATATATATATATATATATATATATATATAGCCTATTTCTGAATTTTATGTAAACTAGATCAGATTGTTATTAGATCAATATATTATTTTCTATGTTATATCTCCTCTCAAAGTTATATTTATTGATGTTCTTATATGTTGTTATAGTTTAGTTTTCTTCCAGTTTGAATAAACCATGATTTGTTTATTCTTTTCTGGTTGTTTTGCTATTACTGATAACACTTGCTATGGACATTCTCTTATGTATCTTTTGGTACACGTGTGCATGCATTTTATTTCTCTAGAGTATTTACTTAGGAATGGAATTGCTTGGTTTTAGGGTGTGCATGTTTTCAGATTTAATAGATAATGCCAAGCAGCTTTCCAAAGTGGGTTGTACAGTTTACACTCCTTCCAGAATGCATGAGGTATCTTTCTTTATGCATATATTCATACTTTAAAATTTCTGTCATCTGCTGTATTTATAATAGCCTCTGATGGTTTTAATCTGTATTTCTTTGATTATTAGTGAATGTATGTATAGTATGTTTATTGGTCTCTTGGATAACCTTTTGTGGAGTTAAGTCTTTCGCCATTTTGAGTATCTTATGTGGTTTGTCTTTGTATTCCACGTTTCTATTTGTTCTTGTTGCTATGCATTAATTAACCTGAATGTATTCTATATTTAATCTAAGGGTTATAGTTTCACTGATGAGTGATGGGTGATTTCCCTCTATTATTCATTCTTTGAGCCTTAAAGCACTACTGCCTAGTTATAAAAGAGTATCTGCTGCCTTTGGACAGGCATCAGAATTTGAGTGCTCTTTTTTTCCACTCTAGGTTCCATTTGCACTTTCTCTTGGTTTTTAAGACACCAAAAGGACATATGGAGAGATGGAGATTTTTTTTAGACTCTCCATTTTCATTTCTCTACGTACTAGCTACTGATCTTTATTAACTACAGTTAACATCTAAGGACTTTTGCCTACTTTGAGATTATTTCCCTTTTCAATTGTAATTTCAACATATCTTGCTTAGTAAAATTTTCTTCCCGACATTTTTTATTGCTCTTTTGTAAGTAAGGAATCTTTCTGCTTCAGCATTTTGTACCTCTCCCTTATGATACCAGGTTGTTGGCTTAAAAGACCCTGTTCAGACTTTATCTAACTCATTAGTAATAATATTAAAATAAAAACCAGAATAACTCTATATTTTATAAGCATCTAGGCAAGGTATTCATTTTATGATTTCTAATGAATGCCTACCTCAAGAATTCTTTTTTATGGAATCTTATAACCCATAATGTGTGATGGTGGAGCTCACTAGCTTTTGTGCACAAATAGATGAGCCACTTGATTGTGTATATCTCCATGGAGACTAATGGATCCATAAAGAACTCATAAAAGAAAGATTACAGGCTTCATATGAATAATACATTGGCAGCTCCAGATGTGTATTTGGAGTCCTAAAACATTTTAGGTAATGCTCATGTCTAATTGGAAATCCTATCATTAGTGTTATAATTGCCTTCTAATATTGGCCAACATTTAAAAATGCTGGTTTGACTCTATAATTGAAGTAATTGAAGGTGGGTTTTTTTTGTTTTTTTTCTCATCTGGATGTTTAGTTTTTAAAGTCTCTGAGATCTGCACCTAAGGTCAGGATATTAACTATGATGGCCTTACTCATCCTGAAGCTATAAATACATTTACCGCCAATTAATCACTGGACTCCAAGTGTTCTTAGCTATTGTGATTGGGACTAATAATTGGTTAGTTAGTTAAAATAAAGCAAAGAATCATAAAATGAAATCTTATATATACTTATGTATTTACTAGAGGCCTGGTACATGAATTCATGCATGGGTGGGGTCCGGCCAGCCTACCCAATTGGGGCTGTTTGGGCAGGGCCTGCTGGAGGGAGGAGCCGCAGGAGGTTGGCCGGCCAGCTCCGCCCCCTGGTTGAACTCCCGGTCGAACTCCCAATCGAACTCTTGGTTGAGGGGACAATTTGCATATTAGGCTTTTATTATATAGGAAGGATATGCTTAATCTGTTGACTTAGGTTAAAATATTTTCTTTGAATATGAATTTTTCTGAGTCACAAAAATTATCTTTTATGATTGCTATTTCCCTTTTCTTTTAGATGAAACATGAATTTGAAGGTGCTTGTAAAGCAATCTTAGTGCAGAAATCTGTTTTTATAATTCTTCCAAATCTTTTACATTCGTTGTCCCTATACCTTTTAAAAGGGACTTGCCTTTAAAATTATTTGACTGAGTTTCACATAAATATCATATATACATATATATATATATATATATATATATATATGTATATATACTTCTTTGACTTATAAAATGTGTAATCAAATTACATAATTATAACATAAGCACAACTGGCATCAACATATTTGGGAACATTTACTAATTCTTAGTAAGCATATACTTAATTAGTGGGATCCAGAGGGCCTAGATATTCTAGAAAGTGGCCCACTTATTTCTGGCATTTATTGTCCTGTGGGAATCACCCTGTATGTTATACAGTGGGAATGATCCATAGTAAGAACTACATTTAACATTATGACTGTATACACACACATACACACACACACAAAGTTTTATGCAGTGTACTCTGACATATTCTCTTCCATTTAAAAAAAATTATTGTGATGCATTAATGGACTATAACATGCAGTTTGAAAAACACTGAAATAAGGACTAATTCTAGACCAGTGATGGCGAACCTTTTGAGCTCGGCGTGTCAGCATTTTGAAAAACCCTAACTTAACTCTGGTGCTGTGTCATATATAGAAATTTTTTGATATTTGCAACCATAGTAAAACAAATACTTATATTTTTGATATTTATTTTATATATTTAAATGCCACTTAACAAAGAAAAATCAACCAAAAAAGTGAGTTCGCGTGTCACCTCTGACACGCGTGTCATAGGTTTGCCATCACTGTTCTAGACACAGGCTAAGTGAATTATCACATGAACAGATGAAAAGTTACTTTATTTTTATATCTGTTCTGACTATGATACTTTTGGTTTTATATAGCATTTTATTTATTTTTAATTGTGATAAAACTACATAACATGAAACTTACTATTTTACCTCTTTTAAGTGTTCAGTTCAGTGGTGTTTATTTTTTGTTATGCAACCAGTGTCATTTTATACTTGGGTTGCTTCTACTGCTTGGCTGTTGTAAATAACGCTGCTATGAATATGGATATAAACATATTTCCTCAAGACTTTGCTTTCAATTCTTTTGGATATATACCCAGAAGTGAAATTGCTAAATCATTTGGTAATTACAGTTTTTAATTTTTTGAGGAAACATTGTACCATATTCCATATCAGCTATACCATTTTACATCTCCACCAACAATGTACAGGGTGCGAATTTCTCTACATCCCTGCCAACACTTGGTTATTTTCTGTGATTTTATTTTCTGATAGTAGCCATCGTAATGTGTATGGAGTGGTATTTTATTGTAGTTTTGATTTGCATTTCTCTAAATATTAGTGATAGTGAGCATATTTTTATGTGCTTATTGGTTATTTGTATATCTTCTTTGGAGAAATGTTTATTTCAAGTCCTTTGCTCACTTTTTAATGGGTTGTTTATATTTTTATTTTCTTTTAGGAGTTCTTTACATATTTTAGATATTAATACCTTATCAGATATATCATTTCTAAATATTTTCTCCTGTTCTGTAGTTTGCCTTTTTGTGATATTGTTTGGGCTCAAGTTCTCATCCAAAAGAAATTTCATTTCATGTTATGCTCAATTTGGATGACAACCATAAAAAAAAGGCTGGACCAGTGTGACTTAAGGCTTTCACATTTCTTTGGGAACAGTAAATACAATCTGGAGCAGTTTTAATTTGAAATATCTGCTTCAGACACATAGCAAGGAAGATTTATGTGTTGACATAGCATTTAAATATTATTCAAGCTTTACTTCCCAGAATCAGAATTTATGATAAGAAAATAGAAAAACAACTATAATGAAAACTGATAGGACATCATTTATAGATTGCCTGAAATTATTTTAGAGTACATTATTGGATTATTCTTATTAAATCAATAACTGTATTTATAGATAATATATTCTTTTTGTTCTTTTCATTTGAACATCTTGGGTTAATCATGAACTACTTTCATTTTCTATTTTTTCTCAGATAAATTTTAGATTTTTTTCTTAACATATACATTTTTATGTAAGAGGAAAAAGAAAAAAAAAACTGTTTCTTGATTTATAAGTAACTTTATAATATACTTCTTATATTCTGAGGAAACATTTATGTTTATCCTTCTGTTATTAAGAACACATCTACTCTCTCATTTCAGAATTGATTTATTCCGAAGACAAATAACATTCTTTTGCTCTCTAACTCTCTGGTCATTCTTTGGAAATTTAGTAATGGAAAGAATAAAAATTCTCCTCTCAAGAGAACTTAATCTATCCTACTTTAGTTTAAAGCTTAACAGGAAAACCTAATACTAATAACATCAATGAGATTCATTGGGAAAGATAAGCCAGTATTTCAAATATGAGATAATTGAATTTTTAGGTAGTACTCTTTTACCTTTTTCTTTGAAAAACATAGAGAAAAGTTACAAAAATAGTATAGTGTGAGCTCCTTTCACCTAGATTTACTTGTTAACAGGTAATATTTGCTTTGTCACTGTCTTTGTGTTCCTGTGTATGTATATTTGAGTAAGTGTATTCATAAAATCAAGAGCTTGAGATAATGTTATTAAAGGAAATGTTCTGGCTCTTGAAAAAGATTATGAAGATTATTTTACTACATAATATTTACTTTTTCAGTACTGACACATCACTCAGAGACATCTGAAGAAAGATAATGTATTTTTTAAAACACAAAAAAAAGTAATATACAAATGAGTTGAATTTCCCACCAAATTACTTAAATTCTATTTTTATGAAAACCTATAGAGAAATTTATTGTTACAAAACAAAGAATTGATCACATATATATCCACAATGAATTACAGAAAAATTATAACTTATTAAAACTTACCTTGCTTTAGGCACACAGATATCTATAGTAGATATAACATTTTTTGAGAATTCAAGAGAACCATGCTAAGTATTTAAGTGAAGTCTTATAGAGTTAAGAAAAAACTTACATGAAATGCAAAATCTTGGACAAGATATACTTATAGATAACTAAGGAGAATAATGATTGTCAAGTTAAACAAGAACTATATTCTTCAGCCAAGTTCATAAGATATTACAAATTAATAAAAGTTCACTTCCACTGTATTACTTAATTTAAGCACATATTGCAGGGGCATTAATCTCTTTGACCTCTTTTCCAAAGCACACTTAACTTCATTTTATTTCTTAAACTATTAATTATCCAATTTGTTTTTAACATGGAAGGAATCCCTTTCAACTCCTGGTCACCAGGCTTCGGCATAGACCAGTACTTTGCATAATTGTATCTGGTGTCATTGTAGAGAAGCAGTGTAGTAATGGCAGAAATGGGCCCTGAATTTTGTTCCCAGGTTTGAATACAGACTCTCCTACTCGTCTTGAGTGAATTACATAACTGCTCTATGCCTCAGTTTCATCATTTGTAACGTGTATAATAATAATAATACCTACCTTACAGAGTTGTGACAAAGATTAAATAAGCTAATGCATAAAAGAACATGCATAGAATAAGAGCTCAGTAAATGTTCATGGTTGTCATTTGTCTAAACATTTAAAATTATAAGTATTTATACAATAGTCATTCATTCTAATTACCTTATTGGGTACCTACCATTTGCAGATACTACAAAAAATGAGCAAAACATATCCCCATGTTTAAGGATGTCATGGTTTAGTGAAGAAGATGACTATCAAACAAAGAATCCTATATAATAAAACCCTAATATGCAAATAGATCGAATGACGGAATGACCAGTTGCTATGACATGCACTGACCACCAGGGGGCAGATGCTCAATGCGGGAGCTGCCCCCTGGTGGTTAGTGTGCTCCCACAGGGGGAGCACCGCTCAGCCAGAAGCGGCAGGCGAGCACAGCAGCGGTGGCAGGAGCCTCTCCCACCTCCGCTGCAGGTGGGCGGTTAGGACTGAGGGGTCTCAGACTGCAAGAAGGTGCAGGCCGGGCTGAAGGAGCCCCCCCCCCCCCCCCCAGTGCATGGATGTTGTGCACCAGGCCTCTAGTTACAATATAAGTACCTAATGTAAGTAGTACTATGGGACCACTGAAGCAGGAGTAACTAACTCTATCTAGGGAAGTTAGAAAAAAAATTAATATGGGTGTTGGATATATAGGGCTTTTATAGGTGTGTGTGTGTGTGTGTGTGTGTGTGTGTGTTTTATTCGGGGAGGCCATGAAAGACAAATGCCGAGGAACTGTTGCAGATTAAAAAAGACAGTAGCAACATGACAGCTAAGTGCAGCACTAACTAGGTCCTATATTGGGGGGAAATTACCCTAACGTACAGGATTAGGACATTGACAAAACTGGACATGTGGTGGGTATTAGATAATAGACCTTTACCAGTGTTAAATTTCCAGAAGTTGGTCATTATATTGTGACAGAATATTTTTGTTTTAAGACATACCACTGAAATACTAAAGGAATAAAAAGGAATGATACTATTTGAGAGTAATTGTTGATACATTTGAATGTTCCGCATATTCCAAAAACAATCTCAGAACCATTCAGCAATGGTTCCTTTTCCTCAGCAAGGAACTGAAAGGATATTATCACAAACTAGAGGCCCATGCACTGGTGGAGTCTCTTGGCCTGGCCTGCACCCTCTCGCAATCTGGGACCCCTCGGGGAATGTCATACTGCCAGTTTTGGCCTGATCCCCACAGGCCAGGCCAAGGGACCCCACCGGTGCACAAATCCATGCACCGGGCCTCTAGTATGCATATAAGATCTTTGGTTAATTTCTTCCTGCCCTCCTCCTTCCCCTCTGAGATTCATCAATCTGTTCCATGTTTCCATGCCTGTGTGTTGAGCGTCTGCCCCCTGGTGGTCAGTGTGCATCATAGCTACCAGTCAAACAGTCGCTTAGGTTTTTTATGTATAAAGACTAGAGGCCCATTTCATGAAATTTGTGCACTGTGTGTGGGGGGGGGGTGTGGGGGCGGGGGTGTCCCTCAGCCTGGCCTGTGCCCTATTGCAGTCCAGCACCCCTTGGGGTATGTACACCTGCTGGCTTAGGCCCGATTCCTAAGCTGGCAGGCGGACATCCCTCTCGCAGTCTGGGACCCCTCACTCCTTACCACCCGCCTGCTTGCTGCTCCTTACTGCTCGACTCACTGCTCCTTAGTGCTGCCACCAGCTGGCTAAGAGGCGCTCCCCCTGTGGAAACGTACTGACCACCAGGGGGCAGCTCCTGCATTGAATGTCTGCCTTCTGGTGGTCAGTGCGCATCATAGTGACCAGTCTTTCTGGTTGTTCCGACGTAATGGTCGCTTAGGCTTTTATTATATAAGATAGAGGCCTGATGCACGAAATTCATGCAAGGGGCTCAGCCCTCACAGCCCAGCTGCCTCGGCCAGCCCTTGCACCCCCAGCTTCATCTGGAAGGTCATCCAGACGGTCGTTCTGCTGTTTGGTCTAATTAGCATATTAGCTCTTTATTATATAGGACTAGTAGCCCAGTGCACGAAATTTGTGCACATTAAAAGGGAATTAATTGCCCTAACCAGTTTGGCTCAGTGGATAGAGCCTTGGCATGCAGACTCAAGGTTCCCAGGTTCAATTCCGGTCAAGGGCATGTACCTTGGTTGCGGGCACATCCTCAGTGGGGAGTGTGCAGGAGGCAGCTGATCGGTGTTTCTCTCTCATCGATGTTTGTAACTCTCTATCCTTCTCCCTTCCTCTCTGTAAAAAATCAATAAAATATTTTTTTAAAAAAAGGGAATTAATTAGCGGAGACATTTTAATATTACTATTTGCCCTTTCTGTATAATTGAAGTGTGAGAGATGAGAGGAAATTAGTAAAATGTATATGAAATTATATATAAATTTATTAATAAATAAACAGTAACAAAAGGATATAACAACAGCAGAGGCATGATATAAAAACGACAAAAACATGATATGAAAACAACAAAAACATGATATAAAAACAATAGTGATGCAAACAATGACCAATAAAGTGATTAAACTTATTCTAATATCACCCTGTACACCACATTAAGAGTGAAAACACTTTCAGAGTGCTTGACTAATTTCCCTTGTGATGAAGTACTTAGAACTTTAACTGTAACATCACATACTCTTCAAACTTGAGAGAAAGCAACATACAACTGACCATGTGCAAACACGGGTTCAGTTAAGAATATGCCTACTTTGTCTAGAGTTTGTCCTTGTGATTTATTAATAGTCATCACAAATGCTGGCATCACAGGAAACCGTCGTCGAATGAATTTAAATGGGAGGCCAGTGTCAGATGGGGACAAATTAATTCTTGGAATCAGAACAACCTCTCCCTCTGCAGATCCTGTTAATACTTCAGCTTCGATAATGTTAGGTCGTAATCTTTTGATAATAAATCTGGTACCATTATAGAGCCCACATTTACTATTGAGATTTCTCAATAGCATGATGATTGTACCCACTTTCAATTTTAATTTATGACAAGGCATTCCTGAAGGAGTAATACTATTAAGAATTCAATGGGAAAATTTTCCTTTTCAGCATCATCTGTGGAATCAATGAAATCATCACTCAAATATGTGTGAAAATCTCCGAGTATATCCAAATTTTCTTCATTTAATTTTTGAACATGGTCATTTTTTGGACAAAGGATTGCACGTTTAGATATATTTTTAATATTATCTATAGCAGTGGTTCTCAACCTTGGCTGCACATTAGAATCACCTGGGAATTTTTTTTAAATCCTGATTCCTGGGCCTCATCCTCTGGAAATTGTTTCTTTGTTATGGGGTGGGGCCACAACATTAGTAACAAAGAAACAGAATGAAAACTTTATTGTGGGGAGCCGCTACAGTGTTTTGGACATGTTCAAGCCTTGGACTGATGAGAGGGCACAGTCCTCTCATTGCCATGTGCAAGTCCCAGCTTGGAGGGCAGGGTCCTCCCAGCACAATTATAGCCAACAGCTGTAGTTGTAAGCTTGAACCTATGGTCCGAACACGTGGCCCCACGTGCCTGCGTGATGTAGGCTTGATAGAGTTCAGGTGCATGTAGTTGAGTAGGATTGAAACCCAGGAGAATTTTGTAAACATCTTGGTCATGCCCTTTGCCCCGTAGCATCTGCTATAAAATAAAGGCATTGCTCTGGGCGTGGGCGCTGTCTCACCGAGACCCGGCTTTCATTCTCTTGTCTTTCTTTTCTAAGCCTTTCAGCCGCCCCACTCAGGTTCACCCCGTGCTGGCGCAGCACACTTTAGAAAGATATGCCTCCACGCTCCCTGGGTGGGTTCCTGCCTCAAACCCTGCCCTTACAGGAAACAGCTCGGGGAAACAGCTTGGGGGAGGGCGCAGCTGTTTCCAAGACATCCCCTGCAGGACTGACTTCCTTCCACTTGGTCATGGCGGTTCTGGTCATGATGAACACCACCCAGGGTTTTTATATAAGTAGATAGATATGAAATAATTTGTGTTTCTTATTTTCTCTATTCATAATTATTAACAAAGAAAATTCACTTTTAAGCTTCATGTTTCAAGCTATTTTTATAAATCTAGAAAATGTCCAAATGGTTATCACAGTTTATTTTTTTTCCTGATTGCTTTGGTAATAGGACTTTATATATTTGTATTATATACACATATGTAGAAAGAGGACTGATTTGAGGGATCAGAAGTATACATAATTATATAAAATCATAGCGGTTTTTATTAAGTGCATTTAAACTTCATTTAGAGTTATAATATTGCTGCTTCCTCTAATTATGAGAAAGGAAAATTATTGAACAATGTAGGTTTAATTTTTCTTTTTGGGTCTTCCTAGCAATTGAAAGCTTGTAGTGAAGAACAAGAAGATAGAGAATGTTTGAACCAAGCGATTACTGCTCTCATGAATCTCCAAGGTAGTATGGACCGAATTTACAAGCAGTATTCACCTCGACGCCGACCTGGGTAATTCCAAACTGTTGAAAATATGAATGCTTCTGCATACTTCACTTACATCTGTTGCCTGTTTTTCTCAAGAAGTGTTATTTATAGTGATAGTTGCATTCTTGAAAATTATACTTTGGTTTTACATTTTTATTTTGGTCTTGTAGTCTTTTTAAATTGGCATTCTAATATTGTTAAGATATGTGTAAAAAATTTAAAGGACATAGTTGATAAATTTTGTATAATTTATATAAGAAATAGGATTATTTAATTTTAATTCATATGGGCAGTAGGAATGAAATATAGAGCCTCTGGTACTTCTCTTTCACAATAATGAAATTGAGACTTGTAGTGGCAAAATTAGTAGAAGAAAATAAATGCTGTGTGCAAAATCTAGTGTTTGGTTATTTAGCATTTTTGTCACTTGATTTGAGGTAGTTTATACTTAAAGCAATTATGGTTGCTTAGTCATTGAATAAGCTAACTTTGTCTTGGTATTTTTTTTTTAGGGATCCTGTTTGCCCTTTTTATAATCGTCAATTAAGAAGCAAGCACCTGGCTATTAAAAAAATGAATGAAATTCAGAAAAACATAGATGGATGGGAAGGAAAAGATATTGGACAGTGTTGTAATGAATTCATTATGGAAGGTCCATTGACAAGAATTGGTGCTAAACACGAACGGCATATTTTTCTTTTTGATGGCTTAATGATTAGCTGCAAACCCAATCACAGCCAGTCACGCCTTCCAGGTTACAGTAGTGCAGAATATAGATTAAAAGAAAAATTTGTCATGAGAAAAATACAAATATGTGATAAAGAAGATACTTGTGAGTACAAACATGCTTTTGAATTAGTATCCAAAGAGGAAAACAGCATAATATTTGCTGCTAAGTCTGCTGAAGAGAAAAATAATTGGATGGCAGCACTTATTTCTCTTCATTATCGTAGTACTCTAGATCGAATGCTAGATTCAGTATTATTGAAAGAAGAAAATGAGCAACCACTGAGATTACCAAGTCCTGAAGTTTATCGTTTTGTGGTAAAAGACTCTGAGGAAAACATTGTTTTTGAAGACAACTTGCAAAGTAGAAGTGGAATCCCCATTATTAAAGGAGGAACAGTGGTGAAGTTAATTGAAAGGTTAACATATCATATGTATGCAGGTATGTGAAACTCATTACAGGTGATTATCTAGGCCAAAGGAGCTAAAAGCTTTTCAAAAATGTTCAAAAGGCTTGAGGCCTGAAAAAAATGCCTCTAAAATATGAAAAGAATACTGCAGAATCAAAAGGAATAAGTAACTAATTAAATGTCTCTAAAATATAGTATTAACTTCACTGATAATTAAATATTCATAAAAATTGTATATCCATAAATCTTGAATTTGAAAACAATCCTCGTCTCACAAGAAATACTGTGATTGGCAGAAAGAGCCACAGTGGGAAAAGCCAGGATAAAAGGAAAAAGGAAATAAGACCTCCAAAATATGCTGAATAAATTGAACATGCAACCTGTTTTATGCTCTATTTTTTCAGATCCCAATTTTGTTCGTACTTTTCTTACTACATATCGTTCATTTTGTAAACCACAGGAATTGCTAAGCTTACTGATTGAACGGTAAGAAAAATTTTTATTTCACTTATATTTACATTTTGTAAAAACTAAACTGGCCAAAACCGGTTTGGCTCAGTGGATAGAGCGTTGGCCTGCGGACTCAAGGGTCCCAGGTTCGATTCTGGTCAAGGGCATGTACCTTGGTTGCGGGCATATCCCCAGTAGGAGGTGTGCAGGAGGCAGCTGATTGATGTTTCTCTCTCATCGATGTTTCTAACTCTCTATCTCTCCCCCTTCCTCTCTGTAAAAAATCAATAAAATATATTAAAAAAAAAAAAAAAACTAAACTGTTTTTTATCTTGTAAAATTCTGGGTACCTAGTATCTTCTCAAGTAGTTTTTTAATATAATTTATTTGGCATAAAATTAGCAGTATTTCTGTTCACTTTAAACAGTGTGCTTAAACTGAAATGCCTGTTTATTATAGAGGTCTTTTCAAAGCTTAGCAATGTTTATAGTGGTAATCAGAAAGACCCATTTTAGAGGATAAAACTGTATCTTAATTAAATTGTTTTCTGTACAATAAAACAATGTTTCCTTAAAAGAGACTTTTTTACTTTCAAAACAAACTTTTTAATATGAAATATTTCAAAATGTGTACAAGAGTAAATAGGAAAATAAAATAACCTCATGTATCAGTCATCCAACTGCAATAATTATCAACTCATGTGTCCCCTATTTTCCTACCGTTTCAACATCCTGATTCCAGGATTACAGTCAGCCTCTGTTTCCATGGGTTCATTATCCTTATCTGCCTCCATATCTGAGAATATGGAGGGCTAAGGGACTTTAGCAACAGTGGATTTTGTATCTGCTGGGGTCTTGGAACCAATCCTCTGGGGTCCCAAGGGACAACTGTCTTTTGCAGTAAATTCTAGACAGTGTATTTCACCTGTAAATATTTCCAGTTGTATTTCTAAAAGATAAGTACTCTTATTAAAAACATAATCAAAATATCATTATTAGACCTAAAAATTAACATTTTCTTACTGCAATTAATTTTTTAAAGTAAGTTTTAGATTGACTTTTTATCTTTTACTGAGTACAATTAGTGGCCTTTTAAATGCTTTAAAGGTTAAATGTAGCATCTGGACTCTAAAATAATTTCTGTTTCACATTTAAAAACTTAATGCCAGCCAAACCGGTTTGGCTCAGTGAATAGAGCGTCGGCCTGCGGACTGAGGGGTCCCAGGTTCGATTCCGGTCGGGGGCATGTACCTTGGTTGTGGACACATCCCCAGTAGGAGGTGTGCAGGAGGAGGCGGCTGGTCGATGTTTCTCTCTCATCGATGTTTCTAACTCTCTATCCCTCTCCCTTTCTCTCTGTAAAAAATCAATAAAAAAATATATTTAAAAAAAATAATAAATTAAAAAAAAAAAAAAACTTAATGCCAGAATATTATCTTGACCTTTATCATTGTTTTTCTATGAAACAAAGTTTACCAGACTGAGTCACTGTAATGAGCTGTGAGGATGTACTTGGTTGTATTTCCATGTCCAAAATTAAGAAAGCATACATGTTAGACATATTTTAGCTGTATTTCTTGTGGGCAGTTTTTATTTTTTTTAACTTTGCTTTTTACATTATTCACTTAGGTATGTTCTTTACAGTTTAAAATTCAGTTTGGACCCTCTCTTAGGATTTATATTCATTTATTTAAGGAAAGGTATATCTACTTGCATTTAAAAAAATAAATATTATGGATATTAAAGAGGTTATACTTCTTACAGATTATTTTCTTGAATCTTTTCCATTGATCTTTTCTATGTTGATAAATACTAGTTACTAAACTTTTTTATAGAAGTAAGACTGTAAAACCTTAGTACTGTATAGCCAAAGGGCAATTTTTTGTAGTATGTAATGCTTTAAGGAAAATTTATCAGTAATTGTACTTTTCACATAAATAGTAGAAAAGAAGGTTGCTTAGTTAAAATATTTTTACTGCTGTGTTTGAAATCCTTTTCATTTATGTATAAACATTGAAAAATTTCTCTCATTTTGCTTTTCTTCTTAGATTTGAAATTCCAGAGCCAGAACCTACTGAAGCAGATAAATTGGCAGCAGAGAAAGGCGAACAACCAATTAGTGTAGACCTTAAAAGGTTTCGCAAGGAATACGTCCAACCAGTGCAACTTAGGTTTGGCGTGTATATTATATTTTTAATGTGCCATTCTATTTTCAGTGTATAGTTAGCACAAAAGTTTTTACCTCTTAATTCGGGTATAGGTATTATTGTTAACCTCATAGCAGTTAAGTTCTTTCTTTGTGAAGTTACTCTTAAATACCCTGAAGAATTTTAATTATTAAAATAGATGTTATTTGCATCAGATATCTGGCATGTGATATTCTTACAGAACAGGGTACCTTTAAGTAAAACTTATAAAATTGCATATGAGTTTGCCTACTGTCAACTCCTCCCTCACACACACACACACACACACACACACACACCTTTTTTTCTTCATGTCTCATTATGAATATCTAATAACCTTGGGCTTAATGTTTTGCTATCTTGATTTTATCGTACATTTATTCACTTACCATTCTTCTATTGGTCCATTAATCATCCATTTGGGAGTTGTAATTCAAAGTACACTTTTCTTTAAATACTTCAACTTGTATATCATTAATGGTATTTGTTTATTCTTTTTTTCTAAACTGTGTATACAATATTCTTTGGTTGACAGATAATATACATTTCTATAATCCAAATTCCTTTCAAGATATAAAATGTTATCATCACCCCAGAAAGTCCCCTTATGCCCATTTTAATCAGTTTCTGTTCTGATTGCCCAAAGCAGTATTTATCTTACTACATAGATTAATTTTACCTATTTTAGAATTTTATATAAATGGATTCTTATATTGTACACTCTTTTGTGTCTAACTTCTTTCACTGCACATGTTTTTGAGCATGTTGTTGCTTGTATCAATAGTTTGTTCTATTTTATTGCTGAGGTGGTATTCTATTACATGAATATACCACAGTTTGTTTATTAATTTTCCCACTGAAGGACACCTGGGTTCCTTTCAGTTTTCATTATTATGAAAAAAGCTTCAATGAACTTTTATTTTTCAAGTTTTTTGTGAATATACTTTTTCACATAGTATCTTGGGTTAATAACTCAGAGTGGAATGGCAGAGTCGTAGGGTAGGTGTATGTTTAATTTTAAAAGAAACTGCCAAATCTTTCCCAAAATGATTATACTGTACTAGTGGCACATGCACAAAATTCGTGCAGGGGGAGGGGGGAGGATGTGTGTGTGTGTGTGTCCCTCAGCCCGGCCTGCACCTTCTCCAATCTGGGACCCCTCAAAGGATGGCCTACTGCCAGTTTACAGGGATCGGGCCTAAACCGGCAGTCGGACATCTTTCTCGCAATCCGGGACTGCTGGCTCCTAACTGCTCACCTGCCTGCCTGCCTGATTGCCCCTAACCACTCTGCCTGCTGGCCTGCTCACCCCCAACTGCCCCGCCCTCGCCGCCGGCCTGCTTGCCCCCAAATGCCCCCCCCCGCCAGCCTGATCACCCCCAACTGCCCCCCGTGCCAGTATGCTCACCCCCAGCTGCTCCCCCCTGCTGGCCTGCTCGCCCCCATCTTCCCTCCCCCACTGGCCTGCTTGCCCCCAACTGCCATGCCACCCTGCTGGCCTGCTCACTCCAAACTGCCCCCCACAGTCCTGATCACCCCCAACTGATGGCCTGCTTGCCCCCAACTGGCCCCCCTGCTGGTCTGCTCACCCCCGACTGCCTCCCCCACCACCGGCCTGATCACCCCCAATGGCCCCCCGCACCAGCCTGATCACCCACCACTACCATCCCATCCTGGCCTGATCACCCACAACTGCCCTCCTCTCTTGGCCTCTAACCACCTCTACCTCAGCCCCGCCACCATGGCTTTGTCCAGAAGAATGTCCAGAGGGTCTCCTGGAAGGTCTCCCAGTCTAGTTAGCATATTACCCTTTTATTAGTATAGAGGCCTGGTGCACGTGTGGGGGCTGGCTGGTTTGCCCTGAAGGGTGTCCCGGATCAGGATGAGGGTTCCCTTGGGGTGTGGGACAGCCTAGGCAAGGGGCCTGCGGTGGTTTGCAGGCCGGCCACACCCCCATGGGGTGAGGGTCCCCGCTGGGGGGGCATGGCCAGCCTGGGGGAGGGGCTGAGGGCTGTTTTCAAGCTGGCCACACCCCTTTCAGGTTAGGGGTCCCCACTGGGGTGCCTGGCCAGCTTGGGTGAAGGGATGATGGCTGTTTGCAGGCTGGCCACACCCCCCAGCAGGGACTCTTACTCCATGGGGTGTGGCCAGCCTGGGTAAAGGACTGAGGGCCGTTTTCAGGCTGGCCACAGCCCCTTCAGTGTGGGGGTTCCCACTGGGGTGCCTGGCCAGCCTGGGTGCGGGGCTGAGGGCTGTTTGCAGGCTTGCCAGGCCGCCCAGCAGGGATCTTTACTCCATGGGGGTGTGGCCAGCCTGGGTAAGGGACTGAGGGCCGTTTTCAGGCTGGCCATGCCTCACTGCAACCCATGCTCCCAGCCCCTCCTCTTTTTTTTCCAACCCCGCCTTGAGTGGAGGGCAGCCACTTCTTTTATTTTTTTCTAGCCCCTCCTTGAGCGGAGGCCAGGGCCAGCTGGAAGCCTGGGTAGCCCCCAGCGACCCAGGCCCCCCAGCCCCTCCTTGAGCAGAGGCCAGCCAGGGCCGACTGGAAGCCTGGGTTGCCCCTGGTGACCCAGGTCCCCAGCCACTCCTTCAGCGGTGGCCAGGGCAGGCGGGAAACTTGGCTTCCTCCATTGCTGGGGACAACGCAAGCCCCCTGCTCACTCCAGCTCCATGGCCACCGCCATCTTTGTTGGCTTAATTTGCATACTCGCCCTGATTGGCTGGTGGGCGTAGTGGAGTGATGACCAATTTGCATGTTTCTCTTTTATTAGTGTAGATTACACTCTCACTAGCAATGTATTAGAGTTCCAGTTGCTTCAAATCCTCATTAACATTTAATGATGACTACCTTTATACCTTATATACACTGAGGGGGTGTAGTGGTATTTCTCTGTGGTTTTAATTTGATGACTAATGATGTTTGAGAACTTTACATTGTCTCTTACTGGCTATTCATACTTATTTTGTGAAGAATCTATTCAAATCTTCTGCCTATTTTTTGAGTTGTTTATTTTTTTACTATTGAGTTGTTACAGTTACTGAGTAAGATTAGATTCCAGTCTTTTGTCAAATAAATGTTTTATAAATATCTTCTCTCAATCTGTGGCTTGCCTATTACTTTTCTTAATAATATATTTTGATGAGTTTTTCATTTTGATGAAATCTAATTATGAGATTTTTTCTCTTATATAATTTTGAAATTACATTGGCTACTGTAGAAACTAGGAAGGAGAGGAAATGGAAGTAGTTATTTGAATTAACCCTGTGCAAAGTAGAAGCTAACAGTTTTGTGATATCTTGAAGTATTTTCTAAGCCACAGACCTAACCAGGCACACAATGACTATGGTGGTTTTGTTCAGATAGCATGACAGAGATTAGGAATTTAAAGAATTTTCTTAGCCTGGGAGAAAAACTATTGTCTGTCAGTTAGAAAAGAAGAAAGCTAACCTAGAAACGAACAAGTGTTGGGAAGGATGTGGAGAAAAGGGAACCCTCGTGGGGGAATGCAGATTGGTGCAGCCACTGTGAAAAGCAGTGTGGAGTTTCCTCACAAAATTAAAAATGGAACTGTCTTATGACCCAGTGATTCCACTTCTGGGAATATATCCAAAGAAACCCGAAACATTAATTTGAAAGAATATATGCACCCCTGTGTTTGCTGCAGTGCTATTTATAGTAACCAGCATTTGGTATATGTGCTGCCGAAGCAAGCACTATAGTAACCAGCATTTGGAAGTAGCCCGAGTGTCCATTAGTAGATGAGTGGATAAAAAATTTGTGGTACATTTATACAATGGAATATACTGCTTTACTGTAAAAAAAGAAGCAAATCTTAGCCTTTGCAACAGCATGGATGAACCTGGAGAGTATTATGCTAAGTGAAATAAGCCAGTCAGAGCAAGACAGATACCATATGATTTCATTTATATGTGGAATCTAAAGAACAAAATAAACTAACAAAATAGAAACAGACTCAGCTGTCAGAGGGGAGGGGATAGGTGGGTTGGATGAAAAAGGTGAAGGGATTAAGAAAAAAACAACAAAACCCATCCTCATAAACTGACAACAGTATGGTGATTACCAGAGGGAAAATGGGGTGGGGAAGGTAAAAGAGCGCAACGGAAGGATAAATGGTGATGGAAGGAGACTTGACTTGGGGTGGTGAACACACAATACAATAACAGGTGATATATTATAAAATTGTACACCTAAAACCTATATAATTTTATTAACCAATGTCAGTCTAATTAATTGAATAAAAATATAGAAATAGTCACCCACTGAAATAATGAAGGAAAAATGCTAATCTAATTAATTTACTGTATCTCTAAGTATAAGAGTAGAATGTTATATTTGTATAGATTGATTAAATCTCTATTTGGACAGTCATAAGTAATATTTTGTGATACTGCAAAACAAAATAGCTCTGTCAGAAATATTTTTTCTTTTGAAAAAAAAAAAGAATGTGGATATGTCAGTAAATTACATAGAAATTTGAACCAAATATATTAAACCTTAGTTGATTTTCCATCTTATATGGAAAATATATAAAAATTTAGATCATAAAAATACTTTCTAACATAAGCATTTAAAATAGCTTTGTATAATATAGAGAATGAATTTTGCACGTCTGAATAAAGAAAAGGTACTTTTGCTGAAGGAACAATTACAGGAACCATTTTTTATTATGCTTATAAAATATTTAAAAAGTATAATTTTAAAATAATAAACAGTCTGAGATCTGTCTTCATATTGTTGAAGCACTTAAGATATTAATTAAGTACAAATTGCAGGCTCTGTCAGTGTTATGGCCTTTGTATGTAAAGTTATCACCATGGCATTAAGAGAGGTAAAAGAAGTGTAATTGAATGCTTAGGTTTCATTAAAATGTTTTTGTTTGTTTGTTTCCCCATTTTATCAGGATCTTAAATGTATTTCGGCACTGGGTTGAACACCATTTTTATGACTTTGAAAGAGATTTGGAGTTGCTCGAAAGACTAGAATCCTTCATTTCAAGTGTAAGAGGTATATTATTTAAAGGTTTGATTGAATCTTATGTCACACATGAGTTTATTTTTTAAATTTGTGTGACTTTTAATTTAAAAGTGAAACTAGTTTTCATGTTAAAAAAACTGAAATAAGATTTGGAATAATATTTAAAGACTCCAAGGAACTTGTATATATTTAGAACCACCTGAAGTCTTAGAACCTTACCTTTCAAGTTTTTTAGTAGAATCTTTCTTTTAAAGAAGTCAGAAGTCCTCTTTAATAAATTTAAGCCATTTATTTTTATCTCATGTCAAGATTGTCATTCCTTCAACTAATTATATATTTGTATAATTACAAATATTTCCTTAGTCTCTTTAATCTTATTCTTTAGTTTTGAAAAGTTAATAACTTTTTAAATAATGTTTACTTCCCCCTGGAAAAGTCTTTAATATATTTTGGCATCTGAAAGGTAGGAGCTTCCTACCTGAAATAGCAGAACACAGCCCATGAAATGAAAGTCTAGGCCATGAACATTTAAACAGATGTATGTGTCATTAAACGTATGTTATTGAATCAAGAACATTTATATTTTATCTGATAGTATAATGTGTTAATTAAGAATACTATAACTAAGCCTAACTTATTTCATGTACTTGTTTTTTAAGGGAAATTTTACTTAAAATAGAGAATATGATTTCTTTAAATTTTGAGATGTTCAAGGTAAAATTTTCAGGTGTACTTTAAAATTATTTATAGTACTGAATTAATTTAAACAACATTGCAATGGAGACACTAAAATGTATGTAATCTAAGAAGCTTTTATAATACACACACGTATTAGAATAAAACAAGTAAATTTTATATTAATGTCTATAGTTAATATCTAAAGGCCTTGTCTATACACATACCTCAGGATAACCAAATAGTTGATTTGTGAAAGTTTCTTTTTTAGAAGTATTATAACTAGTAAGTGAGAAGGATGATAGAATTAGATTACCATTTCTCAATTCCTAGTAACATCACAAAAAGTAAAGTAACTGGACATTCTATGTCTCCTGTTAAAAATATACTGGCAAGTATTCGTGTCAAAAATTGACCCTGAATCAGATCAAGTCTCTATGTATCTGATTTCCAGAAAATACAGGGACAGCAAAACATGGCAGTGATACCACAGGGATGGAATTGGCAGAATTCAGACTTGGGGAAACACAGAGTAAAAATAAATTACAAGCAAAATGAGAGATTAAAGGAGACTTGAGACACACTAACTCAGTGCAATGTGTAGATCTCATTCAAATCCTATTTCAAACCAACTATAAGAAAACATGAGATAATCAGAGAAATTGGAACACTAATTTTTTTTTAATATATTTTTATTGATTTCAGAAAGGAAGGGAGAGGGAAAGGAAGATAGAAACATCAATGATGAGAAAGAATCATTGATTGGCTGCCTCCTGCACACCCCCCACTGGGAGTTGAGCCCATAACCTGGCATGTACCCTGACCGGGAATCAAACCCCAACCTCCTAGTTCATAGGTCAATGCTCAACCATAGCCATGCCAGCCAGACTGAACACTATTTGATGATATTAACAAGTTATTGTCATTTTTTATATGTGATCATGGTATTGTTATTTTTTAAATCTTTAACTTTTAAATAAATATTACTTAAGTATTATATTTGTTTTTAAATAACAGGGATAGAAGGGAGGGCATGATTGGGGTTAGATGAAACAAAAAGACACCATTGAGTTGGTCCTTGTTGAAGCTAGATAAATGTTTAACATTATGTAAAGGTTTATGTTATCTTTCAAATAAAAGGCATTTTTGTTTTGTATCTTTATCTAGGGAAAGCCATGAAGAAATGGGTAGAGTCAATTGCTAAGATCATCAAGAGGAAGAAACAAGCTCAGGCAAATGGAATAAGCCATAATATTACCTTTGAAAATCCACCTCCGCCAATTGAATGGCATATCAGCAGACCAGGACAGTTTGAAACATTTGATCTCATGACACTTCATCCAATAGAAATTGCACGTCAGCTGACACTTTTGGAATCTGATCTCTACAGGTAGACATTATCAATAATATGCTGCTCTGTTTTCAAGAACCTTGAACCTACCTCTGTTTTCAGAACATTTAGTAAATTATTCATGAGTGCTTAAAAATACCTTCATGTATTCTTATGGGCATGATGGAAAGTTTATAGCACAGTTGTTTTTTTGTTTGTTTTAGTCTCACCTGAGGATATTTTTCCATTGATTTTCAGAGAGAGTGAAAGAGAGAGGGGAAGACAGAGAGAAACATGGAAGTGAGAGAAAACACATCAATTGGTTGCCTCCTGCATGCACCCTGACCAGGGCCCGGGCTGGGGAGGAGACTGCAACTGAGGTATGGAATCGAACCTGGGACCCTTTGGTCCACAGGCTGACGCTCTGTGCACTGAGCCAAACTGGCTACAGCTATAGTACAGTTTTTAACTTCAGTCTGCTCAGCTGGCAAAAGTCTTAAAATGTATTGCTGTATAGGCCCAGATTTGGTATTTAGCAATCCTTCACAAGAGCAGTGGCAGAGAGAATACTAATGCAATAGAACAACAGCCACTTTCAAAGTAGTCACTGAGCTCCTACTCCTAATACTACCTCTCTCAGATTGCTTTATTGAGTTGTTTCAGCTAAATCAGTCAGTATAGATACTAGGCTCTTGGCAGCTAAGTACATAGAATATTGAGTGAGACAAGCTTTATTCTTTTTGCTTTTCTTTTTTTCAGATTCTACATAATCAGAATTTTTCTTGGGAGCTTGGCAGGGTTAGGTTTGTCAGGCAAATGAATAACAAAATTGTTAGAGAAATAAAGATTTCTTAATTTCTTTTAAGGCATCTCAGATAACATTAGCTCTTTGAAGTCAATATTAACTTTAAAGAGAAATTATTTCTGAAGTAGTGTGATGATGAGCCATAGGTAAAACTTCCAGCCTGGCCAACATGGCTCATTGGTTGAGCATTGACCTATGAACCAAGAGGTCATGATCAGGGCACATGCCTGGGTTGCAGGCTCGATCCCCAGTAGGGGGTGTGCAGGGGGCAGCTAATCAGTGATTCTCATCATTGATATTTCTAACTCTCCCTCTTCCTTTGTCTCTGAAATCAATGAAACTATTTAAAAAAACAAATTAAAAAACAAAAAATCCTTCCAAACCATTTTCTTTCATTTCTAAGGATCACTAGAAATGTGCTTGGCTATATTTATTTTAATCTGTATTCCGTCACCTTTCTTTACATATAGTGTTCTTGCCATCACCCTATATCTGGAGTGGCTCAGTTGTAGAGCTTTGTCCTATGCACCAAAATGTTGCTGGTCCAAATAATCTCAATCTCTCTCTCTCTCTCTCTCTCTCTCTCTCTCTCTCTCTCTCTCTCTCTCTCTCCCCCCCCTCTCTCTCCCTCTCCCCCTCCCTCCCTCCCTCTCTCCCTCTCTCCCTCTCTCCCCTTTCCTCCCTGTAAGCATGTCCTGGGGTGAGGACTAAAAATATACATATACAGGGTGTCCCAAAAAAATGTATACACACTTTAACAGCTGATAGCTCAATTTTGAAGATGAAATCTATACTAATAATAGAGGAATGTGCAAATTGACCTGGACGCCGTCATGTAATGACCAATCAGGATGGGGGCGGAGCCGCGGCGGAGAGCTCTCAGCACGCCTGTGCCAGGGTCTGAAGGACGTAGAGAGAAAGGGATAGCAGATAGGCAGTTAGGGGGATCAGGCCAGGAGGGGAGAGCAGATAGGCAGTTAGGGGGATCAGGCCAGGAGGGGAGAGCAGATAGGCAGTTAGGGGGATCAGGCCAGGAGGGGAGAGCAGATAGGCAGTTAGGGGAATCAGGCCAGGAGGGGAGAGCAGTTAGGGCCATCAGGCAGGCAGGCAGGTGTGCGGTTAGGAGCCAATGGTTCCGGATTGCGAGAGGGATCCCAGATTGGAGAGGGTGCAGGCCGGGCTGAAGGAACCCCTGCCCCCATGCACGAATTTTGTGCATCGGGCCTCTAGTGTATTTTAATAAACATTGCCTTTATAATTATTTAAAGTGTGTGTATACATTTTTTTGGGACACACTGTATGTAAAAATAAGTTATCCTGATTAGCAGCGTTTTGTTTTGTTTTTTTACAGGGATTACATAGAAAAGTAAGATTATATAAAGTTTAGTGCTAATAGGGAATGTAGGAAGGGATATTTTCCATTAGCACTAGACAAAAAACTCTATCTACTTTGGAATTGGGCCTGTGCTTTGCCTTGGCTGTGTTATTCAGAATTTAGCACACAGGTTGGAGGTTGTCAGCATCTGACTCAGAGTGTCATGTTATATTTTACATAATTTGGAGTTCAGGTTGTTTTTGTTTATAAGGTGGGATTTGTGATAAGTAGGAATGGAAGGACTTGTTACTTGAGTTAACAAAGCAGATAGTACTGAATCAAGTTTTTCTTCATGTGGTGACTGTTACACGAATAGACATCAGAAAGAAAAAAGCACTTAGCTCTATGTGGACTTGCTTTCAGAACATAGGAATACCTTTGTTAAATCATATGTGTATTATGGAAGATGGGTAACTACATAAAACATTAACACTAAACTAAATTTCTGGTGAAATAATAGAACCACTTTAAGAAAACTTACTTTAAAAAATGTTTTTATTGATTTTAGAGAGAGGAAGGGAGAGGGGGAGAGAGAAACATCTATCAGCTGCTCCTGCATGCCCCCTGCTGGGGATTGAGCCTGCAACCCTGATATGCCCTGACCATGAATCGAACCAGTGAATGGGACAACGCTCCACCAACTGAGCCACAACCAGCCAGGGTGCTGGTCAGTTTTTTAAATTATGTAACCCTAACTCTCTATGTACAATTATTTAATCAACTCTTTTGTTTGACATTTTTATTAAATATTTCAGGTATTCTACAAAATGTAGAAAATAATATAATAAGCACTCATGAACAACAAAAGAATTATGAATAAAGTTGAAGTCCTTTGTGTAATTCTCTCTAACCCCATTCCTCCTCTTTCTCCCAAGTAATATCACTACCTTATATTTAGTGTTTACTATTCCTGTTTATATTTTTATAATTAATATCAATATAAACATTCATTAACAATAGATAGCTTTGCCCTAACCAGTTTGGCTCAGCGGATAGAGCATTGGCCTGCGGACTCAAGGGTCCTGGGTTCGATTCCGGTCAAGGGCATGTACCTTGGTTGCGGGCGCATCCCCAGTGGGGAGTGTGCAGGAGGCAGCTGATCTGTTTCTCTCTCATTGATGTTTCTGGCTCTCTATCCCTCTCCTTTCCTCTCCGTAAAAAATCAATAAAATATATTTTTTAAAAAAAATAAAAAAAAAACCAGATAGCTTTGTTTCACATTTTAAAACTTTATGTATCATTCTGCAACTTGTTTTTTACTTAAATTGTTTCTGGCTCTTGTTCAAGTTAAGAAATATAGCTCTGGTTTTTCTGTTTTTGTTTTTTTTAAAATGTTTTTATTGATTTCAGAGAGAGGAAGGGAGAGGGAGAGAGAGATAGAAGTATCAATGATGAGAGAGAATCATTGATTGGCTGCCTCCTGTATGCCCCCTACTGGAATTGAGCCCGTTACCCAGGTATGTGCCCTGACTGGGAATCTAACCATGATCTCCTGGTTCATGGTTCGATGCTCAACCACTGAGCAACACCTCCTGGGCTAGTTTGCTTATTTTAATTGCTGTATGGCATTCCGTTGTAAGAGTACTCCATATTTTATACAGTCTCTTGATGATGAGCCTCTAGGTTGTTTGGGACTTTTCACTCTCACAGACAATGCTTCACTGAACATTCCCATAAATGTTTTCTTATAACCTGTTGTACCTAGAGTATATACCTAGAGTACAGGTATAGAATTGCTGGGTGATCTAGTATGTATATCTTCAGTATTATGAGACATTGACAAATTGCTTTATAAAGTGACCATATCAATTTTTACTTCACACCAGTATTGGAAATTTCTTGTTCTTTCACATTTTTGCCCATTTGGTGTCAGACTTTTATCAGTCTAACTGAAGTAAAATGAGATTTCATTATGGTTTAATGCTCTTTTCCCTGAGTAAGAGAAAGTATTTATTTATATTTGTGGCTAGTGGGTCTATTTCTCTGTGAATTACCTCTTCTTATATTTGGCCACTTATCTTTTAGGTTAATTGTGTTTTTGTTATTAAGTATTAGAATTTTAAATAATTTTGATGATCCTTTGTAGGTTAAGTTGCATTGATTTTTGGTTCCACAGGAAAGTTCAACCTTCTGAACTTGTAGGGAGTGTATGGACCAAAGAAGATAAAGAAATAAATTCTCCGAATTTATTAAAAATGATTCGCCATACTACAAATCTTACTCTCTGGTTTGAAAAGTAAGTTTTTACTTACTGTGTCTCATTCTTAATCATAATATTAACTAATATATAAGCCAAAATCCTTGCTGAAAATATATTTTCTACATGAGTTGAAGAAATTGGTTTCTAAACCATGAAGTTTTTTCTTTTTCTTTTTTTGTTAGGTGCATTGTGGAAGCAGAAAATTTTGAGGAACGGGTGGCAGTACTAAGTAGAATTATAGAAATTCTGCAAGTTTTTCAAGATTTGAATAATTTCAATGGTGTATTGGAAATAGTCAGTGCAGTAAACTCAGTGTCAGTATACAGACTAGATCATACCTTTGAGGTAAGTTTTAGGCTTAAATATTTCATTATTTTGAGGGAAGGTAAAATTAAAGAGATTCCTTCTACCACCTATCTTTTGTTGTAAATCTATCTTATTCCCTTAAATGCAATGATTTTACATCAACATATACTAAGTAAGCTTAGGGTTCATGAAAGAATCTGGGACTTGGGACTTTGTTTAATGAAGTTCCAAATGGATTTTTTTTCAACAGCACATTGATTGATAGTTTTAAATAATGACAAAGGATTTCAGATATAAGTATACAAATTACTTTAATCATCTTTGGTAGATAGAGAAATAATAACATGGAGAGTACCCTTTCTAAAACCTAAATTTATATGTTTTTTCAAATCATAAAGTAGTATATGTTTAGTGTTTATTATAGAAAATTCAGAAGATATAGAAAGTATAGAAGGATATTTCACATGTTTTTAATAAAATTTAGATCATATTGTACATAGATTTTTATGGCCTGTACCTTTTTATCATAAATATTTTCTTGGTGTATTTTTTAAAAATATATTTTATTGATTTTTTTATAGCGAGGAAGGGAGAGGTATAGAGAGTTAGTTAGAAACATCAATCATCTGCCTCCTGCACACCCCCTACTGGGGATGTGCCCACAAGTACATGCCCTTGACCGGAATCGAACCTGGGACTCTTTAGTCCGCAGGCCGATGCTCTATCCACTGAGCCAAACCGGTTAGGGCATATTTTCTTGTTTTATTAGCTTATCTTCAAAAACAAATTTTTAATGACTGAGTTATTTTCTATCCAGTGATATAAACCATAATTTATTTTACACACTATTGTGGGACAGTTAAGCTACTTCTGATTTTTTTTGCTGTGGTAAGTAATTTAACATGGAACATCCATTTACAGAAATCTTCGTAAGAATTTGATTATTTCCCTAGAATAAATTTCTAGAGATGGAATAGCTGGCTCAGAGTATTTGTACCTTTTAAGACTTTTGATAATATCATCAAGGTACTTTCTAGCAAGATATGATAAATCCCTCTGGCTATTACCTTGTTAAAAACTTATTTACAGATTTCATAGCCCAGAGAAAAACCTTCTTTTTAGATATTCAAAAAAAAAAATAAGTAGTAAGGTTGAATGTCTTTAAATGTATTTATGGGCCATTTTACTTTCTTCTTTGTAATTTATATACTCTTACTGGTATTTGGATGTTTGCATCTTATTAATTTTTATCATCTTTTATATATTAAAGATATTAATACCTAGTCAAATATTGCCCAGGTATTCTTCAGTTTCTATTTGTCTTTAACTGCTTTTTTAAAAATTTGTATAATGTTTTTATATATGAAGTTTTTTTTGTTTTTTTTTTGTTGTTTTTTTTTTTTAATATATATATTTTATTGATTTTTTACAGGGAGGAAGGGAGAGGGATAGAGAGTTAGAAACATCGATGAGAGAGAAACATCGACCAGCTGCCTCCTGCACACCTCCCACTGGGGATATGCCCGCAACCAAGGTACATGCCCTTGACCGGAATCGAACCTCGGACCTTTCAGTCCGCAGGCCGACGCTCTATCCACTGAGCCAAACCGGTTTGGCATTTATATATGAAGTTTTAACATTTTTATTTAGTTAAACGTATCAATCCTTCATTTATGAATTCTTCCTTTATTTTTGTACCCAGAAAATCTTTTTTATTGTCTAAGTCAACGGTTCTCAACCTGTGGGTCGCGACCCCTTTGCGGGTCGAACAACCCTTTCACAGGGATCACCTAAATACATCCTGAATATCAGATATTTACATTACAATTCATAACTAGCAAAATTACAGTTATGAAGTAGCAACGAAAATAATTTTATGGTTGGGTGTCACCACAACATGAGGAACTGTATTAAAGGGTTGCGGCATTAGGAAGGTTGAGAACCACTGGTCTAAGTGAAGGATAATATGTTAGAGGCACAGCAATGCAAATATATTGCCTTTGGCAATGTGAATTTTTACAGTCTTTCTGGAAAGTGATCTGGAAATAAATGTTAGAATGTGCATAGTCTTAGATCCAGAAATAAAAGAGCCAGACTATAAAGTTAATGTACAAAGATGTAATTTCTGTAGCATTAACTGTGGCAACAGAAAACTAGAAATAACCTGGATGTTCATCAATAAGAGAATGATTGAATACGTTGTCCTACTCCTATAATGTAGAATATTGTTCAGCTATAGAAAAAAAAAAGTGAATAAGGATCTATATATATGTCTTGGAAGAGTATTTGTGATATTTTGGGGGAAAGTCATTTAAAAAACATCAGAATAATGAGTATAATATGATTTCATTTTGATGTAACAAACAACAAACATTAAACATGTAAGTGAAGTTGTATGAGCATTGAGAATAGTGTGGAAGGATACATACATTTTTCTTAACATTGGTTCTTTCAGAGGGTTGTGATTAGAGGGGAGTGGAGGATAAATGGCTTTCATGTATGTTTTTTTCTATTTGGGTGTTTTCATTTTGTTGATTTGTATGAACTTTTTTTTTTTTAATTGATTTTTTACAGAGAAGAAGGGAGAGGGAAAGGAGAGTTAGAAACATCGATGAGAGAGAAACATCGATCAGCTGCCTCCTGCACACTCCCCACTGGGGATGTGCCCTCAACCAAGGTACATGCCCTTGACCGGAATCGAACCTGGGACCCTTGAGTCCGCAGGCCAACGCTCTATCCACTGAGCCAAACCGGTTAGGGCTGTATGAACTTTTTATGTATTAAAGATATTAACAGTCAAATAGTGCCAAATATTAATCTTTTAATAAATTAATTTCAATTCTGATTCTGAAATACTCTTAAATAGTGTATTTAGTTTAAGAAGTTCAGGTTTAGTTTCTTATAATATTGTGTACAGAACAATATTTCTGAAAATGTGTATTAGGTATAAAGAATAAAAATATAAAGAACACCTCTATACATGGCATCTAATTTAAGAACTTCTACAAATTCAATTTCTTTTCTTATCCCTTCAGAGCCAGCTACCCTTTTGATTCTGAATTTCATGCTTATTCCCTTTCTCCTTTCCTTTTCTTTTCTTTTTTTTTTTTTTTTTTAGTCCTCACCTGAGGACATGCTTAGAGGGAGGAAAGGAGAAAGAGAGAAACATCAATTGTTTGCCTTCTGTAAGTTCCCACCAATCATTCTTTTTCAAGAGTGACTACTCCTGACCCCTTTGTTCTTCTATATACATTTAAGAATCAGCTTAAGTTTCATTTTTTTAAAAAGTTTGGATTTTGATAGGAATTGCATGGTTTTTGTAAATCAATTAGTGAAGAGCTGACATTTTTACAGTGTCTTCCCATCCATGACATGAACATAGCATATGTTTCAGTTAGTTAGTTAGTTAGTTAGTTAGTTAGTTAGTTTAATAAGGTTCATGGTTTTCTTGATGGAAATTTCACATCTCTTTGGTTAGATTTGTAATAAGTTAAAGGAAATGCATTGAATGGTTCTCCATCAGGTATAATATTTGCTGTGGGGGGGTGTGTGTATATACTATCAGGTTAAAATAATGTAATTAATTTTAATAAGCAAATAGAATAATGAAGTATAAAATAAATGACTCTGCTTACTTGACTTAGTAAATTTTTATTTAGTTCTTGTCTTCTCACAGCCTTCCCCTTCTCAAAACCTTGCCATAGCCTCAAAATATCTTTCAGTGGGAGAATATTTGAACACTAGGAAATTATATTTCTCTCCTAAAGCTATAACTTAAAACTCTGCGTTAATCAGAATTATAAATAATGAGGTCCAGAGGAAGAATTTTTTTTGTTGTTTAATCCTCTAATTTATATTAGAAAAAAAAACTAGGTTTTAAAGTTTTATATTTATAGATATCAGAAGATAAATTTCAGGCAAGTGCAGAAAGGAATACTTATCTCTTAATTTAAAAAATTGTTTTTTCAAATATTTATAAAAATGTATAAAGTTAAAAGCTCTGCATTCATAAAATATGATTGAACTGTAAAAACAAGTTATACTTAATTATATATTTGAAAGGCCTTGCAGGAAAGAAAAAGGAAAATTTTGGATGAAGCTGTGGAATTAAGTCAAGATCACTTTAAAAAATACTTAGTAAAACTTAAGTCAATCAATCCACCTTGTGTGCCTTTTTTTGGTAAGTTACTAGGTATGTACTTATATTTTGGGGGAAAGTGTACTAGTATTATATACAAAAGAAACCATCCTTGAGAGGCAGATTGTCCTTATTTGATACCTGAGAGCATCTACTTTTATTAGCTATCTATATTAATAAATAAAACTTAAGCTCTCTATTTCTTTACCTGTAAAATGAAGACTGATAGTACCTCATAGAGCTGTTGTAAGGAGCTCTCTGGGGTCTCTTTTATAAGAGAACATATCTCATTCATGACGGCTCCACCCTCATGACTTAGGCACCTCTGAAAGGCCCCACCTCCTAAAACCATCATATTGGGCATTAGGATTTCAACATGACTTTTGAGCATTCATACCATAGCATGTATGAGTGTACACACCCACACTTGCTCACACAACTGGTTGTGACAACCAAAAATGTCTCCAGACATTCCCAAATATCCCTTAGGGAACAAAATTGCCCCCAGATGAGAGCTACTGATTTAAATAAATCAATAATTATGCATGAAAAAGGAACTAAAATTTTCTTACTGTCCCAGAATGAGGAATAATTCTTTTTCTGTTTAAATTATGGGCTTTGGGGAACAAAATTAGTTTATAAATCTCTAGTCTTATTAATTAGAATTAGCTTAAAATTTATTTATCAGTAATCATTTAAGATCATTGGCATTAGATATTATAACCAAATATTAAAATGGTTAGAATAGATTTAGCACTACAATTTAGACTTTGTGAACGAATCCCTTTTATTTTAGGCTACTAGTCTAAGAAGTGACAAATTAAGCTTTTTCAAAACCCTAATATTTTTATTTTAAATTATTTCCTTGTTAAATTCTTAATGTAGAGTTAATTATTAGGTCTGTCAGACTTATCAACATTTAGGAATAGAATTGCTGGATTTTAGGATATCTTTCAACTTTTCTAAATAGGTTGTTTTTCCCAAATGGTTAAATAACCAGTTTTATAATTTTTCTTCAAATACATTTTTTTACTAGGAATATATTTAACAAATATTCTGAAGACTGAAGAAGGGAATAATGATTTTTTAAAAAAGAAAGGGAAAGATTTAATCAATTTCAGTAAGAGGAGGAAAGTGGCTGAAATTACTGGAGAAATTCAGCAGTATCAAAATCAACCTTATTGCTTACGGATTGAACCAGAAATGAGGGTAAATATATTTTTTTGGCTTATCTTTAAAAGAGAACATGTTAAATCCTGTCATCTCTTAAAAATATCATAACCATACATTTGCTATATATTTTTCTATGAAAATAAGATAATTTTGTTAATAATTAATGAATAAATAGAAATGGCAAATATTACATATTCTGTATTAACAATCTAAAGTTAATTGTTATTAGGTATTTTCTCTTGAAAATATTGCTTTTTTGTATAACTGGTTCAAGTAACACTTGCAAAAAATATATGAGAAATGGAATGAAAGAACCTTTCTGATGTTCATGCAGTAAAAAGAAAATCCACTACTAGTACTATCACTGATTGGTATCTATTTTAGGTATTTTACATACCAATAAAACTTTAATTAATACCTTCCTAAGAACACTGGGTTTAAATAGAAAGGTGCTCGTAGAATAGTATGTATATACGCATAGCAAAAAACTATTTTTTTAAACATTCTATCAAATCAGTGGTTCTCAACCTTCTGGCCCTTTATACAGTTCCTCATGTTGTGACCCAATCATAAAATTATTTTCATTGCTACTTCATAACTAATGTTGCTACTGTTATGAATCGTAATGTAAATATCTGATATGCAGGATGGTCTTAGGCGTCCCCTAAGGAAGGGTCGTTTGACCGCCAAAGGGATCGCGACCCACAGGTTGAGAACCGCTGTATCAAATGATGTTTTATTTTCAGCAGTAATTCCTAATATTGATTCTGTGGTACTGTAAGACGTGGAATACCTTCTAAATTAAATTATTTTATTATATTTATGAAATGAATTTTATTGTTTTATACTTATTTGAAAATCAGAACATAAAATAACATCCAAATAAGTTCACCTCACATTAAAAATTATGCTAAACTTTCAGATGTAGTCTGCAGATTGGGCATATTGAATGAAAATGGCCACCATTCTTCCCTCCTAAATTATAAGATGGTAACTGTTCTTTGTTCCCAGTTCAAAACAAAGTACCCTAAAATCCTAAGAAAGAATGACCTAAAGTCTAAAATACACCATTATGAAAATGTAAACAGATACCTACTCTAAAGAAAATGGTGATAAGCTACTATTTCATCCCATTCTCTCACCATTGGGCCAACCATCTTTGATGTGGAGCTTCTCAGGGCTAAGGAAATATGTTCTTGAAACCCAGATTAGAGTTGACAATATATTTCCCCCACAGAAATAATTGTAGTTTGGTTATACTTGAAATAGTACTTTTAGCATTCATATATGATCCTGTATACACTTCCTACCATCTGTTAAAGCATTCTTTTGGAGATGAGGTTGTGTGGTGTGCAGAGAATGCTTTCTTTATGATTGAGCCAAAGTAAGTTTCAAATGTAGATCAAGTAGCTATTTACTTTTCAAACCATAATTAACCAAGCTAAATTATATTAAAAAGTAAACAGTGAGAAAAACAAGAACACTGCTGCTATCCTATCTAATAAAAGAGAAACATGGTAATTAGCGTACAACCGCTACCCTTCCCATTGGCTAATCAGCGAGATATGCAAATTAACTGCCAGCAAAGATGGCGGCCGGTAGCCAGGCAGCTTGAAACTAACATGAGGCTTGCTTGCTTCAGTGACGGAGGACTCCAACGTTCCCCGCCTGCCTTGCTGGCCTCTGAGCTTGCAGTTTAAGAAACATTGTAACAAATATAGAAGCTAAACAAAACCCCAGAAACCTGCTTTCAGCGAGCCCGGGATCTCAGAGCTGGAGTTATACATTGTTTTGATTATAGAACCCAAACAAACCAGATACCTTCTTTCAGCAGCAGAGGCCTCAGAGCTGGAGCCAGAGCTAAAGCTGGCCCACAATAAAAAAAAAGAAAAAGAAAAAAGAAGCAGTTGGGAGCTTCAGTCGGCCTGAAAACAGCCCTCAACCCCTCACCCAGACTGGCCAGGCACCCCAGTGGGGACCCCCACCCTGAAGGATGTGTGATCAGCTGCAAACAGCCATCATCCCTCACCCAGGCTGGCCAGGCACCCCAGTGGGGACCCCCACCCTGATCCAGGACACCCTTCAGGGCAAACCAGCCAGCCCCACCCATGCACGAGGCCTCTATCCTATATAGTAAAAGCGTAGTATGCCTCCCAGCACCGGGATCAGCGGAGCCGAGAGGCCTCCCGGCACTGGGATCAGCGTGACGGGGCAGCACCCAAACTCCCTGATCGCCCTGCGGCTCTGTGTGTGACAGGGGGCGCGCCACAACCTCCCTATCCGCACTGCTCTGTTTGTGACAGGGGAAGGCGCCCCAACCCCCTGATCAGCCCTGCTCTGTGCCTGATAGGGGGGAGCTCCCCAACCCCCTGATCGCCCTGCGGCTCTGTGTGTGACAGGGTGCGGCGCCTCAACCCCCTGATCGGCCCTGCTCTGTGTGTGAGAGGGTGCGGTGCCCCAACCCCCCCCACCCCCCACGGGCCCTGCTGTGTGTGTGACGGGGTAGAGCCATAACCTCCCCATTGGCCCTGCCCTAAGTGTGAGAATGGCGGTGCCCCAACCCCCTGATCGGCCCTGCTCTGTGGGTGATAGAGGGTGGCGCCCCAACCCCCTGATCCGCCCTGCCCTGAGTGTGACAGGGGGCGGTGCCCCAACTCCCCTATCGGTCCTACTCTGTGAGTGACAGGGGAGCTCCTCAACCCCCTGATCGGCCCTGCTCTGTGCATGACAGGGGGGAGCTCCCCAACCCCCTGATTGACCCCGCTCTGTGCATGACAAGGTATGGAGCCTCAACCCCCCTGATGGGCCCTGCTCTGTGTGTGACAGGGGGTGGCGCCACAACCTCCCCATCGACCCTGCCTTGAGTGTGATGGGGCGGTGCCCCAATCCCCCAATCGGCCCTACCCTGAGTGTGACTGAGGGTGACATCGCAACCTCCCAATCTGCCCTGCTCTGTGCATGACAGGGGGCAGCGCCCCAACTCCCCAGTCGGCCCTGCTCTGAGCCCGACCAGGGGCTGCACCTAGGGATTGGGCCTGCCCTCTGCCACCCAGGAGCAGGCCTAAGCCAGTAGGGCGTTATCTCCCGAGGGGTCCCAGACTGCGAGAGGGCACAGGCCGGGCTGAGGGACCCCCCCTCTCCCCCCGAGTGCACAAATTTTTGTGCACCTGGCCTCTAGTCTGTAATAATAAAAGCATAATATGCTAATTAGACCAGACATCCTTCTGGACAAAGCCATGGTGAGGGGGAAGGGAGGGGGAGCATTGGGCCTCTAGTAACTTTATAAAAGTCGTTAAATTTCTATTGGTTCATATGATTTAACATAGTTATCCTAAATTGTTTCAATGCAATATTATTTTCTTGAAATTGACAGGATGCCTGAAAAATAGAAGAATTTCATACTAGAAATTCTATAGTTAATTTTGTGTACTGCTAAAGCTAAAACCCAATACTTGTTTTTATATACGATTCTAACTAAACCACTTTAAAATCAAATAAAGCTAAATCCAGTAATTTATTTCAAAGAAATGTTTCTAAGGAAATCAGAAATGTACAGAAAAATTTATGCACAAGGAGTTAATAATAACAATAATTATTATTGTAATAGAAAGAATTAGAAAGCACCTATATAGATAACTACCTATATGGAGATTGGTGAAATATTTTTTGGAACATCCATCTGATGACATACTATAGATGAACAGATTTTATAAATATAGAGTTATATATAGAGTTAATATTTGTATTTTATAAAAGAAGTAAACCACAGGGGAAAAATAATTGAATATAAAATTTTAAAAGTTTAAAAATAACTGTGGTGTGATCCCAATTTTTCATAACAAATGTAATCTAGGTATCCATAAACATTCACACACAGTTGAAACAAGGATATTTTAATAGTGAAACACTGAAATCTCTGGTTAATGAGATTACTGTTTATTTGTCTTTTTTCACTTTACTAAATCATTTAAATTTTCTACCTAAAACTGAAACTTAAGCTTATAAAATATTATCTCATAAAGAAAAAGGTTATTTTACTCGATAAGTTTGTTTATTATTGTTCTCTAAATTTCTTTTGAATAAACTTTTGTCCAATTTAGCTCTCCTTTTTTCTGATTTTCAAAGTTTCATTGTTGATTAAAACTATAATTCTGTTGTAAACACTTTTGACAATTTACTGGTGATGATAATTTTATTGTTAAAATGAGTAGGGATCATATTAACAAAGGGATAAAGCCATTATGTGGTAATAAGTGAAAATCTGTTCATCTTAAAAGAACTTTAAGACTAGAATATATAACTTCTATACAATTTTATTCGAAAGCAGAAAGATTGGAATCAGAAATCTTTGTGGATTTTCAGACATTATGATCTCTTAATTTGTTGATAAAATAAATGTCTTAACAAGATCTAAAACATATACTTATGGATATTTAATTCCAGCGGTTCTTTGAAAACCTTAACCCCATGGGAAGTGCTTCTGAAAAAGAGTTTACAGATTATTTGTTCAACAAATCACTAGAAATTGAACCCCGAAACTGCAAACAGCCACCTCGATTTGTAAGTTCATTACAATTTTGAAAAAAATTGTTTTTAATACAATATTATCTTCAATGTTTAACAACCTATTTCCATTAAAATTGTAATTTACTTGAATAGCTAGGTCTCTTTTAATCCTTACCTGAGGATATGTTGTTGTTTTTTCATTGATTTTAGAGTGACAGAAGGGGAAAGGGGGAGAGAAAAGGAGGGAGAAGGGGAGAGAAAGGAAGGGAGAGGGAGAAGAGAGAGAGAAAGAGAGAGAGAGAAGGGAGGGAGGAAGGGAAGAAGGAAGGAAGGAAGGGAGGGAGGGAGGAAGGAAGGAAGGAAGAAACATTGATTGGTTGCCCTCCTACATACCCCAACTGGGGATGGAGCATACAACCTTTTGGGGTATGGGACAATGTTCCAACTGACTGAGCCACCAAGCCAGGGCTTGAAGAGCTAGTTTTAATGTTTTGTCTTACAGTAGTATACTATTTCTAAAATTACATATATTGTGGGGGGAAATGTTAACCTTTTGATAAAATCTAGTTTATCATTTATCTTAGTACCACTTACTTATCTGTTCACTTTTTATCCATCCTAATGTAAAGGGGAAAGCTGTGAGAAAGTGAGAACCTAAAATGACAGGTAGCTGGATGAAACAGGAAATGGAAAGACCTGAGAAGTAAGCAGGTGTATCATGGTTCTTCTGGCTCGACCATGACTCCTGCCATTAGAGCACCATGGTTGTCACTAGAACCCACCTCTTTTGTTAAAATTTGCTGCTACAGTTCCTAGTTATTCCTTGGGTTTACAGTGGCAATCAAAATAGTGGAAGACCAATTCTTAGTAGCTAGAAGTGAAGCAAGATGTGAAAGGAAATAAAAACACTTGCGCCAAGCAGTACGCTTGTAGTTTCATATTACCTCATTTCTACAGCCGATATGCATCTTACTCTAGCTTTACCAACATAAAAACTGAGGCTCAAAGGAATTTAAATAACTTTTTTAGAGCTGCATAGCTAAGATATTGACATAGTTGAGATTTTAATTCAAGTTATCTGAATCTGAATTTCATGTGTTTTTATTTCACTATGAGAATTTTTTAAAGAGAGCAGGTTGAGGTGGTGGGACAATGATAGCAGTTTCTCTAAAGACTTTAGAGTGGCATTGTAGAAGTTGGTCATTTACTATTAGGAAGAAAAAAGCAAGGTCTCTTTTTTTCTTTTTTTCGGAAGCACTTATCATAACATGTGGCATATATTATATCCACAGTAAATATTTGTAAAATTGATATCAATGACTTGAAGGCTGAAGTGTTATTCACACAGATTTTTAAGAATTTTATTTCTGCAGTATGAAAAGAGGTTTACTTATATTCAAGTCCATCTTAAAATTAAGCCAATCAAACCCCAAAGTATTCTTTTTAAAAAATTGAATTTATTGGGATGACATCCTATATAATAAAAGCCTAATACGCAAATCGACCAAATGGCTGAATGACCAGCGTAATGACTGGGGCTATGACGTGCACTGACCACCAGGGGGCGGATGCTCAACACAGGCATTGCCCCCAGCCCACAGGCCCCAGGCCAGCCAAGGCAGGTGCCAATGGGCCCCCGCCCCCGATCACCCCGCTGGTTGCCCACAGAGGTTGGCAACCGGCAGCAGTGGCAGTGGGGCCGGCGAGTGGGCGGCGCCAGGCTGGCAAGGCAGGTGCCAGCAGGGGCCCCACAGTTGGCCCTGATCGCCGGCCAGGCCTAGGGACCTTACCCGTGCATGAATTTGTGCACTGGGCCTCTAGTTGGTTAATAAAACTTTACAGGTTTCAAGCGTACAACTCAATAAAACATTATCTACATACTGTACTGTATTATGAACCCATTACCCAAAATAAAGTGTCTTTCTGTCCCCATTTTTCCCCTTTGCCCACTTTCACCTCCCTCCAACCATCTTTCCCTCTGGCTATCACCACACTGTTGTCTGTGTCTACGTGTCATATATCCAAAGTATTTTACTTGAATGTTGGGACGTTATTGTACCCTTATAACTATACAGGGATTGGGCCTAAACTGGCAGTTGGACATCCCTCTCACAATCCAGGACTGCTGGCTCCCAACCACTCACCTGCCTGCCTGTCTGATCACCCCCTAACCACTCCCCTGCCAGCCCGATCGCCCCCAACTACCCTACCCTGCTGGCCCGGTCACCCCTAACTGCCCTCCCCTGCCGACCTGGTCGCCCCCAACTGCCCTCCCCTACCGGCCCAGTTGCCCCCAACTGACCTCCCCTGCTGTCCATCTTGTGCCCACAGGGTGGCAGCCATCTTGTGTGAGGGCATGACAGTCAATTTGCATATTACCTCTTTATTATATAGGATGCTAAGAATTAATAAAGTAGCACTAACTTGTAAAAATAAAAATACATGCAAATTAGTAATGATAATTATGTTTGCTTTTCCTAGCCCAGGAAATCAACTTTCTCTTTAAAATCTCCTGGAATAAGGCCTAATACAGGCCGACATGGCTCTACCTCAGGCACTTTACGAGGTCATCCAACACCATTAGAAAGAGAACCATGTAAAATAAGCTTTAGTCGGATTGCTGAAACTGAGCTTGAGTCAACAGTGTCAGCACCAACCTCTCCAAATACACCATCTACTCCACCAGTATCTGCTTCTTCAGACCTTAGTGTGTTTTTAGATGTGGATCTGAACAGTTCCTGTGGTATGTATTTGATGTAAACTATTTGGTAAAAAAAAAAAGGAATCTTGTGTTTAAGGTAATTCTCATCATTTTAATTAGAGAACTATAGAATCCTTTTCAAACTCTATTAGCATAGAAAGTGACAGTGAAATGTGAAAACAGTGACTAACACAAGGAAGTAAAACATCATTCCTGCATTGTTTATGCACATTATTTTCTAATTTATTCATTCAACATTTATATAGTACCTTTTGAGCACCACTACTCTAAAGAGAGCAATAGACAATGAATAAGAAAACAGGCAGATAAGTTCTGTGAAGGAAATTTAAAAAAAGACTGTGATAGAGAGGAAACATGCCGATAAAGAAAAAACTGCATTCCAAGTACAGGGTCTTGGGTTCATTTCTTTAAAATACTTAGATGGCAAAGATGATGATAAAATTCTGTACTCTGTGTGTATTATTGCATGTTACTTTGTGCAGACATATTAAAAAATAAAAATCATACATATCTTTCTTTTCAAATTAATTTTTCTCATTCTCATAGGCAGCAATAGCATCTTTGCTCCAGTTCTCTTGCCACATTCAAGTAAGAATTTTAGTTGATTCTAATAAAATGATTATAAAGATAATAATTAAGTTGATTAAATTTGTATATGAGTATTTGGGCTTTAACAGCATTTTAAAATTTTGATATTTGAGTGAAATTCTTATAATAAATTGGATATTTGCTTACAATGGGTACTATTTAAACTTTACTATAGTTTGTTTTCATAATTTGCAGTCTATGTTTTAGGAGCTGTGTGACCATTGAACAAATTACGTAGCATCTGTAAGCTTGTTAAGGATCAAATGATATAACTTATGTAGAGCATAACGGGGCATGGAATGAAAAATAATTTCATATCAGTTACCTCTTCTCTTCCCCATCACTTTCAAACTCTATTAGCATAGAAAGTGACAGTGAAATGTGAAAACAGTGATTAACACAAGGAAGTAAAACATTCCAATTCACTTTCCCATAAGCATAATATACTAAATGTTTATTAGGTTCTCAGGCTAGCCCATGATCACTTATTTCTTCACATGATCTTATTAAAGCAGTATTTTGAGTAAATCACTATTCTGCTATTCCTAATTATTTCATAATTTATGATGTAAATGTCACCTTTCTTTCTATGGTCATTTATTTAAAACAATAACTCAGGAAGGACATAGCATCTTTGGGAATAAATCTTCCATCCTGGAGGACTTGTGCTTCTATCATAGTAAAATGTATATGATTTAGATAGTAGCAAGAGAGCCCTTTGTCTTCTGAGAAAAGTAAGTTTATTCTTTTAAATGTTTAATTCCAAACTTTAATTTTTTAAAAAGCAAATAATGCTAAAACACTTGAAATTAACAGCCGTTCCCTATCATAAACTAGTGTCTCATGTCTGAATTTTAGATCCTCCAGAAAAATAAAAGTCCCAGTGGTGGTATGAGGTAGTTGCTTGGCCTCACAAAGTGGAGAATGGGATTGGAGTTCTAATTGCCCCTTATAAAGACTTAATCAAGTCTTCTGTTTTCATGCCCATGCAGTCCATTGTACCAAATGCCTTTAACTCCTGATCCCTTGGTTCTTTGGGGCATATTTGCTGTTTTTTTCTCAATACCAATGACTATAGACATATGGGTTTCATCTTATCATTTGTCTCCTTCATATACGTTGTAGTCCACCTTCATGCATTGATGCTTCAGGATTCAGATGTTTCCTGGTTTACTTGAAGTTTCTGTATTTTATTAATTTCCTTGTTCTGTGGCAGAAATGTTTTATTATGTATATTAGTTTCTATTGCTGCTGTAATAAAATACCACAACCGAGTGGCTTAAAAGAGCACAGTTCTAGAGGCTAGAAAACCAAAACTCAAGGTGTTGGCAGGGCCATGCTCCCTCAGAAACCTGTAGGGGAGAATTTTCCTGGCCTCTTCTAGCTTCTGGCATTTGCTGGCAGTCCTTGGCATCCTTTGGTTGGTAGATGTATTGCTTCAGTCTCTGTCTCTGTTGTCATGGCATCTTCTCCATGTGTCTCTTTGTCTCTTCTCTTCTTCTTATAAAAGACACAGTCACACTGGATTAGGGCCTGCTTTCATACTAACTTGATTATATATGTAAAGACCGTATTTTAAAATAAAGTCAACATTTATAGACACTGGGGTTAGAGTTCAACACATATTTTGGGAGGGAATACAATTCAGTCTATAACACTATGTCATTTTATAATATTTGCTTTTTTATTTTTTAATTTTTATTGATTTCAGAAAGGAAGGGAGAGGGAGGGAGAGATAGAAACATCAGTGATGAGAGAGAATCATTGACTGGCTGCCTCTTGCACGCCCCCTACTGGGGATTGAGCCTACAACCCGGGCATATGCCCTTAACTGGAATGGAACCTGGGGACCCTTCATTCTGGAGGCCAATGTTCTATCCACTGAGCCAAACCAGCTAGGGCTAACAACTTTATTTTGGATGGTAGTAAAATATATTTTTCACATGATAAAGAAAATTGTTTGAAATTTAATTTAAAAATACTGAGAATAACTTCCTAAAATTGTGAATATCCTAAAATAAACCTTGAAATAAATAAAATAATAAGTGTGAAAAGTGCTCACACACAATGAGAAACACAGCAAGAATCCATTAACAGCCGAAGCCGGTTTGGCTCAGTGGATAGAGCGTGGGCCTGCGGACTGAAGGGTCCCAGGTTCGATTCCGGTCGGGGGCATGTGCCTGGGTTGCGGGCATATCCCCAGTGGGAGATGTGCAGGAGGCAGCTGATCGATGTGTCTCTCTTATCGATGTTTCTGACTCTCTGTCTCTCTCCCTTCCTCTCTGTAAAAAATCAATAAAATATATTAAAAAAAAAAAGAATCCATTAACAATGGACATGAATAAACCATCCAGATCAAAATATGAGCAAGCCTATGTTAAAAGGTTCTTTCATACATTACCCTTATAGGTTGGTATATTAATTTGACCCTTCTGGAAAGAAATCTGAAAACATATCAAATCATAAAAATGTTCACTCCCTTTGGTCTTACTCATTCAACAGAAAATCGAGTACTCATTTTGTACCAGTCACTCTGCTAAGTACAATGGATTCCGTGGCAAATAAGAAAGACAAAATCTCTTGCCGGAACCGGTTTGGCTCAGTGGATAGAGCGTCGGCCTGCGGACTGAAAGGTCCCAGGTTAGATTCCGGTCAAGGGCATGTACCTGGGTTGCGGGCACATCCCCAGTGGGAGATGTGCAGGAGGCAGCTGATCGATGTTTCTCTCTCATCGATGTTTCTAACTCTCTATCTCTCTCCCTTCCTCTCTGTAAAAAATCAATAAAATATTTAAAAAAAGAAGAAGAAGAAAGACAAAGTCTCAGCCTTCGTTTATACAAAAATATCATCTCTTTGGGAAAGCAGTAATATACATGAAGATGACATTGTTCATCCACTCTCTTGGTTTTTCTACTTTTAGCTCCTTAATCTCTCTCACTGATTTCTCTTCATTTTCCTAACCTATTAACATGGGAAAGCCCTGAGATTCAGTCCTTGGCCCTCTTTTCTTCTCTCTCACTTGATTGTCTCATTCAGCCTTATATCATCTACCCAGAATCTCTCTCTTGACCTTTAGACTCAGATATTCAGTGACCTATTCGACATCTATATGATGATAATTCCCCAATTTTTTTCTCTACCCAGAATCTCTCTCTTGACCTTTAAACTCAGATATTCAGTAACCTATTCGACATCTCTATTTAATCTTAATGAAATTGTATGCTTTTATTTAGCTACTAGAGGCCCATTGCACGAAAGTCATACACTGGAGGGATTGTCCCTCAGCCCAGCCTGCACCCTCTTGCAATCCGGGACCCCGACTGCCGGTTTAGGCCCCCGAGGGGTCCCAGATTGCTAGTGGGATATAGCAGTGCACCAAGTGGCAGGCGGCCAGGGAGGAGCCGGAACCAGGGCCAGGTGCTGTGCCGCTCACGCTCATCCCGGCCCACTGTGCCTGCTGCCACTGCTCAGTAGTGCTGCTGTGGAGTTGAGAGAGGCTTCCGCCACCACAGCTGTGCTTGCCAGCCATGAGCCTGGCTTCTGGCTGAGCGGTGCTCCCCCTGTGGGAGCGCACTGACCACCAGGAGGCATCTCCTGCATTAAGCATCTGCTCCCTGGTGGTCAGTGTGCATCATAACGACTGGTCAACCGGTTGTTCCAGTTGTTCCATCGTGACAGTTGCTTAGGCTTTTATGTATATAGATAGTACCTGCTACGTGCCAGGTAGTACCATTGTGCTAAGTGCTAGGGATACAAAAATAAATACACACTGCCCTCAGAAAGCTTACAGTTTAATGGAGAGGTTAGATAAACCAATTGTCAGCTACCATACAGTCTGATGCCATAGCAGAGGTTATCACAAATTGAAATTAAATTTATGTAATGAATGTACTGTGAATTGTGGTTAAACTAATCTTTTTAACCCACAGAGTCTTTCTTCAGTTCGTGTGGTAGTTTACATAAACTAAGTGAAGAGCCACTGATTCCTCCTCCTCTTCCTCCTCGAAAAAAATTTGATCATGATGCTTCAAATTCCAAGGTACTCAACAGGACTTAGGTTTGCCTCATCTCATTCAAAGTTGTAAATCCTTAAAACAGTGTTTGTTCTTCTAAAGAGTCTGTCAGTTAAAATTTGGGTACCCTTTATGGTTTTTAAACATCTGGGTTGTTTTATTTGAAAAATACTTTAAATAATTACTCATAATACTTTTTCTAAAAAAGAGACTGGGCAGATTCACAAATACTCAGAAGTACATTTTTGCTCCTGTACTAGTAGAGGTGGACATAACTTCAATATTCAAAGCATTCTTTAAACTTTAGGGTGCATCAGAATCTCTTGGAAGGCTTGTTAAAAACCAGATTGCCAGAGTTTCTGATTCTGTAGATCTGGGGTGGGGCTCAATAATTTGCATTTCTAACAAGTTCCCCACTGTTGCTGTTACTGCTGGTCCCTGGATCATACTTTTCAAACCATGACTCTAAGCCTTACTGGGAAAAGTAGAAGTAGGTGGCCAGAAAGCAGCAGCTGGATATTAAGTCCTCTTAACATCATGTTCTTTCATATCTGCAAAACTATATATACTTTTCAATCACTTGTCTATTATTATAAAAATGCATAAGTTTATGAAATGTGTATATAAAGCAAGATAACCTATGGCATTATGTTCTAAGATTTCAATTAAAACATCTCATATATAAAAATATTAAACTGGGGCCCTGAAAAACTGGGAGTAATTTAGTCATAAATCTGAATCAAATTAACCTATTTTGAACTCCTGGATTTAACTTGACACAGGAATTTTCTTTCATTCATTCATTCATTCATTCATTCATTCATTCATTCAGTTATTGTTAATCCTCACTAGAGGATATTTTTTCCATTGATTTTTTTAGGAAGATGGGAGGGAGGGAGGGGAGAGTGAGAAACATTGATGTGACAGAGACACATTGATTGATTGCCTCCCGAACCTGCCCTGATCAGGGCCAGGATTGAACCTGCAGCCCAGGTACGTGCCCTTGACAAGGAATCGAACCCTCGACCCTTTGGCATGCTGGCTGATGCTCTAACAACTGAACACACCAACCAGGGCAATTCTTTTAATAACTTTTTCTTCCAGATTTTTCAGGAGAACAGAAATATAATTTAATTACTTTTTTTAAAGGGAAATATGAAATCTGATGATGACCCCCCTGCTATTCCACCAAGACAACCTCCTCCTCCAAAGGTAAAACCCAGAGTTCCTGCTCCTACTGGTGCATTTGATGGGCCTCTGCATAGTCCACCTCCACCACCGCCGAGAGATCCTCTTCCTGATACTCCTCCACCAGTTCCTCTTCGGCCTCCAGAACACTTTATAAACTGTCCATTTAATCTTCAGCCACCTCCACTGGGACATCTTCACAGAGATCCAGACTGGTTCAGAGACGTTAGCACGTGTCCAAATTCACCAAACACTCCTCCTAGCACACCCTCTCCAAGGGTACCACGTCGATGCCACGTGCTCAGTTCTAGTCACAATAATCTTGCTCATCCTCAAGCTCCCCCTGTTCCACCAAGGCAGAATTCAAGCCCTCACCTACCAAAACTGCCACCAAAGACTTACAAACGGGAGCTTTCACACCCCCCATTGTATAGACTGCCTTTGCTAGAAAATGCAGAAACTCCTCAATGACCTTAGGCATATGTAGTCATTGACACTGGAATGATATTTGTAAAGGTGTTTTTTTTAATTTATTAAAAAAAAGGCATAGTATTTTAGTACTTTTTACAAATAATGCTCTTAAAAATGCTACTGATCAAATAAGCTTTTAAAATCGGAAAAATAAAAATACAAAAGTCCTTCGTCATTATCCTCAGGTGATCAGTAGCATTGCCTTGTCTTGGATCCTCAGTGCTGCCAAAAGGCCAGTATAAAGAATTTATATTTGCACTGTAGTCTCTGTAAAATATGGTTTAAAGTGACTGATTGCACTGAAAAGGGATAGTGCATTTGTGGAACTTTTCAGATTTGAATAATAGCTGCCTTTTTAAGGCAATAAATTTACACAAATATAGGAGGTGTATGGTGTTACTGATTGTTGAACTTGTTTGACCATCTTCTAGTTTTTACATTTTGGAGAATTGTGAATAACACCCATTGTTCTTAAACTTGTTAATGCCATGTCTTAAATGCCAGAATTTGCTGCTAAAGACAAAAATGAAAAATAGAATGAAAAGAATAGAATGCACTGTGTCTATTATTTAGCCAAAATGTAAACAAAAAGACTACCTAACCCCATCATAGAGGAGAAAAGGGCATGTATTTTTTCAGATGTGCCTTTTGTTTTTGCAAACTATGGTGTCTTTAGCTAATGAATTGCCTATTATTTTGGAAAGCAAAGTTAATATGCCATGTATGTACAGTTTTGTTTATATTGTATATTTAAAGATGCTAATAACCTATATAAATTTAAGTGACTTGAGGTGTATAATACAATCTGCTACTTTACTAATTGATAAATTCAAAGGAAAAGTTTCTTATGGCATAGGAACCAACTGCCTTGCCTTCAAAACCTAGTAACTTTCTCTATAAATCTTGTGTTAACTAAAATTTTTTAAATATTTTTTTTAGATTGGTAATATTTAAACCAGCAAATACTTAAAGCTTTATTAAACTTTTTAATCAGAGAAGTGAGTAAAACTTTTATTTGCTATTTGGACTCCTTCCTTAAAAGTGATGAAAAAGTGTGTTTTGCTGATAGTGGTGTAGCATCAGTTGTAAGGTAGCCAAAGCCACATTGTTTATTTACTGGTCTGTGGCCTTTTATATGCTTTGTATCAGAGTGCTTAACAAGATTAATAAATCACCCCAGTCTTAATTTTTTAAAAGACTTTTAAAATATTTGTTTTCAGTATAAGGAACAAGGGGGGAGATTGTTCAGTTTTGTAGAAATATTTATATGCACATTATTTTCAAAGGGTTATGGATAGCTTCAGTTACATAATCCCAAAGCATTTAAGTGATGTAAATTTTAGAGGGTAATTGTCTTTACTGCTAAACGTAATCAGCAAGCTTCTAGTAATTTTTATGAATTCAGATGAAAAATTAGGAGCATGTTGGCAATTCTTATTAAGCAGGATTATAGCCATCCTTGGTGGGATGGATTTAAGGCCAGTAACTATGGTGTGAGTTAATCTCCAATCAGGTAAAAACATTCTGAGGTTGACTTTGTTTTTTAAAGAGCCGATTATATTACTCTTTCTGTCTGGAAAAGTGATTTAAGCTGCCTGTTCATTAAACCAGACTTGTAATTTAGGGGAGTGAGGCCGTCCAGGATGCGGGGGAAGCTGACGGCCCAGCGCTGGGCCACGCCCAGGTAACGCTGTCTTCCGGGCTTTGTGCCTTTGCTGGTAAATCGAGGCTCCAACTCCACCACTAGGAGGCGCGGAGCCCCTCGGGAGGCGGGGCCTCAGGGGGATGCGCGTGGGCGTGACGTCAGTTCGTGCGCCGCATTCTGTTGCCGGGCAGCCATGGAGGCTGCTCTGGAGTCCTCAGCAGAGGACCCGTTGGGAAACTTTGTGCGAGTTTTGGAGAAGAGAGATGGCACAGCGTTACGACTGCAGCAGTATGGCTCCGGCGGCGTGGGCTGCGTGGTGTGGGACGCTGCCATTGTTCTTTCTAAATACCTGGAGACGCCCGGGTTCGCCGGCGACGGGGCCCACGCGCTGCGCCGGCGGTCGGTGCTGGAGCTGGGCGCCGGCACCGGGGCCGTGGGGCTCATGGCCGCGACCCTCGGGTAAGCGCTGGCGGGAGGGGCGCCGCTTGATTTGGGAAACTGATGACTGGCTTCGCATCCGTGAGCCTACGTCTCAGTCGACGTTATTTTATAGGGCAGATGTTGTAGTCACCGATCTTGAGGAATTGCAAGACTTGCTGAAGATGAATATTAATATGAACAAGCATCTTGTCACTGGTTCTGTTCAAGCCAAGGTACTGAAATGGTTTGTATGGCCTTTCGGCTTGTTTTAATAACGATTTGTAGTTTGCTTTAAATTGCGTTTTGCTAAAAACATGGCTAATAGAAAGGGGATCTTCCGGGTCTTGTTTTTCAAACAAGAATATTTTTAATTATTAAAGCAACAGTTAAAATATTTGGTTGGCATTTTTAAGGGGGGAAGAAATAGAAGACTTTCCTTCTCCGCCAGACTACATACTGATGGCCGACTGCATATACTACGAAGAGGTAAATATTCAATGAGAGAAGTCTGTTTAGAAGATGTACCATATTTCCTAAATTCTAGAGCACACATCTCTTCACATTTTAGGATATAGAATTCAGGATATTTGTCCTATAGTTAATGACACAGTAAAGGGAAATTAAGGTCACCAGGGAATACTGATTATCATATAGGCCTGATTATCATATGGACCTGTGAATCATGTTGAGAAAAGTGCTGCGCACATTTTACTAGAGGCTTCTGTAAAGTTTTAAAAGGATTTTGCCATTTGAATCAAAGATTCTTTATTATTATTTTTTTTACTTAGCTGTTCCTAGTGAACATGTTAAGCAAGACACTGAGAATTAAATTGCATTGTAAGGAATTCATTGTTCTGTGGCAAGATTTATTAGACTCATAGAATGATTTCTAAAAATTATCAATTTGTGTGGAAATTATAGACATCATTTTTTAAAAATAATGAACATTTAGCCAACTTACGTTCAGGTTAGGTCAGACTTGCTTTTGTGGTAAATTGTTGATTATTTAAATCCCAAGTTAAATAATTAAATTTTTAAGAGAAGTCAGTTCCATTTGTTTTCCCATGGGATCTTGAAAATGCAATTACTTGAATCCTTTTGGAAACTGAAGTCAATAAAGTGGTTAAGAGGAGTTTACTAAAAAAAAAAAAGAGTTTACTAATCATTAGTTAGAGTCTTAACTACTTGTACTTTGTTGGATTGATTCAAAGATGGGTAAATTGTAGGGGAGAGATAATTACCCCTCCACCTTCCTTACCCCCCCTTTCACAGTAAAAATATAAAAATTTTTATAAACAAAAACTTTCCTTTTTGAACAGTCTTTGGAGCCGCTGTTGAAAACTCTAAAAGATCTCAGTGGATCTGAGACTTGTATTATATGTTGTTACGAACAGCGAACAATGGGAAAAAATCCAGAAATCGAGAAAAAATATTTTGAGGTGGGTACTCTACTATATCTATCTTTGTAGTGATTACACTTCAGAGAGCCTGTGTATGACTGTGTGTAAGTATATTATGGTAATTTTGAGTCAGAAAACATTCTGGTTGTATGAACCCAAAGAGGATTCTTGACAGCCCATCATTCTACTAAGCCCCCTCCCCTTTTTTCATCTTTTGATCCTTTATTTCTTTTTATTTTCTAATTGATCTAATATATAAAGAACAACGTAAAATAATAATAGTGATGCCCTTGTCTTTTCTGAGAAAGTTTGTAATGTTTCCCTTATTAAACATGCTGGCTTTTGGGGAACATATTTACCATATATACATATATATATATATGTATATATATATATATATATGAATACATCATGGAAACATGGTATGTTTTTACTTCTGTGTTTACCTCTACATTTTTGTGAAAGCTTTAACCAAGATAATCTTACGTTTTCAGGGTTTGATTTTGTTTCATTTTTTTAACAAAAACTCACAGCTTTGGCCAATTTGCTCAGTGGTTAGAGCATCGGCCCGTGAACTGAAGAGTTGCAGGTTCAATTCCAGTCAAGGGCGCATACCTCAGTTGCAGGCTCGGATGCCCAGCCTGGTCAGGGTGGGTGCAGGAGGCAGCCAATCGATGTGTCTCACCCAAACATTTATTTAATTATTTACTTCTTAATCCTCATCCATGGATATGTTCATTGAATTTAGAAGGTGTGGGAGGGAAACATCTATGAGAGAGAAACATTGGTTGGTTACCACCCATACATGCCCTGACCATGAATCAAACCCACAACTTAGGTATGTGCCCTGACCAGGAATCAAACCTTCACCCTTTTTGGTGTATAGGACGACACTCTAACCAATTGAGCCACTCAGCAGGGCCCAGTCCCTTTTTATGGGCAAAAATCCATCACATTACAAGTGACTTCTCTTGGTTCATACAGGGATGGACAAAAGTGGGTTTATAGTTGTTCATATGGAAACTAATACAATAATGAATAAATAATAATAGAAGAATGAACTCTGGCCTTGGCTGGTGTGGCTCAGGTGGTTAGGCAGTGTCCCGTGCACTGGAAGATTGCTGGTTCAATTTCCAGTCAGGACACAGCCTGGGTTTCCGGCTCTATCCCTGGTAGGCGGTATATAGGAGGCAGCTGAACGATGTTTCTCTCCCTCTCCCTCCATCTCTCTCTGAAAATCAATTTTTTAAAAATCTATAAAAAAAGAATAAACTGTTTTTGCATAATCACAGTTGTAACCCTACCTTTGCCCACCCCTGTATATACAGCCCTGCAGTTTTATCCACTGAAAGGACTACTTTGATTAAATGAGAAAACAAATATATGACTGCTTCAGATATATGTTGAAATGTTTTTATTTTTTTGTGGGGTTTTTTAAGATTTTTTTTTTTATTTCAGAGAGAAAGGGAGAGGGAGAGATAGATAGAAACATCAATGTTGAGAGAGAATCATCCTGATGGGGAATTGAACCCTGACCTCCTGGTTCATAGGTCGACATTCAAACACTGAGCCACTGCCTGGCTGGGCTATTTTTTTCTTAAATGTGAGGAATGTTAATGAACTCTTGAAACTTTATCATTGAAAGTTTTGTATTGTTAAACAGTTCCAATTGAGTTAAAATATGTAAAATGCTTTTGTAAATGGAATTACACTATGTGGCTCTCTGGGTCTGGCTTCTGTCACTGAGGATAGTGTTTTTAAGGTTCAGCCCAAGTGCTCAACTCAATTTTTCATGTGCATACACCCAACTAACCACTGCCCAGGATAAGGACTTGGAGCATTTTCACAGCCTCAAAAGGCTCCCATGTGCCCCTTCCCAGTCAGTACTCCACCATTCTGACTTCTCTCACCACAGGACAGTTCATATTATTGAATTTGAAGTATATCTCTTTTAAATTTATAGCTTCTTCAACTAGACTTTGACTTTGAAAAAATTCCCTTGGAACAACATGATGAAGAATATCGAAGTGAAGATATTCATATTTTATACTTCAGAAAGAAAAAATCGGTAAATACATTCCTGGCTCTTTATCCTCTGAGGAGGTTTTTTAGCTGGACGCTGTCTCTCAGCTTATAGGTGGTGTAGATGTTGATTTTGATGTGGGGAAATAGTATGATGATTTACTGGACTCAGGCACTAACTCAATATTAAGATCACTTTACCTGGCCTCCTGTTCTTCCTCTAAAATAAGGTAGGCTGCTTCTTCCTGCCCAGCTGTAAATTATATAGCTTTAAAATCGGGCATTACCTCAGATAGGTAACTTAGCTATTTATGAGTTTCTAGTATCTTTTATTAGAGATTTTAAAATGCCAGCCAGCTCTGACCTTTGTGAACTTTATCCAACCATTCAGAATTTTTTAATAGTCAAAGTAAAACATAACAACCCTTCCCTGGTGGTTTAGTAGCTAGGATTTGGTACTGTCACCACTGCAGCTCAGGTTTAATTCCTGGTCAGGAAAGTTATATGTTGAATCACTATGTTGTACACCTGAAACTAATATAATACTTGTGGCCCTAGCCGGCTTGGCTCTGGATAAAGCGTCGGCCTGCGGACTGAAGGGTCCCAGGTTCAATTCCGGCCAAGGGCACATGCCTGGGTTGCGGGCTCAGTCCCCATTGGGGGGTGTGTAGGAGGCAGCCGGTCAATGGTTCTCTCTCATCATTGATGTTTCTATCTCTCTCTCCTCCCTTTCTCTATGAAATCAATAAAGAAATATAATTTAAATATATACATATATAATATATAATTCTTATGTCATCTACACTTTAATAAAGAAAAAAAATTTTTAAGTAAAATATAACAAGACAGATCTGTCCAATAATGAGAAATGCACTGTTTTATGTATTTTCCCCTTTTGCTGCTTCCTTTACTTCTTATAACAATTACATTTTATGCAGATTGCCTCTGCAATGTCTAGAGTTTGAGTCTGTAGAAAGGAAGAATTGTGTCCATTTTTATCCCAGCACCTTTTGTGTGTGACTGGTTGGTATAAGGCAGGGACATGGTTAATTTTATTAATTAAGGTTGTTAAATTTAATAACACATTTTTTCTGTTATCTTTGCCTTGAATTTGTTCATGATGAAGTTTTCTGATTATGTAAATTCTAGTCAAAAGCAAATAACTTGTAATTTTTGAGATCAATATTAGATGTTAGGACTATAAGGTAAGAAGATTGGTGGGATTAGTAATTCAAATCAACAAACTTACCTGGCATGATGCTGGAGATACAAAGGTAAAAAAAAAAAAAAATGGTTTATGCCTTAAGAAGAGTCCGTTTTAGTTGAAGTTGTAGTGTAGTTTTAAAAGTAGAATTTTTTTTTGAGGCATAATGATTTTGTTTTCAGAATATAAAGGCTTTATTTTGGCAAAGAATAATTTCCTTTTTAAAAATTGATATAATTCATGTACCATAAAAATTACCCTTTTAAAGTGGTTTTTAGAAAGAAAAAAAAAGAAAGAAAATAAAAAAGTAAAAGAGAGAAAAAGAAAAAAAATAATAAATAAATAAAGTGGTTTTTAGTATGTTCACTGAGTTGCACAACCATCACCACTTTCTAATTTTTTTTTAAATATATTTTATTGATTTTTTACAGAGAGGAAGGGAGAGAGATAGAGAGTTAGAAACATCGATGAGAGAGAAACATCGATCAGCCGCCTCCTACACATCTCCTACTGGAGATATGCCCGCAACCCAGGTACATGCCCCCGACCGGAATCGAACCTGGGACCCTTCAGTCCGCAGACCGATGCTCTATCCACTGAGCCAAACCGGTTTCGGCTCTAATTTTTTTAAATATATTTTTATTGATTTCAGAGAGGAAGGGAGAGGGAGAGAGAGAAACATCAATGATGAGAGAGAATCATTGATCAGCTGCCTCCTACATGCTCCCTACTGGGGACCAAGCCCACACAGCCAGGGCACATGCCCTAACTGGGAATCAAACCCATGACCTCCTGATTTCACAGGTCCATGCTCAACCACTGAGCCATGCAAGCCGGACACCACTTTCTAATTTTAAACATTTTTATTACCCCAAAAAGAAACCCCGTATTCGTTAGTGGTCACTTCCTGTTTCTGCCATCCCCAGCAACTAATTTGTGGTTACCAATCTACTCTCTGTCTCTGTGGATTTGCATATTCTGACCATTTCATATATAGGTATCTCTTGCTTTCGGAAAGTTCACTTTATGCCATTTTGTTTTTACAAAAGACCTACATTCATATGGTAATGGTTCTATAAAAGCATAGTGGCTTCTACAAAAGACCTACATTCATATGGTAATGGCTTCTCTTTGGATATCTTTTGCTTAGTGAAAATGGGTACTAACATAGTCTTTTGTAAATATGAAGTGGCATAGCCGAAACCGGTTTGGCTCAGTGGATAGAGCGTTGGCCTGCAGACTGAAAGGTCCCAGGTTCGATTCTGGTCAAGGGCATGTACCTTAGTTGCGGGCACATCCCCAGTGAGGAGGAGTGTGCAGAAGGCAGCTGATCAATGTTTCTAACTCTCTATCTCTCTCCTTTCCTCTCTGTAAAAACTCAATAAAATATATTTTAAAAAACAAACAAAAATGAAGTGGCATAATGCAAAAGCAAGGATACTTTTCATTTTATGCCATTTCAGCTCATTCCAAGGTTTCATAGGAATGTGCAGGGGACACTAGTAAATGGAATCACACCCTATGTGGCTTCCTGGGTCTGACTTCTTTCACTCAGGACAGTGTTTTTAAGGTTCAGCTATGTTGTAGCACACATCAGCACTTAGCGCCCTTTTTATAGTTGAATAATATTTCTTTCTATGGACATACAATACCTCATCCATCTGTTCACCAGTTAAAAGGCCTTTTAGTATCTTTCACTTTTTGGCTCCAATGAATAATGTTGCTATGAATGTGCATGTAAACATTTCTGTATTACATATGTTTTCAAATCTCTAGGGTATGTTCCTCAAATAGAATTGTCAGGTCTTATGGGAATTCTGTTTAACTTTTTGGAAGTGCCAAACTATTCCAAAGCTATTAAAATGGTTTATGTTTCTACCAGCAGTGTGTGAGGGTCCCAGTTCTCCACATCCTCACCAATACTTGTTGTCCATCTTTTTTTTTTTTTTAATATATTTTATTGATTTTTTACAGAGAGGAAGGGAGAGAGATAGAGAGCCAGAAACATCGATGAGAGAGAAACATCGATCAGCTGCCTCCTGCACACTCCCCACTGGGGATGTGCCCGCAACCCAGGTACATGCCCTTGACCGGAATCGAACCTGGGACCTTTCAGTCCGCAGGCTGACGCTCTATCCACTGAGCCAAACTGGTTTTGGCCCATCTTTTTTTTTATAGCCATTTTAGTAGGTATGAAGAAATTATAGTTGTAAAAGTTTTTTATATATTCTAAATATTAGACTCTTAATGGATATATAACTTCCAGATACTTCCTCCCATTCTTTAAGTTGTCTTTTCATTTTTTGATAGTATGTCCTTAAACACAAAGGTTTTTAATTTTGATGATGTTGAATATATCTTTTTTCTTTGGTTACTTGTGCTCTAGGTATCAGCAAAGAATCATCTCTAAACATTATCCATAGTTGTTCATTTGAATAGCATTTAGCCATTACTAGGCATATTACCTAGTATTAAGTACCCAGTAAGCACTTCATTTGTAATAATTCATTCTGTAAAGTTTCTGTTTTGTTTTTTCTTATAGAAATTTCCATCGTGAAATCTTTAGTCATCTTACCCAAGCCTCCAGCAACCTGGGTAAGCTAAAGATGTGAATGGAGCATGGGAAGATTGTGTTCACAGATTTTTCCAGCATGTCTTTAGAGATCTGATGATAGACAATATCCATCATGGGCCGCCTGCAAAACAGAAAATGACTGCCGGTCTGCCAGCTAATGGGCCTGAAATCCAACTTAGTTTACTTTTAGCTCAGTATCAAGTTCTGCTTAAAAGAAACATTGTGGCCGAAACCGGTTTGGCTCAGTGGATAGAGCGTCGGCCTGCGGACTGAAAGGTCCCAGGTTCGATTCCGGTCAAGGGCATGTACCTGGGTTGCGGGCATATCCCCAGTAGGAGATGTGCAGGAGGTGGCTGATCGATGTTTCTCTCTCATCAATGTTTCTAACTCTCTATCTCTCTCCCTTCCTCTCTGTAAAAAATCAATAAAATATATTAAAAAAATAAAAATAAAAAATAAAAGAAACATTGTGTATTAGTCACTCCTCAAATAAAAATAGGTATTAAGGTTAGCCTAAAGTCTGCCAAAAATAAACAGTGAAGCTTCATGGTTGACTTAGCTTATTTTCTGGAATTAGATAAATTGATCCAGTTTCTAAAGAGAAATATATATTGCTATATAATAAAGTTTAAATTCAAATCAGTAAGTTTTAGTTTGTCTTCAAGATAGGTAAATTTAAAAGGTTTTCATTTTAACATAATTATGCAGTGGTTTTTATCATGTATCTTCCACTTTGTTGCTTTTAAGATAGCTTTACTACTTACTAGTAAATGTTCTTTTACGTTAAAAAAAGTCCCAACATATTTTGTATAGTTACATTGGCCAAAGTTTTATTCTTTTCCTCCACCATACATGTCTACATGAGTTAGTAAATTATACTGTAGTGAGTTAGAATGAAAGTTAAGAAATCATGAGATTAGAATGAGGGGGGTTGGAGTGAAAATAAAAAGCCCATTTTCAGGCTCGTTCACTTTTCTCATATATATCTTCCAGGAAAAAGTGGCTAAAAATCACTGATGTTTACTTGTTTACAAAACAGAGACATTTTTAAATAACTGCAAATGTAATCCTATATACATTTAGCAAATGGTTTTGATTCTGTGTAGTCTATGTTATGATAATCATCTGCTCACAAACTGATCTGTCAAGAACTTAAATCTCAACAGTTCTAAAGAGTAATAATAAACTATAGAATTCTGGTACTTACAGGCATTGGTGCTAGGTGGCACATTTTATGTGTTAAAATAAATGTTCTTGCCCTGGCCGATTTGTTCAGTGGTTTGAGTGTCGGTCCGCAGACTGAAAGGTTGTGGGTTCAATTCCCAGTCAAGGACACATACTTCCCCAGCCCCAATAGGAGACAACCAATCAATGTATCTCTCTCATGTCAATGTTTTTCTCTCCTCATCCTACCTCCCTTCCACTCTCTTTGAAATCAATGGAAAAAATATCCTCAGTTGAGGATTTAAAAAATAATAAAGATAAAATAAATAATTATTCTTTTTGAGATCCTGTGATTTTTTTTTTTAAGGCTTCAGAAATTGCTTTGAAGAAAATAATCATCTAAAGCAGATAACTGCTTTCCAGAAAGACAAAAGCAGCCCCCTGTAGAGAAATTAAGGATTAATATCACCAGGACAGTTTTTCCTTCAGACTTACTTTAGTCTTGTTTGTCTTACTGTTCTTTTTCGAATACTTTGTTCATCCTGCCCTTAGCATTTTATTAAGCAGTTATGTTGCAGAGAGCACCAGTTATTAGTGAAGTCTGAGGACAATGATCACTTTCTAGCTTGTCCATAACATGGAACTTGTGAAACTAAGTTTGATATTAACCACCTGTAATAGGGCACCCGGATTCCTCAGATCCTTTGTCACCGTCCTCTCCTTTTCATTATACTCAGGATATACAGTCTACTTGTGGGTCTTTGGCCTAAAGTGCCCCTCGACATCTATTATATAAAAAGCCTGTGGTTGTCACACCAAAACGCATGATCAGCAGGAGGCTGTGTGCACGGGGTGGGCAGGGCTCTGTGCCAGCGAGGCACACGCGGGTGGGCTGGGACTTGACTCTGGAGGACTTGACCGGAGGCTCGGGCAGGTTTCTGGGTCCCACCTCCCACCGCAGCGGTGGTGGCCGCGGCGGGAGGACAGGTGTACCTTATACTTCAGAACTTCCTGGAGGAGTCAGGCTGAAGTTGACCACTATTCAACTTGGCCAGAATCACACTTGTGTGTTCCTCCTCCCCTTCCCATCCTATTCTCAGTCCTTTACTTGACTTAACATCTTAAGTCGTTTGCATACGTTCATCACTGTTTCTGGGGAACTGACCTAAGTGTCTAACTGTATTATTAGAGTAATTTGTAACAGAAAGTCAGGTGGTGTTTTTCCCTATGCTGGAATAAGGCCAAAGTGAAAGTTAAAAGTTACCAGGTCCCCATGTTCTAAGATCAGAGAACTACCGGTGGTTAGGACCAGTGAGCACTGCAGGGCTTACTGAGAGGTGCCAGTTCATATAACATGCCCTCACTAACCATCATCCCCCACATGGCCAGGGAGCCTGGGGTTCTTTTGGAGAAGAGCATTGTAGAGGAATGGGATTTAGTCCTTTGGGCTCTGTCCTGAGGGAGGAAATGGTGCATCTGCACTTAGAAACCATGGGAGGAAGGCCTGAGAGAATAATTCAAGATTTGGGATGCCTCCAAGAAGGGCAGACCAGCATTTTTTCCATCTGGTTGAATGTGTCTACCCAGCAGGTCTGCACATTTGTTGTTTTATCCAGAGCCCAGGAATGGAATTGGAGAGGTAATGGGACTGTCAGGCAGAGAGTTAGCAGATGTGGATCCTGCCAGCCTGAGAGTGATACGTGAATTGGGGGCTGGAGAACTTGTGCAGCAATTAGAGGAGGTTAAAAGGCAGGTGCAACAGGTGAGTAAGATGTGATGCCAGTTGGCTGAATATAGCCAACTCTCAAATCTCAAAGGACAGCCAGGGCTGGATGGAGCTGCTCAGGAGTGAGCCTCTGGCCCTTCACACTAGTGGGGGTTGCACTGTGCACCATGAAATCCCTAGGGCACTTACCAGAATACGGTTATAGCCAATTAGGGAGCCTCCATAATAAGACAGCTTCTCAAACTAATCTACACATGGGATCACCTCAAAAATTAAAAGCCATGTCCAGGCCCCATCTGAGTCCAATTATATCAGAGGCATGGTATTTTTGTTAAAGGGCCCCAGATGGTTTTAGTGTATAGGCTACATTGAGGGCTACTGCTATAAGGAAACCTAGCATCTGCTTCCCAAAAAGAAGAGAGCCAAGGGAGGAGAAATACAAAAACAAACTATTCGTGATTAGAGTGGACCTATGCTGCATAGAGAGGAAAAGAGCTTTGAATCTGATGTGGAGTCTCCTATGAAATAGATTTTAAAATAAACAGGACTGAGCTTTAGAAACTGACTAAATAGCTCAAAATTTATAGAATCTGGCCAAGAAAGTAAAGGTGATACTAAAGTGGAAAGGGGAATTCAATAGCTGGAAAAAGAAAATCATTAACAAGTATAGTCACCAATGATTTGAGTATCCTTTCTATACCAGTTACAACTAAGGATCTTCGAGGCTGCATAGCTTTGCGTCTTAACCTGCTATAGTTCATAACCAAAGAAGGGTCCACAGATCATATGTTTGGTGAATTTGGGAGTGCTTAGGTTGTTAATTATTTCAGGAAGTATTAATAATCCAGAATGATTGGTAATGGGATTTTTTACACAGTATATCTTTCAAATTTTTCTTACCCTTTTCCTTGAAAATTTCCTTGATATATGATGCCAAATACAATATTAAACTCAGATTACAGATGTTTCATTTGAGAAACGAGGGTCATAGAAACATGACTGTTGTTTTTCTAAAGGTTCCCTGTAGGTGGCAATGCTTGACTTTGTCTTTAAATAATTTATAGAAAGGAAGTTGTTAAAATAGAATATTTTCAAATGGAATCACACTTGCATTTAAAAGATGAATCAAATTGGATTTTAAAGAATAATCCTACCTATCTGTTATGAGTTGCTTTCACACTATAACATGATTATCTTAGTCTGTTTGGGCTGCTATAACAAATTACCATAAATTGGATGGCTTATTAACAACAGGAATTTATTTATTACAATTCTGGAAGCTGGGTAGTCCAAGATCAAGTTGCCTGTTTCCTATGAACATCTGTTCTCACTGTAACCTCACATAGCAGAAGGGGCAAGTGATCTCCCTGAGAACCCCCTCCTCGTTTTTTTGTAAATTCTCATCCAAGGATATTTTTTTCATTGATTTTTTTTTAGAGAGAGTGGAAGGGAGGGGGGCAGAGAGAGAAACATCAATATGAGAGAGACACATTGATGTTCCTGCAACCCAGGTATGTTCCCTTGACCAGGAATCAAACCCTCAACCCTTTGGTGCTCAGGCTGACACTCTAACCATTTAGCAACACCAGCCACTGTTATTAGAGTACTAATCCCATTTTGAAAGCTTCCTGCTCACCGCCAAAAGCCCAACCTCCACATACCATCCCATTGGGGGGATAAGTTACAACATATGAATTTGGGGGAGGACACAATCATTCAGATCATAACAACCATATAAATGAAACAGTATAATTTTTTTCTTATGAAATTGTATTTGATTTATCTTCCTTCCATTGCATTCTGATATGCCTTTTGAATTTTTGAATGTCTCATAAAGCTATATAAATTGCAATTCATAAGCCATTTCTCTGCAATCTTCTATGAGAGACAGATATTTAAGAGGCTAAATTCAAGTTCTAAAAATTAAATTCACCTTTTATATAATTTTATATCTGAGTTACTTGAAACTACTAATTAATTTTATTTTATTTTTGAACTAGAGGCCCAGTGCACGAATTCATGCACAGGTGGGGTACCTCTGGGTGGCCTGCAGGGATCGGGCCGAAACCCGCAGTCCAGTGCCGCCTGCATGTGCTTGCTGCAGGCTTGCGCCCAATCAGTCCCGATCGGGAGAGGCTCGTGCTGCCGCAGCAGCGCTTGCCAGCCATGAGCCCTGCATCTGGCACCGTCCCAAGGGGAGTGGCCTGTGGGATCAGGCTGAAACTGGCTCTCTGACATCCCCCAAGGGGTCTCGGATTACAAGAGGGTGCAGGCCAGGCTGAGGGACTGCACTGGTGCACGATCGGGTTGGGGAGGGACCAGGGGAGGGCTCCAGGGTGTGTCCAGCCCATTTCACTCAATGCCCAGCAGCAAGCTATCCTACTGGTCTGTGCACCTTCCCCCTGATGGTCACTGCACATCACAGTGACTGGTTGAACAGTTGACTGCCCCCTGGTGGTCAGTGCATATCATAGAGATCAGTTGAGCAGCCTTAGCATATCATTAGCATACTACAGGCCTGTTGCACGAAGAGATTCGTGCAATAGGCCTTCCCTTCCCTTGGCTGCTGGCACCGGTTTGCCTCTGGCACCCGGACCAAGGCCTTCGCTCTGGCCCCCGGGCTGTCAGGCTATGCTCCGCCCCTTGGAGCCTGCGTATGCAAATTAACCACAATCTTTGTTGGGTTAATTTGCATACTCTCCTGATTGGCTAGTTTGTGTAGCGAAGGTATGGTCGATTTACATGTTTGTCTTTTATTAGGTGAGATTACACTTCGGTTGTTTGGTGGTTCTGCTGTTTGGTCTATTTGCATATTACCCTTTTATTATATAGGATATATTTTTATTGATTTCAGAGAGGAAGGGAGAGGGAGAGAGAGATGGAAACATCAATGATGAGAGAGTATCATTGATTGGCTGCCTCCTGCCCACCCCCCACTGGGGATTGAGCCCGAAACCCAGGCATGTGCCCTTGACTGGAGTCGAACTCAGGACCCTTCAGTCCACAGGCTGATGCTCTATCCACTGAGCCAAACCAGCTAGGGCAAAACTACTAATTAATTTTAATTAGTTTTTCAAACCAGTGTATCTTCCTCAATAGAATTGTAGGTAGCTGTTACATCAAACACTGATGTTCCTGTGAGCTTCAGCCAGCTCTTTGACTTTCAGTTTTCTTCAAGGGACATCAGAATTTGAAATTTTTTGATTCATTGATAACTAGTGGCCTGGTGCACAGATTCGTGCACACTGAAAGGAAATTAATTAGAAGAAATATTTTAATATCGCTATTCGCCCTTTCTCTATAATAGAAGTGTCAGAGATGAAAGAAAATTAGTAAAATGTATATGAAAATAATATATAAATCGATTAATAAACAATAACAATGTGATATAACAAAGACATGAAATAAAAACAAAAACATGATATAAAAACAACATTGATAAAAACAATGACTGATAAATTGATTAAACATATTCTAATATCTCTCTGTATGCCACATTAAGAGTAAAAACACTTTCAGAGTGCTTGACTAATTTCCCTTGTGATGAAGTATTTACAACTTTAACGTCACACGCTCTTTGAACTCAAGAGAAAGCAACATACTAGTATAACTGACCATGTCCAAAAACAGGTTCAGGTAGGAATTTTTCTACTCTGTCTAGAGTTTGTCCTTGTGACTTATTAATAGTCATCACAGCCAAAACCGGTTTGGCTCAGTGGATAGAGCGTCGGCCTATGGACTGAAGGGTCCCAGGTTCGATTCCGGTCAAGGGCATGTACCTGGGTTGCGGGCACAGCCCCAGTAGGAGATGTGCTGGAGGCAGCTGATCGATGTTTCTCTCTCATCGATGTTTCTAACTCTCTATCTCTCTCCCTTCCTCTCTGTAAAAAATCAATCAATCAATCAATCAATAAATAAATAAATAAATAAATAAAATAGTCATCACAAATGCTGGCATCACGGGAAACTGTCTTTGAATTAATTTAAATGAAAGGCCAGTGTTAGACGGGGACAAGTCAATTCTTGGAATCAGAACAACCTCTCCTTCCGCAGATCCTGTTAATATTTCAGCTTCGATTATGTTAGGTTGCAATCTTTTGATAATAAATCTAGTACCATTACAAAGACCCAATTTACTATTAAGATTTCTCAGTAGCATGAGGATTGCGCCCACTTCAATTTTCATTTATGACACGGTATTCCCGAAGGAGTAATACTATTAAGAAATTCTATGGGAAAATTTTCCTTTTCGGCATCATCCATTGAATCAATGGAATCATCACTCAAATAGGTGTGAAAATCTCCATTGAGTATATCCAAAATTTCTTCATTTAATTTATGAATGTGCTCATTTTTAGGACAAAGAATCGCATGTTTAGATATATTTTTACGATGCCACCGCTTGCTTTCAGCTTCAGAATGTCAACAAAAACAACCAAATTCACAATTGGCAATGATAGATTGAAACACACACGTGTGATTGGTGCCAGTGAGAGCTTTATATGTATCACGCATGCGTGAGTCAACATTTATTTTTATTTATTTTTATTTTTTTAAATATATTTTTATTGATTTTTTACAGAGAGTAAGGGAGAGAGAAACATCGATCAGCTGCCTCCTGCACATCTCCTACTGGGGATGTTCCCGCAACCCAGGTACATGCCCTTGACCGGAATCGAACCTGGGACCTTTCAGTCCGCAGGCCAACGCTCTATCCACTGAGCCAAACCGGTTTCGTCAACATTTATTTTTAAATTGCCAGTGCACATCATATGTACTGGCTGGACAGACAGATGGACAGTCAGTCGCTTAGCCTTTTATATATATAGATAGAAAAGCATTGTAAACGTAGACTATCCAGTTTTTATATCATAGAGACCTTCAGGCTAATACAACTACAGGAGAAAAAATGGGCAACAAAATTTTACTGAAAATCAAGTAATGGAAAAGCAACATTTTTATTTTGGGTGGGAAATTCTCAAATCATTTTCACCAGTTAAGTTAAAACTGTTAGTATTTGAGGTCATTTAAGACATTGTCTTAGGTCTTATGTGTTGGTAGAGTTCTGTGAAGATCTAGTGTGTCCATTGATTGTGAGATGCATTTTATATAATTCAATTTATGTAATTCATTTTATGTAATTCACTAGAGGCCCAGTGCACAGGTTCATGCACCAGTGGAGTCCCTCAGCCTGGCCTGCGGGGATCAGGCTGAAACCGGCAGTCCGACATCCCCCAAGGAGTCCCAGATTACGAGAGGGCGTAGGCCAGGCTGAGCAGGCCTCTAGTATGCATATAAGATCTTTGGTTAATCTCTTCCCACCCTCCTCCCTCCCCCTTTCCCTCTGAGATTCATCAGTCTGTTCCATGTTTCCATGCCTGTGTGTTGAGCATCTGCTTGCCTCTGGTCAGTGGGCATCATAGCTACCAGTCGAACAGTCGAACAGTCAGACACTTAGCATATTAGATATATATGTGTGTGTGTGTGTGTGTGTGTGTGTGTGTGTGTGTGTGTGTATATATATATATATATATATATATATATATATATATTATTAACAAGATAGTTTTGAAAATAGTAGACTTTAAAAACGTTATGGCCCCCTGCTCCACACCACCCAAGCCGGCCACGGCCTCGACGGCACACTGTGGGTGGTGGGGAGATGGCTGGAGCCCCGCCACCCCCTCGACCCTGTCTCCGGAAAGAGATCTTCCCTCTTGGAGTGGGAGGCTCTCCTCCCCTCGGCACATCTTGTTCGTCCTCTGCATCCACTTCCTCCTCTGAACCTGCAGAACCCAGGTTGGGCTCGACCAAGGGCAAGGAGCCACGGGCCTCAGAGGACCAAGTGCTTTCCGACCCCAAGACCAAGACCATGGGAAAGGTTTCTCGATTTAGAATACGCAGGACACTGGCCCGTCCTCAACTAAACCTTACACCAATGGGGCTGCCTCGACCGATCAGGTTGAACAAGAAGGAGTTCAGCTTGGAAGAAATTTACACCAACAAGAATTATCAGTCACCTACAACCAGGAGGACATTTGAGACCATCTTTGAGGAACCCCGGGTGCGCAATGGGACTCTGATATTGACCAGCTCGAGGAAGCTGTGGCGGGCTATGGGGTTTCGGGACAGCAGCCTTCCTCGATCCCGGCGGCCATCTCGTGGGGTCCGAGCTGCTGCTGGCAGGACCCTTACTCCCAACTTGGCCCCCGGCCCAGATGTGGGACCCCTGCTGCAGCAGCGGCTGGAGGAGCTGGATGCCTTGCTCCTGGAAGAGGAGGAAGTGGATTAGGGAGCCGCCCCATCTGACCTAGGAGCTCCATCTGTTTATCTGTACATCCATCCTGGAGGGAAGGGAAGCCTCTGAGACCATTTTATTTTTTCTCCTCTGTATTTCTAGTAACGTTTTTGGTATGTTTCTGAAAACAAACAAACAAACAAACAAAAAAAACGTTAGAGCAAATCCTCTTGATGATGTTTATGTGCATCCTGCAAACAGTGTTGTCAGAGCGCAGGCTCTGGGACTGATTATCTGGGTTTGAATCCCAGTTCTGCCATAATAGCTGTGTGACCTTGAGGAAGTTACTTAAACTCTGTGTGCCTCAGTTTCCTCACATGTAAGGTGACAATCATAATACTATCTACCTCATAGTTTGCCCTAGAGCAGTGATGGCGAACCTTTGAGCTCAGCATGTCAGCATTTTGAAAAACCCTAACTTAACTCTGGTGCCATGTCACATATAGAAATTTTTTGATATTTGCAACCATAGTAAAACAAAGATTTATATTTTTGATATTTATTTTATATATTTAAATGCCACTTAACAAAGAAAAATCAACCAAAAATATGAGTTTGTGTGTCACCTCTGACACGCGTGTCATAGGTTCGCCATCACTGCCCTAGGGATTAAATCAGTATAATACATGCAATACATGTAGGTACCATACACATAGTAAGTGTTCTATAAATGTTGTGATTATAGTTGGGGTGGAATTATTTTACATGTGGGGACTGGGAAATGTGAATAATGCAAATTAATTTCTATCTGTGATGCAGTGCAAAATGTGGGCATCGTTTTGACAGTATAGTACCCATGTAAACATCACTCCTCCATCATGGTAAGAGGAGGTAGAGAACACTTGCACAGTCCTGTTATTTGAACAAGTGAACAATTTTATTTATTTATTTTTTAAAATTAAATCTTTATTGTTCAGATTATTACAGTTCCTCTTTTTCCCCGCCATAGCTCCCCTCTACCCGGTTCCCACCCCCCCTCGTCCCTCCCCCCACTCCCCACTGTCCTCATCCATAGGTGCACGATTATTGTCCAGTCTCTTCCGCATCCCCCTCACCCTTTCCCCCCCTGCCCCAAGAATAGTTGGTCCATTCCCTTTCTATGCCCCTGATTCTATTATAATCACCAGTTTATTCTGTTCATCAGATTATTTATTCACTTGATTTTTAGATTCACTTGTTGATAGATGTGTATTTGTTGTTCATAATTTGTATCTTTACCTTTTTCTTCTTCCTCTTCTGAAAGGATACCTTTCAGCATTTCATATAATACTGGTTTGGTGGTGATGAACTCCTTTAGCTTTTCCTTATCTTTGAAGCTCTTTATCTGACCTTCAATTCTGAATGATAGCTTTGCTGGATAAAGTAATCTTGGTTGTAGGTTCTTGCTATTCATCACTTTGAATATTTCTTGCCACTCCCTTCTGGCCTGCAAAGTTTCTGTTGAGAAATCAGCTGACAGTCGTATGGGTACTCCCTTGTAGGTAACTGACTGTCTTTCTCTTGCTACTTTTAAGATTCTCTCTTTGTCTTTTGCTCTTGGCATTTTAATTATGATGTGTCTTGGTGTGGTCCTCTTTGGATTCCTTTTGTTTGGGGTTCTCTGCGCTTCCTGGACTTGTAAGTCTATTTCTTTCACCAGGTGGGGGAAGTTTTCTGTCATTATTTCTTCAAATAGGTTTTCAATATCTTGCTCTCTCTCTTCTTCTGGCACCCCTATAATTTGGATGTTGGTGCGCTTAAAGCTGTCCCAGAGCCTCCTTATGCTATCTTCGTATTTTTGGATTCTTTTTTCATTTTACTTTTCTGGTTGGGTGTTTTTTGCTTCTTCGTATTTCAAATCTTTGACTTGATTCTTGCAATCCTCTAGTCTGCTGTTGGAACTCAGCATAATATCCTTTATTTCCGTCAGTGTATGCTTAATTTCTAGTTGGTCCTTTTTCATAACCTCGAGGGTCTCACTAGATTTCTTGAGGGTCTCACTACATTTATCGACGGTCTCACCAGACTTTTTGAGGGTCTTACTAAATTTATCTGCGGTTTCTAGAAAGTTCTTGAAAAATCTTAAAAGTGTGGTTTTGAACTCTATATCCAGTAGTTTGCTTTCCTCCATTTCTGTCATTTGTGTCCTGTTTCTTTGTCTCCACATTTTTTATGCTTCCCTGTGTTGGTAGAGTGGCTTTGTGTGCTAGGTGTCCTATAGGGCCCAGTGGCTCAGCCTCCCCAATTACCGAGGTGGACACTCTTGGTGCACCCCTTTGTGGGCTGTGTGCACAGTCTTGTTGTAGTTAAGCCTTGATTGTTGTAGGTATCACTGGGAGGATTTGACCTCCAGGCCAATTGGCTGTGAGAATCAGCTGTGTCTACGGTGGGAGAACTTCTGTGCTGAAGACACCCTTATGGGGCAAGACTTGCTTCAGTGGGGCTTTGGTGCTCACTGAGTCTGCCCCCTGAGTGTGTCCCTTATGGATCTGAGGAGTTGTAATCTGGATGGTCCCACTCTGACCACTGAGTACACTGGCTTTTGGATCTAAGGAGGTGCTAATTTAGCCTCTGCCTGCTGTTACCCAGCAGGAGCTACAGAGAGATCTGCAGATTCCCCTTCCTTGTTTGGGGTTTGGAGGTGCCCAAATGAGGCTAGTTGTGAAGCAATGCAAGCTGCTTTGGGGCCTTGGGCCTTCTCTTGGAAGTTCTGGGTCTGTCTGGCCCAGCTGTAGTTTGTTAGGTAATTTTCAGATTGCAAAGGGCCAGGGCATTCATATGCAAAAGCCTGTGTTTACCTATGCCGCCATCTTGGTTTCTCTCACAAGTGAACAATTTTAGAAAGAAAGAAGAAATTATGGTGGAAGAAAACTCTTTGGTGTTCATTTTTATGGTTCTAAAGCAAGTTCCTTAAGCATTCAGAGCCCTGACCGGTGTGACTTGGTTGAGTATCGACCCATACACTGAAAGATTGTTGGTTTAATTCTCTGGTCAGGACACATGCCTGGGTTTGTGGGCTCATTTCCTGGGAGGAGATGTGCAGGAGTCAGCCAATTGATATTTCCCTCTCACATCGATGTTTCTCCCTCTCCCTTTCCCTTCCTCTCTATCTAAAAATCATTTGAAAAGTGGGGGGACAGAAAACAATCCTCATTTCTAAACACGGGAGCCTGGGCTTTCTGGTTGGAGCTCCAAGCTTAACATTCCATTGCCCTGGATTCTTAGCCAGTTCTTCCTTCTTTGGCTCTTATGTCTGTTAAACTGAGACCAGTTAGGTAGCAGGTAGGGTACAGCAGCAGGTCATTATTTTTGAAGTCTGAGACTTGATGTATCTGCATAACCATTTTCAGAGGTTAGATGTATTAACTCTTAAAAGAGCAAGATGAGCCGAAGCCGGTTTGGCTCAGCGGATGGGGCGTCGGCCTGCGGACTGAAGGGTCCCGGGTTCGATTCCGGTCAGGGGCATGTGCCTGGGTTGCGGGCGCGTCCTCGGTGGGGAGTGTGCGGGAGGCGGCTGGTCGATGTTTCTCTCTCATCGATGTTTCTGGCTCTCTGTCGCTCTCCTTTCCTCTCTGTAAAAACTCAATAAAATTTAAAAAAAAAAAAAAAGAGCAAGATGACCCTAAAATGCTCTGTAGCAGTTGCCTTCTGGATCAACAATCTTTTACCATGTGGTAAGACTATGTGTGGGATACAGTAACTTAGCTTAACTAATCCTTTAAACTGTGTACCAACAGACAAGAATGAAAGTCAGAGCCTTGAATTGTATCTGCTTCTCCACCAGTCAGTATAAAGTGGCACATGCTTAACTACATATAAAACTTTCAAGATCTTTTTTTTTTCAATTGATGGAAAAGATTGTCATGAACACTAAATAGTCAGTCTTAATTTTTAGAAACATTTATTACTTACCTATAATACAGTAACATTTTGATGAAGAGTAAGTTCATTTTAATGTTCACATGGTTGAAAACTGCTATTGCTTCCTTGCAAAACAAAATAAAGGTTTTTGAAAAAGCTACTCTAGATGCAGTTCTTAGAGGCTTGAATGTTTCAGTATTTAGCACATTTCCTTCATGTTATCAGCGCTAATAAAGTCCCATTGGCAGTCTGTTAGAATTCTAATGGCTCAGTGCTTTAAAGCACTCCGGGTGTAAATTTTTAAAGGTTAACTTTTATTCCCATTTGTTAACCTACTGAGCCCAGGCATTAACAGTCTGAGTTCTGGGTCTTCATGTTGGCTCATTATGGCTTTGATAAATCACTGTCCGAGTTATGTGTATATAATACAAACAATCTCATGTGTCTACATTCAATAAATGACCTTGTTCTTTTAAGAATGTGTCCTGAAAGCCCGTTTGTATCGTGTGTACAGTACAGCTGCATATTGGGGTGTTCCAAGGATAAATAGCATGTTTTATCCAAAACTTAGATGGGAAGCATTACATTTACATTCAGAATGAGTGTAAAAAATAATCTCCTGGCATATCATTCACATGGAGCATAGGCCTGATTTCTTGAAACCTAAAAACAGGAAAAACAAGTTTCACACTCCCATAAATAACAAATGTTTAACCAGAAAATGTCTTTGGATCTCAGTGCCATTTATGATTGTAGGTACAATAATGTGCTTTTAAAATAGCTATTTCTAAACCTTGTCACGGGGATTTTTTTTTTTAATTCTGTTGTTCAGAACTCTCACTCTATAGCATGGATTTTGACACCCACATTCAGTCTGTTACTCTATGTCTAGTTGAGTTTCTGGTTGTTAACCTGAGAGTCCAAAGGCGAGGAGAGACTATCAGAAGCTTAGTGTGGCCGGTAGAAACCAAATTCCCAATTTGCTCTGGAAGACAGCCCTAGTTCAGTTCTAAATCCTATCACCTTTATGCATCCAGGCTGGAACATTCTGTTTCTGTCTTGAGAAATGGCTCACTTGATTACTATCTAATCTAGCTGTAAGTTTTAGGCAAGTTAAACCTTGAAGGTTAGTGTCCTTTTGTGTAAAATGAGAGCACCATCTACTGATAGCACTGTAGTGATGGTTAAACTAGATAACATGGGGATGAGGGTAGGGAAGAAGGCATCTCCCCAGCATAAGCCTCTGAGAATTCAGAAAGGTAAACTCATACAAATAAGAGAGGTGCAAAGTCTTCTTTAATAAACAACACATTATGTGGTCCAGGGAAAACAAAAGCCTCCTTGTCAAAAAGGATTCCAAGCTCAGCAGCACCTGTCATTTACTGTTATGTCCCACCATGACTTCTTTACCTCCTCTTTAGAGATTGCTGTTGCCAAAAAGATCCTGTAAAGTGTTAATAAGAAAAAAGGCATTACTGATTTGGTACTTCCCAGCAGAATGTAATACCAAAGCAAAACAAATGAAACAGAGAAATAGCCCCCAATACAGCAGACTAGAGGAGGCCACAGAACCTAGCAGAGAAGTTCCTGGAGACTCCTCAAAGCCCAGCAAATGAAATGTGGCTTGTTGCTGTTGACATTTTCCCACATTTACCTTCCCTTCTACCCTTCGGCCTTTATCTAATCCACTGTCCATGACCTCTCTGAAACATTCGACGTGTTGATTCACTTTCAATTCAGACAATAGATACTATCCTGGATGTCTGGGATGCACATTAATAGAGTCAAACCCTCAGTTCTCAAACATCTCCCATCTTGAAAAATTCAGTTCTCAAAACCAAGTTGTTTGTGGAAAAATGTCTCTGTTGTCTAACAAAACCGGTTCTCCATCTGACAACCCTTTCATGCTGGTACCCGTATGATCACTGGCGTCTCTCAGGCGGCAAAGGAGAGAATGCGTAAGCATGAGTCAGTTTTCCACTAACTCTCACATTGTTAGCATGTCAAGAAATTGTGTTGTAAATATATTTGTGGGGGAGTTTTTTGCTTTTGATGCTGCTTATTAAATACATACAGTAAGTCCCCATGGTCCTAGGAAGGTTAGTGATAGCAGCAAAGTGAAAAGGAGAGTTGTGAGGACAACAATAGAGCTTAAAAAAAATAATTGCAAAGTATGATAGAGGTGTTTGCATGTCTGACCTGGCAACCGAGTAAGTCATGGTGAAATCTATGTTAGCACAATTTTAAAACATAAAGAGGCCATCAAGAGTGCTGATGTTGCTAAGGGTGTGAAAGTGCTCACGAAACAACCATCACAGGCAATTGTTGACTTGGATATGAAAAGCAGTTAGCCAGTGACAGCATTTGGGAGGCAATGATATGTGAGAAAGTGAAGATGCTGCATGCTGACCTCCTAAAAGACACCCCTGGAACAAGAGCTGAGAGTGATAAGGGTGGTTTGATACATTTTAGAAAAACAGCATTCATAGTATAGTGAGGCACGGGGAGGCTGTCAGTTCCAACAAAGTAGCTGCTGATAATGTTATGACAGGATTTCAAGAACACACAGAGGCCAACAGATCTGTTCCCCAGCACAGGTTCGGTTGTGATGAGACAGGCCTCTTCTGGAAGAAAATGCCAAAGAGGACCTACATCACACAGAGGAAATCATTGCCACTGAGGAACAGACTCACATTATTGTTGTGTGGGAATGTGAGTGAGGACTCTAAATTGAAGCCTCTACTCGTCTACCTTTCTGAAAACCCACAAGTTTTCAAGAAAAATAATCGCATGAAAAACAAGTTGAATGTGACGTGGCTAATAGCAAAGCTTGGGTAACCAGGCAATTTTTTCCTGAAGGGATTCATGAAGTGTTTGCCCCAAGTGTGAAGGAATACCTGGGTGGGGGGGGGGGGGGGAGACAATGGGCACTCAGGGCACTTCCTGTAATAGACAGTGCTCCTGCCCACCTCCAGGCTTGGCGGCCAGTTGGTGGAGGAGTACAGCTTCATTACTGTCAGGTTCTTACCACCTAACAACTCCTCTCAGCCAGCAGGTCATTTCTAATTTTAAGAAACTTGACACAAAGTTTCAGAGAAGTTTTGAGGTGACCTCTGAAACTAATTTAACCCTCAGGGAATTCTGGTAGGAACATTTTAATATCTTCACTTGCTTGAGGCTCATAGACAAAGCCTGGAGGGAAGTGTCTTCCAGACCATGCAATCAGCCTGGAAGACATTGTGGCCTGAGTCCGTTGCTGAAAGAGACTTTGAAGGCTTTGAGGACAAGCCTGTGATGGCTGTGGAGGATACTGTGCCTCTGGGCAAGTCTGTGAGTTGGAAGTGAATGATGATGATGTGGAGGAGTTGGTGGAGGACCACAACACTGAGCTGTCTGCCCAGGAACTCCAAGACCTTCAGAGGGAGCAGCAACAGACAGTAGCAGAGGAGCGCTTTTCAGAAGTGGAGGAGGGTAGGGAGGATATTCCTACTTCACTAATCAAGGAAATGCTCGAGTCCTAGCCAGTTAGTGGATAGAGCTTCAGCCTGTAGACCAAAGGGTCCTGGGTTCAATTCTGGTCAAGGGCAAATACTTGGTTTCAAGCTCTTCTCTGGCCGAAGCCCTGGTCAGGACTCAAGCAAGAGGCAACCAATCGATTTGTTTCGATATTTCTGTCTTTCCCTCTCTCTTCTACTCTCCCTAAAAATTAATGGAAAAATATCCTCGGATGAGGATTAACAAACAAACAAGAAAAAAAAAAAGAAAAGAAATGCTTGGGAAATGGGGAGAAATGCAACGTTTTGTTGAGAAATATCACGAAGATAAAGAAGTAGCAAATCGAACAATAAACTTGTTCAATGACAATGCTGCAGTGTTTCTCGTCAGGCAAGTGTTAGAACACAAGCAAAAACAAACATCATTGGGTAGGTTTTTAGTGAGAGGCCCAGTGAGCCGGAAGCAAGTTCTAGTGGAGCAAAGAGACGAGAGAGAAAGAACCCCAGAACAGCTACCTGACCTTTCCAAGCAATAACATCCCTCCATCCCTCCTCTCCATAGCCACTCATCAGTAGCTCTCAACATTAAAGTTCTAGTGTGTGCGTAAAATTTCACTTTTAATGTACATTTCATTTCCTTTTTGTTATTTTTCATTTACATTTTATGTCCTTTATTTTTTATTTTTATATTTTTACTGTCCACAGTATTTCATTTATCAAGAGAAACTATTCCTAGCTCAAATATTCATGTTTCATAGTTCGGAACACAGGTCAGTGACAAACTTCCATGGAATTCAACTCAAAAGAAATTCTTTACATTCCAAGATCACTTTGTACTCTGAAAGATACCAGCCTTGCTCATCTCCTGGATCTTTCATGGAATCATAATTTCTGTAGAAATATGCATTTGCCTTCTTTCTTGGTTCAGCGACACCAAACTTAGAGGCAGCTGCAACCCCCAGGGATACAACGATGGCTCCAACAATATGAAATCTCAGACTCTTGGCCAGAAGGCCACACATCTGAGGTTTTGGCAAAGACGGTAGTTATAGTCTTCCCCAACACCAATGTCCATCCTTCCTCTGTCCTTTTTGCTTTAAAAGTGTTTATTTATAAACAGTACTTTAGACATATACTATATACAAGAAAGGTTAACACAATCTTTTGGAGGTCTGGAATGGATTAATTCCATTTACATTTTTTTTAATGGGAAAAATGATTCGGTTTTCGAACAAATCACTTCTCGACAGCCTTCTGGAACAAACTGAGCTCAAAGTTTGAGAACCGAGGTTCCACTCTACTCTCTTGGGTATTAGGGGCAAACAAATCTATAAAATGCAATCCATAACCTTAAGCTGCTCACTCATCCATAATGTGAAATACATATGCAAACATAATTGCAACTCTTAAAGAAGTACAATAATAAAGGTATAAATAAGCCATAGCAGCAGTATGAAGGAGAGTAATGGTTAACTCTGCCTAGGCCCTATGATCAGGGGAGATTTTATGGGAGGACAATTGAGCTGATTTTCAAAGAATGAATTGGAATTCATTGGGCAACCTGTCAGCTGTTCTAGACAAATACCTGTAACTGTATCAAATGTGGTGCTTGTTGGAATATTGGGGTGTATGTAGGAAATGACTGGTAGGTAGGAAGGGAGGGGAAGGACATGGAGAGTCCATACCTTATCCAGGAGTGTAAGTTGGATTCTGTAGGCAATGAGAAGATATTAAACAGCAAAGTCACTTGCTCAAATCACATTAGAAAGACTCTGATGGTCTGGATGGTGGACTGGAGGGAGCAAAACATGAGGCAAAGAGATCAGAGAGGCATCGATAACAATGGCCCAGGCAAGAGGTATTGGGGTGGGAGGGTCTGAATGCAGGAAGTAGCAGTGAAAATGGAAAGGAAGGGGAGGAGTTGAGAGCTATTGTGGACCTCACTGAACGAGAAATAGTGTCCGTGCAGTGGAGCCCAATGGAGCCAGGGCCTGCACAGTCCTTATTGTGCCCTTGTGCACATCAGAAAAGGTTCCTTCTTTTTTTTAATATGTTCTGTTGGAAAAGTGTTTTAATATGCTAATTGTATTAGAACTAGATATTTCATTGCCACCTACTAGAAAATTGTCACGTATACAAATTTTACAACTCTGGGATCAATGGCTATACTTTTAACTTTTTGCTTTAACTTCCAAAAAAAATATCTACAATGTGAATCTTGTCCCTTTTCAATGGAATTCTTGTCAGCCTCAACACCCTGGTTAGATATAATGTAATAGGCAGCTAAATATATAGGCTCAGGGACAGATGATAGGATTGATAGTGAATAATGAGGTCTTAGAGATTGCCCTGAATGTATAGATTGAAAAAAGACATCCAAGATAAGACCCTGGGAAATACTAAGCTTAGAGGAATATTTGGAAACAAATGAAACAATAAAAGAAATCTTGAAAATGTCTTCTTCCTTGGCTTCAAGGACAAGCAGTCCTCAATTTAAATATGTTGATAGTCACACAACTCCCATCAGTGTACTTCATACAGCGACTCCTCCAACTTGCCTTTCCTGTGCCAAGTTCATATTTTGTGCAGCTGTCCCTAAATCAACATAGTGATACTGCCTGCCAGTCAACAATAGCTCAGTTGTTTGTAGAACAGTGGTGCTTGGACTGTTATTTTAATACTTGATCCTTATTCTAGAGAAATGAGAGAAGACCCAAAAAAGAATATGCTACTACTAATGATAAGAAGCTCGGGTCTCAAACTAATACAACTTAGACCATGGTGGAAATAATTAGTGCTAAGAAAACCATAAATCTTTAGCCTCGGTGGCTGCTCATTGGATTTTGTTTGTGAGTTCACTTGTGAAAAGGAACAAGGAGAATATGAAATGAAAGACACAGAACCAACACTGGAAATTCATGTTGAACATGGAGGTCTAATTCATTTTTCTCTTTGGGAATATAACTTTCCTCCTGTTAGACTTAAGTAGGCTCAACGTTCCCCTCTCCCAGTGATTAGGTGCCTAATTCCTTTTCCTTCTGTTGCCTACCTCACAATTCTCCAGAGTTCTGTCCTTTCACAGCTCACCTCTGTGCACTCTCCTTCATACATCTTGCAATTCTCGTTTCCAACTATGAGCTTATTGTAACAACCCCGATGTTTAGCGGGGTGCCTGGAAACTGGAGGCAGAACTATAACTTCCTGGGCCTGCAGCCCAGAGAGCACATTCCGAATGGAAGGTGTCACCTAAGGAAGGTTAAACTTCCTTGCTGCTTCCTCTTGAGTTACAGGAAAAGCCTCCATTTAGTGTGGAGTTTTCATTTTTTTACCTCTTTTCTTGTAATTCCCTTCAGTTATGCAGCTTTCAGAAAAGCCTGACACCAGGGAATAGCCTACCTGTGGTGACAGGACGTGAAGAGGCCAGAGTAAGAAACATACTTATCCACATTCGCCCTCTGGGTGCCCACTGGAAGGGAGCAGTGCCCTCTGCACGGGGAGGGACAGGGCAGAGCTCACCAGATGGACTGTGCAGAGTGGAAGAGCCAGGGAGAGCACCCACACTGGGCGGGGCCCTCAGGGAGGTGCAACATCAAACCTCCCTTTCCCCAAGATAGACCAGAGGGGACCTTGGGGGACAGAGCTGACTGACCCTTGGGGTAAAGATATTACAGACACAATACACACTTTTCCTTGACTTTAGATGTAATAGTCCAGAGCAGATGAGTTATTTGAAAAGATTGAAGTGAGCCTAATTTTCTTTTATATCACCAGATTTGAAACTCAATACAACTGATACTCACACCATGTTATTCCAAATAAATTGGTAAGGTAGTTTTTTCTTCTTTTTTTAAATGTAACTAAACAACATGTATTTGTTTTTCACTAAGACTTTATCTTAGCCCATAATTAAACTGTGTCACTACCCTCACCTCAACTTGAAGAAGGGTTAGTACAGTGAATGTTATAAAGCAGATATGAAGGATTGGAATCAACATTAACTGACAAAGAAAAACTTCCTTCTGAGTCATCATAACAATGTTTAAGTAAAAGAGAGAGAGAGAGAGAGAGAGAGAGAGAGAGAGAGAAGGAGGAAGAGAGAGAGAGAGAGAGAGAGAGAGAGAGAGAGAGAGAAGGAGGAAGAGAGAGAGAGAGAGAGAGAGAGAGAGAGAGAGAGAAGGAGGAAGAGAGAGAGAGAGAGAGAGAAAGGGGTGACGGGAGTTCAGATTGAACAAGATCTTCACATATCATCTAACACATTCAATCCTGGCTAGAGTGTATGAAAATGGAAACAGGATTACTCTAATACAAAACTTCCACTACAGATAGCTGTACACACTGTGTTCCAAGCCCACCCACGACCCCCAAATGCTTCCAACACAACTACTTCCTGGCCTGTTGGGCCTGTCGACGAAGGAGCACCTAGATCTTCTCTTTAAGCCAATCTTTGTTGTAAGGCTGGTGTGTCTGGGTATCAGCTTGGTAAACAAGACAGCTGAGGTCTGCCAGATCACCAATAAAATCAAACAACTGGCTGATATCCTATGTGATAGAGGGGCTGTTGGGATTCATTCTCTTCAGATGCTCTTCCTACATTTTACAAACACCTTCCCTGCATTCATTCACTGATTCACAGTCAGCGTAAGTTCTGCCTCTGGTCTCTTGGTAGGCTGTACCAGCAAAATGGTGTGAGACATCGCACCAAACTCTCCCTGCAGCCGCCGACGCCACACCGCCACACGCGAGCTTAACCCGGTAAGGTAGTTTTAAAATGTGATTTCTTATATGGGATGCCTAAGGTCTTTACTTTGTGATGATACAGCATCCTGAAACCAAACTGAGCAGAAAAAATAAGACCATGAATTTCAAAAGTTTCCATGATGATCCCTTACTCTCGCAGGGCTCATTTATGAAAAACATTTCCCCACAATAGAGTGTAGGTTGATTTTAAAGGCAGCTTTCATGATTGACAGATGATTGGCTGCAGTTGTAGGAGAATTAAATTACCAACCAATAGGAAACCAGATTAAATGTTGTAATTGCATATAGATGGGCTTAGGACTGTCAAAATGGATAGAAGTGCTGCCTTATGTGATCTTGCTTAAATGTTTAAATGTGATTAGGGCTAACATATGACACAAGCTAATAATGACACTTAACAATTCAGAGCTTTGCACTTAAAGATCTCTGCCCAGACCTGGGAAACGTGAGCAGAGTATGGGGTGTGTGTGTGTGTGTGTGTGTGTGTGTGTGTGTGTGTAAGGAAGTGCAAATGCTGTAAGTAGGTTTGAAATTAATTGATAAAAGGCTGGAGAAATTCTTTGGCTTTGTTTTTCTTAGCAATGTCTCATGAGCACAGGCATAACTTGTCAGATAGCCTTGGAAAATGTGTCCATTATTTTGCAATAAAAAGAATGGCATTGTTTGCTGTCCTTCCATGGGGCTATGGCAAGGGGCGTGGGAGTCTGCAGGGAGAGCGCCTGAGCAGCCTCCCGGGTTGAGAGGAGGAGGAATGGCTGCAGCCTGTGACTCTCTCCAGAAACTCTTCTGCAGCAGGAGAGTCCTCATGACTAACTCATCCAGGAGTCCCAGGGCATTTTGTTACCATCTTTCCAAATAACCAATGCCAAGTATCGACCAGGATTAGGGGAGTGGTCATGCAAACCCCCCTTCAGTTACTCTGACCCTCTTTTTCTTTTAAAATTGATTTCAGAGAGACAGAGGGAGAGAGAAACATTAATCAATTGTCTCCCATATGCAACCCAACCGGGGATCAAACCCGAAACCTGGATGTGTGCCCTGATCAGGAATCGAACCCATGACCTTTTGGTGCACAGGATGATGCTCTAACCAAATGAGCCACACTGGTCAGGTCTCTATTATTATCATCATCATCATCATCATCATTAATCTTCTGTTTTTGTCTTATTCAGTCATCTGGCACTTATTATATCCCCCCCCCCAATTCAGTTTATACTTAACATTATTTTTATTAGTTTCAGGTGAACAACATAGTGGTTAGATAGCCATATACTTTACAGAGTGGTCCCCCTGATATTTCCAGTACCCAACTGGTACTGTACATAGTTATTACAATACTAGAGGTCCGATGCATGAAATTCGTGCAAGAGTAGGCCTTCCTTCCCCTGGCTGCCAGCACCGGCTTCCCTCTGGCACCCGGGACCCAGGCTTCCCTCACAGCCCCAGCTTCGTCTGGAAGGTCATCTGGAAGGACATTTGATCTAATTAGCATATTACAGTTTTATCATTATAGATTATTGATTGTATTTCCTAGGCTGCGCTTTACCTTCCTGTGACTATTCTGCAACAACCAATCTGTACTAGTACTTCTCAATCCCTTCACCTTTTTCTCAAACCCTTCACTGAATAACCCAGTGCCCCAACCCCCAACTCCTCTGACAACTGTCAATCTGTTCTGTGTCTATGATTTTGTTTCTGGTTTGTTTGTTTATACTGTTCTTTATTTCGTTAATCCTCACCTGAGGATATTTTTCATTGATTTTTAGGGAGAGTGAAAGAGAGAGGAAAAGACAGAGAGAAACATCGATGTGAGAGAAACACATCAATTGGTTGCCTCCTGCACAGACTGGGGAAGAGCCTGCATCCAGCGTTCTTGCCCTGGACTTAAGATTTGCTAAACATTGCTCATTTTCAAAAATCAATTTTATTGAGATAGAACTTCTAACTTCAAAAATAGATCTTTAAAACACTCTGTAATTCTGTAGAAATGGTAGAAAACTAAAAGCTACATTCTGCATAAACTGAAATATCACCTTCTTGAAAGTCAGGGAAAGGACACACCTTGGAGATGGGTCTAAATTGCAGGGGCAAAAATCAGCCTCTTAAGAGTTAAAATTATAAAACAGAAATCATAAGGCAACAGCTTTGTGGGCAGCCTCAAGATTGCTATAATTATTAGGTAAGCTTGCTAAGGTTGGTAGTTAGAAATTCTCACCTAGTAAATAATGCAAATAATAATACTATGAGAATACTCAGCTGCCAGATATCTGAAATATGTCAGAGGAAGGACTCTAATGAAAATGAAACACCTTATATTTATGACACACTAAGGTTTTAAAAGATCTTTCATTTACATTCATCTTATTTGATTTGATCTCCACAAAACACTCCCTGCTGCCGGTAGACCAGGAATCATTCTTCTCATTGGAACTCAGAGAGGTTCTAGGTTACTAGGCTGCAAAGTGGCAGGGAACAGTCCCCTGGGAAGCAGGGGTTAGGGCAGCCGTGGGCAAACTATGGCCCGCAGGCCGGATCCGGCCTGTTTGAAATGAATAAAACTAAAAAAAAAAAAAAAAAAAAGACCGTACCCTTTTATGTAATGATGTTTACTTTGAATTTATATTAGTTCACACAAACACTCCATCCATGCTTTTGTTCCGGCCCCCCCCCCCCACTCCCGTCCAGTTTAAGAACCCATTGTGGCCCTTGAGTCAAAAAGTTTGCCCACCCCTGGGTTAGGGTCAGGGCCATGCATACATGGCATTGTCTATTTTTTTAAATCCTCACCCAAAGATATGTTTTTATTGATTTTTAGAAAGAGGGAGAGAGAGAAAGACATTGATGTGAAAGAGAAGCATCCATCTTTCAAATTCTGGGGATCAAACCCGAAACCTTTTGGTGCACTGGATGACGCTTCAACCAACTGAGCCACCTCGCCAGGGCATCATTGTCTATTTTGAATTAGAGAGTTTACATCATATAAATGCCCAGGCCTGCTCAGAACTGATGCAAGCAGAAGAAAAACAGAGAGGGGATGAGCACTTTAACACAATTTACAGATCACTGCCTTTCTTGCCAACAAGAAAAGTCCCAAATCTTGAGGAATGGACGTGGAGGAGGGTGAGGGAAGGAGCGATGCTGGTGACAGGTTCTGTCCCTGGGAGATGGGAGTCACACCATCATGGCTGTGAAAAATGAATCATGTCTTTTCTATCATATCTTCCCACAGGCTTTCTGGGAAGCTTGTCATTGAGGATACAATTGAGATGACTGTCCTTTTTGGTAGCTTAGCATTTTCTGGAGGGAAGAGTGTAATTTGGAGATTAAATGGAAAATTAAAATGAAAACTAAATGTGTGTATGTTGCTTTTGTGGGCTGTGTTCACCTTGATAGGCGGTCAGCACAGCCAGCCTAGTTGAGGGAGAAAATGTCAGATTTGGTTGCAAATGTGTAAAGGCAAGCATGTCAAACTCGCAGCCCTCAGGCCATAACAAATATTTTTGTGGCCCAGCCAATATAACGGTATATAAGAAACGTTTTAATAAAAATTTCGTAACTGCTGAAACCGGTTTGGCTCAGTGGATAGAGCGTCGGCCTGCGGACTGAAAGGTCCCAGGTTCGATTCCGGTCAAGGGCATGTACCTGGGTTGCGGGCATATCCCCAGTAGGAGATGTGCAGGAGGCAGCTGATCGATGTTTCTCTCTCATTGATGTTTCTAACTCTCTATCTCTCTCCCTTCCTCTCTGTAAAAAATCAATAAAATATATTTTAAAAAAAAATTTCGTAACTTAATTTTTACCATATCCCTGTTATACATAATTATTAATAACAAACTACAATGTTCGCTAATGAGTGATGACTATAATCTTGTTGCATTAATTTCCCTTGCACACCTTAATGCACAGGTGCACCATTTCTCTCCACTAATATTAGCAGCGAATATTTTAGCAGCCAATGGCCATGTCATTAATCTTGGACTGACTTGTTTGGTGTGCGCAACAGGAAATATTTCGCTTTTGGAAAACAATAAAAATAGGTTTATTTGCGTTACACTTATTAATTTGTGCAGTTATTCAGTGTTTGGTTAATGTTCAAGAAAAAATATTAATTTTTATTAAAATGTTCTATTATTTTATGTTAACGATTACTCATTTACTTCAGCCCTTTGTATTCAGCATGTCTCTATCGAAATAAACCTACGTTTCTATGAAAATTGAAGCTTTTGTTTTTTTGCGGCCCACATAAACGTAAACCTTGTGTATTTGGCCTGTGTTAGCCTTTGAGTTTGACATGCTTGGTGTAAAGGAGTGATCCTTTTAATCCCGCCTTTCGTGCTGGGTCTGGCTCTTCAAATTAGCAGCTGGGCATCTAAACGGCACCTCTCGTGCATCATTATTTTAAAACTTCATTGAAGCAGAGTTATGGTGAGTTATGGTCCTTGTCTTCCAGATGAGAGAGCTTCAGGCCACGGCTGAGGGCACACACTGCCGGGCTTCTCGCTCTCTCCACTTCGTCACGAGATGGACCCGCTCAGTCTATAGATGGGGGCAGAGTAGCTGATGTGGTTTCTCACTGGCTTCTTGTTAAGAAGCTGACCAGTCATTTCATTTTGCTTGTACTGGAGGCTTTTCCAGGACGTGGGAGAGTCCTGGGCAAGTTGAGACAATCGGTCACCCTACTTATGTTTCCAGAAGTCCTCATAGGAGTTTCTTCAAGAGCCACATTGAGGGCTAAAACTTTTTAGGAGTGCACAGTTATATATGTATAGCATTTGCCAATAATTTCCTTCTACTCAAAAAATATTGGTAGACATTTAAAATTTTAACTTTTTGCTATTCTCCTAAGATTATCATTTTGATTGTTTTTCTTCTTCCTTGTTGTTGTCTCAAATCCACAAAGGGTAATGGATGGAATGGAAATAGAAGAAAAAAAATTAATAAAAGAAACTGGCTCCCATTTTTAAAATGTGGTCTTGGTTGTAGTGTGCTGAGGACTGATCTGTAGGAGTCATTCTCAAACATGAACATTGTGGTAGGCAGCCTGCAAGGCAGCCTCAACGACTCCTACCTCTTCGTATTCATGATCTTGTGTAATTCTCTTCCTTTGAGTGTAATTCCCTTCCTTTGGATTTGTCTTGGGAAGTCTCCCTCCCCATCCACCCCCACACCCCATCCCTGGCTCTGGGGAAAGCCAGTAGCCATGTGGTGAGGAACTGGTGTTTCCAGCGGGTAGCCAGCACAGACTTGAAGCCTGGAAAGGCCACATGAGTGACCTGGGAGGCGGATTCTCTAGCACCAGCAGAGCCATGAGCTGCTGCTGCTTGTTCCCACACCTGGTGCAGCATCTCGAGACCCTGAGCCGGTGTCACAAAGCTAAGTCCTTCTCAAGTTCCTTACAAACTGTGACATAAGAGATGGCTGCTTTCGGTCTGTGTTTATTTGTTCAGAAGCAAGAGATAACCAATGCAAATATGTATCAGAATCACCTAGACAACAACTTGATAAAAATGCTTATTTCTGGCCCTAACTGGTTTGGCTCAGTGGATGGAGCGTCGGCCTGTGGGCTCAAGGGTCCCAGGTTCGATTCCAGTCAAGGGCATGTACCTTGGCTGCGGGCATGTACCCAGTAGGGGATGTGCAGGAGGCAGCTCATCGATGTTTCTCGCTCATCGATATTTCTAACTCTCTATCCTTCTCCCTTTCTCTCTGTAAAAAAAATCAATAAAATATATTTTACTAAAAAAAAAAAAAATGCTTATTTCTGGGTCCCAACCCTGGAGATTTTATTCAGTAGGTGTGGCCTGAAGTCTTTGCCTTTTTACCAGGAATCCCAGGAGAATCAGAAGTACACAGCTTTCTACTTGAGAGCACACGGTGAGAATAAATACTCCCTGGAAGGCCTGTCAGAAGGGAAGACTGCAAGGGGGTGTGGGAGCCAGATAACATACAGGACACCAGTTATATTTGAGTTTCTGATAGTGAATAAAAAGTGTTTTAATGTAAGTATGCCCCATGCGATCTTCAGAAAGTACTTGTACTGAAACATTATGTTAAATTCAAATTTAACGGGGCGTTCTATATTCCTATTGGCTAAACACCATCCAGAGGGAAGGCCCAACTGGAAGTGAAGGGTGGCCTTCTTTTGTGGATGGCAGGATTTTCATCCCTGGGGGCTGCAAGCTGACCAGCTGGGCCCTGCCCCTCCCCCACCCGGCAGGCAGGCCGCAGACGGAGGGCCCTTGGACTGTCTCCTTGGAGGGTTTGGGGAGAGTTGCTCAGGAAGTCCTCCCACACGGCCCTGCCTGTATGGATGCTGACCTGGTAGGCGCCACCATGGCACTGGGACCTGCTTCCTTGGGTGCTGTTGGCACCAGCCCTTTGCCGAGCAGTGAATGACTGCCACTTTTCTCCCACATCCCTCCGGGCACTCAGCCACATGCAGCTGCTCATAACAAACGTGTGCGTTTCTTATTCTGAGTGTATCTGAGTCTCTGATGGGTTCTATCCGTTGCAGCTCTCAGCCCTGTGAAAAGGATGGTTCCAGAAACACTCATTCCTCAATGACAGGTTTTAAGGAACTCAGGCCAGCCCAGGTGTGTGGCTCAGTGGTTGGGTGTCATCCCATGCACCAGGAGGTCACCGGTTCAAATCCTAGTCAGGGTAGTCCATCGATATTTCTCTCTCATCTATGTTTCTATCTCTCTCTCCCTACCCCTCTTTCTCTAAAAATCAATAAAAATGTATTTTTTTTAAACAGGCACAAAAAAACCCACATATTTTTAAAAAAAGTATTCAGGATTTTACTTATTTTGTACATGCTTTCTTATCACAAGGAACGGTCTTAATTTTTATGTGTTTCTTTTCAACTGCGAAATATCTTCCCAAAAAAGACAAAGAATGAGGGGCGGGGGTGCAGTGGGGGAGAGAGATTGGCTAGGTGGACTGAAATGCTTAAGGCAGGGATGGAAGATAAAGGCTCAGAAATGTGCAGCTATGATAGAATCTGAGCCTTGTGCTTTGAAATCAAACACTGAGAGTGAGGTCACGTCATTCTGGGCTCCAGTTCAGCCTCGCCCCGGGGCCTGCCGGGCTGCAAGCCCAGAGGAGAGAATTCATCTGATTCTCTCCCAGGGAAACGGGGAGGGGTCTGAGCTTTGAGGAGGAAGGGAACAGGATCTCTATCTGCCTGGAGCCCCACAAGGGCTCTAGGAGAACTTGGGGTGCTGCATAGGCCAGCATGGTTAAAACAACACATTTGGAAAGTAGAAATCCAAGGATGATGGTGCCATTTCCAATCTTGTATGTCAGGAAGAATCCCACAGGAATCGCCTGGTGCCGGGCCCAGCCCTGTGGCTGACTTGGGCGGCTTGAGAATAAATACAGTGGCTCTCGACTCACAAGATGGCACACAGCCGGAAGGGCCCTTGGTAATCCAGTCCAGGCTTTTTTCACAGAGAAGAATCCACACTCCCACTTCAGCCTTCGCTTTGGCCTCTCTGGGGATCTGAAAAAATTAATACACCTCAGTGTTATTGCGAGCATTCAGTGCAATGTGCATATAGAGCAGGACGCTTAGCACTCAATAAGGGGGAGATGTTGTTGTTATCTCACCACATCTGTGCGTGTAGGCGTGTGGTGGTAATGTTGGGGACGGGCGTGTTTCAGGGTCCTCGGCCGGGCACTACAGGAGAATTATACAGCAGCTGGACACCGGCAATTGGAGCAGAATGAAGTAGAGGCAGCCCGGCTGGTGTGGCTCAGCTGGTTGAGCTTTGACTCATGCACCGAAGGGTGGCCGGTTTGATTCCCAGTCAGGGCACATACTCAGGTTGGGGGTTCAATCTCTAGTCGAGGCGGCAACCAATCAGTGTTTCTCATATCGATGTTTCTCACATTGGTGTTTCTCTCCCTCCTTCTCTCTCTAAAACCAATAAGAACATATTTTTTAGAGAGTAGATGCAAAGAATAACTGGGACGCTGTTACAGCACTTCAGGAAGCAGATGGCGAAGGCCTGAGCTGGGCAGTGCTAGCAAAGGCAGGAGAAAAGCAGCACATGTGGGAGTCCCCAGAGAAAACAAGTCAGGCTGAATACGACGGTGGGGAACAGGGAGCACAGGGTGGATTCTGATCTATCTCTACCCATAGCTGCCTGGCCTCAAGACCCTGAGTCGTTCGGAGCCTCTGTTTTTCACCTGCAAAATTCGGACAGTATTACTGTCCCCCCCGCTCCTGGATTACTGAGGTCAGCGATTTAGCATACAGCACAGGGCTGCCTCTTCCTGGGGGTGCTCAGCAACGTGTGTTCCCTTCCTCATCTACTCTTCTCTGTACCGCACCTCCTGTGTTGTGCCACAAGGAGGAAAGAGGGGGAGAGGGCCAAACAATGACATCTACTAGTATGTTCTAGGTGGTGACATTAAACAGATGGGAAAGGTTAGAAAGGGGGCTAGTCAGAAAGGGAAGATAGGGTTGATTTTTAAATTTGGAATTTGAAGTGATGGTAATGGTGGCTGATACCCAAGGGCTGAGAGATGGCGACAGGGGCCCGGGGGCAGGAGTCCTCAGCAGGGACACTGGGGGTGTTCACGCCACAGGTGTCTCTTCATTCCTAGAAACGGAGCAGAGGCCATGGGTAAGGTGGACAAGCAGAGCTGAGGCCTTTGGGCTTAATCATAAAGACTCTAAAGATGAAGCTGACCGGGCGTCACTGGCCAGACCACAGGACCCCTGGAAAGCTGGGCCCCCGCCTGAAGGTAACGGCACCAGCACCAACCCCTGGCTGCTCAGGTTTCAGGTTTCCATTCATTCTGAGTCGACAAGAGCATGGAGGCTGGTGTCAGAACCCACTGCTTCTGTTTTCATTGTGCATCAACGTGTGTCTGTGGGTCCCCTGGATTGTTAAGCCCGGGAAATAGATGTATTTTCTCCAACCTTGTATTATCAAACAGGCTTCCTGCTGAGCTAGGCCAGAAACAACCAAACACAAAGTCACCTCTTCACAATGACTGAGTTCCTCCCAGAGGCCAAGGTGCCTGGCACACACAAGGGCTCGGTGTTTGTAGAACAGGCATTGAAGGAAGTCACAGGAACCTGAGGAAGAAGTGACCAGAGCATGCCCGTGAGCTACTGGTGAGAAACTGGCTGGCATGATGCTGGATCTTTTTAAAAAAATACATATTTTTATGGATTTCAGAAAAGAAGGGAGAGGGAGAGATAGAAATGATGAGAAAGAATCACTGATCAGCTGCCTCCTGCACACCCCACTCTGGGATTGAGCCCACAACCCAGGCATGTGTCCTGACCAGGAATCAAACCATGACCTCCTGGATCATAGGTCGACATTCAACCAGGAGCCACGCTGGCCAGGCATGATGCTGGATCTTGATTAGACCCCTGGTCTCAGGTAAGGGTCTCCCAGCTGCCCACTTCCTTGGAGAGAGTGGGGTTGAGTCATGGCTCCTTACAGTAGCTGATCCCAGCAGAAGGGCAGCATGGTTAGAGCGGGAGGTCTCTCCCTTGCTAGTTCTATGAGCTTGGCAGTCCTGTAGCCTCCTGCACCTCAGTTTCCCCCTTTGAGCAGTAGCTAGAACTACCAGTTTCCTGGCAGAGTTTAAGTGAGCCGTGAGAGCACCGTGTTTAACATGGAACTCTGACGGTGAGCTCAGTGCTGTGTTCCAGGCCCATCCCCTTTGTCCTTAGGGAACGGATTTATGTCAGCTGTTTCCTCGGCTCAGGAGCAGCATTCGGGAGGGCAGCAGTAAGAAAGTGAACCCTGTTTCCCATCTGTAGTGGCTTGAATTGTGGCTCCCCCTGAAACAGGCCAAGTCCTAATTCCAAGGACCTGCGGACGTGACCCTATTTGGAAACAGAATCTTGGCAGATGTGATTAAGTGAAGGGTCTTTAGATGAGACCTTCCTGGGTTTAGGGTGGGCTCAGAGTCCAATAACTGATGTCCTTGTAGAGAAAGGATAGGGACTTGCAGGCACAGAGGGGAGGCCCTGTGAAGACAGGCAGGTGGGCGCCGTGTGAAGACAAGCTGAGGAACGCCAAGGGTTGCCAGCAGCCCCTAGAAGCCCGGAGAGAAGCCTGGGACAGATTCTCCCTCAACGTCCAGAGGAGCCAGCCCTGTCAAGAGCCTTGATTTGGGACTTCTGTCCTCCCTAAGGAGCCACTTTTTGTTGTTTCAAGTTATTAAGTTTGCTGTAATTTGTTAGGGCAGCCCTAGGAAATTAACACACCGTTCAAGTTGAGGAGTCTTGGCAAGAGGGCCTGGCAGTCCGCTGGGTCACTTGGCGGTTCCCAGGCCCATCCGTCCTTAGGACCATAGTCTCCCTTCACTGTCAACACTCCCTTTGTCAGCTTGTGGCACAGAGCTGCTCAGCAGCAGCATCGTATTTTGACACGGGCGTTCCTTTCTCAGAAGCTAGTTCTGCACACCCCCACACATGAAAACAGCGAGAGCTCAGTGCCCCGGTCCTCACACAGGGCTGCCCATTAGGATTGCCTGGGGAGTTTCTGAAGACCCCACAGCTAGGCTGCAACTCATACATATTAAAGCAGAAGCTGAGTGTCAGTTTTTCAAACTCCTCAGATGCTTTTAATATGCAATCAAATCCAAAGCCAGTGGCTTAAAGGCCCTTCTCCCTCCCTGGCAGCCAGACCAGGAGAAGCCGGGAGGGAGGGAGCTAGAGGCCCAACACTTGCAGCCAGGCCTGGGTGAGGGCCTAGGAGTGAGTGAAGAAGACAGAATCTGGATTCTAAGGAGGCCATCTACTCCCAGAGCAAATAGAAGTGGTTACTTTCTTTGGGGTTCAGTTTCCTCACCTGGAAGATGCAGTATTGGGGGAGGATGATCGTGAGGCTCCCTCCTGGAGCCCCTGACATTGGTGAGGTCAAGCTCAAGGCTCTCAGCTGAGAAATCCTGGCCACGCAGAACAGCCTCCATAACCCAGTGAACTAGAAAAGCACCAGGCCCTCCCCGCTCTGCCCGGGGATGTCATGAGACAGAGTTTGGTAAAGTCAGAAGCAAGATGAGAACTGGGTGCTCTAAGGGATGCCGAGTAATGCATGCTGCTTGCCCCAGTTTCCTTTAGTTCAGCAAATCTTATGTATGTTAGCACCTGATAAAGACAGGACAGGACGCTCTGCATTGGAAACACAAAGACAGATAAGCTGTTCCTGATACTGTGGGACTCCTGACCTTGGTATAAATTTGAGCGTTTTATCCCAAATGAGAAAGCGGAGTGATTTTGTTTTGGGATGAACCCACCGGGAAAAATGATGGAGTATCAGAGCACCTCTTTGCCTTCAATTCCCAGATTCACATCTCTTCAGGGCTGTGACAAGTATTAGTGCTGTTCACCAACTAGATCCTGTTTTACTTCTCCTGAGCGCACAGTAGGATCATAGTTCCCAAGCCCCTTAAGTCAAGTGTGGCCATGAGCCTTCCTTTGCCAGTGAAAGGAGAACACCATGATAGCTTACTTCCTCACAAAGCCTTAAGGACCAGCACATGGCTCCTGCATGGTCCTTTACTCTGCGTGTAACCAGCAACACTCCTGATGGAGGCACCTTACTGACCTATGATGGACATGTAGTGTGAGCAAAAAACAAAATTCTGTTGCTTTAAGCCATGGAGGTTTAAAAAAAGGTATATTACAAAAATTTTCAAACATACCTGTATAAAAAAACAGACAATAATATATCAAAATTGCTATACCCATTACTTAGCTTCAACAATGATCAAGCTATAAGCCTCTGTGATTTGGGGTTTGCTTGTTAATACAGCACAACCTAGACGACTCCTGCTAAAAGCAAGAGGAAAGGGTGTTATTTTATAGAAATGCTGAATGAGTGACAAGTAGGCAAAGAGAGTGGAAACAGAATTGATGAGATCTGATTGTTATGCCTTATTTTTTAGTGAGATCATTTCTGTTTTTCTAATATTATAATTGAACGGCAATTTGGATTTTTCTTGTAGGAGCTGCCTTCCATGTTACTTATTTTCCTCTAGAAATCTAAGCACATCTAGAAACCAGAAGCTCGAACGGTTTGTCAAGTCCACTGGAATGGTGTGCTAGGGGCAGACTGCGGCATGGAAAACTTACTCAATGTGGGGGAGGGCCTGCGGCATGGAAGGGTGACGGAATGTGGGAGGGGGAGGGCCTGCGGCTGGGAAAAAAAAAAAGGTTACCGGTTGTGTCAGGGTCAGGAACCGTGGCGGAGAAAAATTGCTAGATTGTCTTAGAAAAACAATGTGTTATGATATGCTCCAGCCAGGTGTGACTCTGCTTACCTCCCCTTTGTGCTTATGAACTTTTTGTGAACTTCTAAGGAACAGCTAATGAAATGCTTTGTAGTTTTTTCCTTTTTTTTCTCACACTGTGTAGTTCTGCAATAAAAGATCTTGCTGCACCCTTGGTCGGCACCACATGCTGCTAGGCTCCCAGAGGGGGAGGGACGTGCTGTGGTCAGCTGGCCAGCTTAATAAAGGCTCTTAAATTTAAATTCTGAGTCGGTGGTCTATCTCGTTGAGCTAACCCATAACATTGGCAGCAGAACTAAAGTTAATTGCCTGCTTCCACGTAAACGCTAACAAGCACCATTAAACTTTTGGAAAATGTGATTATTTTCGTTTTAATATTTTTTAGAAAGGGCTTTCCTACTGAATTATTTCTGGAATGTGTGCATGCATGTAAACACAAACCCGAGTTTTTCCAAATCTACACTCAATTGTATTACAGCAGTCTGATGGATTCATTTAACAAATGACATGAAATCAACTTTATTTCACAAAATTAGTCCATATGCCCTACTTATCCACCATGTCTGATTTTGTTTTCGTTCAACGCAACTGAATTCTCTGTAACTGCTCCACCACTTATTAGGGAGGTGAACCTGGGCAAGTCAGCCCCTGCAGGAGCCTCCGTCTCCTTCCTCGTCACTGGAAACGTCTCTGTCTGTTGTCCCAACCGGAGAACAACCCAAATCTGTTGTTCAAGGATCTGGGAGGAGCACAGGGCCTTCTGGAGATGCCAGCGCGGGGGCGGGGGGGGGGGGGGCGGGGGGGAGCGGAGGCGGGAAAGGGGCGGGGCAGCGAAGGGGGCGGAGCGGTTCCCGCATTTCTGCAGGAATTTTTGCCTTTAGGCAGCTTTCAGGAGGAGCCAGGAAGTTTTGCCAGTTTTCTTTTCTTCTTAAAGCTGTTAGGCGTCTGTTCGGGTCGCCGAAGGAGCGAAGGAGGAACTGCACGAGGCCGAAAGAGGTAAAGGATTAAAAATGTGTGAGGTCATCTAGAAAGTAGATGGGCTGAGCCCCTACATGGTGCCGCACCCAGAGATCGGGGGGTCAGAGTTTTTAAGGACTCGAGGGGGCTTTTCCGTGGCGGGGATTCTCCGGGCGGGTCCGGCGGGGCGGTGACTGGTCTGAGGAAAGGGAATGTGGTCTGAGCGGAAGGGAATGTCGGCTGCAAAATGGTCTGAGGGCCAGTTTCCCAGGGGAGGGCTATCTATTTGATTATTTGATCAGACCTCACGTGCACGAGGCCAAAAGTGGTAACGAATTATACATTTATTAGATCATCCTCATCCGGAAAGCAGATGGGCTCAGGCCCCAAATGGTGCCAGCACCCGGGGACGGGGGAGGCAGAGGGTTCAAAGGGCTCTACAGGGGCTTTTCCTGCGGGAAATTCTCTGGGCCGGTCAGGACCGTGGGCAAGGATGGGACGGAAAGTGACTGGTCTGAGCAAAGGGCCTGTGGTCTGAGCGGAAGGGACGGTCAGTTGCCAAATGGTCTACGGGACTGTTTCCCGGGGCGGGGGTGTCGCTGCGGTGGTTTGATCAGACCTGACAGAGTTTAGGGAGCTGAAGGTCCGCGTGGCCTCGTGGAGGTAAAAGTTGCAGGATGCTGAGAATGGGGCTGTTTGGTGGAATGGCGGACGTTGGTCTCAGCCCGAGTGCATCCCCTCAGCTCTCAGCGCAGCTCCTCCGGCGGTGGGAGCCGGTCTCAGTAGCGACACCACAGTGTCCAGTGGGGAGACGGGGCCTGTGCTGTGTGCGCCGCCTGCCTCCGTTTGTGCCTCTGCCTCCTGTGTCTCACTCGCAGGCCGGTGTCGCTGCCGCTGACTTTCGGAGGCAACTCCCATAGGCGGCCTGGGGAACAGCAAGTGCCTTCTCCCCCGGAGCCACTCTTTTGTAGTTCATTCTGGCCACACAGGGACCTCAAGGTGCAGAGTTGTTGTTCCTTAGGGGCACTGGTTCCCATGCAGCCAATAGCCCAACAAAACCGTAACTGGTGGCTTGCCCCCTGAGAAGGTAAGTTTGCATGTATTTCTGTGGTTTTGAAGGTATTTGACTGAACGAGTCTCTCCTCTCTGCTCTTCTTTTTTTTTTTTTTTTTTTTTAATATATTTTATTGATTTTTTACAGAGAGGAAGGGAGAGAGATAGAGAGTTAGAAACATCGATGAGAGAGAAACATCGATCAGCCGCCTCCTGCACATCTCCTACTGGGGATGTGCCCGCAACTCAGGTACATGCCCTTGACCGGAATCGAACCTGGGACCTTTCAGTCCGCAGGCCGATGCTCTATCCACTGAGCCAAACCGGTTTTGGCATCTCTCTGCTTTTCTTTCCTAGGTTCCCTAGCGATGCCGGTGGAGATGCACAGCCAGGGCCAGGACCGCTGTGTCCTCACCTGCACTGAGTGCAAGCAGCAGGTGGAGACAGGCTGGCACTGCCCCGGGTGCGAGGGCTACGACCTTTGCATCAACTGCTACAACACCAAGGGCCACCCCCACGAGATGGTGAAGGTGGGGCTGGGCCCGGATGGAGAGGCCGAGGTGGGCGATGAGGGCGGCAACCAGGGGCAGCGCCGGTTGAGGAGCCTCCGGGAGTTGCGGCGCCTGGCCATCCAGCGCTGCATCCAGTCCCTGAGGCACGCCCGCCAGTGCCGTGACGCCAACTGCCCGCAGGTGTCCTGCCAGAAGATGAAGCGTGTCGTGGAGCACACCAAGGGCTGCGAGCGCAAGACCCATGGAGGTTGTGGCGTGTGCAAGCAGTTCATCGCCCTTTGCTGCTACCATGCCAAACAATGCCAAGAAAGCCCATGCGCCGTTCCCTACTGCCTCCACATCAAGCAGAAGCTCCACCAGCAGGAGTTGCAGTACCGCCGGCAGCACGCCTAGCTCATGCACCGGCGGATGCCACCATCCACAGCCGCACGTGCCTCAGCAGCGCCTGCTTTCCCTCCTCAGCACCACCCGCGCCCCCGACACTGCATCCCAGCACACCCTGGACACCACAGCCCTCGACTCTGCCCCAGCCCTCGCCTGTGAGCATGTCTCCAGCCGGCTTCTCCAGCGTGGCCAGAAACTCAGCCCCCACCAGTTTGCACTCGTGGGAAGCCCACTAACCAGATGCCAGCTTCACTGCCCCTGCCAGGCCCACCTGCAGCAGTGGAGGCGCCCGGCAGATGGCATGTGAGGTGCAGCAGCGGCAGCATCTGTACTGGGTGAGCACCAACAACACTCTGCCCCTGTGGGACTGTGACCCCTGAGAGCCAGATGGCCCCCATGGGCCTGAATGTGACCCAACCAGGTCAGTGGGCCTGTTATTCTGCCCCCCGACCCCCGGCAGTGGCAGCCGGCACCCATCGCCCAGCAACAGCCCATGTGGGGCATGCCCAGACCCGTGATGTCTATGCAGACCCAAGGTGCAGCCACATCAGAGCATCTCACCGGGGGGCCTGCAGGACCTGCTGTGGACCCTGAAGTCTCCCAGCTCCCCCAGCGGCAGCATGTGCTCAACATCCCCAAGTCAAACACTCAGCTGATGGCAGATCTCATCAAATAGCACACGGCCAAGTGAGCGCCCAGCCAGCCCGGCCTTCAGCTCCAGCCCAACCTGCAGCCCATCCTGCAGAACCTGAACACCATGCAAGCCAGCGGGCCCTGACCTGCTGTCCCTCCGCAGCAGCAACAGTGGGAGGCCTGAACCCCCAGGGCCAGGCCTTGAACATCATGTACCCGGGGCGCAACCCCAGCGTGGCGAGAATGAACCACAGCACAGAGAGATGCCGCGGAGCAGCAGCAGCAGCAGGAAGGCAGCGCTGGCATGGCCGCAGGCCTGGCAGGATACGCCCAGTTCCAGCAGCCTCAGGGACATGATGCCACCGGCAGCCATGCAGCAGCCGCAGATCCAGCAGCCGATTGGGTCCCAGGCCGGCCAAACCCTGTCAGGCATATTCTGTACCTTTCCCCTGCCCTCAGTTTCTCCCCTGCGCTCAGTACTTTCTGTTGTCCCCCCTTGAGGCTCCTGTCCTCTCTGCCGTTTTCCTGTTGTTCTCATTTCAGGTGTCACAGGAGACAGCTAAGCAGCCGAGAAAAGCAGCTCTAGACCCAGCTTCCTGCAACCACCTGCACCTCCATCCAGCCCACACAGAGACATAAATATCCCGCCCTCCCTACTCTTGCTTGCTGAAATAAATATGCTGGTGTGTATTAAAAATAAAGTTTCTAAAACTCTCACAACGTCTCTTGGCCAGTCTCCTGTCAGCACGGACCTAACAAACCCCATGAGCCCCAGCAGCACATGCTCTCAGAGAGCCACAGGCCTCACCTCCCCGGCCAGCAGATGGCCACATCCCTCAGTAGCCAGGTGAGATCTCTGACCCCTGTCCAGTCTCCAGACCCCAGTCCCAGCCTCCACATTCCAGCCCATCACCACGGATACGCCCCAGCCTTCACCACACCACGTCTTCCCCAAGACTGGTTCTCCCCACCCAAGACTCCCAGTGGATCAGGGACACTTGTGGAACCCCAAATATGCAATACCCCCACAGCAGTGCATTGTCCAGTGAGCTGTCCCTGGTTGGTGACACCACAGTAGACATCCTAGAAAAGTTTGTGTAGGTTTTGTAGCCTTGTGAGAAAATCACTATTTTTCGTTCCATGTTCTTGGACCTTTTGTAGTGAAATCCAAGCAGCTAGGCTCTTTATTCCTAGATGGAACTGCTACTTCCAAGCCACAGAAGTGTAGATTGCTGTTTAAAGAAACAATAAAAAGCATATGTTTTTGTTAAAAACCAGTTGATTTAAATATATGTTCTCTCTCTTTTTGCTGTTTCAATATTTTTTTTTTGTTCTTGGGGGAGAGAGGTTCTGTTTGGATTTTTTGTCATCATTGCTGGTGATTCACGCCTTTTTTTAACGGGAAAATCAAGTCCATTATATCCATATTTTTACTTATATTTTTAAGGTTTTAAACATTTGTTTAAAAAGTGAGAAGTATAATATTCAGAAACTGATTCCTGAAATAATGCAAGCTTATAATTTATCCGGACAACTTTCTGATGTTATGGGCAGATTTTTTCTATTGTGAACTCTGGGCATTCTCCCAGTATTACCCCTGTTGATAGGAATTGGCTCCTGCGTATACACACACACACACACACACACACACACACACACACACTCCCACACATCTGTACTGGCTTAAGCCAAACTCTTTGGCAGATATAGAAAATGATGCTTTGTTTCTCTGATAAAACTAGTTTTAGACAAAAAAATAGGGATGATGACTCTCTTAAGACCATGCTAATGTTAATAGAGAAGAGCATTCTTCTATGTAAAACTTGAAATCAGGAAAAGCAAGTCTAGTGTCAATCATGCAAGCGCTATAACTACCACAAATAAGAAAATTCAAGAAGATCAATCCCTGTATAGGATGGTAAAGTACCAACTCATTTCTTATATTGTTAAATAAACTGCGTACAACAGACAAAACAAAACAAAACAAAACAAATAACATTACCCTAAAAATGTATTGAGTTCCTCAAAAAGAAATAAAACTGGAATTTTGAATGGAATTGCACTGTGGTAGGTTAATCATTGATTAAATTAGGTCTTAATGAAGCCATCCAAGATGAGGCATTCTATATTAGGTCATCTGGTACAAAAGCTTGGGAAGTGCTCTACTTATTCAGATCATTTTGATTCCTTTACAAAAATTTTTAAATTTTATCTGGCAGTTTTAGTGTTAATGCCCAGATATTTAGTGATCCTTATTGCTACTGTGAATGATTTCTTTTTAGTAATATTTTCTAGTAGCTGTTGTGGGTGGGAGAGATGCTGTTGATTTGTGCAGGCTGATCTTGTATCTGGCAAACTTGCTGAATCTTATTAGTTATAATTTCCTTGAATCTTTGTTTTATTGTAAGCTGACATCCTGTTTTCTCTCTCTCTCTAAAGAAGCACTCCCCCCACCCCATTTAATTTCTGTGGTGGGTGGTGGAGGTTGGGGAGATGACTCACTAGGAAGGAGTAGAAAATGTTTCCTCCTCCCCCACCTCAGGGAGGGGCCTGGGCCTCCGTGATGCTCACATCGGGTTCTCCACAGACTCAGAGAGAGACCTGCTAGTCAGGCCGCTGACCGCTGTGATGGGAGGAAAGGTGGCCTGAGTCCTCTGGAAGCAGGAAAGGGGAGGAGAATGTCACCATAAAGAGAGGGAGGATTTAGAGAGGGGAAGAGCATGAAGGGAAAGACTTGAGGGGAATGTGGATGAGTGGGGCCTGGGAATTCTCAGGGATGGTAGATGGTAAAAGAATCTAAGGTTCCAGAAGAGAAGCTGGACCAGAGACCCACTACCCAGCAGTACCACCCAAAGAAGCCCTGGTCACCTAATGTGGGGGCAGTGGGAGGAGCTTAAGCCCCTGGGAGACAGGAATGGGCACCTCCTACCCCTCCCACCACCAGCCCACACTGACCAACTGATAGAAGCCCCATCCCATGACTGCCCTGGTCACCATGCTTTGCTGGGACCTTAATGCCCAAAGCTGTGGGGGCCCAGGAACTTCCCAGGAACGGAACCTCCTGCATCTCAGAGCTCCCACAAGTGAGAGCTGGATCCTCAAGCCACAGACAAGTTGGGGCCCCACACTTGGTCCTGACAGGAAGTTTACTGAGGGAGGGGCCGGAGTTGAGAATGTTTTCACTGGGCAAGTGTAGCTGAGTTACTTTGGTTACTTTGGTTTGGAAACTTCATGGGGCCGCCCTCTCCCCCGCAGGGCACTGGCACTGACTAGGCTGCTGGAGGCAGGATGGGGAGCCCCTGGTTTAACAGCCTGATTGGTGACTCAGAGTTCAGTTGGGGGCTGAGTGGCTATAAAATCAGCAATTGGAAGCCTGTGCCCTCCTGATCCCTCTTCAAGGGTTTGCCTTGGATGAACTGATGGCCACATTCCTGCAGCTGTTCTTTGCTACCTGTGCTGCCCTCATTGCTCCCCTTTTTACTGCCTTTCATGAATTCAGCACCTCAGGCACCCAGATCCCTGAATGTATGTAAACTCTCCTAGGAATTTGCTTTTTATGATAGAGATCAGCATAAACAAAGACAGCCTGGCAGGTCTGTTCATGCCTGGACACAGGCAAATGCCTCACTTCACACTGTCAGAACGCTTAGGTTGGGGGAGGGTTCTGGGTGGATGGGGGTGTAAGGGCCTGGCACCCTCTGTGAGCAAGCCATGAGGAGGCCACACTTTCTTTGTAAATGTATAACTCCAAAACAAGAAGGCTATTTGGGAGCAAAGAAAAGGGATCAATGGGATGAGAGAGTAATCTTGGTCCAGGAACATGCAGACCCTGAGTCTGTCCAGGTGCTTCTGAGAGCTGAACAGCCAGGCGGACCCCAGGCCTGTGGGTGAGGCCCGTTCTGCTGCGTGTTCACCTTGTCCCCCAGCCCCCACATGCCAAGCTCTCTGCCGGCTCCTAACCTGAGCTGACTCACTGACTTCCACTTCCTCCCAGGAGGCAGCTGCACTATTATTCCCATTTGGTAGATGGAGAAACTCAAATCCAAAACTCACTTTGGATCTCAGGGATAGACACAGGCATAAGGACCACAGCAAATAAAGGAGCCCTGTGTGTCCAGAGAGGAAGCTAGGAGAAGGGGCCAGTCCCCTGGGCCTTTGGCTATATTTCCCTTCCCCCAGTGACACACTTCTTGGCAGGAGCTGTCTGTGGAAAGCCAGCCCAGAGCTCTGAGTGGCTCTATGGCTCCTGTGGTAGGTGGGCTTGAAGGAGAAGCTGAGAGGGCTGCCTACCCCAGCAGGAGGCTCTGAACGTGGGGGCTGTTAGGTTAGGTGGCTCAGGAGGCGCCGTAGGAAATAAAGAGAGTCCAGTGAATCAGAAAAAGAAAGAAAAGGAAAAGGTATATTGCGTCCCAGGAGACCCAGGTACCCTAAAGACAGGGCACGTGGATTCTCGCCAACAGGGAGGGGGCGCTTTTTTTATACTGCGGTTGGATGAGGGGCAAGGTCATGAGCTGAGGTATTCAGCTGAGGAAGTTTCCGCTGCAGGGGGTCAGCCAGGTATTCAGGAAGGAGTCAGTATCTGTGTGGGGGTCGTGTTGATTCTGGGAGAAGCCTGTATCTGGGTCTGGCACGCTGATCTGTTAGAAATGCCAGGGGGAGTCCATTATCTCATCACACGTCTGCATGCATCCGATCCTGGGCTCTCTTCGACCTAACAGGAGGCTCAGGCCACTGCAGGCTTAGGAACTAAATGCTGTTCAAACACTCGCTCAGCACCGCCCAGGAGCAGCCCTGGCTGAGCCGGGAAAGCTGAGGCATTGAACAGAAATGTGGATGCAATGACTCTCCATGGCTCCGGCCTCTGCTCCCCTGTGATTAGCCAGGTCTCCCCCACCCAGGGGGCCGGTTACAGGGACAGGCCCTGCTGCTAGGCTGAAACCCGTAACGTTAAAACAGAATCTGGCCCTGACTGGTTTGGCTCAGTGGATGGAGCGTCGGCCTGCGGACTCAAGGGTCCCAGGTTCGATTCCGGTCAAGGGCATGTACGTTGGTTGCAGGCACATCCCCAGTGGGGAGTGTGCGGGAGGCAGCTGATCGATGTTTCTCTCTCATCGATGTTTCTAACTCTCTATCCCTCTCCCTTCCTCTCTGTAAAAAATCAATAAAATATATTTAAAACAAACAAACAAAACAAAAAACAAAAAAAAAAACAGAATCTGATTATCAGTAGTTTTTGAAACTCCTCAGGTGATTTCATATGCAATCAAATCCAAAGCCAGTGCCTTAGAGGGCCTCCTCCCTCCCCGGCAGCCAGACCAGGAGAAGCCGGAAGGGAGGAAGCTAGGGGCCCCTCCCTTGCAGCCAGGCCTGGTGCCTCTGGGAGTGGGCGGAGAAGAAGTCAGAAACTGGATTCTGAGGAGGATTACCTCTATGTGGCCGGGCATAAGGGCTCTACCTGGAGGGTGAGGCTGCAGCTGGGATATCAAGGCCCAGGTACAAACCCCTCTTTCTGGGACTGTACCTGTTTTATGAATTTGACCAAGTCGCCTGACTTCTCTTGGCTCTCCTTTTCTTATCTATAAAGTGGGGACAGTAGAAACACCTAGCTCAGTGGTCGGCAAACTCATTAGTCAACAGAGCCAAATATCAACAGCACTTCTTCAAAATAGACTCGCTCAGGCCGAAAACCGACTTCTGCGCATGGGCCACGAAGTTTCAATCGCACTGTCGGTGCGCGCCAGCACGTGGTATTTTGTGGAAGAGCCACACTCAAGGGGCCAAAGAGCCGCATGTGGCTCACGAGCCGCGGTTTGCCGACCACGGACCTAGCTCAAAGAGAAGCTGAGAAGGATTAAAGGAGAAAATGAATGTGAGGGGCCTGGCTCAGGTGCTGTAAATGGCAGGCACCCAGGAAACGCTCATCGACCTTCTGCACCTCCCCAGCCACCTCTCTGCTTCCTCCCTACTTTCTAGTCTGAACCTGGGGGAGAAGCAGGCAGGCAGTTTTGCCCCTTTCTTTCTAGTTTCACACCGGAGTTTGAGACCCCACAATCACACTATTTTGGCTGTTAAGTCTTAGGACTTCTTTTTTGTTTGTCCATTTTTCTGAGATTTCTTTTAAGTATACATATCTATCCTCCCTTTCTAAATAGCATAGTTTTATCCCTCGTTATCCACTTTGCTTCTTTCCCTTGGCTATTGTCAGAGCACAGCTAGAGCACAGCTGCTCTGTGTCCGCATATTCTTCTGATTCCTACTAATGACTACGGCAAGTGTCAGAGCAGGTTCCTTCTCAAACACTGCTGGCTACACTAATTATTGGTTCTGAGCCCCTCTGCCAGGGGCTGGACCTTCTTGGACACCAGTCTTAGAGACAGAGAAGCCATGAGAAGTTGTGCGTGAATAAGAATGAGTCTTTATTGTAAAAGCCAGTGGCCATTTAGCCATCAGACAAATCAGTTCTTCATAGCAAAATCCCATAGAGGCAGCTGCACACCCGCTGGTGAACAAATACATCGTTCTCACCAAGCAGCATTAGCCTTTGTACCCACAGCTATTATCTGAGCAGGTGCATGCTGCCCCTCACTGCCTCACATAGTCGTGGCACCTGAGCGCTCTACTCTTGCCTCTCTAGCCTCTTCCCTCTCTCCAGGCTGTCCTGCACTCCTGCACTCCTAGCTGGTCAGTAATGCATTATACCACTTAGACAAAAGAGGCCAGTTGCCAACAGTGACATCGATCATTTGGATTACAGAGGAGCAGTGTACCGTGAAGTCACTGTGGCCATGAAGCTGAGCAGTCATTGGACATTGTGATTAAGATTCCCAAGTTCAGCCTTAGCCAGTTTGGCTCAGTGGATAGAGCAGGGGTGGGCAAACTTTTTGACTCTAGGGCCACAATGGGTTCTTAAACTGGACCAGAGGGCCGGAACAAAAGCATGGATGGAGTGTTTGTGTGAACTAATATAAATTCAAAGTAAACATCATTACATAAAAGGGTACGGTCTTTTTTTTCAATAGTTTTATTCATTTCAAAAGGGCCGGATCCGGCCCGCGGGCCGTAGTTTGCCCACGGCTGGGATAGAGCGTCGGCCTGTGGACTGAAAGGTCCTGGGTTTGATTCTGGTCAAGGGCACATGCCTGGGTTGCAGGCTCGACCCCCCAGTTAGGGGGCGTGCAGGAGGCAGTCAATCAATGATTCTCTCTTATCATTGATGTTCCTATCTCTTTCTCCCTCTCCCTTCCTCTCCAACATCAATAAAAATTTAAATAAAGTTCTACTTTTAAAAAAAAAGATTCCCAAGTTGAGAGTGGCCATGGCTGTCAGGTGTACTATCAACAAGGCCTCCACACTCTAATTATCTGGTGACACAGGCATAGTTCCCACAACTACATATCTTGAAAACTATGTCAGGGCAATATACAGAAATATTATTTTTATTCCCTTATAGAACACTAGAGGCCCGGTGCATGCAAATTCGTGCACTCGGGGGTCTCTCAGCCCAGCCTGTGCCCTCTTGCAGTCTGGGACCTCTTGGAGGATGTCTGACTGACGGCTTAGACCCACACACTGGGGATTGAGCCTAAGCTGGCAGCCGGACATCTCTCTGGCAGCCTGGGAGCCCTTGGCGGATGTCCAACTCATAGCTTAGGCCCACTCCCCTTGGTTAGTCAGACATCCTTAGTGCTGCTGCGGAGGCAGGAAAGGCTCCCGCCACTGCAGATGCACTGGCCAGCCATGAGCCAGCTTCTGACTGAGCAGCACTCCTCCTGTGGAAGCACACTGACTACCAGGGGGCAGCTCCTGCATTGAGTGTCTGCCCCCTGGGGGTCAGCGCACATTATAGTTTGTTCCCGTTGTTCAGCCATTAAGGTCAATTTGCATATTACCCTTTTCTTTTCTTTTTTTTTTTAAATTAAATCTTTATTGTTCATATTATTACATTTGTCCCTCTTTTTTTCCCCCCATAACTCCCCTCCTCCCAGTTCCCGCCCCACCCTCCGCCCTCACTCCCCACCCACTGTCCTCTTCCATAGGTGCTCAATTTTTGTCCAGTCTCTTTCCGCATCTCCCACACCCCTTTCCCCCCCAAGAATAGTCAGTCCATTCCCTTTCTATGTCCCTGATTCTATTATGATCACCAGATTATTTATTCACTTGATTCTTAGATTCACTTGTTGATAGATGCATATTTGTTGTTCATAATTTGTATCTTTACCTTTTTCTTCTTCTTCCTCTTCTGAAAGGATACCTTTCAGCATTTCATATAGTACTGGTTTGGTGGTGATGAACTCCTTTAGCTTTTCCTTATCTGTGAAGCTCTTTATCTGACCTTCAGTTCTGAATGATAGCTTTGCTGGATAAAGTAATCTTGGTTGTAGGTTCTTGCTATTCATCACTTTGACTATTTCTTGCCATTCCCTTCTGGCCTGCAAAGTTTCTGTTGAGAAATCAGCTGACAGTCGTATGGGTATTCCCTTGTAGGTAACTGGGTTTCTTTCTCTTGCTGCTTTTAAGATTCTCTCTTTGTCTTTTGCTCTTGGCATTTTAATTATGATGTGTCTTGGTGTGGTCCTCTTTGGATTCCTTTTGTTTGGGGTTCTCTGCACTTCCTGGACCTGTAAGTCTATTTCTTTCACCAGGTGGGGGAAGTTTTCTGTCATTATTTCTTCAAATAGGTTTTCAATATCTTGCTCTCTCTCATCTTCTGGCACCCCTATAATTCAGATGTTGGTATGCTTGAAGCTGTCCCAGAGCCTCCTTATGCTATCTTCGTATTTTTGGATTCTTTTTTCATTTTGCTTTTCCAGTTGGGTGTTTTTTGCTTCTTCGCGTTTCGAATCTTTGACTTGATTCTTGCGCTCCTCTGGTCTGCTGTTGGGTGTCTGTATAATATCCTTTATTTCAGTCAGTGTATGCTTAATTTCTAGTTGGTTCTTTATCACAACATCGAGGGTCTCATTAGATTTCTTGAGGATCTCACTACATTTATCGGCAGTCTCACCAGTCTTTTCGAGGGCCTTACTAAGTTTATCGGCAGCTTCTAGACAGTTCTTGAGAGACCTTAAAAGTGTGGTTTTGAGCTCTATATCTTACATTTCTGACATTTGCGTCCTGTTTCTTTGTCTCCGCATTTTTATATCTTTTCTTGGTGCACCCCCTAGTGGTCTTTATGCGCAGTCTTGTAGTTAAGCCTTGATTGTTGTCTGTAATACCAGGGGTGATTTGACCTCCAGGCTAACTGGCTATGAGAGTCAGCTGTGTCTGCAGAGGGAGAGCTTCTGTGCTAGATCTCTAGGGCGGTGCTAATCTAGCCTTTACCTGAGGCTATAAGGCAAATGGCTCTGCGCAGGGCTTGGGTGGGGCGGGTCTCAGGGGATCAACAGGGCGGGTGGAGCAAGCAGTTATGGCTGCTCTCAGTTCTGTCCCTAGGGGCTCTGCCTCTCAGAGTCCCAGCAACTGCTGCAAACCTCGGAGAGAAAGCTGCCTTCAAGTTCCGACCGAAGCCAGACAGTCCCGCTTCTCCCATTTGAGTCTGGGTCCCCAGAGACTTGCCCAGATCTGGAGCTCAGAGTCTGAAACTCCCTCCCGATTGAAAACAACAACTGCGCCCTCCGCCGCCAGCCCGCTCTGCGCGCACCTCGCACCTAAGTATTTCACTTCAGCACTGTGCCTCCTCTGAGTCTGGGTATGATATTGCCTTTCCTCCGAGTTGTAGAATTTCCATTCAGCCAGCCTTCCTGTGGTTCTGGATGATGTCCGTTCTGTCCTTTAGTTATATCTCTGAAGTGGTTGTTCGAGGCAGCAATCTCCTGCGTTAACCTATGCCGCCATCTTGGTTTCTCCCCTCTTCTAATATAGGACTAGAGGCCCGGTGCACAAAAATTTGTGCACTTGGGGGGAAATGGGGGTCCCTCAGCCTGGCCTGTGCCCTCTCGCAGTCTGGGACCCCTCGGGAGATAACGACCTGCTGGCTTGGGCCTGCTCCTGGGTGGCAGAGGGCAGGCCCAATCCCTAGGTGCAGCCCCTGGTTGGGCTCAGAGCAGAGCCGACTGGGGAGTTGGTGCGCCGCCCCGTCATGCAGAGAGCGGGGAAGATTGGGAGGTTATGATGCCACCCTCAGTCACGCTCAGGGTAGGGCCAATTGGGGGGTTGGGGCACCGTCCCCTGTCACACTCAAGTCAGGGTCGATGGGGAGGTTGCGGCGCCACCCCCTGTCACGCACAGAGCAGGGCCAATCAGGGGGTTGGGGTGCTGCCCCCGTCACACACAGAGCAGGGCCCATCAGGGGGTTGGGGCACTGCCCTCTATCACCCACAGAGCAGGGCCGATCAGGGGGTTGGGGCGCCGCCACTCTCACACTCAGGGCAGGGCCGATGGGGAGGTTATGGCTCTACCCCGTCACACACAGAGCAGGGCCCATGGGGGAGGGGGGGTTGGGGAGCTCCCCCCTATCAGGAACAGAGCAGGGATGCTCAGGGGGTTGGGGCCCCGCCCCCTGTCACACACAGAGCCGCAGGGCGATCAGGGGGTTTGGGCGCTGCCCCCTGTCATGCTGATCCCGGTGCCGGGAGGCTTATTACCCTTTTACTATATAGGGTAGAGGCCAGGTGCATGGGTGGGGCCGGCTGGTTTGCCCTGAAGGGTGTCCTGGATCAGGGTGGGGGTCCCCACTGGGGTGCCTGGCCAGTCTGGGTGAGGGGCTGAGGGCTGTTTTCAGGCTGGGGGTGACTGAAGCTCCCAACCGCTCCTTTTTTTCTTTTCATTTTTTTTTTTTTATTCTGGGCCAGCTTTACCTTGAGGCTTGGCTCCAGCTCTTAGGCTTCCGTGGCTGAAAGTAGGTTTCTGGCCTTTGCTTATAATGTTGCGAATCTGCTGGCTGAAGTCCAGCGGTATTTGTTACAATGTTTCTTAAACTGCCCGCTCAGAGGCCTGCAGCCGCAGGCGGGGAACGTTGGTTTTCTCCAACGATCCTCCGTCACTGAGGCAAGCAAGCCTCATGTTAGTTTCAAGCTGCCTGGCTGCCGGCCGCCATCTTGGCTGACAGTTAATTTGCATATCTCGCTGATTAGCCAATGAAAACGGTAGCGGTCATACGCCAATTACCATGTTTCTCTTTTATTAGTGTAGATTCTACTCTATGTGTGTGCATATGCCACTGCTTATTCAACCAGGCCTTATTGACAGGCATTAGAGTTGTTATTACAGCAGTGCAGCTAGGCACTTTTTCACATTTTGCAGCATAGCTTAAGGAACGGTTCCCAGGGCACTGCTCTGCTGCTACTCCCTCACAGCAACTGCTTGGCAAGACCCTCAGCCTGGTTATGAGACCCTACCACCCTAATTCCAGCCTCCTCCTTCCTTTTATGTGATTCACCTGGACAGCAGATATGGCAACAGAAAAGTAGCCTTGCCTTCATTGCTGTCCTCCCATCTCACACAGTGCATTGAGCTGGATGACCGAATTCAGAACCAGAATGGAGGTGTCAGCTGTCTTGTTTCTGCCACACGAGAAAGCTCACAGAAGCAAGTTGGAGTGCCAATCATTACATCCAGTCAGGACCTAATTCCTGTGGTTCACAGATAAGGAAACTGAGGCATGGCTGAGGGTCACATGCCTGGTCCACGGCCAGCAGCCCTGGCCTTTGCCCCCTCACTGTCCCAGCAGTTTGGCAACAGGAGTCCTTGTTGGAGTTTCAGGAAATCAAACAGCTTAAAAGGCAGAAGCCACCCCATGCACCATGACCTTTTCATCTTCTCTGTGAAGGAAAGAAACCTCTCAGCCTCCCTTTTTGATGTATTATAATCATCTAGTGACTGTGATGGGCTAAAGTGTGTCTCCCCCGCCCCACAAATTTATATGCTGAAGTCCTAACTCCCAGTACCTTAGCAGGTGACTGACTTGGAGATAAGGCCTTCAGCGCGGTGATTAAGTTTAACAGGAGCTCCTGAGGGTCTGTCCTGCACCAAAAAGAGGGTGTCCTTTGAAGAAGATGAGATGTGGGCACAGCCGGCCCAGAGGAAAGACGCGTGAAGACACAGAAAGGAGGAAGCCCTCTATAAGCCGAGGAGAGAAGCCTCAGAAGAAACCAACCTGCCAACACCTGATCTGGGGCTTCCAACCTCCAGAAACGTGAGGAAACGTGTCTGTTGGGCAAGCCCCCGGTCTCTGATCCTTGGTTTTGGCAGCCCCAGCAAGTGAGTACAGTGGGTAACTAAGGACGGGTACGAAGAAAGCACCATGCACGGGTAGGAGACTGATGTGCTCTCTGGCAGGTTGCTTCCCTCGTGTTGCTGCCCACACATTTCTCCAGCTGCCTTTCCTCCTGATGCTTCCACCAAGCCCGTCTCTTCGTGGCCTCTTCCCCATGAGGGAATCTCTCTCAGCAAAATGCTTCTGCATCTTGCACAGTCGGCAGTCCCTGGAGTGGTGAATTGGCGGCAGCTTCAAATGGTGATAAAAGGCAATGGAGGCCGAAACCGGTTTGGCTCAGTGGATAGAGCGTCGGCCTGCGGACTGAAAGGTCCCAGGTTAGATTCCGGTCAAGGGCATGTACCTTGGTTGCGGGTACATCCTCAGTAGGGAGTGTGCAGGAGGCAGCTGGTCAATGTTTCTCTCTCATCGATGTTTCTGACTCTCTATCTCTCTCTTTTCCTCTCAGTAAAAACTCAATGGAATATGTTAAAAAAAAAAAAAAAGTGTCTCGACTCACTGGAGTGAAAACATGAAATACTTAAAAAAAAAAAAAAAAGGCAATGGGGGCACCTGAGAGCTTTCGTCTCATTGGGCGCTCGGGACCACTTTTATCACCCACCCGCTTGGGCAAGTGTGGCAATCCTACCCTAAATGTATTTCTCCCCCATTTTCACGAAGGGTGAACGTGGTGTGCAAAATGCATTTGTAATGACTGATCTCTGCTTTTCAACTGAGTTTTCCTGAGTCATTAAGTCTTTAAATTCTTCAATATTTTAATGATCTTGAAGTTCAGTGATGTTTTCATTCTCTCAATACTCTGTTGCCCATAAGACTCTCCAGTAAGAGCCCACCACAGGGTGACTTCACACCTGGCCCTGCTCTGAGTGTGTCCCTTCTTGTCAGCCTCCTGTGTGGGCCATGATTAGGGCATAGGCACATCACACCCCAGCCTAGGTCCTAAGACAGTGAGAAGAGTCCCAATTACCCTCAGAAATCCTTTCAGAAGTTGCCACGTTGGAGACCATGATTCCATTTTTCATTGCATTCAATGGACCAGCTTTTCCTCGAGTTTGGGGACAGAATACGTAGTCTTTGTTCAGTACAGCCCCAGGTGAAGAGTTGGCCTGTATCTAGGGACTGTGCTAGAACTACACAAAGCCTCGCTAATTATCACACACAGGAGGGGCCGGAGAGCAAGACCGACTGGGAGCAGCAGATTCTCCTTCCTTCATTTAGGGGAATGGCAGGCAGAATTGTCAGCACTATTTAAATAGCTCTCTCTCTCTCTCTCTCTCTCTCTCTCTCTCTCTCTCTCTCTCTCTCCCCTTTGCCTGAACACATGGCAATTCACAGCATGGCTAACATAGTAAAGAGAGAGACAGAGAAAGCACATGACTGGGCCCAGGATACCCAGGTTGCAAAGTCAATTCAGATGAAAGCGTGGAGAATGTTAAGACCAAGGGTCTTGGGAGCCATATAGTCCTAAATAGAAGTGGTTACTTTCTTTGGGGTTCAGTTTCCTCACCGGGAAGATGCAGTATTGGGGGAAGATGATCCTGAGGCTCCCTCCTGGAGCCCCTGACATTGGTGAGGTCAAGCTCAAGGCTCTCAGCTGCGAAATCCTGGCCACGCAGAACAGCCTCCATAACCCAGTGAACTAGAAAAGCACCAGGCCCTCCCCGCTCTGCCCGGGGATGTCATGAGACAGAGTTTGGTAAAGTCAGAAGCAAGATGAGAACTGGGTGCTCTAAGGGATACCGGGTAATGCACGCTGCTTGCCCCAGTTTCCTTTAGTTCAGCAAATCTTATGTATGTTAGCACCTGATAAAGACAGGACAGGACACTTTGCATTGGAAACGTAGAGACAGATTCTGTGGGACTGCCCATCTTGCTATAATGTGACTGCTTTTTCCCAAATGAGAAAGCTGAGTGTTTTTGTTTTTTGTTGTGAGATCTATTAGGAAAAATTAAAAGTACCCTTTTGCCTTCATTTCCCAGATTCACATCTCTTCAGGGCTGTGACAAGTATTAGTGCTGTTCACCACCTAGATCCTGTTTTACTTCTCCTGAGCGCACAGTAGGATCATAGTTCCCAAGCCCCTTAAGTTAAGTGTGGCCATGAGCCTTCCTTTGCCAGTGAAAGGAGAACACCATGATAGCTTACTTCCTCACAAAGCCTTAAGGACCAGCACATGGCTCCTGCATGGTCCTTTACTCCGCGTGTAACCGGCAACACTCCTGATGGTGACAGCTTGCTGGCCTGTGTCTCTCACTGAGGACAGAGTGCAGTAGAGGAGGACACACCTTACTGATCCATGATGGACCTGGAGTGTGAGTAAAAAGCAAAATTCTGTTGCTTTAAGCAATGGAGGTTTAAAAACTGTTTATTACAAAAATAAACCTATATAAAAGGACAGACAATAGACTGCCAAAACTGCCATACTCATTCCTTAGCTTCAACTGTGATCAAGCTATAAGCCTCTGTAATTTGGGGTTTGCTTACTAATACAGCAAAACCTAGACCAGTGGTCGGCAAACTCATCAGTCAAGAGAACCAAATATCAACAGTACAACGATTGAAATTTCTTTTGAGAGCCAAATTTTTCAAACTTAAACTATATAGGTAGGTACATTCAACTTCAAATTCAACTATAAATTCACGGTTTTCGTCTTCTGTTTTTCTTTGCTTCTTCTTTGTAGCCATCTCAAACAGGGCACCTAAAAAATGTTTCATTTTATAATAATAAAGCCATCAACACAAAACAATTACAATTCTTAAATTGATGACAAAAAAAACCTGTAGGATTTGCCGTTGGTTGGAAAAATACAGGTAACTTTATGTGTCGAGTAGGTACTTTCGTCACCCGCGCGCGATTTGCAGACGCGACTAGGACTAACCACTGCACATGAGACTGCTGGCTGACTGGCTCACTCAGCTCCTGCATGAATGGCCCGCGCCTTCCCTGTGCTGCGTATCCCACAGAAGTTTCAATCGCACTGTCCTTGTGCGCCATCACGTGGTATTTTGTGGAAGAGCCACACTCAAGGGGCCAAAGAGCCACATGTGGCTTGTGAGCCCTGGTTTGCCGACCACTGACCTAGACGACTCCTGCTAAAAACAAGAGGAAAGGGTGTTATTTTGCAGTAATACCAAGTGAATGACAAGTTGGCAAAGAGAGTGGAAATAGAATTGATGAGATCTGATTGTTATGCCTTATTTTTTAGTGAGATCATTTCTGATTTTCTAATATTATAAATGAGTGGCAATTTGGATTTTTCTTGTAGGAGCTGCCTTCCATGTTACTTATTTTCCTCTAGAAATCTAAGCACATCTAGAAACCAGAAGCTCCAACTGCTTGGCAACTGCACTGGAAATGCAACAGGACTAAAGTTGATTGCCTACTTCCACGTAAACGCTAACAAGCACCATTAAACTTTTGGAAAATGTGATTATTTTCGTTTCAATATGCTTTAGAAAGGGCTTTCCTACTGAATTATGTCTGGAATGTGTGCATACATGTAAACACAAACCCGAGTTTTTCCAAATCTACAGTCGATTGTATTACAGCAGTTTTTTATTAACGTTATGGTCATAAGGAAACCCCTGTAATGTGTGGAAATAATTACGGTGTGAAATGATTAAAGTGTGAAATGTTTGCTGTGTGAAGACCCCAATACTGGGTAACTTCCAAAATGTGGTGAACGCCCCACTATCTGGATGTGTATGCCCTGAGCCAGTGGTTCTCAACCTTGGCTGCACATTAGAATCTCCTGGGAATCTTCTTAAAATCCTGATTCCTGGGCCTCATCCTCCGGAAATTCTGTTTCTTTGTTATGGGGTGGGGCCATAACAGCCCCCGAATGAGCCTTCGTCTCCTTCCTCGTCACTGGAAACGTCTCTGTCTGTTGTCCCAACCGGAGAACAACCCAAATCTGTTGTCCAAGATCTGGGACGAGCACACCCCCTTCTGGCAATCCCTGCGCGGGCCGGGGGTGAGGGGCGGCGCGGGGAGGGGGCGGAGACAGGAAGGGGGCGGAGGCAGCGAAGCGGACGGAGGCCGGAAGGGAACGGAGGCAGGAACGGAACGGAGGCGGAAAGGGAACGGACCGCTTCCGGATTTCTGTCTGGAGAAAACCGGAAGTTGTCGATAGCTTTCTTATTACTTCTCTCAGGAATTTGTGAGGGTCGCTGGAGGAGCGAAGGAGGACCTGCACGAGGCTGACAGAGGTACAGAATTAAAAATGTGTGAGGTCATCTAGAAAGTAGATGGGCTGAGCCCCTACATGGTGCCGCACCCAGAGATCGGGGGGTCAGAGTTTTTAAGGACTCGAGGGGGCTTTTCCTCGGCGGGGATTCTCCGGGCGGGTCCGGCGGGGCGGTGACTGGTCTGAGGAAAGGGAATGTGGTCTGAGCGGAAGGGAATGTCGGCTGCAAAATGGTCTGAGGGCCAGTTTCCCAGGGGAGGGCTATCTATTTGATTATTTGATCAGACCTCACGTGCACGAGGCCAAAAGTGGTAACGAATTATACATTTATTAGATCATCCTCATCCGGAAAGCAGATGGGCTCAGGCCCCAAATGGTGCCAGCACCCGGGGACGGGGGAGGCAGAGGGTTCAAAGGGCTCTACAGGGGCTTTTCCTGCGGGAAATTCTCTGGGCCGGTCAGGACCGTGGGCAAGGATGGGACGGAAAGTGACTGGTCTGAGCAAAGGGCCTGTGGTCTGAGCGGAATGGACTGTGGCCTGAGCGGAAGGGCCTGTGGTCTGAGCGGAAGGGACGGTCAGTTGCCAAATGGTCTACGGGACTGTTTCCCGGGGCGGGGGTGTCGCTGCGGTGGTTTGATCAGACCTGACAGAGTTTAGGGAGCTGAAGGTCCGCGTGGCCTCGTGGAGGTAAAAGTTGCAGGATGCTGAGAATGGGGCTGTTTGGTGGAATGGCGGACGTTGGTCTCAGCCCGAGTGCATCCCCTCAGCTCGCAGCGCAGCTCCTCCGGCGGTGGGAGCCGGTCTCAGTAGCGACACCACAGTGTCCAGTGGGGAGACGGGGCCTGTGCTGTGTGCGCCGCCTGCCTCCGTTTGTGCCTCTGCCTCCTGTGTCTCACTCGCAGGCCGGTGTCGCTGCCGCTGACTTTCGGAGGCAACTCCCATAGGCGGCCTGGGGAACAGCAAGTGCCTTCTCGCCCGGAGCCACTCTTTTGTAGTTCATTCTGGCCACACAGGGACCTCAAGGTGCAGAGTTGTTGTTCCTTAGGGGCACTGGTTCCCATGCAGCCAATAGCCCAACAAAACCGTAACTGGTTCTTGACCCCTGAGAAGGTAAGTCTGCATGTATTTCTGTGGTTTTGAAGGTATTTGAACAAGTCTGTCCTCTCTGCTCTTCTTTCCTAGGTTCCCTAGCGATGCTGTTGCCGATGCACAACCAGGGCCAGGACCGCTGTGTCCTCACCTGCACTGAGTGCAAGCAGCAGGTGGAGACAGGCTGGCACTGCCCCGGGTGCGAGGACTACGACCTTTGCATCAACTGCTACAACACCAAGGGCCACCCCCACGAGATGGTGAAGGTGGGGCTGGGCCGGGATGAAGAGGCCGAGGAGGGCGATCAGGGCGGCAACCAGGGGGAGATCGAGTTCAGGAGCATCCGGGAGGCTCGGCGCCTGAGCATCCTGCGCAGCATCCAGACCCTGAGGCACGCCCGCCATTGCGGCGACGCCAACTGCTCTCGGAACGACTGTCAGAAGCTGAAGCGTGTTGTGCTGCACACCACGCGCTGCCAGCGCAAGGCCATTGGAGGCTGCCCAGTGTGCAAGCAGCTAATCGCCCTTTGCTGCTACCATGCCAAAGAATGCCAAGAAAACCCATGCCCTGTTCCCTTGTGCCTCAACATCAAACAGAAGATCCACGAGCAGCGGCTCCGGCTCCGCCGAGAGCGGCTCCGGCTCCGCCTGCAGCGGATTGGGAACCGCCTGCTGCAAGGGTAGCTCATGCACCAGCGGATGCCACCATGAACTGCCGTCACGTGCCTCAGCACTCTGCCATCCCCTCCTTGAGCACCACCCTGGACACCCCCACAGCAGCCCAACACACCCCAGACACCACAGCCTCCGACTCAGTCCCAGCCCTGGCCTGTAAGCATGTCACCAGCCGGCTTCTTCAGCTCGGCCAGAACTTTGCCCCACCAGTCTCCACGGGGAAGCCCACTAACCTTCAGCTCCAGCCCAGCCTGCAGCCCAGCCTGCAGAACCTGAACGCCATGCAAGCCAGCGGGCCCTGACCTGCTGTCCCTCCGCAGCAGCAACAGTGGGAGGCCTGAACCCCCAGGGCCAGGCCTTGAACATCATGTACCCGGGGCGCAACCCCAGCGTGGCGAGAATGAACCACAGCACAGAGAGATGCCGCGGAGCAGCAGCAGCAGCAGCAGCAGCAGGAAGGCAGCGCTGGCATGGCCGCAGGCCTGGCAGGACACGCCCAGTTCCAGCAGCCTCAGGGACATGATGCCACCAGCAGCCATGCAGCAGCCGCAGATCCAGCAGCCGATTGGGTCCCAGGCCGGCCAAACCCTGTCAGGCATATTCTGTACCTTTCCCCTGCCCTCAGTTTCTCCCCTGCGTTCAGTACTTTCTGTTGTCCCCCCTTGAGGCTCCTGTCCTCTCTGCCGTTTTCCTGTTGTTCTCATTTCAGGTGTCACAGGAGACAGCTAAGCAGCCGAGAAAAGCAGCTCTAGACCCAGCTTCCTGCAACCACCTGCACCTCCATCCAGCCCACACGGAGACATAAATATCCCGCCCTCCCTACTCTTGCTTGCTGAAATGGATATGCTGGTGTATTAATAATACCATTTCTAGCCCTAACCGGCTCGGCTCAGTGGATAGAGTGTCAGCCTGCACACTGAGGGTCCCAGGTTCAATTCTGGTCAGCGGCATATGCATTAGTTGCAGGCACATCTCCAGTAGGAGGTGCAGGAGGCAGCTGATAACGTTTTCTCTCATTGATGTTTCTAACTCTATCCCTCTCCCTTCCTCTCTGTAAAAAAAATCAATAAGATATACAGTGGGGCCTTGACTTACGAGTTTAATTCGTTCCGTAACGGAGCTCGTAACTCAGAATACTCGTATGTCAAATCTTAAAGTGAATGAGTGAGACACGTGATGCTGGACTGATGTTGTGGCGTTCACTGTGACGTTCACTGCGCCAACTAGCGGTGGGGTATCTGAAGCTGGTTTGTAACCCAAGTTTTAGCTCACAACTCAAAGCAAAATATCGCCCGAGAGAGGACTCATATCTTGAAAAACTCGTTAGTCAGGACACTCGTAAGTCAAGGCCCCACTGTATTTTTAAAATTAATAAAATAAAATTTCTAAATTCTCACAATGTCTTTTGACCTGTCTGCTGTCAGCACGGACCTAACAAACCCCGTGAGTCCCAGCAGCACATGCTCTTAGAGAGCCACAGGCCTCGCCTCCCTGGCCAGCAGATGGCCACATCCCTCAGTAGCCAGGTGAGATCTCTGGCCCCTGTCCAATCTCCAGACCCCAGTCGCAGCCTCCACGTTCCAGCCCATCACCATGGATAGGCCCCAGCCTTCACCACACCATCTCTCCCCCCAGACTGGTTCTCCCCACCCAGGATTCCCTGTCACCATGGCCAGCTCCATAGATCGGGGACACTTGGGGAACCCCAAACATGCAATGCCACCACAGCTGAACACCCCCACAGGAGTGCATTGCCCAGTGAGCTGTCCTGGTCTGTGACACCACAGTAGACACCCTAGAAAAGTTTGTGTAGGTTTTGTAGCCTTGTGAGAAATCACTTTTTTGTTCAATGTTCTTGGACCATTTGTACTGAAATTCAAGAATCCAGGCTCTTTTTATTCCTAGATGGAACTGCTACTTCCAAGCCACACAAGGGTAGATTGCTGTTCAAAGAAACAATAAAAAGTTTATGTTTTTGTTAAAAACCAGTTGATTTAAATGTCTCTCTTTTTGCTTTCTTAAAACATGTTTTGTTCCTGGGAGGGGTGGGGGATAATTGCTGGTGACTCATGCTTTCTTAATAGGAAAGAAAGTTCATTGTATCCATATTTTTAAGATTTTAAACATTTATGTTTAAAAGAGAAGAAAAATAATATTCAGAAACTGATTCCTAAAATAATGCAAGCTTATAATGTATCCTGACGACTTTCTGACATTGTGGGGAGATGTTTTCTATTATTTACTCGGGGTGTTCTCAAATTATTGCCCCTGGGTGATACGAATTGGCTCCTGAGTGCGCGTGCACACACACACACACACACACACACACACCCCACATCCATCTATACATTCTGGCTTAAGCCAAACTCTTGTCAAAGATGTTGAAAATGTTGCTTAGTTTCTCTGATAAAACTGATTTTAGACCAAAAATAGGGATGATCACTCTCTTAGGCCATGCTAATGTTAATAGAGAAGAGATTCTTTCTTCTTTGTGAAACTTAAAATGAGGAAAAGGAAGTCTAGTGTCAATCATGCCAGTGCTATAATTACCATAGATATGAAAACACAAGAAGATTCAATCAGTATAGTAAAGTACCAACCCATATCTTCTATTGTTAAATAAGCTGAGTGCAACACACAAAGAAAAAGCAAATAACTTTACCTTAATGATGTACTGAGTTCCTCAAAAAGAAATCCAATTTGGAATTTGAATGGAATTGCACTGCCTCTGTAGGATAATCATTAATTCAATTAGGTCTTAATAAAGCCATCCAAGATGAGGCATTCTATATTAGGTAATCCGGTACAAAAGCACGGGAGATGCTCTCCTTATTCAGATCATCTTAAATTTTTAAATTTGTATGGAAGTTTTAGTGTTAATGCCCAGATACTTTGTAATCCTTATTGCTACTGTGAAAGATGTCTTTTTAGTAATATTTTCTAGTAGCTGTTGTGGGTGGGAGAGATGCTGTTGATTTGTGCAGGCTGATCTTGTATCTGGCAAACTTGCTGAATCTTATTAGTTATAATTTGCTTGAATCTTTGTTTTATTGTAAGCTGACATCCTGTTCTCTCTCTCTCTTTCTCTCTCTAAAAAAGCACTCCCCCCCCCACCCCATTTAATTCCTGTGGTGGGTGGTGGAGGTTGGGGAGATGACTCACTAGGAAGGAGTAGAAAATGTTTCCTCCTCCCTCCACCTCAGGGAGGGGCCTGGGCCTCCGTGATGCTCACATGGGAGTTCCCCAAAGACTCAGAGAGAGACCTGCTAGTCAGGCCGCTGACCACTGTGATGGGAGGAAAGGTGGCCTGAGTCCTCTGGAAGCAGGAAAGGGGAGGAGAATGTCACCATAAAGAGAGGGAGGATTTAGAGAGGGGGAAGAGCATGAAGGGAAAGACTTGAGGGGAACGTGGATGGGTGGGGCCTGAGAATTCTCGGGGTTGCTAGATGGTAAAAGAGTCTAAGGTTCCAGAAGAGAAGCTGGACCAGAGACCCACTACCCAGCAGTACCACCCAAAGAAGCCCTGGTCACCTAATGTGGGGGCAGTGGGAGGAACTTAAGCCCCTGGGAGACAGGAATGGGCACCTCCCACCCCTCCCACCACCAGCCCACACTGACCAACTGATAGAAGCTCCATCCCATGACTGCCCTGGTCACCATGCTTTGCTGGGACCTTAATGCCCAAAGCTGTGGGGGCCCAGGAACTTCCCAGGAACGGAACCTCCTGCATCTCAGAGCTCCCACAAGTGAGAGCTGGATCCTCAAGCCACAGACAAGTTGGGGCCCCACACTTGGTCCTGACAGGAAGTTTACTGAGGGAGGGGCCAGGTTGAGAATGTTTTCACTGGGCCACTGGTTTCCCTTTTTCAATGGGCAGCTGTAGTTGAGTGCTACAGTTGCTTTGGCCCTAGCTGGTTTGACTCAATGGATAGAGCATCAGCCTGCAGACTGAAGGGTCCCAGGTTCGATTCCAGGCAAGGGCACACACTGGGGTTGTGGGCTCGATCCCCAGTAGGCGGCGTGCAGGAGGCAGCCAGTCAGTGATTCTCATCCTTTGTGTTTCTATGTCTTTCTTTCTCTCCGTTCATCTCTGAAATCAATAATAATCTTTTTTCAAAAAATGTTGCCTTGGGTTAGAAACTTCTCTGCACACCAGGAGATGGTGCCATGGGGCTGCCCTCTCCCCTGCAGGGCACTGGCACTGACTAGGCTGCTGGAGGCAGGATGGGGAGCCCCTGGTTTAACAGCCTGATTGGTGACTCAGAATTCAGTTGGGGGCTGAGTGGCTATAAAATCAGCAATTGGAAGCCTGTGCCCTCCTGATCCCTCTTCAAGGGTTTGCCTTGGATGAACTGATGGCCACATTCCTGCAGCTCTTCTTTGCTACCTGTGCTGCCCTCATTGCTCCCTTTTTCCTGCCTTTCATGAATTTAGCACCTCAGGCACCCAGAGCCCTGAATGTGTGAAAACTCTCCTGGGAATTTGCTTTTTATGATAGAGTTCGGCATAAGCAGAGACAGCCAGGCAGGTCTGTGCTTACGGGGACACAGTAGATGCCTCACTTTTCACGCAGATGTCAGACCGCTTAGTTTGGAAGTGGAGGGAGGTACAGGCCCGGCACCCTCTGTGAGCAAGCCATGAGGAGGCCACACTTTCTTTGTAAATGTATAACTCCAAACCAAGGAGGCTATTTGGGAAAAAAGAAAAGGAATCCATGGGATGAGAGTAAACTTGGTCCAGGAACATGCAGACCCTGAGTCTGTCCAGCTGCTGATGAGAGCTCAACAGCCAGGCCGACCCCAAGCTAGTGGGTGAGGCCCGTGCTGCTGCGTGTTCACCTTGTCCCCCAGGCCCCTCATGCCAAGCTCTCTGCCGGCTCCTAACCTGAGCTGACTCACCGACTTCTACTTCTTCCCAGGAGGCAGCTGCACTATTACTCCTATTTGATAGATGGAGAAACTCAAATCCAAAATTCACTCTGGATCTCAGGGATAGACACAGTCAAAAAGTACCATAGCAAAGAAAGGGAGCCCTTTGTGTCCTGGAAAGGAAGCTAGGAGAAGGGGCCAGTCCCCTGGGCCTTTGGCTATATTTCCCTTCCCTCAGTGACCCACTTCTTGGCAGGGAGTTGTCTATGGAAAGCTAGGCCAGAGCTCTGCAGCACTCCCTGGGGGATCAGGCCTAAGCTGGCAGTCAGACATCCCTCTGGCAGCCTGGGAGCCCCTGTGGGATATCCAACTAACGCCTTAGGCCCGCTCCCCGTGGTGAGTGGGCTTAAGCCATTAGTCGGACATCCTTAGTGCTGCCACAGAGGCAGGAGAGGCTCCCACCACTGCAGCTGCACTGGCCAGCCATGAGCCGGTTTCTGACTGAGTGGTGCTCCCCCTGTAGAAGCACAATGACTACCAGGAAGCAGATCTTGCGTTAAGTGTCTGCCCCCTCATAGTTTGTGCGCATCATAGCGACTGGTCATTTTTTCCGGTTGTACTGCCCTTAACGTCAATTTGAATATTACCCTTATTATATAGGATTCCACTGTGTGTGTGTGTGTGTGTGTGTGTGCATATGCCACTGCTTATTCAGCCAGGCCCTTGTTGACAGGCATTAGAATTGTTATTACAGCAGTGCAGCTAGGCACTTTCTCACAGTTTGCAGCATGTCTTAAGGAACGGTTCCCAGGGCACTGCTCTGCGGCTACTTTCTCACAGCGACTGCACTGCAAGATCCTTAGCCTGGTTATGAGACCCTACCACCCTAACTCCAGCCTCCTCCTTCCTTTTATGTGATTCACCTGGACAGCAGAAATGGCAACAGAAAAGTAGCCTTGCCTTCATTGCTGTCCTCCCATCTCACACAGTGCATTGAGCTGGGGGATGGAATTCAGAACCAGAATGGAGGTGTCAGCTGTCTTGTTTCTGCCACACGAGAAAGCTCACAGAAGCAAGTTGGAGTGCCAATCATTACATCCAGTCAGGACCTAATTCCTGTGGTTCACAGGTAAGGAACCTGAGGCATGGCTGAGGGTCACATGCCTGGTCCACGGCCAGCAGCCCTGGCCTTTGCCCCCTCACTGTCCCATCAGTTTGGCAACAGGAGTCCTTGTTGTACTTTCAGGCCATCAAACAGCTTAAAAGGCAGAAGCCACCCCATACACCATGACCTTTTCATCTTCTCTGTGAAGGAAAGAAACCTCTCAGCCTCCCTTTTTGATGTATTATAATCATCTAGTGACTGTGATGCGCTAAAATGTGTGTGTCCCCTGCCCCACAAATTTATATGTTGAAGTCCTAACTCCCAGTACCTTAGCAGGTGACTGACTTGGAGATAAGGCCTGTAGTGCGGTGATTAAGTTTAACAGGAGCTCCTGAGGGTCGGCCCTACTCCAAAAAGAGGGTGTCCTCCTGTGCCAGGCCAGCACAACCAAGGGTTTGGTGAGCCTGAGGAGGGTCGGCAAAGGACTCAAGAAAAGACAGACGAAGAGAATACAGCTGGGGCTCAATGGATCTCCTGTCCCTGGCTGAGGCCACAGAGAAGGATCCAGACTGCAAGCTTTATTTTATAGTCGGAGAAAAACAAGATAGTGGTCACCATAGTTACAATGTTCTTGTGAGTTTCACTTGTTTTGGCAGCACCCGCTCACCTCCCACAGCCCATCAGCTACCCAGGAAAGATCTAGGGGCGGCCATAAGGTCAAACTTAATTATGCTAAGAGGTCTCTGCCCTCTAAACAGGGACTAGTTTGTGGCTCTGCCCCCGGTCAATCCCATGCTTAACTCTATAGCCAATACCGACATCCTTCCCCCCACATCCTTCAAAGAAGCTGAGATGTGGGCACAGCCGGCCCAGAGGAAAGACGCGTGAAGACACAGAAAGGAGGAAGCCCTCTATAAGCCGAGGAGAGAAGCCTCAGAAGAAACCAACCTGCCAACACCTGATCTGGGGCTTCCAACCTCCAGAAACGTGAGGAAACGTGTCTGTTGGGTAAGCCCCCGGTCTCTGATCCTTGGTTTTGGCAGCCCCAGCAAGTGAATACAGTGGGTAACTAAGGACGGGTACGAAGAAAGCACCATGCACGGGTAGGAGACTGATGTGCTCTCTGGCAGGTTGCTTCCCTCGTGTTGCTGCCCACACATTTCTCCAGCTGCCTTTCCTCCTGATGCTTCCACCAAGCCCGTCTCTTCGTGGCCTCTTCCCCATGAGGGAATCTCTCTCAGCAAAATGCTTCTGCATCTTGCACAGTCGGCAGTCCCTGGAGTGGTGAATTGGCGGCGGCTTCAAATGGTGACAGAAAGGCAATGGGGGCACCTGAGAGCTTTCGTCTCATTGGGCGCTCAGGACCACTTTTCTCACCCACCCGCTTGGGCAAGTGTGGCAATCCTACCCTAAATGTATTTCTCCCCCATTTTCACGGAGGGTGAACGTGGTGTGCAAAACGCATTTCTAATGACTGAGCTCTGTGTTTTAACGTTTTCCATCTTTGCTGAGTCATTAAGTCTTTAAATTCTTGGATATTATAATGATTTTATAGTTCAGTGATGTTTTCATTCTCTCCACACTCTCTTGCCCAAAAGACTCTCCAGTTAGAGCCCACCACAGGGTGACTTTACACCTGGCCCTGCTCTGAGTGTGTCCCTTCTTGTCAGCCTGTCTCCCGTGTGGGCCACGATTAGGGCATAGGCACATCACACCCCAGCTTAGGTCCTAAGACAGTGAGAAGAGTCCCAATTACCCTCAGAAATCCTTTCGGAAGTTGCCACGTTGGAGACCATGATTCCATTTTTCATTGCATTCAATGGACCAGCTTTTCCTCGAGTTTGGGGACAGAATACGTAGTCTTTGTTCAGTACAGCCCCAGGTGAAGAGTTGGCCTGTATCTAGAGACTGTGTTAGAACTACACAAAGCCTCACTAATTATCACACACAGGAGGGGCCGGAGAGCAAGACCCACTGGGAGCAGCAGATTCTCCTTCCTTCATTTAGGGGAATAGCAGGCAGAATTGTCAGCACTATTTAAATAGCTCTCTCTCTCTCTCTCTCTCTCTCTCTCTCTCTCTCTCTCTTTTTCTCTCCCGTTTGCCTGAACACATGGCAATTCACAGCATGGCTAACATTTTAAACACATGACTGGGCCAAGGATACCAAGGTTGCAAAGTCAATTCAGACATAAGCGTGGAGAATGTTAAGACCAAGGGTCTTGGGAGCCATATAGTCCTAAATAGAAGTGGTTACTTTCTTTGGGGTTCAGTTTCCTCACCTGGAAGATGCAGTATTGGGGGAGGATGATCCTGAGGCTCCCTCCTGGAGCCCCTGACATTGGTGAGGTCAAGCTCAAGGCTCTCAGCTGAGAAATCCTGGCCACGCAGAACAACCTCCATAACCCAGTGAACTAGAAAAGCACCAGGCCCTCCCCGCTCTGCCCGGGGATGTCATGAGACAGAGTTTGGTAAAGTCAGAAGCAAGATGAGAACTGGGTGCTCTAAGGGATACTGGGTAATGCATGCTGCTTGCCCCAGTTTCCTTTAGTTCAGCAAATCTTACGTTAGCACCTGATAAAGACAGGACAGGACACTTTGCATTGGAAACGTAGAGACAGATAAGCTGTTCCTGATTCTGTGGGACTGCCCATCTTGCTATAATGTGACTGCTTTTTCCCAAATGAGAAAGCTGAGTGTTTTTGTCTTTTGTTGTGAGATCTATTAGGAAAAATTAAAAGCACCTTTTGGCCTTCAATTCCCAGATTCACATCTCTTCAGGGCTGTGACAAGTATAGTGCTGTTCACCAACTAGATCCTGTTTTACTTCTCCTGAGCGCACAGTAGGATCATAGTTCCCAAGCCCCTTAAGTTAAGTGTGGCCATGAGCCTTCCCTTGCCAGTGAAAGGAGAACACCATGATAGCTTACTTCCTCACAAAGCCTTAAGGACCAGCACATGGCTCCTGCATGGTCCTTTACTCCGCGTGTAACCAGCAACACTCCTGATGGTGACAGCTTGCTGGCCTGTGTCTCTCACTGAGGACAGAGTGCAGTAGAGGAGGACACACCTTATTGATCCATGATGGACCTGGAGTGTGAGCAAAAAGCAAAATTCTGTTGCTTTAAGCAATGGAGGTTTAAAAACTGTTTATTACAAAAATAAACCTATATAAAAGCACAGACAATAGACTGCCAAAACTGCCATACTCATTCCTTAGCTTCAACTGTGATCAAGCTATAAGCCTCTGTAATTTGGGGTTTGCTTACTAATACAGCAACACCTAGTCCATGGTCGGCAAACTCATCAGTCAACAGAACCAAATATCAACAGTACAACGATTGAAATTTCTTTTGAGAGCCAAATTTTTTAAACTTAAACTATATAGGTAGGTACATTCAACTTCAAATTCAACTATAAATTCACGGTTTTCGTCTTGTTTTTCTTTGCTTCTTCTTTGTAGCCATCTCAAACAGGGCACCTAAAAAATGTTTCATTTTATAATAATAAAGCCATCAACACAAAACAATTACAATTCTTAAATTGATGACAAAAAAACCTGTAGGATTTGCCGTTGGTTGGAAAAATACAGGTAACTTTATGTGTCGAGTAGGTACTTTTGTCACCCGCGCGCGATTTGCAGACGCGACTAGGACTAACCACTGCACATGAGACTGCTGGCTGACTGGCTCACTCAGCTCCTGCATGAATGGCCCGCGCCTTCCCTGTGCTGCGTATCCCACAGAAGTTTCAATCGCACTGTCCTTGTGCGCCATCACGTGGTATTTTGTGGAAGAGCCACACTCAAGGGGCCAAAGAGCCACATGTGGCTTGTGAGCCCTGGTTTGCCGACCACTGACCTAGACGACTCCTGCTAAAAACAAGAGGAAAGGGTGTTATTTTGCAGTAATACCAAGTGAATGACAAGTTGGCAAAGAGAGTGGAAATAGAATTGATGAGATCTGATTGTTATGCCTTATTTTTTAGTGAGATCATTTCTGATTTTCTAATATTATAAATGAGTGGCAATTTGGATTTTTCTTGTAGGAGCTGCCTTCCATGTTACTTATTTTCCTCTAGAAATCTAAGCACATCTAGAAACCAGAAGCTCCAACTGCTTGGCAACTGCACTGGAAATGCAACAGGACTAAAGTTGATTGCCTACTTCCACGTAAACCCTAACAAGCACCATTAAACTTTTGGAAAATGTGATTATTTTCGTTTCAATATGCTTTAGAAAGGGCTTTCCTACTGAATTATGTCTGGAATGTGTGCATACATGTAAACACAAACCCGAGTTTTTCCAAATCTACAGTCAATTGTATTACAGCAGTTTTTTATTAACGTTATGGTCATAAGGAAACCCCTGTAATGTGTGGAAAGAATTACGGTGTGAAATGATTAATGTGTGAAATGTTTGCTGTGTGAAGACCCCAATACTGGGTAACTTCCAAAATGTGGTGAACGCCCCACTATCTGGATGTGAATGCCCTGAGCCAGTGGTTCTCAACCTTGGCTGCACATTAGAAACTCCTGGGAATCTTCTTAAAATCCTGATTCCTGGGCCTCATCCTCCGGAAATTCTGTTTCTTTGTTACTAATGTTGTGACCCCACCCCATGACAAAGAAACAGAATTTCCGGAGGATGAGGCCCAGGAATCAGGATTTTAAGAAGATCCCAGGAGATTCTAATGTGCAGCCAAGGTTGAGAACCACGGCTAAAGCCCTTAAAGCCTACACACCCGGCTCCTAGCAAAGGCCCACACGGATGAGACACAAGTTGTTGACCACTGGCTACATAAGCAACAGATTTCGTTCAGTCGATGTCTCCCGCCTGATGAGAGGAGGACTCCGCATCGCTCAGCTCCGTGGGACAAGCCCGACTGACTGCTCTGCCGTGCGACCTGAACCAAGTGCGGCCGCCTGTCTGTCTCGGTCTTCATCGTCCGTCTTTCGGTGTGCATGGCCGGTGGCCTCTGCTGGAGCCTAGGACCCGCTAGGAATAGGTAAGTAAACCCTGAGTGATTGCACACTGATTCTGTCTTGTGTGTTCTTGTGTTCCGGTTCGGCTCAGCTGTCTAGACATTGAAGTACCAGGGCACAGGCCGTGATTGCTGACTCCTATAACCTGCGTTTTTCCCACTAAGTCTAGACAGATAATTAATTAATCGGGGCATAATTGGGACAATCAGTCTGATGGATTCATTTAACAAATGACATGAAGTCAACTTTATTTCACAAAATCAGTCCATATGCCACTACTTATCCTCCATGTCCGGTTTTGTTTTCGTCCAACGCAAATGAATTCTCTGTAACTGCTCCACCACTTATTAGGGAGGTGAACCTGGGCAAGTCAGCCCCTGCAGGAGCCTCCGTCTCCTTCCTCGTCACTGGAAACGTCTCTGTCTGTTGTCCCAACCGGAGAACAACCCAAATCTGTTGTCCAAGGATCTGGGAGGAGCACACCCCCTTCTGGCAATCCCTGCGCGGGCGGGGGGCGAGGAGCGGCGCGGGGAAGGGGCGGAGACAGGAAGGGGGCGGAGGCAGCGAAGCGGACGGAGGCCGGAAGGGAACGGAGGCAGGAACGGAACGGAGGCGGAAAGGGAACGGACCGCTTCCGGATTTCTGTCTGGAGAAAACCGGAAGTTGTCGATAGCTTTCTTATTACTTCTCTCAGGAATTTGTGAGGGTCGCTGGAGGAGCGAAGCAGGAACTGCACGAGGCTGACAGAGGTAAAGAATTAAAAATGTGTGAGGTCATCTAGAAAGTAGATGGGCTGAGCCCCTACATGGTGCCGCACCCAGAGATCGGGGGGTCAGAGTTTTTAAGGACTCGAGGGGGCTTTTCCGTGGCGGGGATTCTCCGGGCGGGTCCGGCGGGGCGGTGACTGGTCTGAGCGAAGGGAATGTGGTCTGAGCGGAAGGGAATGTCGGCTGCAAAATGGTCTGAGGGCCAGTTTCCCAGGGGAGGGCTATCTATTTGATTATTTGATCAGACCTCACGTGCACGAGGCCAAAAGTGGTAACGAATTATACATTTATTAGATCATCCTCATCCGGAAAGCAGATGGGCTCAGGCCCCAAATGGTGCCAGCACCCGGGGACGGGGGAGGCAGAGGGTTCAAAGGGCTCTACAGGGGCTTTTCCTGCGGGAAATTCTCTGGGCCGGTCAGGACCGTGGGCAAGGATGGGACGGAAAGTGACTGGTCTGAGCAAAGGGCCTGTGGTCTGAGCGGAATGGACTGTGGTCTGAGCGGAAGGGCCTGTGGTCTGAGCGGAAGGGACGGTCAGTTGCCAAATGGTCTACGGGACTGTTTCCCGGGGCGGGGGTGTCGCTGCGGTGGTTTGATCAGACCTGACAGAGTTTAGGGAGCTGAAGGTCCGCGTGGCCTCGTGGAGGTAAAAGTTGCAGGATGCTGAGAATGGGGCTGTTTGGTGGAATGGCGGACTTTGGTCTCAGCCCGAGTGCATCCCCTCAGCTCGCAGCGCAGCTCCTCCGGCGGTGGGAGCGGGTCTCAGTAGCGACACCACAGTGTCCAGTGGGGAGACGGGGCCTGTGCTGTGTGCGCCGCCTGCCTCCGTTTGTGCCTCTGCCTCCTGTGTCTCACTCGCAGGCCGGTGTCGCTGCCGCTGACTTTCGGAGGCAGCTCCCATAGGCGGCCTGGGGAACAGCAAGTGCCTTCTCGCCCGGAGCCACTCTTTTGTAGTTCATTCTGGCCACACAGGGACCTCAAGGTGCAGAGTTGTTGTTCCTTAGGGGCACTGGTTCCCATGCAGCCAATAGCCCAACAAAACCGTAACTGGTTCTTGACCCCTGAGAAGGTAAGTCTGCATGTATTTCTGTGGTTTTGAAGGTATTTGAACAAGTCTGTCCTCTCTGCTCTTCTTTCCTAGGTTCCCTAGCGATGCCGGTGGAGATGCACAACCAGGGCCAGGACCGCTGTGTCCTCACCTGCACTGAGTGCAAGCAGCAGGTGGAGACAGGCTGGCACTGCCCCGGGTGCGAGGGCTACGACCTTTGCATCAACTGCTACAACACCAAGGGCCACCCCCACGAGATGGTGAAGGTGGGGCTGGGCCGGGATGAAGAGGCCGAGGAGGGCGATCAGGGCGGCAACCAGGGGGAGATGCAGTTCAGGAGCATCCGGGAGGCTCGGCGCCTGAGCATCCTGCGCAGCATCCAGTCCCTGAGGCACGCCCGCCATTGCGGCGACGCCAACTGCTCTCAGAGGGGCTGTCAGAAGCTGAAGCGTGTTGTGCTGCACACCACGCGCTGCCAGCGCAAGGCCATTGGAGGCTGCCCAGTGTGCAAGCAGCTAATCGCCCTTTGCTGCTACCATGCCAAAGAATGCCAAGAAAACCCATGCCCTGTTCCCTTGTGCCTCAACATCAAACAGAAGATCCGCGAGCAGCGGCTCCGGCTCCGTCAGCAGCGGATTGGGAACCGCCTGCTGCAAGGGTAGCTCATGCGCCAGCGAATTCCACCATGAACTCCTGTCACGTGCCTCGGCAGTCTGCCATCCCCTTGTTGAGCACCACCCTGGACACCCCCACAGGAGTGCATTGCCCAGTGAGCTGTCCCTGGTCGGTGACACCACAGTAGACACCCTAGAAAAGTTTGTGTAAGTTTTGTAGCATTGTGAGAAATCACTTTTTTGTTCAATGTTCTTGGACCATTTGTACTGAAATTCAAGAATCTAGGCTCTTTTTATTCCTAGATGAAACTGCTACTTTCAAGCCACACAAGGGTAGATTGCTGGTCAAAGAAACAATAAAAAGTTTATGTTTTTGTTAAAAACCAGTTGATTTAAATGTCTCTCTTTTTGCTTTCTTAAAAAATTTTTGTTCGTTGGACAAGGTGGGGGGTAATTGCCGGTGACTCATGCTTTCTTAATAGGAAAGAAAGTTCATTATAACCATATTTTTAAGATTTGAAACATTTTTTCCTAAAAGAGAAGGAAAATAATATTCAGAAACTGATTCCTGAAATAATGCAAGCTTAAAATGTATCCTGACGACTTTCTAACATTGTGGGGAGATTTTTTCTATTATTTACTCGGGGTGTTCTCAAATTATTGCCCCTGGATGATTGTAATTGGCTAGTGAGTACACACACACACACACACCCCACATCCATCTATACATTCTGGCTTAAGCCAAACTCTTGTCAAAGATGTTGAAAATGTTGCTTAGTTTCTCTGATAAAACTGATTTCAGACCAAAAATTGGGATGATCACTCTCTTAGGCCATGCTAATGTTAATAGAGAAGAGATTCTTTCTTCTATGTGAAACTAGAAATGAGGAAAAGCAAGTCTAGTGTCAAGCATGCCAGTGCTATAATTACCATAGATATGAAAACACAAGAAGATTCAATCAGTATAGTAAAGTACCAACCCATATCTTCTATTGTTAAATAAGCTGAGTGCAACACACAAAGAAAAAGCAAATAACTTTACCTTAATGATGTACTGAGTTCCTCAAAAAGAAATCCAATTTGGAATTTGAATGGAATTGCACTGCCTCTGTAGGTTAATCATTAATTCAATTAGGTCTTAATAAAGCCATCCAAGATGAGGCATTCTATATTAGGTCATCGGGTACAAAAGCACGGGAGGATGCTCTACTTATTCAGATCATCTTAAATTTTTAAATTTGTATAGAAGTTTTAGTGTTAATGCCCAGATATTTTTTGATTCTTACTGCTACTGTGAATGATTTCTTTTCTTTTTTTAATATATTTTATTGATTTTTTACAGAGAGGAAGGGAGAGAGAGATAGAGTCAGAAACATCAATGAGAGAGAAACATCGATCAGCCGCCACCTGCACACCTCCTACTAGGGATGTGCCCACAACTCAGGTACATGCCCTTGACCGGAATCAAACCTGGGGCCCTTCAGTCCGCAGGCAGATGCTCTATCCACTGAGCCAGACCGGTTTCGGCTGAATGATTTCTTTTTAGTAATATTTTCTAGTAGCTGTTGTGGGTGGGAGAGATGCTGTTGATTTGTGCAGGCTGATCTTGTATCTGGCAAACTTGCTGAATCTTATTAGTTATAATTTGCTTGAATCTTTGTTTTATTGTAAGCTGACATACTGTTCTCTCTCTCTCTCTCTCTCTCTCTCTCTCTCTCTCTCTCTCTCTTTCTCTCTCTCTCTCTCTCTCTCTCTCTCTCTCTCTCTCTCTCTAAAGAAGCACTCCCCCCACCCCATTTAATTTCTGTGGTGGGTGGTGGAGGTTGGGGAGATGACTCACTAGGAAGGAGCAGAAAATGTTTCCTCCTCCCCCCACCTCAGGGAGGGGCCTGGGCCTCCGTGATGCTCACATGGGAGTTCCCCACAGACTCAGAGAGAGACCTGCTAGTCAGGCCACTGACCGCTGTGATGGGAGGAAAGGTGGCCTGAGTCCTCTGGAAGCAGGAAAGGGGAGGAGAATGTCACCATAAAGAGAGGGAGGATTTAGAGAGTGGGAAGAGGATGAAGGGAAAGACTTGAGGGGAACGTGGATGGGTGGGGCCTGGGAATTCTCAGGGATGGTAGATGGTAAAAGAGTCTAAGGTTCCAGAAGAGAAGCTGGACCAGAGACCCACTACCCAGCAGTGTCACCCAAAGAAGCCCTGGTCACCTAATGTGGGGGCAGTGGGAGGAGCTTAAGCCCCTGGGAGACAGGAATGGGCACCTCCCACCCCTCCCACCACCAGCCCACACTGACCAACTGATAGAAGCTCCATCCCATGACTGCCCTGGTCACCATGCTTTGCTGGGACCTTGATGCCCAAAGCTGTGGGGGCCCAGGAACGGAACCTACTGCATCTCAGAGCTCCCACAATTGAGAGCTGGATCCTCAAGCCACAGACAAGTTGGGGCCCCACACTTGGTCCTGACAAGAAGTTTACTGAGGGAGGGGCCGGAGTTGAGAATGTTTTCACTGGGCCACTGGTTTCCCTTTTTTAATGGGCAGCTGTAGTTGCCACTAGCTGGTTTGACTCAATGGATAGAGCATCAGCCTACAGACTGAAGGGTCCCTGGTTCGATTCCAGGCAAGGGCACACGCTGAGGTTGTGGGCTCGATCCCCAGTAGGGGGCGTGCAGGATGCAGCCAATCAGTGCTTCTCTCTCATCATTGGTGTTTCTATATCTTTCTTTCTCTTCCTTCATCTCTGAAATCAATGATCATCTTTTTTCAAAAAATGTTACCTTGGGTTAGAAACTTCTCTGCACACCAGGAGATGGTGCCATGGGGCCGCCCTCTCCCCTGCAGGGCACTGGCACTGACTAGGCTGCTGGAGGCAGGATGGGGAGCCCCTGGTTTAACAGCCTGATTGGTGACTCAGAATTCAGTTGGGGGCTGAGTGGCTATAAAATCAGCAATTGGAAGCCTGTGCCCTCCTGATCCCTCTTCAAGGGTTTGCCTTGGATGAACTGGTGGCCACATTCCTGCAGCTCTTCTTTGCTATCTCTGCTGCCCTCATTGCTCCCTTTTTTTCTGCCTTTCATGAATTTAGCACCTCAGGCACCCAGTTCCCTGAATGTATGGAAACTCTCCTGGGAATTTGCTTTTTATGATAGAGTTCGGCATAAGCAGAGACAGCCAGGCAGGTCTGTGCTTACGGGGACACAGTAGATGCCTCACTTTTCACGCAGATGTCAGACCGCTTAGTTTGGAAGTGGAGGGAGGTACAGGCCCGGCACCCTCTGTGAGCAAGCCATGAGGAGGCCACACTTTCTTTGTAAATGTATAACTCCAAAACAAGGAGGCTATTTGGGAAAAAAGAAAAGGAATCCATGGGATGAGAGTAAACTTGGTCCAGGAACATGCAGACCCTGAGTCTGTCCAGCTGCTGATGAGAGCTCAACAGCCAGGCCGACCCCAAGCTAGTGGGTGAGGCCCGTGCTGCTGCGTGTTCACCTTGTCCCCCAGGCCCCTCATGCCAAGCTCTCTGCTGGCTCCTAACCTGAGCTGACTCACTGGCTTCCACTTCCTCCCAGGAGGCAGCTGCACTATTATTCCTATTTGGTAGATGGAGAAACTCAAATCCAAAACTCAATCTGGATCTCAGGGATAGACACAGGCAAAAAAGACCAGAGCAAAGAAAGGGAGCCCTTTGTGTCCTGGAAAGGAAGCTAGGAGAAGGGGCCAGTCCCCTGGGCTTTTGGCTATATTTACCTTCCCCCAGTGACACACTCCTTGGCAGGGAGCTGTCTGTGGAAAGTTAGGCCAGAGCTCTGCAGCACTCCCTGGGGGATCAGGCCTAAGTTGGCAGTCAGACATCCCTCTGGCAGCCTGGGAGCCCTTGTGGGATGTCCGACTGACGGCTTAGGCCCGATCCCCGTGGTGAGTGGGCCTACGCCATTAGTCGGACATCCTTAGTGCTGCCACAGAGGCAGGAGAGGCTCCCACCACTGCAGCTGCACTGGCCAGCCATGAGCCGGCTTCTGGCTGAGCAGCGCTCCCCCTGTGGGAGCACACTGACTACCAGGGGGCAGCTCTTGTGTTAAGTGTCTGCCCCGTCATAGTTTGTGCGCATCATAGCGACTGGTCATTTGTTCCAGGTGTTCAAGCCTTAGGTCGATTTGCATATTACCCTTATTATATAGGATTCCATTGTGTGTGTGTGTGTGCATATGCCACTGCTTATTCAGCCAGGCCCTTATTGACAGGCATTAGAATTATTATTACAGCAATGCAGCTAGGCACTTTTTCACATTTTGCATCATGTCTTAAGGGTTTCCAGGGCACTGCTCTGCTGCTACTCCCTCACAGCAACTGTTCTGCAAGACCTTCAGTCCGGTTATGAGACCCTACCACCCTAACTCCAGCCTCCTCTTTCCTTTTATGTGATTCACCTGGACAGCAGAAATGGCAACAGAAATGTAGCCTTGCCTTCATTGCTGTCCTCCCATCTCACACAGTGCATTGAGCTGGGTGACCGAATTCAGAACCAGAATGGAGGTGTCAGCTGTCTTGTTTCTGCCATACGAAGCAAGTTGGAGTGCCAATCATTACATCCAGTCAGGACCTAATTCCTGTGGTTCACAGGTAAGGAAACTGAGGCTTGGCTGAGGGTCACATGCCTGGTCCACGGCCAGCAGCCCTGGCTTTTGCCCCCTCACTGTCCCAGCAGTTTGGCAACAGGAGTCCTTGTTGGAGTTTCAGGCCATCAAACAGCTTAAAAGGCAGAAGCCACCCCATACACCATGACCTTTTCATCTTCTCTGTGAAGGAAAGAAACCTCTCAGCCTCCCTTTTTGATGTATTATAATCATCTAGTGACTGTGATGGGCTAAAGTGTGTCTCCCCCGCCCCACAAATTTATATGCTGAAGTCCTAACTCCCAGTACCTTAGCAGGTGACTGACTTGGAGATAAGGCCTTCAGCGCGGTGATTAAGTTTAACAGGAGCTCCTGAGGGTCTGTCCTGCACCAAAAAGAGGGTGTCCTTTGAAGAAGATGAGATGTGGGCACAGCCGTCCCAGAGGAAAGACGCGTGAAGACACAGAAAGGAGGAAGCCATCTATAAGCCGAGGAGAGAAACGTCAGAAGAAACCACCTTGCCAACACCTGATCTGGGGCTTCCAACCTCCAGAAACGTGAGGAAACGTGTCTGTTGGGCAAGCCCCCGGTCTCTGATCCTTGGTTTTGGCAGCCCCAGCAAGTGAGTACAGTGGGTAACTAAGGACGGGTACGAAGAAAGCACCATGCACGGGTAGGAGACTGATGTGCTCTCTGGCAGGTTGCTTCCCTCGTGTTGCTGCCCACACATTTCTCCAGCTGCCTTTCCTCCTGATGCTTCCACCAAGCCCGTCTCTTCATGGCCTCTTCCCCATGAGGGAATCTCTCTCAGCAAAATGCTTCTGCATCTTGCACAGTCAGCAGTCCCTGGAGTGGTGAATTGGTGGCGGCTTCAAATAGTGACAGAAAGGCAATGGGGGCACCTGAGAGCTTTCGTCTCATTGGGCGCTCAGGACCACTTTTCTCACCCACCCGCTTGGGCAAGTGTGGCAATCCTACCCTAAATGTATTTCTCCCCCATTTTCACGGAGGGTGAACGTGGTGTGCAAAACGCATTTCTAATGACTGAGCTCTGTGTTTTAACGTTTTCCATCTTTGCTGAGTCATTAAGTCTTTAAATTCTTGGATATTATAATGATTTTATAGTTCAGTGATGTGTTCATTCTCTCCACACTCTCTTGCCCAAAAGACTCTCCAGTTAGAGCCCACCACAGGGTGACTTTACACCTGGCCCTGCTCTGAGTGTGTCCCTTCTTGTCAGCCTGTCTCCCGTGTGGGCCACGATTAGGGCATAGGCACATCACACCCCCGCTTAGGTCCTAAGACAGTGAGAAGAGTCCCAATTACCCTCAGAAATCCTTTCGGAAGTTGCCACGTTGGAGACCATGATTCCATTTTTCATTGCATTCGATGGACCAGCTTTTCCTCAAGTTTGGGGACAGAATACGTAGTGTTTGTTCAGTAGAGCCCCAGGTGAAGAGTTGGCCTGTATCTAGGGACTGTGCTAGAACTACACAAATCCTCGCTAATTATCACACACAAGAGGGGCCGGAGAGCAAGACCGACTGGGAGTAGCAGATTCTTCTTCCTTCATTTAGGGGAATAGCAGGCGGAATTGTCAGCACTATTTACATAGTTCTTCCCCTCCACCCCCCCTCGTTTGCCTGAACACATGGCAATTCACAGCATGGCTAACATAGTAAAGAGAGAGACAGAGAAAGCACATGACTGGGCCCAGGATAGCGAGGTTGCAAAGTCAATTCAGATGTAAGCGTGGAGAATGTTAAGACCAAGGGTCTTGGGAGCCATATAGTCCTAAATAGAAGTGGTTACTTTCTTTGGGGTTCAGTTTCCTCACCGGGAAGATGCAGTATTGGGGTAGGATGATCCTGAGGCTCCCTCCTGGAGCCCCTGACATTGGTGAGGTCAAGCTCAAGGCTCTCAGCTGAGAAATCCTGGCCATGCAGAACAACCTCCATAACCCAGTTAACTAGAAAAGCACCAGGCCCTCCCCGCTCTGCCCGGGGATGTCATGAGACAGAGTTTGGAAAAGTCAGAAGCAAGATGAGAAATGGGTGCTCTAAGGGATGCCGGGTAATGCACGCTGCTTGCCCCAGTTTCCTTTAGTTCAGCAAATCTTACGTTAGCACCTGATAAAGACAGGACAGGACACTTTGCATTGGAAACGTAGAGATAGATAAGCTGTTCCTGATTCTGTGGGACTGCCCATCTTGCTATAATGTGACTGCTTTTTCCCAAATGAGAAAGCTGAGTGTTTTTGTCTTTTGTTGTGAGATCTATTAGGAAAAATTAAAAGCACCTTTTGGCCTTCAATTCCCAGATTCACATCTCTTCAGGGCTGTGACAAGTATTAGTGCTGTTCACCACCTAGATCCTGTTTTACTTCTCCTGAGCGCACAGTAGGATCATAGTTCCCAAGCCCCTTAAGTTAAGTGTGGCCATGAGCCTTCCTTTGCCAGTGAAAGGAGAACACCATGATAGCTTACTTCCTCACAAAGCCTTAAGGACCAGCACATGGCTCCTGCATGGTCCTTTACTTCTCGTGTAACCAGCAACACTCCTGATGGTGACAGCTTGCTGGCCTGTGTCTCTCACTGAGGACAGAGTGCAGTAGAGGAGGACACACCTTACTGATCCATGATGGACCTGGAGTGTGAGTAAAAAGCAAAATTCTGTTGCTTTAAGCAATGGAGGTTTAAAAGCTGTTTATTACAAAAATAAACCTATATAAAAGCACAGACAATAGACTGCCAAAACTGCCATACTCATTCCTTAGCTTCAACTGTGATCAAGCTATAAGCCTCCATAATTAGGGGTTGGCTTACTAATACAGCAAAACCTAGACCAGTGGTCGGCAAACTCATCAGTCAAGAGAACCAAATATCAACAGTACAACGATTGAAATTTCTTTTGAGAGCCAAATTTTTTAAACTTAAACTATATAGGTAGGTACATTCAACTTCAAATCCAACTATAAATTCACGGTTTTCGTCTTCTGTTTTTCTTTGCTTCTTCTTTGTAGCCATCTCAAACAGGGCACCTAAAAAATGTTTCATTTTATAATAATAAAGCCAACAACACAAAAGAATTACAATTCTTAAATTGATGACAAAAAAACCTGTAGGATTTGCCGTTGGTTGGAAAAATACAGGTAACTTTATGTGTCGAGTAGGTACTTTTGTCACCCGCGCGCGATTTGCAGACGCGACTAGGACTAACCACTGCACATGAGACTGCTGGCTGACTGGCTCACTCAGCTCCTGCATGAATGGCCCGCGCCTTCCCTGTGCTGAGTATCCCACAGAAGTTTCAATCGCACTGTCCTTGTGCGCCATCACGTGGTATTTTGTGGAAGAGCCACACTCAAGGGGCCAAAGAGCCACATGTGGCTTGTGAGCCCTGGTTTGCCGACCACTGACCTAGACGACTCCTGCTAAAAACAAGAGGAAAGGGTGTTATTTTGCAGTAATACCAAGTGAATGACAAGTTGGCAAAGAGAGTGGAAATAGAATTGATGAGATCTGATTGTTATGCCTTATTTTTTAGTGAGATCATTTCTGATTTTCTAATATTATAAATGAGTGGCAATTTGGATTTTTCTTGTAGGAGCTGCCTTCCATGTTACTTATTTTCCTCTAGAAATCTAAGCACATCTAGAAACCAGAAGCTCCAACTGCTTGGCAACTGCACTGGAAATGCAACAGGACTAAAGTTGATTGCCTACTTCCACGTAAACGCTAACAAGCACCATTAAACTTTTGGAAAATGTGATTATTTTCGTTTCAATATGCTTTAGAAAGGGCTTTCCTACTGAATTATGTCTGGAATGTGTGCATACATGTAAACACAAACCCGAGTTTTTCCAAATCTACAGTCAATTGTATTACAGCAGTTTTTTATTAACGTTATGGTCATAAGGAAACCCCTGTAATGTGTGGAAAGAATTACGGTGTGAAATGATTAATGTGTGAAATGTTTGCTGTGTGAACACCCCAATACTGGGTAACTTCCAAAATGTGGTGAACGCCCCACTATCTGGATGTGTATGCCCTGAGCCAGTGGTTCTCAACCTTGGCTGCACATTAGAATCTCCTGGGAATCTTCTTAAAATCCTGATTTCTGGGCCTCATCCTCCGGAAATTCTGTTTCTTTGTCATGGGGTGGGGTCACAACATTAGTAACAAAGAAACAGAATTTCCAGAGGATGAGGCCCAGGAATCAAGATTTTAAGAAGATTCCCAGGAGATTCTAATGTGCAGCCAAGGTTGAAAACCACGGCTAAAGCCCTTAAAGCCTACACACCCGGCTCCTAGCAAAGGCCCACACGGATGAGACACAAGTTGTTGACCACTGGCTACATAAGCAACAGATTTCGTTCAGTCGATGTCTCCCGCCTGATGAGAGGAGGACTCCGCATCGCTCAGCTCCGTGGGACAAGCCCGACTGACTGCTCTGCCGTGCGACCTGAACCAAGTGCGGCCGCCTGTCTGTCTCGGTCTTCATCGTCCGTCTTTCGGTGTGCATGGCCGGTGGCCTCTGCTGGAGCCTAGGACCCGCTAGGAATAGGTAAGTAAACCCTGAGTGATTGCACACTGATTCTGTCTTGTGTGTTCTTGTGTTCCGGTTCGGCTCAGCTGTCTAGACATTGAAGTACCAGGGCACAGGCCGTGATTGCTGACTCCTATAACCTGCGTTTTTCCCACTAAGTCTAGACAGATAATTAATTAATCGGGGCATAATTGGGACAATCAGTCTGATGGATTCATTTAACAAATGACATGAAGTCAACTTTATTTCACAAAATTAGTCCATATGCCACTACTTATCCTCCATGTCCGGTTTTGTTTTCGTCCAACGCAACTGAATTCTCTGTAACTGCTCCACCACTTATTAGGGAGGTGAACCTGGGCAAGTCAGCCCCTGCAGGAGCCTCCGTCTCCTTCCTCGTCACTGGAAACGTCTCTGTCTGTTGTCCCAACCGGAGAACAACCCAAATCTGTTGTCCAAGGATCTGGGAGGAGCACACCCCCTTCTGGCAATCCCTGCGCGGGCGGGGGGCGAGGAGCGGCGCGGGGAAGGGGCGGAGACAGGAAGGGGGCGGAGGCAGCGAAGCAGACGGAGGCCGGAAGGGAACGGAGGCAGGAACGGAACGGAGGCGGAAAGGGAACGGACCGCTTCCGGATTTCTCTCTGGAGAAAACCGGAAGTTGTCGATAGCTTTCTTATTACTTCTCTCAGGAATTTGTGAGGGTCGCTGGAGGAGCGAAGGAGGACCTGCACGAGGCTGACAGAGGTACAGAATTAAAAATGTGTGAGGTCATCTAGAAAGTAGATGGGCCGAGCCCCTACATGGTGCCGCACCCAGAGATCGGGGGGTCAGAGTTTTTAAGGACTCGAGGGGGCTTTTCCGTGGCGGGGATTCTCCGGGCGGGTCCGGCGGGGCGGTGACTGGTCTGAGCGAAGGGAATGTGGTCTGAGCGGAAGGGAATGTCGGCTGCAAAATGGTCTGAGGGCCTGTTTCCCAGGGGAGGGCTATCTATTTGATTATTTGATCAGACCTCACGTGCACGAGGCCAAAAGTGGTAACGAATTATACATTTATTAGATCATCCTCATCCGGAAAGCAGATGGGCTCAGGCCACAAATGGTGCCAGCACCCGGGGACGGGGGAGGCAGAGGGTTCAAAGGGCTCTACAGGGGCTTTTCCTGCGGGAAATTCTCTGGGCCGGTCAGGACCGTGGGCAAGGATGGGACGGAAAGTGACTGGTCTGAGCAAAGGGCCTGTGGTCTGAGCGGAATGGACTGTGGTCTGAGCGGAAGGGCCTGTGGTCTGAGCGGAAGGGACGGTCAGTTGCCAAATGGTCTACGGGACTGTTTCCCGGGGCGGGGGTGTCGCTGCGGTGGTTTGATCAGACCTGACAGAGTTTAGGGAGCTGAAGGTCCGCGTGGCCTCGTGGAGGTAAAAGTTGCAGGATGCTGAGAATGGGGCTGTTTGGTGGAATGGCGGACGTTGGTCTCAGCCCGAGTGCATCCCCTCAGCTCTCAGCGCAGCTCCTCCGGCGGTGGGAGCCGGTCTCAGTAGCGACACCACAGTGTCCAGTGGGGAGACGGGGCCTGTGCTGTGTGCGCCGCCTGCCTCCGTTTGTGCCTCTGCCTCCTGTGTCTCACTCGCAGGCCGGTGTCGCTGCCGCTGACTTTCGGAGGCAGCTCCCATAGGCGGCCTGGGGAACAGCAAGTGCCTTCTCGCCCGGAGCCACTCTTTTGTAGTTCATTCTGGCCACACAGGGACCTCAAGGTGCAGAGTTGTTGTTCCTTAGGGGCACTGGTTCCCATGCAGCCAATAGCCCAACAAAACCGTAACTGGTTCTTGACCCCTGAGAAGGTAAGTCTGCATGTATTTCTGTGGTTTTGAAGGTATTTGAACAAGTCTGTCCTCTCTGCTCTTCTTTCCTAGGTTCCCTAGCGATGCTGGTGGAGATGCACAACCAGGGCCAGGACCGCTGTGTCCTCACCTGCACTGAGTGCAAGCAGCAGGTGGAGACAGGCTGGCACTGCCCCGGGTGCGAGGGCTACGACCTTTGCATCAACTGCTACAACACCAAGGGCCACCCCCACGAGATGGTGAAGGTGGGGCTGGGCCGGGAGGAAGAGGCCGAGGAGGGCGATCAGGGCGGCAACCAGGGGCAGCGCCGGTTCAGGAGCATCCGGGAGGCTCGGCGCCGGAGCATCCTGCGCAGCATCCAGTCCCTGAGGCACGCCCGCCATTGCGGCGACGCCAACTGCTCTCAGAGGGGCTGTCAGAAGCTGAAGCGTGTTGTGCTGCACACCACGCGCTGCCAGCGCAAGGCCATTGGAGGCTGCCCAGTGTGCAAGCAGCTAATCGCCCTTTGCTGCTACCATGCCAGAGAATGCCAAGAAAACCCATGCCCGGTTCCCTTGTGCCTCAACATCAAACAGAAGATCCGCGAGCAGCGGCTCCGGCTCCGTCAGCAGCGGATTGGGAACCGCCTGCTGCAAGGGTAGCTCATGCGCCAGCGAATGCCACCATGAACTCCTGTCACGTGCCTCGGCAGTCTGCCATCCCCTTGTTGAGCACCACCCTGGACACCCCCACAGGAGTGCATTGCCCAGTGAGCTGTCCCTGGTCGGTGACACCACAGTAGACACCCTAGAAAAGTTTGTGTAGGTTTTGTAGCCTTGTGAGAAATCACTTTTTTGTTCAATGTTCTTGGACCATTTGTACTGAAATTCAAGAATCTAGGCTCTTTTTATTCCTAGATGGAACTGCTACTTCCAAGCCAGGGAAGAGTAGATTGCTGTTCAAAGAAACAATAAAAAGTTTATGTTTTTGTTAAAAATCAGTTGATTTAAATGTCTCTCTTTTTGCTTTCTTAAAAAATTTTTGTTCGTTGGACAAGGTGGGGGGTAATTGCCGGTGACTCATGCTTTCTTAATAGGAAAGAAAGTTCATTATAACCATATTTTTAAGATTTGAAACATTTTTGCCTAAAAGAGAAGGAAAATAATATTCAGAAACTGATTCCTGAAATAATGCAAGCTTATAATGTATCCTGACGACTTTCTGACATTGTGGGGAGATTTTTTATCTATTATTTACTCGGGGTGTTCTCAAATTATTGCCCCTGGATGATACGAATTGGCTCCTGAGTACACACACACACACACACCCCACATCCGTCTATACATTCTGGCTTAAGCCAAACTCTTGTCAAAGATGTTGAAAATGTTGCTTACTTTCTCTGATAAAACTGATTTCAGACCAAAAATAGGGATGATCACTCTCTTAGGCCATGCTAATGTTAATAGAGAAGAGCATTCTTTCTTCTGTGAGAAACTTGAAATGAGGAAAAGCAAGTCTAGTGTCAATCATGCCAGTGCTGTAATTACCATAGATATGAAAACACAAGAAGATTCAATCAGTATAGTAAAGTACCAACCCATATCTTCTATTGTTAAATAAACTGATGCAACACACAAAGAAAAAGCAAATAACTTTACCTTAATGATGTACTGAGTTCCTCAAAAAGAAATCCAATTTGGAATTTGAATGGAATTGCACTGCCTCTGTAGGTTAATCATTAATTCAATTAGGTCTTAATAAAGCCATCCAAGATGAGGCATTCTATATTAGGTCATCGGGTACAAAAGCACGGGAGGATGCTCTACTTATTCAGATCATCTTAAATTTTTAAATTTGTATAGAAGTTTTAGTGTTAATGCCCAGATATTTTGTGATCCTTATTGCTACTGTGAATGATTTCTTTTCTTTTTTTAATATATTTTATTGATTTTTTACAGAGAGGAAGAGAGAGAGAGATAGAGTCAGAATCATCAATGAGAGAGAAACATCGATCAGCCGCCACCTGCACACCTCCTACTAGGGATGTGCCCACAACTCAGGTACATGCCCTTGACCGGTATCGAACCCAGGGCCCTTCAGTCCATAGGCAGATGCTCTATCCACTGAGCCAGACCGGTTTCGGCTGAATGATTTCTTTTTAGTAATATTTTCTAGTAGCTGTTGTGGGTGGGAGAGATGCTGTTGATTTATGCAGGCTGATCTTGTATCTGGCAAACTTGCTGAATCTTATTAGTTATAATTTGCTTGAATCTTTGTTTTATTGTAAGCTGACATCCTGTTCTCTCTCTCTCTCTCTAAAGAAGCACTCCTCCCACCCCATTTAATTTCTGTGGTGGGTGGTGGAGGTTGGGGAGATGACTCACTAGGAAGGAGTAGAAAATGTTTCCTCCTCCCCCCACCTCAGGGAGGGGCCTGGGCCTCCATGATGCTCACATGGGAGTTCCCCAAAGACTCAGAGAGAGACCTGCTAGTCAGGCCGCTGACCGCTGTGATGGGAGGAAAGGTGGCCTGAGTCCTCTGGAAGCAGGTAAGGGGATGAGAATGTCACCATAAAGAGAGGGAGGATTTAGAGAGTGGGAAGAGGATGAAGGGAAAGACTTGAGGGGAATGTGGATGGGTGGGGCCTGGGAATTCTCAGGGATGGTAGATGGTAAAAGAGTCTAAGGTTCCAGAAGAGAAGCTGGACCAGAGACCCACTACCCAGCAGTGTCACCCAAAGAAGCCCTGGTCACCTAATGTGGGGGCAGTGGGAGGAGCTTAAGCCCCTGGGAGACAGGAATGGGCACCTCCCACCCCTCCCACCACCAGCCCACACTGACCAACTGATAGAAGCCCCATCCCATGACTGCCCTGGTCACCATGCTTTGCTGGGACCTTAATGCCCAAAGCTGTGGGGACCCAGGAACTTCCCAGGAACAGAACCTCCTGCATCTCAGAGCTCCCACAAGTGAGAGCCGGATCCTCAAGCCACAGACAAGTTGGGATTCCACACTTGGTCCTGAGAAGATGTTTACTGAGGGAGGGGCCGGAGTTGAGAATGTTTTCACTGGGCCACTGGTTTCCCTTTTTTAATGGGCAGCTGTAGTTGGCCCTAGCTGGTTTGACTCAAATGGATAGAGCATCAGCCTACAGACTGAAGGGTCCCTGGTTCTATTCCAGGCAAGGGCACACGCTGAGGTTGGGGCTGGATCCCCAGTAGGGGGCGTGCATGAGGCAGCCAATCAGTGCTTCTCTCTCATCATTGGTGTTTCTATATCTTTCTTTCTCTTCCTTCATCTCTGAAATCAATGATAATCTTTTTTCAAAAAATGTTACCTTGGGTTGGAAACTTCTCTGCACACCAGGAGATGGTGCCATGGGGCAGCCCTCTCCCCCGCAGGGCACTGGCACTGACTAGGCTGCTGGAGGCAGAATGGGGGAGCCCCTGGTTTAACAGCCTGATTGGTGACTCAGAATTCAGTTGGGGGCTGAGTGGCTATAAAATCAGCAATTGGAAGCCTGTGCCCTCCTGATCCCTCTTCAAGGGTTTGCCTTGGATGAACTGATGGCCACATTCCTGCAGCTGTTCTTTGCTATCTCTGCTGCCCTCATTGCTCCCTTTTTACTGCCTTTCATGAATTTAGCACCTCAGGCACCCAGTTCCCTGAATGTATGGAAACTCTCCTAGGAATTTGCTTTTTATGATAGAGTTCAGCATAAGCAGAGACAGCCAGGCAGGTCTGTGCTTACGGGGACACAGTAGATGCCTCACTTTTCACTCAGATGTCAGACCGCTTAGTTTGGAAGTGGAGGGAGGTACAGGCCCGGCACCCTCTGTGAGCAAGCCATGAGGAGGCCACACTTTCTTTGTAAATGTATAACTCCAAAACAAGGAGGCTATTTGGGAGCAAAGAAAAGGAATCAATGGGATGAGAGTAAACTTGGTCCAGGAACATGCAGACCCTGAGTCTGTCCAGCTGCTGATGAGAGCTCAACAGCCAGGCCGACCCCAAGCTAGTGGGTGAGGCCCGTGCTACTGCGTGTTCACCTTGTCCCCCAGGCCCCACATGCCAATCTCTCTGCCAGCTCCTAACCTGAGCTGACTCACTGCTTCCACTTCCTCCCAGGAGGCAGCTGCACTATTATTCCTATTTGGTAGATGGAGAAACTCAAATCCAAAACTCAATCTGGATCTCAGGGATAGACACAGGCAAAAAAGACCAGAGCAAAGAAAGGGAGCCTTTTGTGTCCTGGAAAGGAAGCTAGGAGAAGGGGCCAGTCCCCTCGGCCTTTGGCTATATTTACCTTCCCCCAGTGACACACTCCTTGGCAGGGAGCTGTCTGTGGAAAGTTAGGCCAGAGCTCTGCAGCACTCCCTGGGGGATCAGGCCTAAGTTGGCAGTCAGACATCCCTCTGGCAGCCTGGGAGCCCTTGTGGGATGTCCGACTGACGGCTTAGGCCCGATCCCCGTGGTGAGTGGGCCTACGCCATTAGTCAGACATCCTTAGTGCTGCCACAGAGGCAGGAGAGGCTCCCACCACTGCAGCTGCACTGGCCAGCCATGAGCAGGCCTCTGACTGAGCAGCGCTCCCCCTGTGGGAGCACACTGACTACCAGGGGGCAGCTCTTGTGTTAAGTGTCTGCCCCGTCATAGTTTGTGCGCATCATAGCGACTGGTCATTTGTTCCAGGTGTTCAAGCCTTAGGTCGATTTGCATATTACCCTTATTATATAGGATTCCACTGTGTGTGTGTGTGTGCATATGCCACTGCTTATTCAGCCAGGCCCTTATTGACAGGCATTAGCATTATTATTACAGCAATGCAGCTAGGCACTTTTTCACATTTTGCATCATGTCTTAAGGGTTTCCAGGGCACTGCTCTGCTGCTACTCCCTCACAGCAACTGTTCTGCAAGACCTTCAGTCCGGTTATGAGACCCTACCACCCTAACTCCAGCCTCCTCTTTCCTTTTATGTGATTCACCTGGACAGCAGATATGGCAACAGAAAAGTAGCCTTGCCTTCATTGCTGTCCTCCCATCTCACACAGTGCATTGAGCTGGGTGACCGAATTCAGAACCAGAATGGAGGTGTCAGCTGTCTTGTTTCTGCCACACGAGAAAGCTCACAGAAGCAAGTTGGAGTGCCAATCATTACATCCAGTCAGGACCTAATTCCTGTGGTTCACAGATAAGGAAACTGAGGCATGGCTGAGGGTCACATGCCTGGTCCACGGCCAGCAGCCCTGGCTTTTGCCCCCTCACTGTCCCAGCAGTTTGGCAACAGGAGTCCTTGTTGGAGTTTCAGGCCATCAAACAGCTTAAAAGGCAGAAGCCACCCCATACACCATGACCTTTTCATCTTCTCTGTGAAGGAAAGAAACCTCTCAGCCTCCCTTTTTGATGTATTATAATCATCTAGTGACTGTGATGGGCTAAAATGTGTCTCCCCCGCCCCACAAATTTATATGCTGAAGTCCTAACTCCCAGTACCTTAGCAGGTGACTGACTTGGAGATAAGGCCCTCAGCACGGTAATTAAGTTTAACAGGAGCTCCTGAGGGTCTGTCCTGCACCAAAAAGAGGGTGTCCTTTGAAGAAGATGAGATGTGGGCACAGCCGGCCCAGAGGAAAGACGCGTGAAGACACAGAAAGGAGGAAGCCATCTATAAGCCGAGGAGAGAAACGTCAGAAGAAACCAACCTGCCAACACCTGATCTGGGGCTTCCAACCTCCAGAAACGTGAGGAAACGTGTCTGTTGGGCAAGCCCCCGGTCTCTGATCCTTGGTTTTGGCAGCCCCAGCAAGTGAGTACAGTGGGTAACTAAGGACGGGTACGAAGAAAGCACCATGCACGGGTAGGAGACTGATGTGCTCTCTGGCAGGTTGCTTCCCTCGTGTTGCTGCCCACACATTTCTCCAGCTGCCTTTCCTCCTGATGCTTCCACCAAGCCCGTCTCTTCGTGGCCTCTTCCCCATGAGGGAATCTCTCTCAGCAAAATGCTTCTGCATCTTGCACAGTCGGCAGTCCCTGGAGTGGTGAATTGGTGGCGGCTTCAAATAGTTACAGAAAGGCAATGGGGGCACCTGAGAGCTTTCGTCTCATTGGGCGCTTAGGACCACTTTTCTCACCCACCCGCTTGGGCAAGTGTGGCAATCCTACCCTAAATGTATTTCTCCCCCATTTTCACAGAGGGTGAACGTGGTGTGCAAAACGCATTTCTAATGACTGAGCTCTGTGTTTTAACGTTTTCCACCTTTGCTGAGTCATTAAGTCTTTAAATTCTTCGATATTATAATGATTTTATAGTTCAGTGATGTTTTCATTCTCTCCACACTCTCTTGCCCAAAAGACTCTCCAGTTAGAGCCCACCACAGGGTGACTTTACACCTGGCCCTGCTCTGAGTGTGTCCCTTCTTGTCAGCCTGTCTCCCGTGTGGGCCACGATTAGGGCATAGGCACATCACACCCCCGCTTAGGTCCTAAGACAGTGATAAGAGTCCCAATTACCCTCAGAAATCCTTTCAGAAGTTGCCACGTTGGAGACCATGATTCCATATGATGGACCAGCTTTTACTCGAGTTTGGGGACAGAATACGTAGTGTTTGTTCAGTAGAGCCCCAGGTGAAGAGTTGGCCTGTATCTAGGGACTGTGCTAGAACTACACAAATCCTCACTAATTATCACACACAGGAGGGGCCGGAGAGCAAGACCGACTGGGAGTAGGAGATTCTCCTTCCTTCATTTAGGGGAATAGCAGGTAGAATTGTCAGCACTATTTACATAGTTCTTCCCTCCCCACCCCCCCTCGTTTGCCTGAACACATGGCAATTCTCAGCATGGCTAACATAGTAAAGAGAGAGACAGAGAAAGCACATGACGGGGCCCAGGATAGCGAGGTTGCAAAGTCAATTCAGATGTAAGCATGGAGAATGTTAAGACCAAGGGTCTTGGGAGCCATATAGTCCTAAATAGAAGTGGTTACTTTCTTTGGGGTTCAGTTTCCTCAGCTGGAAGATGCAGTATTGGGGTAGGATGATCCTGAGGCTCCCTCCTGGAGCCCCTGACATTGGTGAGGTCAAGCTCAAGGCTCTCAGCTGAGAAATCCTGGCCATGCAGAACAGCCTCCATAACCCAGTGAACTAGAAAAGCACCAGGCCCTCCCCGCTCTGCCCGGGGATGTCATGAGACAGAGTTTGGAAAAGTCAGAAGCAAGATGAGAAATGGGTGCTCTAGGGGATGCCCGGTAATGCACGCTGCTTGCCCCAGTTTCCTTTAGTTCAGCAAATCTTACGTTAGCACCTGATAAAGACAGGACAGGACACTTTACATTGGAAACGTAGAGACAGATAAGCTGTTCCTGATTCTGTGGGACTGCCCATATTTCTATAATGTGACTGCTTTTTCCCAAATGAGAAAGCTGAGTGTTTTTGTCTTTTGTTGTGAGATCTATTAGGAAAAATTAAAAGCACCTTTTGGCCTTCAATTCCCAGATTCACATCTCTTCAGGGCTGTGACAAGTATTAGTGCTGTTCACCAACTAGATCCTGTTTTACTTCTCCTGAGCGCACAGTAGGATCATAGTTCCCAAGCCCCTTAAGTTAAGTGTGGCCATGAGCATTCCCTTGCCAGTGAAAGGAGAACACCATGATAGCTTACTTCCTCACAAAGCCTTAAGGACCAGCTCATGGCTCCTGCATGGTCCTTTACTCCGCGTGTAACCAGCAACACTCCTGATGGTGACAGCTTGCTGGCCTGTGTCTCTCACTGAGGACAGAGTGCAGTAGAGGAGGACACACCTTACTGATCCATGATGGACCTGGAGTGTGAGCAAAAAGCAAAATTCTGTTGCTTTAAGCAATGGAGGTTTAAAAACTGTTTATTACAAAAATAAACCTATATAAAAGCACGGACAATAGACTGCCAAAACTGCCATACTCATTCCTTAGCTTCAACTACGATCAAGCTATAAGCCTCTGTAATTTGGGGTTTGCTTACTAATACAGCAAAACCTAGACCAGTGGTCGGCAAACTCATCAGTCAAGAGAACCAAATATCAACAGTACAACGATTGAAATTTCTTTTGAGAGCCAAATTTTTTAAACTTAAACTATATAGGTAGGTACATTCAACTTCAAATTCAACTATAAATTCACGGTTTTCGTCTTCTGTTTTTCTTTGCTTCTTCTTTGTAGCCATCTCAAACAGGGCACCTAAAAAATGTTTCATTTTATAATAATAAAGCCATCAACACAAAACAATTACAATTCTTAAGCTGATGACAAAAAAAACCTGTAGGATTTGCCGTTGGTTGGAAAAATACAGGTAACTTTATGTGTCGAGTAGGTACTTTTGTCACCCGCGCGCGATTTGCAGACGCGACTAGGACTAACCACTGCACATGAGACTGCTGGCTGACTGGCTCACTCAGCTCCTGCATGAATGGCCCGGGCCTTCCCTGTATCCCACAGAAGTTTCAATCGCACTGTCCTTGTGCGCCATCACGTGGTATTTTGTGGAAGAGCCACACTCAAGGGGCCAAAGAGCCACATGTGGCTTGTGAGCCCTGGTTTGCCGACCACTGACCTAGACGACTCCTGCTAAAAACAAGAGGAAAGGGTGTTATTTTGCAGTAATACCAAGTGAATGACAAGTTGGCAAAGAGAGTGGAAATAGAATTGATGAGATCTGATTGTTATGCCTTATTTTTTAGTGAGATCATTTCTGATTTTCTAATATTATAAATGAGTGGCAATTTGGATTTTTCTTGTAGGAGCTGCCTTCCATGTTACTTATTTTCCTCTAGAAATCTAAGCACATCTAGAAACCAGAAGCTCCAACTGCTTGGCAACTGCACTGGAAATGCAACAGGACTAAAGTTGATTGCCTACTTCCACGTAAACGCTAACAAGCACCATTAAACTTTTGGAAAATGTGATTATTTTCGTTTCAATATGCTTTAGAAAGGGCTTTCCTACTGAATTATGTCTGGAATGTGTGCATACATGTAAACACAAACCCGAGTTTTTCCAAATCTACAGTCAATTGTATTACAGCAGTTTTATATTAACGTTATGGTCATAAGGAAACCCCTGTAATGTGTGGAAAGAATTACGGTGTGAAATGATTAATGTGTGAAATGTTTGCTGTGTGAAGACCCCAATACTGGGTAACTTCCAAAATGTGGTGAACGCCCCACTATCTGGATGTGAATGCCCTGAGCCAGTGGTTCTCAACCTTGGCTGCACATTAGAAACTCCTGGGAATCTTCTTAAAATCCTGATTCCTGGGCCTCATCCTCCGGAAATTCTGTTTCTTTGTTACTAATGTTGTGACCCCACCCCATGACAAAGAAACAGAATTTCCGGAGGATGAGGCCCAGGAATCAGGATTTTAAGAAGATTCCCAGGAGATTCTAATGTGCAGCCAAGGTTGAGAACCACGGCTAAAGCCCTTAAAGCCTACACACCCGGCTCCTAGCAAAGGCCCACACGGATGAGACACAAGTTGTTGACCACTGGCTACATAAGCAACAGATTTCGTTCAGTCGATGTCTCCCGCCTGATGAGAGGAGGACTCCGCATCGCTCAGCTCCGTGGGACAAGCCCGACTGACTGCTCTGCCGTGCGACCTGAACCAAGTGCGGCCGCCTGTCTGTCTCGGTCTTCATCGTCCGTCTTTCGGTGTGCATGGCCGGTGGCCTCTGCTGGAGCCTAGGACCCGCTAGGAATAGGTAAGTAAACCCTGAGTGATTGCACACTGATTCTGTCTTGTGTGTTCTTGTGTTCCGGTTCGGCTCAGCTGTCTAGACATTGAAGTACCAGGGCACAGGCCGTGATTGCTGACTCCTATAACCTGCGTTTTTCCCACTAAGTCTAGACAGATAATTAATTAATCGGGGCATAATTGGGACAATCAGTCTGATGGATTCATTTAACAAATGACATGAAGTCAACTTTATTTCACAAAATCAGTCCATATGCCACTACTTATCCTCCATGTCCGGTTTTGTTTTCGTCCAACGCAACTGAATTCTCTGTAACTGCTCCACCACTTATTAGGGAGGTGAACCTGGGCAAGTCAGCCCCTGCAGGAGCCTCCGTCTCCTTCCTCGTCACTGGAAACGTCTCTGTCTGTTGTCCCAACCGGAGAACAACCCAAATCTGTTGTCCAAGGATCTGGGAGGAGCACACCCCCTTCTGGCAATCCCTGCGCGGGCGGGGGGCGAGGAGCGGCGCGGGGAAGGGGCGGAGACAGGAAGGGGGCGGAGGCAGCGAAGCAGACGGAGGCCGGAAGGGAACGGAGGCAGGAACGGAACGGAGGCGGAAAGGGAACGGACCGCTTCCGGATTTCTGTCTGGTGAAAACCGGAAGTTGTCGATAGCTTTCTTATTACTTCTCTCAGGAATTTGTGAGGGTCGCTGGAGGAGCGAAGGAGGACCTGCACGAGGCTGACAGAGGTACAGAATTAAAAATGTGTGAGGTCATCTAGAAAGTAGATGGGCCGAGCCCCTACATGGTGCCGCACCCAGAGATCGGGGGGTCAGAGTTTTTAAGGACTCGAGGGGGCTTTTCCGTGGCGGGGATTCTCCGGGCGGGTCCGGCGGGGCGGTGACTGGTCTGAGCGAAGGGAATGTGGTCTGAGCGGAAGGGAATGTCGGCTGCAAAATGGTCTGAGGGCCTGTTTCCCAGGGGAGGGCTATCTATTTGATTATTTGATCAGACCTCACGTGCACGAGGCCAAAAGTGGTAACGAATTATACATTTATTAGATCATCCTCATCCGGAAAGCAGATGGGCTCAGGCCCCAAATGGTGCCAGCACCCGGGGACGGGGGAGGCAGAGGGTTCAAAGGGCTCTAAAGGGGCTTTTCCTGCGGGAAATTCTCTGGGCCGGTCAGGACCGTGGGCAAGGATGGGACGGAAAGTGACTGGTCTGAGCAAAGGGCCTGTGGTCTGAGCGGAATGGACTGTGGCCTGAGCGGAAGGGCCTGTGGTCTGAGCGGAATGGACTGTGGTCTGAGCGGAAGGGCCTGTGGTCTGAGCGGAAGGGACGGTCAGTTGCCAAATGGTCTACGGGACTGTTTCCCGGGGCGGGGGTGTCGCTGCGGTGGTTTGATCAGACCTGACAGAGTTTAGGGAGCTGAAGGTCCGCGTGGCCTCGTGGAGGTAAAAGTTGCAGGATGCTGAGAATGGGGCTGTTTGGTGGAATGGCGGACGTTGGTCTCAGCCCGAGTGCATCCCCTCAGCTCGCAGCGCAGCTCCTCCGGCGGTGGGAGCCGGTCTCAGTAGCGACACCACAGTGTCCAGTGGGGAGACGGGGCCTGTGCTGTGTGCGCCGCCTGCCTCCGTTTGTGCCTCTGCCTCCTGTGTCTCACTCGCAGGCCGGTGTCGCTGCCGCTGACTTTCGGAGGCAGCGCCGCCTGCCTCCGTTTGTGCCTCTGCCTCCTGTGTCTCACTCGCAGGCCGGTGTCGCTGCCGCTGACTTTCGGAGGCAGCTCCCATAGGCGGCCTGGGGAACAGCAAGTGCCTTCTCGCCCGGAGCCACTCTTTTGTAGTTCATTCTGGCCACACAGGGACCTCAAGGTGCAGAGTTGTTGTTCCTTAGGGGCACTGGTTCCCATGCAGCCAATAGCCCAACAAAACCGTAACTGGTTCTTGACCCCTGAGAAGGTAAGTCTGCATGTATTTCTGTGGTTTTGAAGGTATTTGAACAAGTCTGTCCTCTCTGCTCTTCTTTCCTAGGTTCCCTAGCGATGCTGTTGCCGATGCACAACCAGGGCCAGGACCGCTGTGTCCTCACCTGCACTGAGTGCAAGCAGCAGGTGGAGACAGGCTGGCACTGCCCCGGGTGCGAGGACTACGACCTTTGCATCAACTGCTACAACACCAAGGGCCACACCCACGAGATGGTGAAGGTGGGGCTGGGCCGGGAGGAAGAGGCCGAGGAGGCCGATCAGGGCGGCAACCAGGGGGAGATGCAGTTCAGGAGCATCCGGGAGGCTCGGCGCCTGAGCATCCTGCGCAGCATCCAGACCCTGAGGCACGCCCGCCATTGCGGCGACGCCAACTGCTCTCGGAACGACTGTCAGAAGCTGAAGCGTGTTGTGCTGCACACCACGCGCTGCCAGCGCAAGGCCATTGGAGGCTGCCCAGTGTGCAAGCAGCTAATCGCCCTTTGCTGCTACCATGCCAAAGAATGCCAAGAAAACCCATGCCCGGTTCCCTTGTGCCTCAACATCAAACAGAAGATCCGCGAGCAGCAGCTCAGGCTCCGCCGAGAGCGGCTCCGGCTCCGCCTGCAGCGGATTGGGAACCGCCTGCTGCAAGGGTAGCTCATGCGCCAGCGGATGCCACCATGAACTCCCGTCACGTGCCTCAGCAGTCTGCTATCCCCTCCTTGAGCACCACCCTGGACACCCCCACAGCAGCCCAACACACCCCAGACACCACAGCCTCCGACTCAGTCCCAGCCCTGGCCTGTAAGCATGTCACCAGCCGGCTTCATTAGCTCGGCCAGAACTTTGCCCCACCAGTGTCCACGGGGAAGCCCACTAACCTTCAGCTCCAGCCCAGCCTGCAGCCCAGCCTGCAGAACCTGAACGCCATGCAAGCCAGCGGGCCCTGACCTGCTGTCCCTCCGCAGCAGCAACAGTGGGAGGCCTGAACCCCCAGGGCCAGGCCTTGAACATCATGTACCCGGGGCGCAACCCCAGCGTGGCGAGAATGAACCACAGCACAGAGAGATGCCGCGGAGCAGCAGCAGCAGCAGCAGCAGGAGGGCAGCGCTGGCATGGCCGCAGGCCTGGCAGGACACGCCCAGTTCCAGCAGCCTCAGGGACATGATGCCACCAGCAGCCATGCAGCAGCCGCAGATCCAGCAGCCGATTGGGTCCCAGGCCGGCCAAACCCTGTCAGGCATATTCTGTACCTTTCCCCTGCCCTCAGTTTCTCCCCTGCGTTCAGTACTTTCTGTTGTCCCCCCTTGAGGCTCCTGTCCTCTCTGCCGTTTTCCTGTTGTTCTCATTTCAGGTGTCACAGGAGACAGCTAAGCAGCCGAGAAAAGCAGCTCTAGACCCAGCTTCCTGCAACCACCTGCACCTCCATCCAGCCCACACGGAGACATAAATATCCCGCCCTCCCTACTCTTGCTTGCTGAAATGGATATGCTGGTGTATTAATAATACCATTTCTAGCCCTAACCGGCTTGGCTCAGTGGATAGAGTGTCAGCCTGCACACTGAGGGTCCCAGGTTCAATTCTGGTCAGCGGCATATGCATTAGTTGCAGGCACATCTCCAGTAGGAGGTGCAGGAGGCAGCTGATAACGTTTTCTCTCATTGATGTTTCTAACTCTATCCCTCTCCCTTCCTCTCTGTAAAAAAAATCAATAAGATATACAGTGGGGCCTTGACTTACGAGTTTAATTCGTTCCGTAACGGAGCTCGTAACTCAGAATACTCGTATGTCAAATCTTAAAGTGAACGAATGAGACGTGATGCTGGACTGATGTTGTGGCATTCACTGTGACGTTCGCTGCACCAACTAGCGGTGGTGTATCTGAAACTGGCTTGTAACCCGAATTTTAGCTCACAACTCAAAGCAAAAAATCGGCCGAGAGACGGCTCCTATCTCGAAAAACTCGTTAGTCAGGACACTCGTAAGTCAAGGCCCCACTGTATTTTTAAAATTAAAAAAATAAAATTTCTAAATTCTCACAACATCTTTTGACCTGTCTGCTGTCAGCACGGACCTAACAAACCCCGTGAGCCCCAGCAGCACATGCTCTCAGAGAGCCACAGGCCTCTCCTCCCTGGCCAGCAGATGGCCACATCCCTCAGTAGCCAGGTGAGATCTCTGACCCCTGTCCAGTCTCCAGACCCCAGTCGCAGCCTCCACGTTCCAGCCCATCACCACGGATATGCCCAGCCTTCACCACACCATCTCTCCCTCCAGACTGGTTCTCCCCACCCAGGACTCCCAGTCACCATGGCCAGCTCCATAGATCAGGGACACTTGGGGAACCCCAAACATGCAATGCCACCACAGCTGAACACCCCCACAGGAGTGCATTGCCCAGTGAGCTGTCCTGGTCGGTGACACCACAGTAGACACCCTAGAAAAGTTTGTGTAGGTTTTGTAGCCTTGTGAGAAATCACTTTTTTTGTTCAATGTTCTTGGACCATTTGTACTGAAATTCAAGAATCTAGGCTTTTTTTATTCCTAGATGGAACTGCTACTTCCAAGCCACAGAAGGGTAGATTGCTGTTCAAAGAAACAATAAAAAGTTTATGTTTTTGTTAAAAGCCAGTTGATTTAAATGTCTCTCTTTTTGCTTTCTTAAAACATTTTTCGTTCCTGGGAGGGGGTGGGGGGTAATTGCTGGTGACTCATGCTTTCTTAATAGGAAAGAAAGTTCATTATATCTATATTTTTAAGATTTGAAACATTTATGTTTAAAAGAGAAGAAAAATAATACTCAGAAACTGATTCCTGAAATAATGCAAGCTTAAAATGTATCCTGACGGCTTTCTGACATTGTGGGGAGATTTTTTCTATTATTTCCTCAGGGTGTTCTCAAATTATTGCCCCTGGATGATTGGAATTGGCTCCTGAGTACACACACACACACACACACCATATCCATCTATACATTCTGTCTTAAGCCAAACTCTTGTCAAAGATGTTGAAAATGTTGCTTAGTTTCTCTGATAAAACTGATTTTAGACCAAAAATAGGGATGATCACTCTCTTAGGCCATGCTAATGTTAATAGAGAAGAGATTCTTCTATGTGAAACTTGAAATGAGGAAAAGCAAGTCTAGTGTCAATCATGCCAGTGCTATAATTACCATAGATATGAAAACACAAGAAGATTCAATCAGTATAGTAAAGTACCAACCCATATCTTATATTGTTAAATAAACTGATGCAACACACAAAGAAAAAGCAAATAACTTTTTCTTAATGATGTACTGAGTTCCTCAAAAAGAAATCCAATTTGGAATTTTTAATGGAATTGCACTGCCTCTGTAGGTTAATCATTAATTCAATTAGGTCTTAATAAAGCCATCCAAGATGAGGCATTCTATATTAGGTTATCCAGTACAGAAGCACGGGAGGATGCTCTACTTATTCAGATCATCTTAAATTTTTAAATTTGTATAGAAGTTTTAGTGTTAATGCCCAGATATTTTGTGATCCTTACTGCTACTGTGAATGATTTCTTTAGTAATATTTTCTAGTAGCTGCTGTGGGTGGGAGAGATGCTGTTGATTTGTGCAGGTTGATCTTGTTTCTGGCAAACTTGCTGAATCTTATTAGTTATAATTTGCTTGAGTCTTTGTTTTTTTTTTAAAAAAATATATTTTATTGATTTTTTACAGAGAGGAAGGGAGAGAGATAGAGAGTTAGAAACATCGATGAGAGAGAAACATCGATCAGCTGCCTCCTGCACATCTACTGGGGATGTGCCCGCAACCCAGGTACATGCCCTTGACCGGAATCGAACCTGGGACCTTTCTGTCCGCAGGCCGATGCTCTATCCACTGAGCCAAACCGGTTTCGGTGAGTCTTTGTTTTATTGTAAGCTTACATCCTGTTCTCTCTCTCTCTCTCTCTCTCTCTCTCTCTCTCTCTCTCTCTCTCTTTCTCTCTCTAAAAAAGCACTCCCCTCCACCCCATTTAATTCCTGTGGTGGGTGGTGGAGGTTGGGGAGATGACTCAGTAGGAAGGAGTAGAAAATGTTTCCTCCTCCCCCCACCACGGGGAAGGGCCTGGGCCTCCGTGATGCTCACATGGGAGTTCCCCAAAGACTCAGAGAGAGACCTGCTAGTCAGGCCACTGACCGCTGTGATGGGAGGAAAGGTGGCCTGAGTCCTCTGGAAGCAGGAAAGGGGAGGAGAATGTCACCATAAAGAGAGGGAGGATTTAGAGAGGGGGAAGAGGATGAAGGGAAAGACTTGAGGGGAACGTGGATGGGTGGGGCCTGGGAATTCTCAGGGATGGTAGATGGTAAAAGAGTCTAAGGTTCCAGAAGAGAAGCTGGACCAGAGACCCACTACCCAGCAGTGTCACCCAAAGAAGCCCTGGTCACCTAATGTGGGGGCAGTGGGAGGAGCTTAAGCCCCTGGGAGACAGGAATGGGCACCTCCCACCCCTCCCACCACCAGCCCACACTGACCAACTGATAGAAGCTCCATCCCATGACTGCCCTGGTCACCATGCTTTGCTGGGACCTTGATGCCCAAAGCTGTGGGGGCCCAGGAACTTCCCAGGAACGGAACCTCCTGCATCTCAGAGCTCCCACAAGTGAGAGCTGGATCCTCAAGCCACAGACAAGTTGGGGCCCCACACTTGGTCCTGACAAGAAGTTTACTGAGGGAGGGGCCAGGTTGAGAATGTTTTCACTGGGCCACTGGTTTCCCTTTTTCAATGGGCAGCTGTAGTTGAGTGCTACAGTTGCTTTGGCCCTAGCTGGTTTGACTCAATGGATAGAGCATCAGCCTGTAGAATGAAGGGTCCCAGGTTCGATTCCAGGCAAGGGCACACACTGGGGTTGTGGGCTCGATCCCCAGTAGGGGGCGTGCAGGAGGCATCCAATCAGTGATTCTCTCTCATCATTGGTGTTTCTATATCTTTCTTTCTCTCCCTTCATCTCTGAAATCAATGATAATCTTTTTTCAAAAAATATTGCCTTGGGTTGGAAACTTCTCTGCACACCAGGAGATGGTGCCATGGGGCCGCCCTCTCCCCTGCAGGGCACTGGCACTGACTAGGCTGCTGGAGGCAGGATGGGGAGCCCCTGGTTTAACAGCCTGATTGGTGACTCAGAATTCAGTTGGGGGTTGAGTGGCTATAAAATCAGCAATTGGAAGCCTGTGCCCTCCTGATCCCTCTTCAAGGGTTTGCCTTGGATGAACTGATGGCCACATTCCTGCAGCTGTTCTTTGCTACCTGTGCTGCCCTCATTGCTCCCTTTTTTCCTGCCTTTCATGAATTCAGCACCTTAGGCACCCAGAGCGTCTATGGAAACTCTCCTGGGAATTTGCTTTTTATGATAGAGTTCGGCATAAGCATAGACAGCCAGGCAGGTCTGTTCTTATGGGGACACAGTAGATGCCTCACTTTTCACTCAGATGTCAGACCGCTTAGTTTGGAAGTGGAGGGAGGTACAGGCCCGGCACCCTCTGTGAGCAAGCCATGAGGAGGCCACACTTTCTTTGTAAATGTATAACTCCAAAACAAGGAGGCTATTTGGGAGCAAAGAAAAGGAATCAATGGGATGAGAGTAAACTTGGTCCAGGAACATGCAGACCCTGAGCCTGTCCAGGTGCTTCTGAGAGCTGAACAGCCAGGCAGACCCCAGGCCTGTGGGTGACAGCCCTGCTTTGGGGTGTTCACCTTGTTTCCTGTTTCTGTCTGTCTCCACAGGCTGAGTGGCTGGTAGTGACTCAGCTTTCTAAATGGGCCATTTACTGCGAAGATGATAGGAAAGCCCCAGAGTCTTCTGCCTGGGAGTTACCCAAGTGAAGTCCCAGCCACCCTCCTCCAGCCTCCCTCCCTACAGCATCGTTTGGCCTCCAATTTGAAAAGATCTCTTCTGTTCTGTGACCAGAAACCTCCCCAGGGGAGGGCTGAGCGGCACCAGGAGAGGAGACTCTCCTGGGGAGAGCAGCTGACACGTCTCCCAGCCCTCACACGCCAAGCTGTGTGCCCAGCTCCTATGCTGAGCTGACTCACTGACTTCCACTTCCTCCCAGGAGGCACTACTATTCCCATTTGGTGGATGGAGAAACTGAATCCAAATCCATGCCTGACTCACTCTGGATCTCAGGGATAGACACAGGCTCAACTTCCCCTGAGTAAGAAGGGGAAAGGACCACAGCAAATAAAGGAGCCCTGTGTGTCCAGAGAGGAAGCTAGGAGAAGGGGCCAGTCCCCTGGGCCTTTGGCTATATTTCCCTTCCCCCAGTGACACACTTCTTGGCAGGAGCTGTCTGTGGAAAGCCAGGCCAGAGCTCTGAGTGGCTCTATGGCTCCTGCAGTAGCTGGGCTTGAAGGAGAAGCTGAGAGGGCTGCCTACCCCAGCAGGAGGCTCTGAACCTGGGGGGCTCACGCCACTGCAGGCTTAGGAACTAAATGCTGTTCAAACACTCGCTCAGCACCGCCCAGGAGCAGCCCTCGCTGAGCCGGGAAAGCTGAAGCATTGAACAGAAATGTGGATGCAATGACTCTCCATGGCTCCGGCCTCTGCTCCCCTGTGATTAGCCAGGTCTCCCCCACCCAGGGGGCCAGTTACAGGGACAGGCCCTGCTGCTAGGCTGCAGGACCAGGGATGACACTGACACACCCACACAGTCACCAAGAGCCTGGGACTGCCAATGCTCTTCTGAGCTACAGAACTGTTTCCAACAATATGTGAGATGTCTCCCCCCAGATGCCCTCAGAGCTTCTGAACTCACCACGTTCGAAATAGAACACCCAACTTGTCTTCTTATCTTCTCTCCTGTAGGCAATGGCCTCACCTTCCCCTGTCACCTTAGTAAGAAAGTGTTGAATCAACCTGATTCCACTGCTCCTCTCCTCCTCCCCACCAGCTGTAACTGATTCTCCCTCCTGGTGCCTTTGCCTTTATGAAGTCCCCCCCACCCCCACCCCCCCTCCCGCCCATCACCTGGAGTCAATAGCTACCCCTGGGTCCTGGCTCTTCCCAGGATTCTTGAGCCTGAAGCACGGAGTTGAGCACTTCTTTCCTCTCTGGTTACTAGATGGGAGGCTGGAATCTAGAGGCCTGTGGATTGTGCCCTGCTCCTGGTCTGAGCCTGTCTGCAGCAAGACAGAAAGAGCCCCAGCTGCAGAGAGAAGCGCTGGTGGATGCGGCGAGAGCTGCTGAGGAGATGGAGTTCCGCTTTCAGCCATGCTTGGGCCCAGCCCTGTCCTCCCTCCAACCCATCCAAGGTTCTGTACCATCTTTTCCAACGTTTTGTTTTTGTTTTAAATCAAACTACAGAGAAGTTTACAGAATACTCCAATGCACATCCACCTATCCTTCCCCCAGACCCACCAGTTGTTAGGCATTTAGCTCCGTCTGTAGTTTCACTTCCTCTGTCTCTATGTATACACATTTTTGTCCTGAACTATTTGAAAATAAGTTGCTTATGTCATAACACTTCTCCCCTAAATATTTCAATGTGTACCACCTAAGGACTTGAACATTTGTCTACATTGTTACAGTATCATTCAACTTAACAATGATATGATAATATTACTTAATATATAACCATATTCAATTTTTTCAATTTAAGATCCAATCATGGCTGACAAATTGCAGTTCGTTGTCCCATCCCTTTAGTGCCCTGTGTTCTAGCAGATTCCCCCACCCTTTCTTGTACTTCGTGATGCTCATGTTTTTGTAGTTCTTCTCAGGGCATCACATTAAGAGGCGCATGATATCAATTTGGCCTGTTATTGGTGTTCCCCTTCTGTCCCCCAATATCCATTGTATGCATCATCAGTAATGAAACTCTGCAGAATTAGGCCAGGTTTCCCATCTTCCCTTGCAGCAAGGTGTAGCTGTGTGACTAAGTTTTGAGCAACGGGCTTTAAGTGTAATGTGCAACTTCTGGAAAGTGCCCTTAAAGGACGAGGAACAAGCCATTTTCCTTCTCTTTCCTCCCTGCCCCAGGGTGCTTCCTAATCTGCTCCACTTCCTTGTTTTCCTCCATAGCACATCACACCATTGACATATTATTTATTTTTCTTACTTTGTGTATAGTCAGCCCCCTCTGTAATGTAAACCCCATGAACAGTGCTGGTATATAACAGTATATTGGTACCAGTTGTTAAAATAGTGAAATATTTCGGTACCTATTGGTGACTAGCCACTACCCCCAAGTTCCCATGGACCCCACCCTCATGGCATCTCCCGGGTACCCAACAACCTTAGTCTGCTCAGGCTGCCATAACAAAATTCCATAGACTGAGTGGCTATGACAACAGCAATTTATTTTCTCACAGTTCTGGAGGCACAGAAGTTCAATATCAAGGTGATGGCCAATTGGATTCCTGGGGATAGCTGGGCACTCTTCCTGGCTTGCAGATGTCTGCCTTCTCATTGAGAGAGAGAGAGAGTCTATGGCCATACCACCCTGAATGCGCCAGATCTCGTCTGATCTCGGAAGCTAAGCAGGGTCGGGCCTGGTTAGTACTTGGATGGGAGAGAGAGAGAGAGACAGGAGAAGAAGAAGAAGAAGAAGAAGAAGAAGAAGAAGAAGAAGAAGAAGAAGAAGAAGGAAGGAAGGAGAGGGGAGAAGGGGCAGGGATTGGAGGGGAGGGGAGAAGAGGGGAAGGAAAGGGAGGGGAGGAGAAGAAAGAGAGAACTCTCCAGTCTCTCTCTCTCTCTCTCTCTCTCTCTCTCTCTCTCTCTCTCTCTCTCTCTTTTTTATAAGGGTACTAATATCAGCAGACCAGGGCCCCACCCTCCTGTCTTCATTTACCCTAACTACCACTCAAAGGCCCCATCTCCAAATACCATCACATTGGGGGTTGGGGGTTACTGCTTTAACATAGGGATTTGGGGGGAACACAATCATTCAATCCGTAACACCAACTAAACAGGCACTGACTCACATGGCAGGGAGCTTCCAGGACCCTACTTCTGCATCAGGGCCAGTGATGACTCCGTTAATCAGTGCCCAGGCCAAGCCCCGAGGTGCTCAATACCAACCTGCTGAATGCATGCCGGGCTCAGGGTGAGGCCAAGCCCCCGAGGTGCTCAGTAACAACCTGCTGAATGCATGCCGGGCTCAGGGTGAGGCCAAGCCCTGAGGTGCTCAGTAACAACCTGCTGAATGCATGCCGGGCTCCAGCGTGAGGCCAAGCCTTTCCACTGTCCACCTCACACTCAAGAGGAGCGGGAGTCAGGTTTTTCAATAAATAAACATCAGGAAAATACCAAGCAGAAATTCTGGGCTATTTTTAAACAAAGGATTTCTTATACCTTTTCTCAAGTTTTTTCTGCTCCCATCCTACTCCATAGGGGAATCATTTTTTTTTTCTTCTTCTTGAGATAAGTAATTGCCGGGCCCTTCCCTACATCCACTGAGGAACCAGAGAGGGTGGGAGAGGCAACAACAGTTTGATGTCGGGGAGGGAACTCAAAGTTGTCCCTCAGTTGGCGCTGGGCTGGCTTCCTCAGCAGAGGGCTACAGTGGGCTCCTATTTCCATTCAATAGCAATGCCAAAGAAAACTTGAGGTCTCCTTTTTTTTTGTAAACCAGTAAGAAATTCCACAAGGGAAGAGGCACAGAAGAGAAGTCGTCGGGGGTGGAAAGACCAGAGGATTCAGAAGGAAGTGAGAAAGGGAGAGGTGTGCGGAGCTGAGTGCTTTGTGAGAGCTGACCGCCATGAACATGCATCTCCTTGCTCACCTGGCCTCCCAGGAGGTCTCTTCTGTGCCAAGAAGAGTGGTTTAAAGACATGTATCTATCACATTAAAAAATATGCCAGCCCCTGAATGTAGCTGTTCCTCATGCCGGTCTCTACCTTAGAGAAATGGTCATACACACGCACAGGGAGGCATCGCTAGAACACTAGAAAGACGTTTAAACACTCCAGTTGTCCGGCAAGAAGGGAACAGCTAAGTAAAATGTCATTGCAAAACCTTTCATTCTTTGTCAGTGGGAAACCAACAAAGGGTTTCAAGCAGAGGACTGACATTTTAAGGTCCCGGTGGCTGTGGTGGGGAGAATGGGTTGGGCCATGGAAGAGTGGAAATTCGTCTGACCACTCCGGGCAAGAGATGACGGTGCTTTAAACTCTGGTAGAGGCCATGGAAATGGAGAGAAGTGGGTGGATGGGAGATATTTTTTGGACATAGGGTAAAAGAAAAGGGAGATGCAGAGGTCAAGGAAGTGAGGGTCCAGGGAGATGGAGACACATACGGTGGAGTGGAGGGGAAGACTATAAGATCCAGAGCTAAGCTTGTGCAGGGTCCATCCCAGGCCTGCCTATACCCCAGGGTCCGGGAACCTCCGTGTGGCAAATGGTGCTTGTTGGCTGAATTGTCCTCATGTCTGAATGAAGCAGGGAGAGGCAGCTGAGCTCTTCTCTGTCATCCTGGCAAGTTGCACCTCACTCATCTTTTCCATCAGACACTAGCCCAGGGGACTCGGCTCATCGGCTTGCAGGACAGCTTGTCTGAGGAAGCCAGCAAAAGCTGAGGGTGCCTGTTCTCTTCCACGCCCAGCAGAATGGCGTTGCCTCTTAAAACCCACATGCACCCGGCCGGTGTGACTCAGTGGTTGCGTGTCGACCTATGAGCTAGGAGGTCACCATTTGATTCCTGGTCAGGGCACATGTCCCGGTTGCAGGCTCAATCCCCAGTAGGGGGCATGCAGAGACAGCCAATGGATGATTCTCTCTCATCATTGATTCTATCTCTCTCTCCTTCTCCCTCTTTCTCTCTGAAATCAATAAAAACATATTTTTAAAAATAAAATAAAATAAAAACCCACATACAATCATGGAAACAAAGGCCAGCCCACAGCAGGACCCAGGGATGAACAGCAGAGAGAACAATGGTTATACCTGGGAAATCAGCCTGAACCTTGGTTATCTTGAAAGCTAAGTGTGGTCTCCCTGCCTGCCCTTCCTCTGCTCAGTAGGTTCTGAGGACCTGCGGGGATCAGGGCGTTTGGCTGGCTTCCTCAGCAGAGGGCTACAGTGGGCTCATACTCCCATTCAATAGCAATGTCAAAGAAACCTTGAGGTCTCCTTTTTGTAAAACAGTAAGAAATTCACAAGGGAAGAAGCACAGAAGAGAAGTCGTCGGGGGTGGAAAGACCGGAGGATTCAGGAGGAAGTGAGAAAGGGAGAGGTGTGTGGAGCTGAGTGCTTTGTGAGAGCTGACTGTCAGCTGTCCAGGCTCTGGCAGCTGTTGGCTTCTGAGAAGAGGCCACAGGGAAGTAATGAGTCGGAAAGCATTCTTGCAGGCTTTCCCAGTGCTGCTGCACACGCAGAATGGGAGGAAACGCAATTCTGGTTTGACCAAACCATCGGTCCCTCTTGAATCAATATTGAAAGCTGTCATTTTCTCCCTTCCTGGTGGCAAGGGTAGTGGAAAGAAATTCAAATAAAAGTAACATCTTAAGCCTATTGATTTAGAATGGTCAGAAAGAAAAGGAGGCTGAAGAAGAAAGAAAACTCCTGCCCTTATTTCCTGTTAATGGGGCCCAGGAAAATTCTCTCCAAATTCTTGAGCTGTTTTCTCATTGTTATGTGGTGTGTGCACAGAGCGTGTGCTCTAGAGTTCTCAGGATTGGCACTTAACTGGGACAAACAGCATGGTGGAACCCAGTATTTCTCAATGTGCCTGCAGGAAGTTAACAACTCCAAGAAAAAGTAACTTTGAGAAGCACTGGGTTCAGAAGAAGTTAAATGCGTTAGTAAAGAAACTAAGCCAGCCTTAGCTGGTTTGGCTCAGTGGATAGAGTGTTGGCCTGCAGACTGAAGGGTCCCGGGTTCGATTCTGGTCAAGGGCACATGCCCGGGTTGTTAGGCTCAATCCCCAGTAGGAGGCATGCAGGAGGCAGCTGATCAATGATTCTCGCTCATCATTGATGTTTCTATCTCTCTCTCCTTCTCCCTTCCTCTCTGAAATCAATCTATATATATAAAAGGCTAATATAAGTGTCTGACCATCTGGGTAATGATGTCACATAGCAACACCCAGCTTCCTCTTCCTAGCGACCAACCTCCTTGGAGTTTCTTCAGCCCAGGAACCTGACTTGCTTCAATAGCCAGGTGGAAGCATTTTACACTGTAACCAAATGTCTGTGAAGTATTTTCCCGTGCCTCATCTCATTTGATCCTCACAGAAGTCCTGGAGTAGGTAGATAGGAGACTTGGTGGAATCCTATTTTCTTTTCATTAGCTGGAAAACGGAGATTTAGAAAGCTTAGAAACTTGACCTGACTGAAAAGAAGTAAGAAATGGTGGACCTTGAAAATGACTTCAGGTTTTCTCACTGTGCAGAATATAGTCAAACACTGCTGCAGTTAAATATTTTACCCTTTGTTCTCCCTGTGTGATCTACAATAATAATGTTCTCTGTGTTGATATTTACTACTGTGTTGCTGACAATTACCTGAAAGAGAAGTTGGGGTGCTTCACTGGGCTGGAAAAAGTTTAGCTAAATCAGAAAGCAGGTCTAATTAAGCAAGTTTATTCTATGTCTATAAAAGGCTAAGTTGACTCTCGCATGTGCAGTACATATAAAGCTCTCGCTGGCACCAATATCAGACGTATGTTTCTATCTGTCATTGTCAATGGTAAATTTGGTTGACACTTCTGTTATAGAGAAAGGGCAAATAGGAATATTAAAATATTTCTTCTAATTAATTTCCTTTCAGTGTGCATGAATTCATGCACCGGGCCACTAATAAAAATACATTAAGATACTAAACCAGAGCCTTAAATATGCTTATGTGCAATGGGACTCTCCAAGAGCATGGAAGACCCTGTTGATTTTCTACTCAGTACCATTCCCCACTACACTTCTCTGCTCAGATACCCTGGATTTTGTTTGATACCTGTGTGTTTTGTGGGCCCCTTCCTCAGCGCCCAGGAGGCATGTAGGTTGATCTAAGCCATCCTCCCTGACAGTAATTGCTTTAGGTGTGGACATGTGCTGCAGCCCTGCCCATTGGGTTATAACAAAAATCAGGTTTGGGGGGCTTCTAGGAAGGCTTTCCTCACTCTTGAAACAAAACACAAGACGAATACGTGCCTCTTCCTGTCTTATCACATGTAGACATGAGCTTGGAGCTCCTGCAGAATCACGAGGGAAAAGCCAAGAACATTCAAAGCAGCTGATCTCAATTCCCGATGTTGTTGCACCATTGCATTTGCTCTTCGGGTTGTTTCTTCAGTGTTCAGGCCACGGGGTGTTCTGCGTTTTTCAGCGAATAGCATCCTGAAACCAAGGGCACACAAATATGCAGACACTCCTAAGTTCATTTGACCACAAGAGGTCACTGAGAACGCGTGGGAAGGGCCGACAGCGTGGGGGACATGGAGTTGGGAGTCAGCACTGCAAGTTCTACTTTAGGTTCTAAAAATCCCATGAGCTGCAAAGTCACTAATCATCCGAGAGATGCAAATCAAAACAACAATGAGGTACCATCTCACACCTGTCAGACTGGCTATCATCAACAAATCAACAAACGACAAGTGCTGGAGAGGATGTGGAGAAAAAGGATCACTTGTGCACTGCTGGTGGGAATGCAGACTGGTGCAGCCACTATGGAAGACAGTATGGAGTTTCCTTAAAAAACTGAAAATGGAACTCCCATTTGACCCTGTGATCCCACTTCTAGGAATATATCCCAAGAAACCAGAAACACCAATCAGAAAGGATATATGCACCCCTATGTTCATAGCAGCACAATTCACCATAGCTAAGATCTGGAAACAGCCTAAGTGCCCATCAGTAGATGAATGGATTAGAAAACTGTGGTACATCTACACGATGGAATACTATGCTGCTGTAAAAAGGAAGGAACTCTTACCATTTGCAACGTCATGGATGGAACTGGAGAGCATTATGCTAAGTGAAATAAGCCAGTCAATGAAGGAAAAATACCACATGATCTCACTCATTCATGGATAATAGAGACCATTATAAACTTTTGAACAATAATAGATACAGAGGCAGAGCTGCCTCAAACAGATTGTCAAACTGCAGCAGGAAGGCCGGGGAGGGTTGGGGGGCAGGAGGTAGGGGGGTAAGAGATCAACTAAAGGACTTGTATGCATGCATATAAGCATAACCAATGGACATAAGACACTGGGGGATAGGGGAGGCTAGGGGACTGTCTAGGGCGGGGTGATAAAATGGACACATATGTAATACCCTTTGTAATACTTTAAGCAATAAAAAAAAAAAATCAAAAAAAAAAAAATCAAAAAAAAAAATAAAAATCCCATGAGCTGCTTGGCCTCCTTTTCAATTTTGTGAAGAGAGCGTGTTACCTATGACAACATAAGCCAAGTGCCGACTACTATGTGTGGTACATAGTAGGTGTGTCATAAATCATTGTTATTAATAACATGGTGGAGGAGGAATAATCTGGTTTCAAAATCTCATTTCTGCCTGAGTCCTAACCATTCCCAAAATAAAAACCTTTGTATTCAGGTCCCATACCACTCAGCAAGTAAAAGGTAAAACAAAGATCCCATAGACGTCCTCCACAAGCACCCTGCTCCAGGGCCCACAGTTCCCTCACTCTTCTGCTAAAGCAAGCCCAGGCTTCTGCTGGGCCGAGCTCCCGGACGGCCAGTGTCCCTCTGTGCATGCTAATGGCTCTGGGACACTCCACGGTGAGACCTTCCACATGTACCAGATGCCCAGCCTGCCCCCAAAGGACAATTCCAGTCTCAAAGCTCATGTGGATGCCAAGGGATTAGTGCCTCCCCGTCCAGTGCCCTGGCAGAGACTCAGCAGCAGCTGGCAGACAGCTGACCTGGGCTTGGCTCGCTCCCCCTCTCTCTTGCATTGAGACACTTCGTATGTATGTATTACATCCCTAGAAAAGAATCTCCTGTGTGCGTTCATCACGATGCCAGCGAAGGCATCCATCAGTACAATGACACCAAACAGACCGGACGGGAGCAGATGGTTCTGCCGTTTTTCTAGATCTTTGACTTGCACATCCAATCTGGGGCTCCACACTTGGTTCACCCACACTTTCCTTAATGTGCTGGTGAGAGTCACAGCTATCTCCCCAGCTCTGTGATTAAGCGATGACTTCAAACTCGCCATGTAACCCTGCTTCATCATCACCGCTAGAAACAAATGATGACTGCGGAGCCCAGCCTGGGAAGAACTTGGCCTGCCTCTCATTTCCTTTGTGTGTGTGTTGTTGACGCTCTTCCGAGCATCAGCCAGGTCATTCATGGCATTACGGCAGCACAGAAAGATGCCAGGAAACCGGGGCTTTGCGCTGCTCTGTTTGGGCTGATGAACGGCAGAGGACGTGGCTGTGTGTGCGCCTGCGCACCTGTGTGCTTGCAAACCTGTGCATGTGCGCATGCGCACCACACCGGGCATAGTCACAGAAGCGCCCCTGAAAGGAGTGAGGGGACCCGGCTATATGTCATCCCCCTTTACAGGCCAAGAGCTGGGTGTTCAGAGAGGGACCGGGACCCGCCCAGGGTGACATCGCCAGCCAGTGGCAGAGAACAGGCTCTGGCTCCCAGGCCGTCCTCTTCCCGTCCGTGAAGCACAGGCCGGGTGTTCAGCAGTGAACGGACACTCGCTGATGGAGGAGGGGAGAGGCAGGTACATTTAAAACGAAACGAAGCAAGGCAAAACGGCCCGAGCTGGTTTGGCTCAGTGGATAGCGCGTTGGCCTGCGGACCAAAGGGTCCGGGTTCGATTCTGGTCCTCCCCTGTCGGGGGCCTGCAGGACCAATCCATGTGTTTCTCTCTCTTTCTCTCTCTTCCATTCTGTCTTAAAAAAACAAACAAACAAGCAAACAATGGAAAAATATCCTGCAGTAAGGATTAACAACCTAAGCAAACACATTTCTACTGCAGCCTGGGGCTCCCAACTCTTTGAGAGCATCGGGTACTTGCCTCCTTCTCTCCTCCCACCTGTGCGATCTCTGAGAGGCGGAGAGACCAGGCCACAGGGCAGGTTCTCAGGGGGAAGCAGATGGGGCTGAAGAGCTGCATCCCCTAAGAAGCCTGGCGAGGCAGGGACCCTGCAGGCTGAGGACACCTGTGGGGCTGAGCACCCGCAGAGAAGACGGGATAGAGATACCAAGATGGGGGGTAGGAGGGCGGTGAGAAAGAAAGGGGTGTGCCCTTGACTTTGGGGTTCTCGGGGGTTAAAACTCCTCTTTGGACAATGCTATAAATACTATAGTTCTCTGTGACTGGAGTATAGGAGCCCTAACCTGTGAAATGTTACAGTGCAGTGGTGCGGATGCCCAGTGTTCATTTAGAGGAATACTTGATGAGTGTGTCAGTCTGGGAAGGCTTTCTGGAAGAGGTGCTATTTGAGCAGAGTTTTGTTGTTGTTTTTTCCTAATATTTTCGTTGATTTTTAGAGAGAGGAAGGGAGAGGGAGAGATAGAAACATCCATGATGAGCGAGAATCATTGATTGGCTGCCTCCTGCACGCCCCCTACTGGGGATCAAGCCTGCAAGGGGGCATGTGCCCTGACTGGAATGGAACCTGGGACCCTTCAGGCTGCAGGCCCACGCTCTCTCCACTGAGCCAAACCACCTGTAGTGGTGGGCAAACTGCGGCTCGTGAGCCACATGCGGCTCTGGCCTGCACAACCATGTGCAGGCGTGCTTGTACAGTGTGATCGAAACTTCGTGGCCCATGCGCACAGAAGTCAGTATTTTGTGGAAGAGCCACACTCAAGGGGCCAAAGAGCCACATGTGGCTCGTGAGCTGCAGTTTGCCGACCACTGACCTAGGGCTTGAGCTGAGTTTTAAACCTGTGCTTCTTATTCTCTGAAGTGCATTGGCACCACCTGGGGTCTGATTCAGTTGGGCTGGGGTGGGGCCTGTGCCTCTGCATGTCTAACAAGCTCCCAGATGATGCTGATGTTCTGAGTAGCTAAGTTACAAAGTAAGAGTTACCTCCGTGAAAAGGGGGGTCATTCAGAGAGGACCTTTCTGGCAGCAGGCAAGATCAAAGGTGAGAAGTGCCACAGAGAGCAGGGTGTGTGAGAGGGGTGGGGGAGGCTGGAGAGGTGGGTAGGCCATCTCCTAAAGAGGGCAAGGCTCACGTGAGGAGGGCTTGGTAAAGTGGATGAAGAGCTTGCATTCATCCCGCGAGTCGTAATGTTTGAATCCCTCGAGTCCTAGTTCAGAATGTGAGTCCCTTGGCACCACCCAGCCGACCCCCAAATTTATTGGTTTTGGAGAGGGGCTACGTGATTAAGAAGCTCTCAAGGCGATTCAGATGCAGACTTAAGTTTGACAACTTGTGTTGGGCAGTAAAGGGTCTCTGACTGGGGAGGGACAAGATCGAATTTACATTTCACATGGATCCCTGGGGAGCCAGGAGAGCACAGGCTGGGAGCACATGCGGTTGCGCAGGCCAGAGAAGCTGAGGACTTGGACAAGGGTCCTGGCGATAGGAATGAAGAGGAGGGTGAGCTCCAGAAAAACTCATTGGTGAGTTACTGGTAGACTCCCAGTCATGGATATAGGGGGACAAGAGAGATGACGAGTTTTAGGCCCATCAAGTTTGGGAGACAGCCAGGTAAAGAAGTTTATCGGGCACTTGGATCTGAGCGTCTGAAGTTCAGTGCAGGGACCAGGTCTAGCTATAGATTTCACAGTCAGCAGCTTGCAGTTTATTTACCTTTAAACATCACACGGAAGTTGGGTGAAATGGGCCTTTCAGCTTTTCCTGACATCCATCAGCAATGACGTTGGTACTTCGTGTGTGCAGCCAGACCCTTCCCGGAGAATCTTGAGCACAGAGGAAAGTAAGTTCTCCCCCAGGGAGGCTTGCAAGGCCTGTGAAGGGATGAGGCCTAGCTGCCTAGAATCAGCCTGGGAGAAGGGAGGAATGCGGCAAAGGGACCTACCAATCAAATCCATCTTCCTGCTGTGATCTGACCTTATACACCTTTTCACACTCCAAGGGCAAATTATGCCAAACGGGGCAGTTTCTACTCTTTTAAATTTCTCACCTTCTTCACCTATGGAACAATGTGCTAAGTTCCGGGCCTTAAGACACCCACAGTCAGCTGGGAGGGACAGAGAAGGAGTTGCATGTCTATGGTGTCACATGGGAGTGCACAGAAATCTAAATAACACTGAGGTTTTAGGGAAGGCTTAGTGGAAGAGGTGACATCTGTTAGATTTTGAAGGAGGAATGGAAGCTCGTTGGATGGCAAGTGGAGATGGGGGAGAGGGAACATTTTAGAACAGCCGTGGGCAAACTACGGCCCGCGGGCCGGATCTGGCCCGTTTGAAATGAATAAAACTATTGAAAAAAAAAGACCGTACCCTTTTATGTAATGATGTTTACTTTGAATTTATATTAGTTCACACAAACACTCCATCCATGCTTTTGTTCCGGCCCTCCGGTCCAGTTTAAGAACCCATTGTGGCCCTCGAGTCAAAAAGTTTGCCCACCCCTGTTTTAGAAAGAAGAAACAGCACCTGCCAGGCACAGGATCGTGAACTGGGAAATGGTCAGGAAACTCTGAATAATTAGAAACAGCGGAAGCAAATGGCATGCTGGGACAGGGGCTGGAAAGGAGCCTAAGGGAGGAGGGGGTTCGAGCCTCTCAGGAAGGGCTGCATTGTATGCAAAGATACTAAATGTCAAATATGGTGGTGTGCTGCCTAACAGGACCACATATACTACAGTGGGCCCATAAGATTATAATGGAAGGGATTAAGCAAAGAAAAAAATCTCATAGACAACAGTATGGTGGTTACCAAAGGTGAAGGGGGGTGGGAGGTAGAAGAGGGTAAAGCAGAAGTAAATGGTGATGGAAAGAGACTTGGGGTGGTGAACACAATATAATATACAGGGGATGTATTATAGAATTGTACCTTTATAATTTTGTTAGCCAGTATCACCCCAATACATTCAAATAAAAAATTTTTTAAAACACACAAAAAACTATTTAAATGGAGCTAAAAATTTTTTATTGCCTAGTGAAGTCATGGCCATAATATGCTGCAGTGCAGCACATGACTTGCATGTTTCTGGTGATGCTGGTATAAACAAACCTTCTGTGCTGCCAGCACCTACAATCCTGTACAGTACATACTACTTGATGATGATAATAAATGATTGTTACCAGATGATGCATTTACCATACTATGCTTTTTATCACTAGTTTAGAATGCAGTCTCTGTAAAACAGCATGTCCTGTTATGCTGGCAACAGCTTCATCCATTCCATGTTTACCTCATATTTTGATTGCATCATTTTCTCTTGTGCTTGATTTAATCTCGTGTTGTTTTATAAATCTGGTTAACCCTAAGTGTACAGTGTTTATGAAGTCCACACTAGTGTACAATAATGCCCTGGGCCTCCACAGCCACTCCCCACTCACTGCCTCACCCAGAGCAACTTCCAGTCCTGCAAGCTCCATTCATGACATATGTCCTGGACACATGTATCATTTTTTATCTTTTTATGCTGTATTTTTACTGTGTTGGGTATGTTTAGATACATAAATACCACTATATTACAGTTGCTTGCAGTATTCAGTATAGTAACATGCTCTACGCAGTGGTTCTCAACCTTCTGGCCCTTTAAATACGGTTCCTCATGTTGTGACCCAACCATAAAATTATTTTCGTGCCCTAACTGGCTTGGCTCAGTGGATAGAGCGTCAGTCTGAGGACTGAAGGGTCCCAGGTTCAATTCCGGCCAAGGGCACATGCCTGGGTTGTGGGCTCGATCCCCAGTAGGGTGTGTGCAGGAGGCAGCCAATCAATGATTCTCTCTCATCATTGATGTTTTTATCTCTCGCTCCTTCTCCCTTCCTCTCTGAAATCAATAAAGAAATATATTTTAAAAAATTATTTTCGTTGCTACTTCATAACTGTAATGTTTCTACTGTTATGAATCAATGTAAATATTTGATATGCAGGATGGTCTTAGGCGACCCCTGTGAAAGGGTCGTTCGACCGTCAAAGGGGTCGCGACCCACAGGTTGAGAACCGCTGCTCTACAGGTTTGTAGCCCGGGAGCAAAACCATACAGCCTAGGTGTGTGGTAGGCTATATCATCCAGGTTTCTGTACGTGCCCTCTATGGTATCTGCACAACAATGCAACTGCCTAACAATGCATTTCTGAGAACGTGTCCTTGTGGTTAAGGTGACTGTAATCTTGAAAATTCTAAGGTGCCCTTTAAGGACAGGCGGGTGTGGGGCGCTGGTGAGGAGCAGCAGGAGGCTTTTGCAGTGACCACCCAGGCTTGAAGGGAACCAAGGCAGGACAGGCTCAGTCCTCAACACTTCCTGCTGGCCCAACCCCCAACCATGTCTTCATCCTTCTCCTCCCCACAGGCTGCAGCCAAACAACCCTCCATCTCCGCGGTCCTGGCTCCCACAGGGGCCCCCTCACCAGCCCTGCTTCTGTACTTCACAACCTGCTCCCCACAGGCAACTAGAGTGACCTCTTCATCATGTGAGTTGTATTGTGTCCCTCCTCTGTTTAAAACCCTTCCAAGGCGCCGAAACTGGTTTGGCTTAGTGGATAGAGCGTCGGCCTTCGGACTGAAAGGTCCCGGGTTCGATTCCGGTCAAGGGCATGTACCTGCATTGCGGGCACATCCCCAGTAGGAGGTGTGCAGGAGGCAGCTGATTGATGTTTCTCTCTCATCGATGTTTCTAACTCTCTCTCTCTTTCCCTTCCTCTCTGTAAAAAATCAATAAAATATATTTTAAAAAAAAGAATTAAAAAAAACAAAACAAAACAACCCTTCCAAGGCTTGCCACTGCCTGCTCTCAGGATAAAACCCAACCTCCGTACCACAGTGCACGTGATCTGGTCCTTCCCGCTTGTCTGACCTCCTTTCCAGCGCCACTCCGGTCGGTGTCCACACTCCTAGCACCCGGTCCTTCTTCCTCTTCCTTGCTCGTGCCCAGCTCATTCCCACCTAGAGCTTTGCTAATTCTCCCCTCTGCCTGGATCCTCACACAGCTGTCACTTCTTGCTGTTCGCGTTGTAATTTAAATACAGCTTCCTTTGACAACCCTCTCGATTTACAGGAGCTACTGAGTGGTTTTCTTTTAAAACACCCTGTTTCAATCCTCTGAGCACCTTTTATTACTATCTGGTATTTTCCTGTCTATTTGTCCACATATTTATTGTCTCCCTCCTCTGTAGTTGATATTCTCCAAAAACAGCCTCCACCAATGCCTTCTCTCACTGTACCCACGTGCTGGTTCACCTCCCCTGGAATCTGGACTGGCCTATGCCTTCTTACTGCCGGCTTGGACTGACAGCATTCAGCAGAAAGGGTGCTGTGCCAGTTCTGGGCTTAACGGTTAAGAGGCTTGTCAGCTTCCAGCTTTACTCCCGGAAGCTGGCTGCCCTGTAACCAGTCTGCCTACCCCGAGCCCACCACGCTGCGAGGAAGCCCGCTTCCATGTGGAGGAGCACTGAGGTGGCAGACATGTAGTGATGGCGGGAAGTCGGTGAGTGAGTGGCCGCAGCTGACACCCAGCGCAGAAGAGCTGCCTAACCTAGCCCTGACCCAGTTCCCGACAGAGGCTGTGAGGTATAATAAATCCTTTTGTGTGAAGTCAAAGTTGGGGTGGTGTTTTGTTATCTAGAAGTAGGTTTCTGAAACATCCACCCCCTAGAATGAAGCTTCGAGAGCTTTGCCCGGGCCACACCTGGCACAGACATAGATTCCGTAGATATTCATTGAATATGAGAATTTGGGGAAAATAGAGTTGACTAGTGACTAGAAGTGTCAATAAAGCAAAAATGCTGACAGCACCCTAACCGGTTTGGCTCAGTGGATAGAGTGTCGGCCTGCAGACTGAAGGGTCCCAGGTTCGATTCCGGACAAGGGGGTGTATCTTGGTTGTGGGCACATCCCCAGTAGGGGGTGTGCAGGAGGCAGATGATCAATGTTTCTCTCTCATCAATGTTTCTAACTCTCTATCCCTCTCCCTTCCTCTCTGTAAAAAATCAATAAAATGCTGACAGTATGAAAGCTGACAGTATGAAAGCTGGTAACCAGGGAATTGAAGTTAGAATTGGAGGTGTGTGTGTTTCAACAAGTGGAATTTAACATTTCAGTTCTGAGTTTTGAGACTATACAGAGTATGAACATGGCTGACGTGGGGAGAAGACAGAGGTAAACGAACTTGATACTAGGATACTGGATGAGACACCCACTAGAAAATGAAACTTTCCGAGGATGACAGCGATGGGGAGAGGCCCTGGAAGTTTCCACTTGAGAACTGCGAGCGGCCGATGGGGGGAGGTGGTAGGTGTCCTTGGGAGGATCTAGTTTCAATGGAGACACAAAATATTCAGTGAAGAGTCCGAGGGAGCAGGATGGAGAGGCGGCTCACAGTGGAACGGGATGTCAGGGGAGGCAGCAGTGGACATACGCGTGGGAGGTGGATGCAGAGAGCGGGTGCGGGGCTGGGAGGGGAGCAGAGCAGGGATGAGGCTTGCACTCTGAGCAGAAGTGAAGGATGACTGATGAGGTCATGAGGGACGTTAACTGTCCTCAAGGTGTTGGCTGGCCTGAGGATGAAAACGTTTGGTTTTCATGCCAACACATCCACAGGACAAATGATGTTTGTTGTTGGCAGGAGAGTCTGCAATCTGAGACCCTTTCTGAGGATTCCAAATGAAACTGGCGAGAGGATGCAGGTGGGGAGTGGTTAGGCCCCCTGCCCTGCTGGCCTGGACGCAGCAGCTCTGAGCCGAGATGGGAGGAGCAGGCAGGCTGAGTCCTGGGGTGGAGACAGGGCTCACCGGGACTTCTGGGTCTGCGAAGCTTGGCTTTTAGGTGAAGGGTTGGCATAGCTGGTTCGAGTGAACTATATGGGACTGGTACCCTAAAAGTCTGCAGAAAGATAAACTGGCCTGGGTCAGATCTTTCCAAGCTTTAAACAATAAACTTTATCATTATTATTTCATACTAGGGGCCCGGTGCACGAAATTCGTGCACTGGGTGTGTGTGTGGGGGGAGTGTCCCTCAGCCCAGCCTGCCCCCTCTCACATACTGGAAGCCCTCAGGCGTTGACCCCCATCACCCTCCAATCGCAGGATCGGGCCCCAGCCCAGGCCTGACGCCTCTGGCCCAGGCGTCAGGCCTGGGCAGGGGACCCCCAAACCCCTCCAATTGCTGGCTCTGCCCCTTGCCCAGGCCTGGTGCCTCGGCCAGAGGCGTAGACCCCCATCACCCTCCGATCGCCTGGTCAGCCCCTTGCCCAGGCCTGATGCCTCCGCCAGAGGTGTCAGGCTTGGACAGGGGACCCCCATCTCCCCCCGATCACTGGCTCTGACCCCCGCCCAGGCCTGAGGCCTCTGGCCCAGGAATCATGCCTGGGCAGGGGACCCCCATCTCCCTCTGATCGCTTGCTCCACCCCCCGCTTCAGGCCTGGGCAATGGGACCATCATATCCCCCCAATCCCCAGCTCCGCCCCCCACCCAGGCCTGATGCCTCTGGCCCAGGCATCAGGCCTGGGCAGGGGACCTCCAGCCCCCCGCCCAGGCTTGATGCCTCGGCCAGAGGAGTTGACTCTCATCACCCTCCGATCACCAATCACCGGATTGGCCCCGTGACCAGGCCTGAGGCCTCCGGCAGAAGTGTCAGGCCTGGGCAAGGGACCCCCAGCTCCCCACAGTTGCAGGCTCCGCCCCTGCCCAGGCCTAACGCCTCTGGCCGAGGCGTCCAGCCCGGGCAGCGGGGACCCGCAGCGGCAGCAGCGCCGCGATCTCCCGCTCTGCCCCTGCCCAGGCCTAACGCCTCTGGCTGAAGCATTAGGCCTGGGCAAGGGACCCCCAGCTCCCCACAGTTGCAGGCTCCACCCCTGCCCAGGCCTAACGCCTCTGGCCTAGGCGTCCGGCCCGGGCAGCGGGGACCTGCAGTGGCAGTAAGGGGCGCTGCGATCGCGCGGGCTCCGCCCCTGTCCCTGCAGGACGCCTCTGGCTGAGGCGTCCGGCCTGGGCAGCGGGGACCCGCAGCTGCAGTGGCCCCACGATCGTTGGCTCCGCTTTAGGCCCAGGCAAGGGACCCCTAGCTCCCAGGACTGCCAGCTTCGACCGTGCCCAGCTCCCATCGCTGGCTCCACCCCTACTTTCTGCTATCACTGGCCAGGGCAGCAAAGGTGCCTGATTCTCTGATCATGGCTGGGGGGCAGGGCAAAGGCGGCCCTGGGGCCGCCTTTGCCCTGCCCCCCAGCTCTTAGCTCCCCCCTGGGTTTCTGATCACTGTCAGTGGCAGGGGGCTTCTTCCTGCTTTCCCTTTCGCCTCCCTGCATTGTGCCTACATATGCAAATTAACCGCCATCTTTGTTGGCAGTTAACTGCCATCTTAGTTGGCAGTTAATTTGCATATAGCCATGATTAGCCAATGAAAAGGGTAGCGTCGTACGCCAATTACCATTTTTCTCTTTTATTAGTGTAGATAATCAAAGTAAAACATGTTTACCATAAACACTTTGTTTTCAAGTCTCCAAAGCAAAGCCCCTCGTTTCTGCCCATGCTCCTCTTTTCTGTCTCCCTCTACCAGCAAAACAATGAGCATGAAGACGAGGTAAGTCCTCCACATGCTATTAAATTCCCATTTTAATAACCCAGTCACAGCCTCTCTGGGCGATTCTATTTCTTGCCCTGATTCTCAAGTCAAATGGAACCAAGCAAAGGACAGGTAATAGGGCTTTAACAATGGATCCCTTCAAGCCCTCTGGTCTGGTATTCAAACTGAAAGATATTTATTAAGTTCCCACTCATTCGTCAGATCTGTTTTGATTACAGGGGACTGAAACCCAAGGTAAGCTGGCTTAGGCCAAGAAGGAAATTTATTGTTTTATACAAATTATAAAAAAAAAAAAAAAAGAGAGAGAGAGAGAAAAGTCTGGAGGGACAGCTCAATCAGCTGCTTAAATGATGTTGGCAAGAATCTCTCCCCTCACTGCTCCATCTTCTCAGCTCTGGTTTTTCAGTGTCAGTTTTATCTGAGGCCGGATTTCCCCAACTGGTGACTCCCGAAAGTCTAAGCCTATTTCCTGTCAAGTTAGTAGCACCAGCAAAAAAAGAACACCTTTCAGAAGTATGGTTCTCATTGGCTGTTCTTGGGTCACTTGCCCATCCCTGAACCAATCGTGACGAGGAAGAGGCTGCACTCTCATTGGTCAGACCAGGATCACATGCTCACTCTTGGGGTAGGCAGTCCCATCCAAACAGAACATCAGTCCCACCCAAGCTACATAGAAAAGGGTGGTTCCCCAAATAAAAGGGTGGTTCCCCACATAAGAACTACAGTTACCAGAAGGAGGGGCATGGCTTGCAGGGCTGATGCAAATACCACGTAGCTGTTGCACAGGCCAGCTTCCTGGGTGTGTGACCTGTGCCGTTACACAGGGCCTGGCCCTAAAAGGCAGCCAGAGTGACTTTCCCTGGTGTAATGTTCTGCTGTTACTGTTGGGGAATTCTTAATAAATTTTGAACTAAGCATCTTACATTGTCATTTTTCACTGGATCCTGCAAATTATGCAGCCAAACTTGCTGTTTCACTACTGTGTGCCCTGGGAAGGCTTCCAGAAATACATAAAACCCAGTCCCCTCAGAGACAAGGGAACAAGGGCACACTTGGGAAAAAGCAAGTAATCTGTCCTGGTTGAAAGGAAATAAAGGAAAGTACATTCACTCAGCAGTTCATTTACTCATTTATTCATTTAACACTTTATTAAGGGGGATCCTGCTACTGCCAGGGAGCAGGAGGAGAAAAACAAATGGTGGTCAAGGCCCTCAAGAAGCACAGTGTGTTAGAGAGAGACGCACGCAGTCACAGAAAGGCAGAGCAAGGATTGGGATAAAAAGAAGCGCCGAAAGCCGTGGGAGCACAGAGAAGGCACCACTAACCCGGCCTGGAGATGGGGACAATGGAGGTGCTCCCATGGTCGTAGAGCCTGTTAAGCTTCTTGGTTGGCAACGGATAGGGAAACTGAGGGAGCTGGTTCCACAGAGCAGGAGACATGATGTAACACGCTTCCCGACAGAGGTTGTGGAGGAGCCATGTGCAGAGTGCACGATGCCGCCAGGAGCACCACCACTCCCAGCCCCCCTCACCCCCCCCAACCCCCCCAGCCACCGAATGTCCGTCAGGGCTGACTGTTACTCCAGTGCCAGACCCAAGAGTCACGATTTTTGCAGTTATAACTCAGCAGTTAAAATATTTCTTACATCTCGAACAGAATAGAGTAACTGCTTAAATTCCCAGTAAGGAGACAACATGGAGATAATCGAAGAAAATTTCCTTCTGACACCAGGATTTTCCATTTTATATGAACCGTCTTCACCCTGTTTTAACAATAGAATGATTTAGCCCCATACACTTTTTTTTTTTAATTGAGAATTTGGGCACCAATAGACTCATATTGGGCAGTGTCATTTTCCTCTAGCACACTTTGACTACTTGTCCCTTTTTGAGTATCATCATGGACTTAGGCTTTTAACTGGTCCCCATTAGCTATGATCACTTTTTTTCTCAAAAAATTAAATTTTGCCCCAACGATGTGGCTAAGTAGTTCAGCATAGACCAGTGAACTAGACTTGATTCCCAGTCAGGACACATTCCCCTGTTGCTGACTCAATCCCCAGTAGGGGGCGTGCAGGAGGCAGCCAGTGAATGATTCTCATTGATGCTTCTATCTCTCCCCCTCCCTTCCTCTCTGAAATCAATAAAAATATATATTTTTCAAAAATTAAAATTTGCTCAAAAATAAAATGAAAATTGTACAAAAATTCAAATTAAAACAGGGTGTCTGCCCTTAATGAACATACATTCTTTTTGGAAAAACAAGCTCTAACAGAGGGAAATGTGGTGAACAGAAGGCAGCGAGCGATGGTGAGAAGCTGTCTGTCCTGTTCTTTGAATGCTCTGGTTAACATGGGAGCTAAGAAGTTTCTGCTGGGGGGAAAACTTCAGTCAGCTTCACAGTTGGATTCAGAAACCTACCACAATCTCTGAGTGAGGGGAGGGGAAGGGCACAGCTGACTGTACAGCGCTGGGGAGGAAGAAGCAGAATAACCGAGTATCCCCCCGCCAAAGGAGGAATAGCAAGTGAGGGCTAAGATCACTCGTGGACCAATGTGAGACCTTAAAGCAACAAGTAAAGGCTTCAGACCTATTGCTGAGTAACAGATTCCTTGAAAACAGTGACTTAAAGCAACTACAATCTTCTTCCTCCTCCTCCTCCTCCTCCTCCTCCTCCTCCTCCTCCTCCTCCTCCTCCTCCTCCTCCTCCTCCTCCTCCTCCTTCTTCTTCTTCTTCTTCTTCTTCTTCTTCTTCTTCTTCTTCTTCTTCTTTGTCTTTAGAGAGAGAGAGAGAGAGAAACGCCAATTAGAGAGACATATATTGACTGCCTCCCACACGCACTCTGACCAGGGATCAAGCCCGCAACATGGGCAATATGCCCTGACTGGGAATCGAGATGATGCCCAACCAACTGAGCCACAGTGGCCAGGACCAATCATTTTATTCTTATGGTGCATGGTTCTGGGCTGACTGGGACCAGCGACGGTTTTTGCTCAGGGTTTCTGACCTCCAGTTTTTGTGGTCACAGTCCTATGGTGGTGCAGTTGGAGTCATCTCAAACCCGTCTCTGCTTTACCTCAGCGGGGGCTTTCCACCAGAGCACACTCCCTGTGGCCAGGCTCCCTCAGTGCGGTGTCTGGCTTCCAAGAGCAAGGCGGGGTGTGGAAGCTACCCGTTTCTGAAGGCTTGCAGCTGGAAACTGGTGTGGCGTCTCTTACCTACATTCTATTGGTGAGGCAGTTTCAGACACCAAATCAGAGAGGAGACTAGAGGGCCACCTCTGCATGGGAGATGTGTCAATGAATTTGGAGTCCATTTCTAAAAAATGAAAATACTGTGTTTTGTTTTTAGTTGGAAGTGCATTACATGAATTCTCTCATTTAATTCTTACAACTGTTAAGACCATTTTACAAACGAGGAACCAGACATAGAGAAAACAAGGGACTTGCTCAAGATCACATAACACTGTTCCTCCAACACTGTGTATTTAGCTACTCCCCTCTGTCAGGCCCTCAATACCTGGGGAAAGAGGAATCTTGGAGGGGCTGGGACCCTGAGTGGGGGGGCCCCGGAGCAATTCTAAGCCAGGCACCAACGTGAATCTGACTGCACTGGCCCAGGTGTTCACTCAGCCTGCAGCACTCGGGTTAGATATTACATGATACAACCTTTTCACTGGGGAGGGATTTGGAAATGGGGAAAACATTGGTGCGCACTGACCTGGCCACAGAGGCCTTTGTGAGCACTTTCTTTGTCTGGGCCTTGAGGGTTAGATTGGAGATAAGTCATGGAGAAGAATTGCTAAGGTTTTCTTGTGGGCACTCCCCGGTCCTCGGGCTCCTGGGAAAGCCATTTTTTCTCAACGCAATACCAGTATATCAGAATCTACTGTTAAAAATAAGTCATTCCTTCCTTACATGCCTTCAGTTTGGGGACATGTGGTTTGCCAAAAAAGACATTGAATTCAACGGAAATAGCTTTGTCCTACTGCACACAAAATTTATACTTGAGTTGTGTTAATATATGGTCCCCTCACAGAGCCCAAAGAACCTTCCTCAACAGGAAACCTCAGTGGCGTATCCTCTCTGTGTGACCGTCTGTTGAAAAGGGCAGGGAATAATTCAGCAGGAAAAAAACATTGGAGTTACAACTTAATTCTGGCATGATCATGTGGTTGGAAAGTCAAAACAAAAACCTGCAGCACTGCTTTTTGTTCAAAGTTCAGTTGGAAAGATTGCGTAAGACTCTTTGATCTTGGAGGCCAGGGCCCCGAGGCTTCAGGGCTCTCTGTGTGTATTTTGTGGTGAGGCTGCTGGGTTTCTGAATAAAGACCTGTAGTTAGAGTGTTATTTCCTGCCCTGCCTTCTGCAGTGAGTATGGTCTATAGCGCCCAGCTTGTCTTGGGAGAAGGAAGACCTGTGGTACAGTTTTCTAAAATCATCCACGTTAGGACCCCAAAATAAGGGAATTCTGATGAAAAGGCACTTCCTTCCTTAAAGCCAGGGCAGTTGGTCAGTAGAATTGAGCCTTGAAGCATGTGAAGGGCTTAGAGCGCTCCTGATGGATAAGATCAACAGATGTGGAGTTTTAGCCCCGGACCAATACAGCATCCGAGGGACCTGGGTTTCCTTGGCAAGCATTACACCCATACACAGAGAGAGCATGGCCAGCCTGCAAGTTCAAAGGAGACCCATCCATTTCTAACAGGCTACTTAGGAAAATGTTTTAACTGAAGAAATATATGTTTATTGTAGAAAAAGCATAAAATTGCAGAAAAGAGACAATAAAAAAAATAAAGCCACTTGTGCCCTAACCGGTTTGGCTCAGTGGATAGAGCGTCAGCCTGCAGACTGAAGGGTCCCAGGTTCGATTCTGGTTAAGGGCATGTACCTGGGTTGCAGGCACATCCCTGGCAGGGAGTGTGCAAGGAGGCAGCTGATTGATGTTTCTCTCTCTTCGATGTTTCTAACTCTCTATCCCTCTCCCTTCCTCTCTGTAGAACATCAATAAAATATATATATTTTTAAAAAGCCACTTGTAATCCTATTACCAGAAATAATCACTGTTTTTTGGTATATTACCAGACTTTTCTATATATACATACACACAGATGTGCAAATGATTATGGAGTCATACCTTCCATATTGTTTTGTTCCTTGCTCTTTTTCATATAACTCTATATCATGAATGTTTTTCACATCAATAAATACATTTCAATGGTATCAAGTGTCTAATATTTCTTTGTAAAGCTGTATTATTATTTATATAAAGAATCTTCTATTATTGGAGATTAATGTTTCCTCTCTTTTTTTTTGGCTATTATAAGCAATACCATAGTGACTATTCTTAATTCTTCCCTAGGATATGTTGCAAAGCATATAATTTTTAGCTCAAAACTTATGGGCATTAATAAGGATTTTGATGCTACATCAGTCAGGATAGGCTAAATGGTATAACAAATACCCCCAAATCTCGGTGGCTTAACACAATAAAGATTTACTTCTCTCTTATATTACAGCTCAGTGTAGGTCATCTTGGGGGTGAAGGGCACTTTGTGCAGTTGTCTGGAACCAGGAGTTGTTCCCCATTTGCCAGGGCCTTGAAGTTTTCCACTGATTCTCTGATTTCAGCTGACAGGCAAAGGGAGAGAGAGAGAGAGAGAGAGAGAGAGAGAGAGAGAGAGAGAGAGAGAGAGAGAGAGAGAGAGAGAGAGAGAGAGAGAGAGAGAGAGAGAGAAAAGAAGAAGGAAGAGGAGGAGGAGGAGGAGGAGGAGAAGGAGAAGGGAGAATGGAGAATTGCACAGATGGTTTTAAGGCCAGACTTGCAAGTGACTCACATCACTTCCTCTATCCACCTTTTAGTTGTCCAAAACTTAGTCACATGACCACTCCTAACTGCAAGGGAGAATGGGAAATGTAGTCTTCTTGTGTGTCCAGGAGAAAAAACAGAGTTTGATGAACACAGAGCATTATTTCTGCCTTGAACATACATTACCAGGTTGCCAACCAACCAAGTTTTTCCAGTTTCCATTCCCACCATCAGGGTTTGAGAATTCCTACTTCCCTACACCCTCCATAATTAAGAAGATGACATTTTCTGTGTTCTGTTTTCTGTAGATCTGCATGTAGCATTGTTGCTTCTCTGCACAACTAGACTCGGAGTACCTGCTTTTCTCTTTGGAGATAATCTCACTCAATCAGGACCTAGAGAGCCTCTGGAAAGGGCTCTGCATTCTAGTCCTATTTCCTAGGCTGGCCTGAATTTCTGGGCCTTTCTCTGCCTGTTATTTCCTCTCCCTTTCCCTTCCCTGCTGTAGAATGAGATGTGGTGTGCATGTGTCTGCAGCCTGGGTGACCCTTGCAGGGACCTTGCCCCAAGCCCTGGCCCCAGTGTCATCCTGAATACATGGCTCATGCAGGGACAAGGGGAGAAGATTGCAGCTCTGCATTTTCTGTGCCATCTCAGGTGTGCTCCAGCTTACAATACATTTTCACAGAAAGAAAAGCCAGAAAATGAAATTAGGAGACAAAAATAGCACCCTGATGCTGACTTGGCACATTGACCTTGACCAAATCAGCCAGTACCTTGTCCTTAGTACTCACTGTTCCACTGGAATAATCCTTCCCAATGAGTAAACTGCTTAGAAATCATAAAGGGAAGGCAGGAGAATTGTGCAAAGCCTATTCTTGTCTGCCTTCAAGTGAACCCAGGTTGCTGAACACTGGCTTATGTCTGAGCTCCTTGTTTTGAAATGTAGTTTCTAGAAGATAATGCTTTCAAATGGCTTCTTGTTCACGTCTTCCTCTGGGACTACTAGCTGTTGCCTAATGGTGCCTGGTAGGCCTGGCCCCTTGGCAAAGCAAGTTTTCCAGTAATGTCTTTGGCAAAAAGTCCTTTAAAGGCGTACTTATTCAGCCCTAGCTGGTTTGGCTCAGTGGATAGAGCATTGGCCTTCAGACTGAAGGGTCCCAGGTTTTATTCCAGTCAAGGGCATGTACCTTGTTGCAGGCTCCTCCCCGGCCTGGGCCCTAGTTAAGTTGTATGTAGGAGGCAACCAATTGATGTGTTTCTCTCACATCAATGTTTCTCTCTGTCTTTCCCTCTCTCTTCCACTCTCTCTAAAAACCAATGGAAAAATATCCTCGGGTGAGGATTTTTAAAAAAAAAGCGTACTTGTTCAGTCCCTGGACTGAGGACCTGGTTGTCAGTACAGCAGAAAATGCAAACCAAGCAAGTCACAGATTTTCCAGGCGTGCCAAGCTTCCGGGCCTAGGCATGCAGCATTCTGAAAAGCCTGGGATAGTCTGTGTGTTTTCCTAAGAACAAACCAAGACCTTGTCCTTCCAAGTTGCACTCTCCGATCCCTCCCTGAGAGGCAGCAATGGTCTCTGCGGGGAGTTAATAGCAGAGCCTCCTGAGTGAGTGAATCACAGCAACTGTAAGCTTGGCTTAGGACCTAGAATTGGAAACAGGAAGTGGCTTAGAAATATAAAGAGCACGGCCCAGGAAGGGCTGCAGTAGAGTTCTCCTCTGGTGACACAGCATACACTGTGCAGAGGTAGAGCTTGGCATCTTTCTTTCTGGCAGAGGAGAGGGGGGTGTCTCCCTTAGTGGGGAGGGGGGTGTCTTCCTGGAGACGGTGTACAGGATGGCGGAGGAGGGACAATTGTGGATCAGGAGACTCCCTCCAGAGTGAGCACATCGGTGGGATGCCACAGTCCCTTCCACCTCATCATTGCAAGCAGATTTGAGTTCTTGAGATGAATTTTGCCAGGCCTTCTAAATCTAAATTCTTAAGGTGCTTCTAACAAGAAAAAAACGACTTTTGGTAGCTTTTGGTAGCTTCTGAAGGGTTCTCTGAGCCCACAAGGAAAGAGCATCCTTGCACTTGTGCCGAGAAACAGAAGTTCACCCCCCCCCCCCCCAGATGTGTAGAGGAGGAGCCTGGATGGAGAGGCTGCCCCTGGGCAGTCTGACTGCAGGTGGGTGGCTGATCTAGGTGGAGAGGAGATTGGAAGGCTGGCCTCCCACAGATGGAGGCCTCCACCCAGGGCTTCCCCATGCTCCCCGTTTTGGCTCACCCAGGGCTGGAGGGCAGGGCTTGGTGGAGGCTGAGACTTGGGGCTGTTCCTATTTCTCTTAGAGGTCTCTGGTCCTGCAACAACACCCCAGCTGTTCTTCTGAGAGCCGTGGGACTACCTTCCCCAGGCTCCACCCCATTTCTTACTGACAGTGATGAGGAATGGAATGGTCTACTGTGTTTTTATGGCATTCCCATACCTCTCGGCACAACGCTGGACCCACATGTCCCAGGGATCAATCCTGAAGACCAGCTGCGGTGGCAAGGCAGGGCCTGGGCCCTGAGCAGGGTGCTACGCAGGGGTCAGTCCACCATCTGCAAAATGCCTCCTGAGGAGCCTCTTCAGACCAGTTTCTCCAAGTGCAGCAGCGGAATGATGGGTTGGGAGAGGGAGCTCTTCACCAGGCTGGCTCTTGGCTCCCTTTGCAGATCTCCAGGATCTCAATTTCTCAGAGAAAATCCTGCAAGTCTGTGTTTCTGCAAACACCCGTCCCCCAAGTTGGCCAGCCCAGTAAAGTTGAAGAACTCCATACCAATCCTGGTCTCATGTACTATCCTTTTCGTGAAAATAATTTGTTTCCTTTCAACCTTTCATGACCTCTGAAAATGACTGTGAAGCAGAGGGATCCACTTACATAAGAAACATCACCCGTGGCCTTAATAGGCAGGCGTGGATTGCGGTTTTATCAGGGGATTTGAAGGAAGCCAAGCCTTGAGTTTCAGGCTGCCCATGTCTACTTTCCCATTGACTTGTCGCCATTAAAGGCACCTCCTCAGCTTTCTCTTCTCTCTTCGTTTCTGCAAGAAAATGGGCCTGCTGCTCTTGGAGGTTGGGCTCTTGGAGCCCCTTAGCCCAGGGGTGATGAAAGTAGATTTCTCTGATGAAGCAGAAGTGGGATCCATAGGTGTTTCTACAGAGAAAACACTGACCCCCAGGAAATGTATGCAGAGCAGAGAAGGCAGACATGACAAAGATGTTGGCAAAAGTACTAAACACCCTCTTTCTCCTGCCATCTCCTGCAGTCCACTCAGAGCTCCTGTGTGAGTAATGCATTGTGTTTCTGCAAACACAAGCAGCTCTCTCTCTCTCTCTCTACACACACACACACACACACACACGATTTGTAAGATTGGCCTAATTCCATAGTGTAAATACTCCCACCATGGCAGACTTCAAGTCACCAATGGTTTCGCAATGGCTCACAAAATTCTTGAATATTTAATAATCAACTCTTGCAAACTAGGAGGCAACAACTGCAGCACTGAATCATCTCAGACCGGCCCCAGAAAAATCCCCACATCATACCCAGGGCGAAGATCACTTTCTGCTTCTCAATCAGAAGGAGAAGTGGTGGAAGTGTGCCTCATTATTATGAATAAATATAACGGTGGGTGTGGAGGGACAGGATGCAATGGGGGTTTATTTTGTCTGCCAAATCAGAGCTGCATTTTCATTTCTCAATCTCATTCTCATTTCTCCCAGGGCGGGGGAAGTCGGAAGGAACCCTGTTCACAGATCTTCTGATGAGCTTCAAGGCAGCGCTTTGCCGGAGGCCTCCTGCAAGCTCTCCCTCTTTCTTGCCCCCTCCTTTAAAACCCGTGGTCCCATGCTAGAGAAAGGGATGCTCCCTCCTGAAGTTTAAAATGGAGGGCTTGGGGGCCATACTGGATTCTGGGTTCTCTCTTTTCCCTTGGGTGGCGCTCAAATGGGCCTCTGCTTAAAAAGCTGGCTTCAGGCCCGGCCAGCATGGCTCAGTGGTTGAGCGTCCACCTATGAACCAGGAGGTCAGGGCTCACACATGCCTGGGGTTTCCAGCTCAATCCCCAGTGTGGGGCGTGCAGGAGGCAGCCGATCAATGATTTTCTCCCATCATTGGTGTTTCTCTCTCTCTCCCTCTCCCTTCCTCTCTGAAATCAATAAAAAAATAATAATAAAATAAAAAGCTGGCTTCAGGAAGATTCCTATCTAAGTCCTAAAGCAGTGATGGCTGTCAGAGGTGACAGGCGAACTCATTTTTTTGGTTGATTTTTCTTTGTTAAATGGCATTTAAATATATAAAATAAATATCAAAAATATAAGTCTTTGTTTTACTATGGTTGCAAATATCAAAAAATTTCTATATGTGACACGGCACCAGAGTTAAGTTAGGGTTTTTCAAAATGCCGACACGCCGAGCTCAAAAGGTTCGCCATCACTGTCCTAAAGGCTGAAGAGCCTGGACGGATGTTTTTCTGGTTTTTCAGGGAGCCCTGGAAGCGAGGGGATGTGGGGCAGGTAGTTCTCACAAAGTCGAGCGTGACCAAATCTGCCCACAGTCTGTGGCGCCAGAGATCACACAGCTCTTGCTTCCCCTTTAGGGCCTGAGGACGTCACCCCACTGAGGGAAGATGGTGACCTACTTTTCCTCCCCACACATCGGGCAGCCGGTTGCATTTTGGTTGCATTTTCAGATCCGAAGCTCACCCACACTGCCGCAGTGTTTGTTCCCCACCTCCTGGGTGTGCTCCTGGCAGTGCTGGCTTTGTAAAGTGGCAAAGTGGAGTTTGCTGTGGGAGTCTTCCCCCACCCCCCCACCCCACCCCCCAGGATATTCTGACAGCCCCAACCTCCTCCCTCCCAGACCGTCCACAGGGGCGCTCGGGCTGCTCAAATCCTGGCAGGCACACAGCCCTGGAGACTCCGGGTTTGCCCTCCAGTCTCAGCCAGGGAAGTCAGTCCAAGAGAAGTCTCATTGGAAATGGCCTTGAATCTGGGGCCTCGCTAGTATTCTGATCAAAGTCAGTCAGTTAACAAGTATTTATTGAGGGTGTATGAAGGGGCTCAGAATGTGCCACCCCAAATTATGTCACTTTTACCATATTGATTCTTTTCCGGGGAAGTCACTTGAGAAACAGCAGATGCAGGAAGGCCTCTCTGACCCCCCCTTTCTACCTGAAAGCAGCTCATTACATTTCCCCTGAGAAAGGTGCCCTCCCTGCACCAGGAAGAGAAGACCATTCTTATCACCAGAGACAGGACGCCCAAATGGACCAACAAACCTACTAAAATGTGCCAACAAACCTACTAAAATAACTCTTATCTTCCATTAGTTTCCCCCAGGCGTTTCCTAGTCACTGGCCCAAAATTTACTGCCCCTAGCCTAAGCCCCTTTGTCTTGTCACATCCCCATGATATATGGTTCTTTGTTTTAAAAGGTATATAAGATTTTTGGCCTAATGCCTTCTTTAGGTCTTCATTTTCCTTTTGAAGATTCCTATGGTAGCCCTGGCCAAGTAACTCAGTTGGTTGGAGCACCAACCTGATACACCAAGGTTGCCGGTTCAATCCCCGGTCAGGGCACATATGGGAATCAACCATCAAATACATAGATAAGTGGAACAACAAATCTTTCTCTCTTTCTCTCTCTCTCTCTCTCTCTCTCTCTCTCTCTCTCTCTCTCTCTCTGTCTCTCTCACCACCCACCCCTTCCTCTCTCTCTCTCAAATAAATTTAAAAAAATTTTAAAAACTCCTATGTACATGTAAAAATATTACATAAAATTTGTATGCTTTTCTCAATCTTGTTAACATGTTTTATGTCCGTTTAATTCTTAGGTCCGTTTAATTCTTAGAACCTAAAGGGGTAGAAGGAAGTTTGCCCTCTCCTACACCAACTACAGAGATAATGGTGAGCAAGGCAGAGCCCCTGCTGTCATAGAGCTCACAGGCTAGTTTACAGGGAAGGCAGCGCTTACACAAAATCGCCAGGTAATTCAATAATGACCAGAGCGCACGTGCTTAAAGGAGAAGCACAAGGTGCGCTGGGCGCAGAGGACAGGGAGGCTACAGCAGCCTAAGGGGCTGGGAGGACTCCTTGAGGAGCTGAGGTTGAAGCTGACACCCGAGGGACCGTTCAGACGTGATGGAATATGAGGTTGGAAGGGGAGATCCTCCCGGACACAAAGAATTTTTGCTTCAGAAACATTCTCTCCTCAAGGATAAGCTCGGAATGCAGATCGTGACTTCCTCCCTTCATATAAAGTACGGTGGTGGAGACCACTGTTTGCCCTACAACGTTCCTTCTTCTTTTCTTAATATCAAATCCCCAGTTTGTGCTACTTAAACAGCTATCCTGAGAAAAGATCATCTGGTTACCTTACTGGACAATGAGTAGGCACACCTAATGTATGGGGCCTCTGAGAAGTCTTTTTTCTGCTACCTGGTATCTGGATGTGATAGCTGGAGGCTGAGCAGCCTTCAGGGACCATGAGGAGGCATGCCAGGGTTCGGGGAGCAGAATAATTAGCAGAGCCTGATTTCCTGATGACCACGGGACTGCCATCCCAGCCCTGGATTGCCCATCTCCAGGTTTTTTTTTATGTAAGGGAGAAATAAAGGTCAATCTTTATAAAGCCTCTATTATTTGGGGATTTTCTGTTACACAAAACCAAATATAATCCCAACTATTACACACAATTTCCTTTCAGCCTAATGAAAAGCTTATTTATCTGCACTACCCACAAATTACCTATTTTATAGAGAAGTCTGTAATAATAATATCTCTTTTTCCAAACCCCTTTGTCCCCTCCCTGGTCCCCTTATTCTCCCCACATCCTCTGTACCTCCTCCCTTTTTTGACTCCCACATGAGAGCCAGGACTGACCTCCATATTTCCGCCTCCAGGAACTACATGTTCACAGCCCAGTTTCTGGGGGCTTCTGCTACTTCCCTTCGTGGCTGCCTGGCAAGAGTCCTGCTGCAGAGTCAGTCACCGGGAGCCAGGAGGCAGCCAGCTCGGTGTTCCTGCTCGCTCTTCCCAAGGAGGTGTGAAGAAATAGAATGGACCAAAGAGCTAAATATAAGATCTGAAGCAAATTACACAGAAGAAAACACAGGTATTAAACTTATGGACCTTGGTCTTAAACAGGATTTTAAGAATTTGACCCCAAAGGCAAGGGAAGTAAAGGCAAACATAAATGCATAAGATTATGTCAAACTAAAAAGCTTCTGCACAGCAAAAGAAACCGCCAGGAAAACGAGAAGGCAACCAATCAGGAGAAGGTATTTGCAAACAACAGCTCCAACAAAGGGTTAATATTCAAAACATATGAGAACTCATACAACTGGACATCAAACAAACAATCCAATTAAAAATGGGCAGAGGACCTGAACAAACACCTCTCCCAAGAAGACGTACAAGCGACCAACAGACATATGAAAGATGCTCAACTTTACTAGCGATTAGGGAAATGTAAATCAAAACTATAATGAGATACCACCTCACACTTGTTAAAATGGCTGTTATCAACAAGCCAAGTAATAACAGTGTTGGAGAGGTTGTGGAGAAAAAAGGAACCCTCATTCACTGCTGGTGGGAATGTAAACTGGTACAGCCACTATAGAAAACAGTATGGAGGCTCCTCAAAAATTAAGAATAAAGTTATCATATGACCCAGCAACCCCTCTTCTGGGATTCTACCTAAAAAATGTGAAAACATTTATTTGCAAATATATATGCACCTCTACATTCATTGCAGCATTATTCACAGTGGCCAAGACATGGAAAACAGCTGAAGTATCTATATATATAAAAAGCCAGTGTCCATGACGACCATGACAACCAAAGGACCGGTCACCATGAGGTGCATTGAGCACCTCATGATCCTTCCTTGCTGGCCCACGAGTGGGGCGGGGCAGGGCAGGACTGGGAACTGGCGAGCGGGCTGAACGGCTGACCTCTTGGTCCCTGCCCCTGGCCTGCAGGCTCCGATGGATCAGCAATGGTGAATGGGGAAATCGGGGTGGGTGGCAGGAGGACCAGGCTGGCTCTCAGGCCATTGGGATCACCAGCTCATCCCTGGCTGCTCAGGGGGCTCAGGCCTGTGGAAAGGCAGGCACCAGTGACTTTACCTCCACGCATGTGCACTGGGCCGGCCACTGATGGAAAGCGCTGCCTACTTGGGGCCATTCATGCCGGGATGGGTAGATCACGGGCGCACCCCACAGCTTCTGTCAGTGCCTCAAGCCCCAGTAGCCACGGCAGCAGCAGCAGCAGCGGCATCCCCATGAGTGGCCCCAAGCAGGCAGCGTGTCCCATCAGCGGCTGGCCTGGCACATGCACATGGAGGTGAAGTTGCTGGCACTTGCTTTCCTGCAGGCCTGAGCCCCTGAGCAGCCAGGCATGAGCTGGTGATCCCAATGGCCTGACAGCCTGGTGGCAGAGGCGGCGTTTGGCCTGGGGACTGGTGATGGGCAGAAGATGGCCCTGATCACAGGAGGCTAGGCCTAGGGACCCTACCCACATGATTTCATGTGCTGGGCCTCTAGTCCTTAGATAAATGATTGGATAAAGATGTGCTACATATATACAATGGAATATTACTCAGCCATAAAAAATGAAATATTGCCTTTTGTGACAACATGGATGGATCTTAAAAATATCATGCTAAGAGAAATAAGTCAGACAGAAAAAGTCAAGAACCATATGATTTCACTCATATATGGGATATAAAACTGAAAGCAACAAATGAACAAACACGAAAAATAAAACTCGTAGACACAGACAACTGTATGGTGGTTACCAGAGGGAAGAGGGGTAGGGGGAAGAAAAAGGTAAAGGGGGTCAAATCTATGGTGATGAAAGATTTGACTTTGGGTGGTGGGCAAACAATGCAATATACAGATGATGTATCATAGAATTATACATTTGAAACCTATATACTTTTTTTTTGGTGCTTTCTTGTTTATTTATTTATTTATTTTTAATTGCTTAAAGTATTACAAAGGGTATTACATATGTATGCTTCCCCCCCCCCCCCGCCCTTGACAGTCCCCTAGCCTCCCCTACCCCCCAGTGTCTTATGTCCATTGGTTATGCTTATATGCATGCACACAAGTCCTTCGGTTGATCTCTTACCCCCCTTCCTCCTGTCCTCCAACCCTCCCCGGCCTTCCCACTGCAGTTTGACAATCTGTTTGAGGCAGCTCTGCCTCTGTATCTATTATTGTTCAAAAGTTTATAATGGTCTCTATTATCCATGAATGAGTGAGATCATGTGGTATTTTTCCTTCATTGACTGGCTTATTTCACTTAGCATAATGCTCTCCAGTTCCATCCATGACGTTGCAAATGGTAAGAGTTCCTTCCTTTTTACAGCAGCATAGTATTCCATCGTGTAGATGTACCACAGTTTTCTAATCCATTCATCTACTGATGGGCACTTAGGCTGTTTCCAGATCTTAGCTATGGTGAATTGTGCTGCTATGAACATAGAGGTGCATATATCCTTTCTGATTGGTGTTTCTGGTTTCTTGGGATATATTCCTAGAAGTGGGATCACAGGGTCAAATGGGAGTTCCATTTTCAGTTTTTTGAGGAAACTCCATACTGTCTTCCATAGTGGCTGCACCAGTCTGCATTCCCACCAGCAGTGCACAAGTGTTCCTTTTTCTCCACATCCTCTCCAGCACTTGTCATTTGTTGATTTGTTGATGATAGCCAGTCTGACAGGTGCGAGATGGTACCTCATTGTTTTGATTTGCATCTCTTGGATGATTAGTGACTTTGAGCATGTTTTCATATGTCTCTTGGCTTTCTGAATGTCCTCTTTTGAAAGGTGTCTATTTAGGTCCTTTGCCCATTTTTTGATTGGATTGTTTGTCTTCCTTTTGTTAAGTTGTATGAGTTCCCTATAGATTTTGGAGATTAGGCCCTTATCAGATATGACATTGGCAAATATGTTTTCCCAGACAGTGGGTTTTCTCATTGTTTTGTTGATGGTTTCTTTTGCTGTGCAGAAGCTTTTTATTTTGATGTAGTCCCATTTGTTCATTTTCTCTTTAGTTTCAAGTGCCCTAGGAGCTGTATTAGTGAAGAAATTGCTTCGGCATATGTCTGAGATTTTGTTGCCTTTGGATTCTTCTAGAATTTTTATGGTTTCCTGTCGTACATTTAAGTCCTTTATCCATTTTGAGTTTATTTTTGTGTATGGTGTAAGTTGGTGGTCTAGTTTCATTTTCTTGCATATATCTGTCCAATTTTCCCAACACCATTTATTGAAGAGACTATCTTGGCTCCATTGTATGTTCTTACCTCCTTTGTCAAATATTAATTGAGCATATTGGTTCGGGCCGATTTCTGGGCTCTCTATTCTATTCCATTGATCTATATGCCTGTTCTTGTGCCAGTACCAGGCAGTTTTGAGAACAGTGGCTTTGTAATACATCTTGATATCTGGTATTTTTTTTTCTTCTTTTTTTTAAAATTAAATCTTTATTGTTCAGATTATTACATTTGTTCCTCTTTTTTCCCCCCATAACTCCCCTCCTCCCAGTTCCCGCCCCACCCTCCGCCCTCACTCCCCACCCACTGTCCTCATCCATAGGTGCACGATATTTGTCCAGTCTCTTCCTGCATCTTCCACACCCCTTTCCCCCACAAGAATAGTCAGTCCATTCCCTTTCTATGTCCCTGATTCTATTATGATCACCAGATTATTTGTTCACTTGATTCTTAGATTCACTTGTTGATAGATGCATGTTTGTTGTTCATAATTTGTATCTTTACCTTTTTCTTCTTCTTCCTCTTCTTAAAGGATACCTTTCAGCATTTCATATAATCCTGGTTTGGTGGTGATGAACTCCTTTAGCTTTTCCTTATCTGTGAAGCTCTTTATCTGACCTTCAGTTCTGAATGATAGCTTTGCTGGATAAAGTAATCTTGGTTGTAGGTTCTTGGTATTCATCACTTTGAATATTTCTTGCCATTCCCTTCTGGCCTGCAAAGTTTCTGTTGAGAAATCAGCTGACAGTTGTATGGGTATTCCCTTGTAGGTAACTGAGTTTCTTTCTCTTGCTGCTTTTAGGATTCTCTTTGTCTTTTGCTCTTGGCATTTTAATTATGTGTCTTGGTGTGGTCCTCTTTGGATTCCTTTTGTTTGGGGTTCTCTGCGCTTCCTGGACCTGTAAGTCTGTTTCTTTCACCAGGTGGGGGAAGTTTTCTGTCATTATTTCTTCAAATAGGTTTTCAATATCTTGCTCTCTCTCATCTTCTGGCACCCCTATAATTCTGATGTTGGTACGCTTGAAGCTGTCCCAGAGGCTCCTTACACTATCTTCGTATTTTCGGATTCTTTTTTCATTTTGCTTTTCTGGTTGGGTGTATTTTGCTTCTTCGCATTTCAAATCTTTGCCTTGATTCTTGGGATCCTCTGGTCTGCTGTTGGGAGTCTGTATAGTATTCGTTATTTCAGTCCGTGCATGCTTAATTTCTAGTTGGTTCTTTATCATAACATCGAGGGTCTCATTAGATTTCTTGAGGATCTCACTATATTTATCGGCGGCTTCTAGACAGTCCTTGAGAGACCTTAAAAGTGTGGTTCTGAACTGAATATCCTCAATTGACAGTTTTGTCCTGTTTCTTTGTTTCCGCATTTTTTATGCTTTCTTGGTGCACCCCCTAGTGGTCTTTGTGCGCAGTCTTGTTGTAGTTAAGCCTTGATTGTTGTCGGCAATACCGGGGGCGATTTGACCTCCAGGCTAACTGGCTATGAGAATCAGCTGTTTCTGCAATGGGAAAACTTCTGTCCTCTAGGGCGGTGCTAATCTAGCCTTTGCCTGAGGCTATCTGGCAAATGGCTCTGCACAGGGCTTGGGCGGGGCGGGTGGGTCGCTCGGGCTCGGGATCAACAGGGTGGGCCGGAGAGAGCAGTTATGGCGGCTCTCAGTTCTGTCCCTAGGGGCTCTGCCTCACAGAGTCCCAGCAACCGCTGCAAACCTCAGAGAGAAAGCTGCCTTCAAGTTCCGACTGAAGCCAGACAGTCCCGCTTCTCCTGTTTGAGTCTGGGTCCCTAGAGACTTGCCCACATCTGGAGCTCAGAGTCTGAAACTCCCTCCCGATTGAAAACAACAACTGCGCCCTCTGCCTCCAGCCCGCTCCGCGTGCACTCCGCACCTTAGTATTTCACTTCAGCACTGCGCCTCTTCTGAGTCTGGGTATGATATTCTCTTTCCTCCTAGTTGTAGAATTTCCACTCAGCCAGCCTTACTGTGGTTCTGGATGATGCCCGTTCCGTCTTTTAGTTGTTTTTTGAAGTGGTTGTTCGAGGCAGCAATCTCCTGCGTTAACCTATGCCGCCATCTTGGTTTCTCCAATATCTGGTATTGAGATCCCACCTACTTTGTTCTTTTTCAGGATTGCTGCAGCTATTCGGGTTCTTTTTTTATTCCAGATGAATTTTTGGAGAGTTCGTTCTAGATCTGTGAAGTATGCCGTTGGTATTTTAATGGGAAGTGCGTTGAATTTATAGATTGCTTTGGGTAGTATGGACATTTTAATGATGTTGATTCTACCAATCCATGAACACGGTATGTTCTTCCATCTGTTTATGTCTTCCTCTATATCTTTTTTCAACGTCCTGTAGTTTTCTGAGTAGAGGTCTTTTACCTCTTTAGTTAAGTTTATTCCTAGGTAGCTTAATTTTTTTGGTGCAATGGTAAATGGGATTGTTTTTATAATCTCTCTTTCTGAAAGTTCACTATTGGTGTATAGAAATGCCTCAGATTTCTTGGGGTTAATTTTGTATCCTGCTACATTGCCAAATTCATGTATTAAGTCTAGCAGCTTTTTGATGGAGTCTCTAAGGTTTTGTATGTATAATATCATGTTGTCTGCAAATAAGGACAGTTTTACTTCCTCTTTTACAATTTGGATGCCTTTTATTTCTTCTTCTTGCCTAATTGCAATGGCTAACACTTCCAGTACTATGTTGAACAGGAGTGGTGAGAGGGGGCATCCCTGTCTTGTTCCTGTTCTTAGGGGAAATAGTTGTAGTTTTTGTCCATTGAGTATGATGTTGCCTGTGGGCCTGTCATATATGGCTTTTATTATGTTGAGGTATGATCCTTCTACTCCCGCCTTACTGAGAGTTTTTATCAAAAATGGGTGTTGAATTTTGTCAAATGCTTTTTCTGCATCAATTGATATGACCATGTGGTTTTTTTCTTTCAATTTGTGAAACCTATATACTTTTATTAACCAACTAGAGGCTCAGTGCATTAAATTCGTGCACTCAGGGGGGTTGTCCCTCAGCCTGGCCTGCGCCCTCTCGCAGTCTGGGAGCCCTTGGGGGATGTCTGACTGATGGCTTAGGCCCGCTTCCCACCAGGAGCAGGCCTAAACCAGCAGTTGAACATCCTTAGTGCTGTTGTGGAGGCTGGAGAGGCTCCTGCCACTGCTGCTGCGCTCGCCAGCCATGAGCCTGGCTTCTGGCTGAGCAGTGCTCCCCCTGTGAGAATGCACTGACCACTGGGGAACAGCTCCTGCGTTGAGCATCTGCCCTGTGGTGGTCAGTGCATGTCATAGTGACTGGTTGACTATCTGCCCCCTAGTGGTCAGTACACATCATAGCAACTGGTTAACCGGTTGACTATCTGCCCTGTGGTGGTCAGTGCACATCATAGCGAGCGGTTGAGCGGCCTTAGCATATCATTAGCATATTACACTTTGATTGGTTGAACAGATGACTGGACGGCTGGACGACAGGACGACCGGGCACTTAGCATATTAGGCTTTCATTATATAGGAAGTCACCTCATTAAATTTAATTTTTTAAAAATACTACCTAAAGAAAAAGGGGGGGGGGAGTTAGTTGGAATAATCAAACAAAGCTGAGAACATGCGCCAATTTGGAGAAACCACAAAAATGGTTAGAGATGCTTTAAAGACACTTCCCTCCATTGCACTTTTCAAGCTGTGCAGGCTTTAATCCCTCTGTTTCCCTGGCCTCTGGCTAACTGAGCCCAAGAGGTCAAGATTCAAAGGGAGAAGGTCAATGTGTCTGGCTGGTTTTAAAACTCAGGGCTGGCTGGGGTGAATGCAGACTTCAGCATGCTGGGTCAGATGAGATGAGGCCTGATGTGAGTTAAATTGTGTTGTCCCACCCCCACAAAAAAAATATGTTGAAGTCCTAAACCCCACTATCTCAGAATGTGGCCTTATTTGGAGATAAGGTCTTTTACAGAAGCAATCAAGTTGAAATGAGGTCATTGAGGTAGGCCCTATTCCAATATGTCTGTGTCCTTATAAAAAGGGGAAAATTGGAGACAGACAAGCACCAAGGGAGAATGCCACGTTAACATGAAGGCGAAAATGGGTGATGTTTCTACATGCCAAGAAATTCCAAAGATTACCAGCAAACCACCAGAAACTAGGAGAAAAGCCCAGGACAGATTCTCCCTTATAGCTCTCAGAAGGAACCCACTCTGAGGATCCCTTTATCTCAGGCTTCTGGCTTCCAGAACTTTGAGACAATGAATGCCTGTTGTTTAACACACGTTTCTGGACTTTCATTAGGACAGTCCAAACAAACAGAGGAGTTTGGGGACAGCCATTGTTCTCAAGCGCTTTCCCTGATTCCTCATGTCGGGATACGAAGACGTTGAGAGCGGCTGGAGCCTCCCTTGGTTATTCCTCTTAATAGAGAACCTCGGGGAATCCTCTCTCCACCTGCAGGCAGACAATCAGTGGTACACCCAGTGAGTCAAATCCTTCAGCAGAGCCTTTTCTGCTCCCCTCCTGAGAGTCATGCTAAGGATGCTTCCCAAGGATAAAGGGCTGATGCTAACTGGCAGGGTCTGTCTGTGAATATCTGTCTGTCTCTGTCTGTATCTATGTAACTAGGTATCTATCTATCTACCATCTGTCTATTTTTTCTTTTTCTTGGCAGAAAACCAATGTCTAGCTGGGATGGGAAATGTGGTATGTAGTCTTTTCAGAGCCAACTAAACCTTTCTCTGTTGAATAATTTTATACACAGACACACACATGAAAAAAAAAGCTGTACGTGGTCTCTCCTGCCCTTATCTCCCCAACTTGTTTTCCATGTGGGGGACTGGAAGGCAGAAGGAATGGGGAAAGAGGGACGAAGGACATCCAAGGCTCTGCAGAAACTGGTCAGTCGCCAAGCGGCCACCTGCTGCTCCTCTCATCTGCTCACTTTATCCATCTCATATCATGACAGTCTAGGCTGAGCTGCTTTGAACACATGGGGCATTTTTTAAGCAAATTGATCACTTGCTGCTAGTAAGCATCTGTGCTGCTTCTTGTTCCATTGATTGTTCTTCATTTCACTATTTACCCCTCACCATAATCAGGTGTCAATCCTATTTTTAAGAGGCTGAGTCTGAAACCCAGCAGCTTACCCTGGGGGACCTAAATGAGAGGCTTGGAGACTGGGCTACCGCAACTCTGAAAAGTCCACCCTGTGCCCATAATCCACAGCCATCAATGACAAAGGTCCCGGAAAGAAGTGTGTGCTAAGTGGGCATAGAAACTGGTTCCTGGGTATGGGCATTTGTATTTCTTTTTTCATTTGCCCCCAAATAATGCTTTGGGTTGATTTTCAAGAATTAGCTTCAAAGAAGACAATGATGATAATGAGGCAAAGTTATATAGAAATTGATGTAAGCCATTTGCAGAATATTTATGGAGATCTACACTGTGCCAAGCTCAGGGAGAACACAAACATGCTCCTTTTTTGGGGGGTCTAAAGTCTAAATGGGACAATCAAACTAAACTCATGGGAAACAAGTTGACAACTGATGTTTCTCTAAATCAAAGTGGCTTTATTTGGGATTTGTTGATAATAAGGACAAAGACCCCTCAAACTGTCTCAAGAAAATAAGGATTCATTGTAAGAATCCATGTGGTTAGCTTTGGACTTAAAACAACTCTGAGGACTGGCAAGCCTTCTCTACCTCTTCTCGAACCTCAACATACAGATGACTTCCACCTGCTCTGACTCTGCCTCAAGGCATCCCTTCAACTTTAAGTACCACTCCAAGTGGTATATCCTTTCTCCACCTCGTAGTTGTTTGGTAGTTTGTTTTTTGTTTTTATATTTGGTTTAGCTAGTAGCCCTCTGTGAGCTTATATTTTGGCTATCCTTACGTCATTTGCTAATCCTGAAGGTCCAGTCAGCTGTGGCCAGGAGTAGTGGATCACAAGATCACCTAAAGGGCTATGGGCAGATAGACACTTAAAATAAATCCAATATGGGGACTATTGATTTTAAAGTCAACTGGAGGTCATTACAAAGAAAAAGCACCTGAGCTAGAGAGAGGAGGTTTCACAGGACAGCGAGATGGCTGGGGTTTTGACATCTGGCGTTGAGTCACGGGAGATAAGAGGAAAACTGAAATGTAGGAATGAGTACTGTGGCATGATGGTAGTATTCACAATTCTTTGCTTCCCCTCCCGATGGAAGGATGATACAACCCTACCCAGATGACATTAGACTTGGACATGTGGCCAATAAAATACGAGTAGAAGGGATGTTTGCCATTCCTAAGCAAAGTTTTAATAGCTATATCATGGCTCACCATGCTCTCTTTTCCCTTTGCATTGAGAACCACACTGTCCCAAGTAAGGAATGTTCCATCAGGTTGGTTCTCAGAATGAAAACAACTTGAAGCAGAGCCAGAGCAAGTCCATAATGGATATGTAATGTAAATAAGAAGTAAACCTTTGTTGTGTTGAGCCACTTAGATTTTAGAGTCATTTGTTATTGCAGCATAGCCCAGCCTAACCTAACTAATACTGTTACAGAATTTACCAGGCGACTGAAAAATTCACAGGAGTACCCAGCGATACAGGAAAAACCCATTTATTTCCAGATGTACTAGTACTGTGACTCAGGGGAGCCTGTTCCCAAATCCTGAGCCAGCCTATATGGAGGAAGCTTTCTCTTTATACCCTTTGGTTTCTTTGTCCCCCAAATATGGATCAGACTTCCGGACCTTTCTTGGGCTTGGCAAAAAGCCCCGTGTGTTGGGACGGGGGACGTGAGACCACACCTAAAGGCCTGGCCTGGCGCCAACGCTGATAACGCCCTCCGGAGGTTGTGTATTGTTCATGGTTTATGGCCTCTGTAAAATGTGAGTATTTAGGTAAATAGGTCTTGCAAACCAGATAATTAAGGAAGAGGCAGTGACTATAGGCTAACAGGAATGTTCATTAGGGATACTGATTAACTAGGTACAGAGTCAGGCTGCTGGTCTCCCCCCAAAAAATGTCTTATTTTCCTCATCAATACAAAGATCAAGTTGTGTTCAAATAAATGGGAGAGAGTTGGAGGAGAAGTAGGGACATGAATTCAGATTTCAGGGAAGGAAGACTTGAAGCAGGATAGCAAGAAAGACCTGGAAAGAATGAAGGCATTTCAAGAGCCATTTTGAAGGAAGATGTACCAGATTTTGGTAACAGGTTGGAATAGGGAATAAAAGAGAGTAAAGGCTAACATAAATAAATGAAAGCCAGATCCCTTATTTTACTAGCTTATCATAGTTGGGAGTTGGAACCATTTTAAGGAAACATCCTTTTTAAAACATTGAATTAAAGGTAGAATGGACATTTAAATAGTGTTGCCCAGCAGGCATTTGGGGTTGGGGTCAGGGCTAGAGACAGAGATTTGAGCGTCATCAGAAGAGAGTTGGGTCAATGAGTTTTTTGAAATTGGTCTTCTGATCTGTAAATGAAACAGGTTGTGAGAAATGGAACACAGACACCACATTAGGAGAGAAAAAGCAATACTAGATGGACAGAAGGAAGAGGAGGAACGAAGATGTTCCAGCAGCATCACTCCACTGCCTTGGGAAGGCCCCAGGAAGGTAAGTGTGCCCACTTGAGATTTCTCCTCATCTGGTGGAACAGAGCTCTGGGTACGCTCAGAGGAGGTCTCACATGGTATGTGGCACATGGCAAGGCTTCCTCTACTGACCCTGAGTCATTGAACTATTAATGGGGTAGATCGGTCACAATTCATTGGAATCCAGAAATTACTTTTTAGTTTTCAAACCTCATTCAAATACATTGTCTCATTAATGTCTCACCAAAAAACAACAACAAAAAACTCCAGAAAGTAGGTTATAATCTCCATTGTAAAGCAGATGAAACAGGCTGGGAGAAGCTAAGGAAGCTTTTGAGGTTAGCAGCTAGCAAGTGCCTGAGGCAGGTCTGGCTCTTACTAGCACACCACATTGCCTCTGAGAGTCCACCACAGTCTTACCTCTGAGAAGTCTCAGATCATAGCATATACACAGAACCACCCCATTTGGAGACATTGCAGAATTTGGAATGAGCAAAGACCAAGGCAAGGGCAAGAAACCATGTAAAGGGATAATTTCCCAGTTCTGAGGGTCTCTTTCTTGCCTCTAAATTTGTTAACAGTTCAGCCTCTGTCCTTGGAAGTTTTCCAGAAGCAAGTCCAGCACTGTAACCAGACAAACAATGGGTCCGTGCTGCCTGTCACTACTCGAGCCAATTAAGCAGAGAAAGGGTTGAGTCATATATGAGCATTTATTCCAATACTGCCAGCAATATGGGAGAGCAGCAGGTCATCCACAAAAGTCTGCTCTGCACCCCACCATAAGCCAGCTGCTTATATTGGGTAAAAGGATAAAGATAACATGGGGGAAGTAGCCAAAGGGTATGCCAAATGGGCAGTTAACAGATAAGCTGGCAGGAGATTTGCAAAGGCCTGCAGGTATGCAAAAGGGCTGGGGTCTTCAAAGGCTGGCATTCTGGTTTCTGCAGCAAAGTTGTTCATCTTTCCATGATAATGGGCAGCTCCAAATGGGGAGGACGGACGGGCTGCATTTCCAGGTGAGCTCCCAGGTCCTGTGTGTAACTGCCAGGCAGGTTAGAATGCGCCTTCTTTAATCAGAATAAAACAATCACGGTTAACAGAGCATGATTAATATTTCTTACAATTCTGACTTGTTCCCCAACATTCTATTTCTGCCCCTTATCAGCACTATCTTAATAATAAGGGAAAAGCATATCTTTTGCATTAACAAAGATTTTCATTTATTTTGAGGAAGCTCCTAAAGCACATATTTGCATTTTTTCTCACTTGGAGAGGTAACCCGAGAACTGGCCACTGCTTGAGTTTTCTATGGAATCTCTCTTTTACTGGAATGGTCTTCCCAGGTCCCTCAGATTCCAAAAGACTACATCCGGAAATTCCCGTGGCGAGGTTCTCATGGTAGTGACAGCATGTGCATAATTTCATTTAATGCTTCTTGAGAGCAGTTGCTGCTATGTGAGAAGCACAACTGCACCCATTGTTTCTGTGGGTGGAAACTGACTTCTGGATCCAACTTCTTTATTTTCTTCTACTTCCTGGTCTCCTTTAGGAGGAACAGCTGGAGGGATGAGGTTGTTGGCTCCCATACAACGGGCCCTGAAAGCGCCTCTAGCCCTCTCCCAGCCAAATGACCTTGGCTTTATTTTGTACAGTAAGACACCATGACGTTGGAGAGTGAGCACCAGCCAGCTCTCACTTTCTCTAACTGACCTGGGAGAGCCCATCAGGTTCACCTCTCTGGCTTGTCTGTTTCCAGGATATTCAATGGAAATTCCTCCCAAAAGAAAGGTAATAGCTAATATTCATGATGGATTTTTAAAATAAGAAGTTAGCAAGTTTCCCAGAGGAGGTTTCCTTTGAATCTACACTTGAAGGGCAGAAAAAAATTTTTATAAAGGAAAAAGAAAGAAAGAAAAGAAAAGCATTAACCTAGATTAGCTATATTTTAGAAAACAAATGCCTGGCACCAGGAAGCACATTAGGCTTCCAGCGATAGGTTTTCTGGAAAGAAAACAAGACAGAGCTTACCTCTGAGCACAGGGCAGAGTACATAGGATAGAACCTGTTACTTATGGACCCTCCAGTGAGGAAGTCTGTCAGGAAGAGCAGTTGTGATCATATCCTGCTGAACGTATGTGTTTGTAAGATGCTTTTTGCTGTGACACCTTACAAAGAGTTTCTTCTCTTGAAGGTGTGTATGTGACAGATGAGATTGGGCTGGTCTACCATGAGAGTGAATGGAGGTGGGGAGGACATATTAAATGCAGGTTCTACCTTTGCTGCAGCCTCTGAAGACATCACACGGAAACTCAGTCTTAACTGGGACCCTAGAATCATAGGAAATTACCTTGAACTTAAGGAAGTATCCTTAAGTTACAGAACAGCTACCAATGAGGAACTCTATTTCTAAAGCTTTGTAAGGTTGATACGTTAAGCACATTATGTGGTCCGAATTTGCATGGGCCACATGCTCACAACTTCTATAAAGGAAACTGGTGCCATTCTAGCAGCCCACTAACTGAGATTCTTTCACTTAGGCCTGGAAAGGCACTCAGTCCTGTAACAATGAGATACTTGCCCTAGACCTTCAGGGAAACTTCCTTTTTCCTGGAAGTATGGGACAAGGACTTGTTGACTAATACACTGCAATTTTACTTTCTCTCTATCTCTCTTTTTTAAGAAGAAACTCCAGTGTTTTAAATCTACTCTTATGTAACAAATATTATTAAATTTAGCAGCTTAAAACAACAAGCATTTTGTTATCTCACAGTTTCTGGGAGTTAGGAATCCAGGAGTGGCTCAGATGATGGTTCTGACTCATGGTCTCTCATGAGCTTGCAGTTAAGCTGTTGGCAGGGCAGCAGTCATCTGAAGGCTCAATTGGGGAAGGATTTTCTTGCCAGCTCAATCATGTGGTTGTGAATAGGTCTTAGTTGCTCATTGGTTGTTGGCCAGAGACTTCAGTTCCTCACAACGTGAACCTCTCATAACCTACTTGAATGTTCTTATGATGTGGCAGCTGACTTCCCCCATAGTGAGTGACTCCAGAAAAAGAGAAAGTCCACAGCAGAAGCCACAGTCTTTTGTAACCTAATCTCAGGAGTGACATACCATCATGTCTGCTATATTCTATAGAACAGTGGTTCTCAACCTTCCTAATGGCCGCGACCCTTTAATACAGTTCCGCATGTTGTGGTGACCCCCAATTTCATTGTTACAAATTGAACATAATTAAAGCATAGTGATTAATCACAAAAACAATATGTAATTATATATGTGTTTTCCGATGGTCTTAGGCGACCCCTGTGAAAGGGCCGTTCGACCCCCAAAGGGGTCGCGACCCACAGGTTGAGAACCACTGCTATAGAACAACCTTGGTATAGTGGGAGAGGGGGCTATACAAGGGTGTGAATACCAGGAGGCAGGGATCTTAGAGGCTGGCTACCACACCCTGTTTGGGAAAGAGAGAAATGGGGAAGAGGATCATTCACTGAGAAGGTTAATGGTATGGACTGGCTTCTGAGAGACTTGATTATTAACTAGTTGAATGTCCTTCAAGAGTCAACATCTCTGCGCCTCATCTCTGGGCCTTATAAAAGCAGGAGTTTAAATAGCATGGCCTTTAAGTTCCTTAAGGTCTGTGATTCTGGTCATTTGAAGTTGGTGAAGAGAGGAGTGAAGGAGGAAAGGAGTAAGGAGAGAAAGGAACATGGATCTCAGGAAGCAGTCCCCAAACCTGAGCCCTGAGCCCTGAGTTAGCTCCAGGTCCAGGCTCAGTGCCCCACAGCTCCAGTCTCCGACTGGATGCCCAAGTGCTACCATTTGCTGAGTGAGGAACGGAAACAGGAAGCTCTAATTTAATAGCATATGCCCTGTTTCCCTGCGGTTTTTACACCTATTTCTGTGCAAGAGCAAAACAGAGATAACTGAGGGCACTCTGGGCCTGGGGAGAGGGCTCCTCTGCTTTCTAGAGCTGGTGCCAGTTTGTGTATAAATCAGTGATGGCTCCTTATTTTTTTTTTTAAATATATTTTATTGATTTTTTACGGAGAGGAAGGGAAAGGGATAGTTAGAAACATCGATGAGAGAGAAACATCGATCAGCTGCCTCCTGCACACTCCCTGCTAGGGATGTGCCCGCAACCCAGGTACATGCCCTTGACTGGAATAGAACCTGGGACCCTTGAGTCCGCAGGCTGATGCTCTATCCACTGAGCCAAACCGGTTAGGGCGATGGCTCCTTATTGTCTAAGTATTTCAGAGGGGAGTACAGCCACCCCAGCACCTGTCTTCAGGGGAGCAGCTTTTGAAACCATCATTGCTTATTTTACATCCTGCCCAGCTATTCCAGACCCTTCAACCCATGGGTGATGGGTCCATTGGACTTGCGGGGCGGGGGGTGGGGGGGTGGGGGGTTTGCCACTCAGTGGGCACCTAGGAACCTTGATGTGAACGTGTCCTTGAAAGCCTTGGATGGGCCCAGGGGCTGGTCCTGCTTCAGGGAGCTGCCGGCAGAAAGAGCAGGGCCAGGCTTCACTTGGTCAACTTTCCTTCTTTCTTTGGATCCAGCACAGGGAAGTAGCACCTCCTCAGAACCAGAGATGCATGAACTTTTGCAATTTTTGAGCTGAAAGACATGTTCTCAGAGATTAATTATCTACTTCAGTTACTGTCTTGGGCACCCGCGGGAAGCTCTCAGGCTTTATGATTACCCGTGTAATGTCTTGGCATTGTTGGTGACGCCTGAGTCATCCCAGAGAATATCCCAGGTGTTTATTCCCAAGTGCCAAGATTTATTCCTCATGTTTTGAGCTGTTCTTTATGGAAAGCTTCCAGTTTTGTGCTTCTCATTGTAAAACCAACACCTTTAACTGCTTTATGAAGGCCCCAGGGCTGAGGGGAAAGTGCCTGAGACGGCCAGACCGTCAAGCAAATCACCGGTGCTTTACAGGGCTGTCAGCGAGCAGCCAGGAGGAGGAGCAGTTGGGTTCTGGTTGAGCCAAAGAGACTAAAGGCTAAATCCTCAGCAAGTGTTCCTTCTGAGAAAAGTTAAAGAAGCTCATTTGGAAAGAGAGCATTATCTAAACTGCCAGGCTATATCGGTGGTTGTGTTTTACTACACTGAGAACATCCCAATGGTTCAGACATGAAGTCTGGGCCTGTCTGCGGTCATTTAATTGAGTTGGGATAGAATAAAAGTTGTGGGTCCATATTATGAGTCATATGGCTCTGTCACTTAGACCAGGGCTACCCTAGTGAAGACCCATTTCTCAGCCCTGCATTTATTCAGGAGACCCAGCTCTCCAGGGCTGGGACTTCTCATCTGGCCAAGGGTCTCCCAGGATTTAACACTTACCCCCTTTCTTCCTTCCCTTATCTTCTCTTTTCTTCACTCACCTTTTCCCTTTCCCTTCCCTTCTTTGGTCTCAAAAGGACATTAAATGATTCCAGGTTTGGGAGTTCAGAACATTCTTACATCCAGAATCTGAGATAAATGGGGTCTTTGTGTTATCTAGTTCAACCTCTTCCCTAATTCAGAAATCTTCAAAGGTCTGGACTCACACTTTATGATAGGGACAACACTATGGCAAAAAGGAATTCATTCCTTTTGGATGGCTCTATGACTGGAGAATCCATTTGCATATTGCCTTGCTTATATTGAAATCTGCCTCTCTGAAACTTATTCACATTGACTCTTATTTTGCCTTCTGGTCAGCCTACACTTCAGCTACTCCTTCTCTAGAGCAGCCTATTTGCTGTTAAAAGAAAACTGCTTGAAGAAAAGTGATCCAGCCTGGCTAGTGTGGCTCAGTGGTTGAGTGTCGGCTTATGAACCAGGAGGTCACAGTTTGATTCCTGGTCAGGACACATGCCTGTGTTGCGGCCTCGGTCCCCAGTAGGAGGCATGCAGGGGGCAGCCAATCAGTGATTCTCTCCATCATTGATATGTCTATCTCTCTCTCTCTCTTCCTCTCTCTGAAGTCAATAAAAATATATATTTTTTTAAAAAGGACATTTATCCAAACCATACAATTTAGATCTGGATTGAGTCCCAGTTCTGTCATTATCAGTTGTGTGTGATTTTGAGAGCATCCCATAACCTCATCTGCAAGTAGAGATAATACCCACTGGTGTGTTGGAACCAGCTATTGAGCGTGTGTTCTCTCAGCTCTGCATTCAGTGATCTCACATTAGTCTCTTAAAATGAGCCATGGTGGGAGTATTTACACCATGACAAGTGGCAAATGTGATGAATTGGGGCTTTTTCTTGCTTTATTTTGTTTTACCAGCACACCATTGATCATATCTTACCTTAGTTGTAAGGATCAAATAAGATAGTACAAGTAAACATCCTTTGTGAATGATAAAGACTATAGAAAAAGTGAATGTTGGTGTTTTTTGAAAGATTGCTACCAAATGAATCACATTCCTATATTCATGCTTTTGTGTGGTCTTTTCCCACATTATAGCTGGACTGGTCTCATGACTTGCTTGGTCCAGGAGAAGGTGACAAAATTTCTAGGCCTGGGCATTAGGAGCCGTGTAGCATCTGCTTTCACTGTCTTGCTGTCCTCAGAAGACACGGAGCCTGGGCTGGCTGCCTTGAGGGTGAGAGGCCATGTGGAGAAGGAGGCTGAAGGAGAGTGAGCAGGGAGGTGCAGCCATTCCAACCAGCCTATATGAGGTGACAGACACTCGAGGAAAACAAGTGATGGCTCGTCCAGCCTCTGTCAACCTGCCAGCTGGCTGCAAATATGTCGGAGAGGCCAGCCCTCACCACTGCACCACATGGGGCAGAGAAAATCTCTCCAGCCCAGACCGCAGAATCATGAGCAAATGAGTGGTTATTGTTGGTTTAAATCACTACGTTTATGTGTGGTTTATAGACAGTGATAGATGACTTATTGCTGTTATTACTATATCAGCCCCCTCCATGTCTTCTCATCCAAGTTAAACTTTCCCAGATCTTTGGATGGCATCCTGGTCTTCCTCTGGCTGGGCTCCATTCACCAGCCCTGGGATGGACATAGTGCTGGTTTGCAGGGCTCAGACATGCAGAGGCTGAGGGACGTCTGTTCCCTGTGCTCTGGATCTAGATAACCACCGCAGTCAGAAGGGTGAACTTTTAGAACTCATGGTTCATTCTATGAGGTCATTCTAAGGCTTTGCAGTCAACTTAAATCCATCCCCCCATCGCCCCACCCTTATCTGTGAAACTAAGCTCTCCTGTCTTAACATATTTTTTAAAAAAATCTAACTAAAGGGTTTAAGTCATCACCATTAAACTTATTTTTTCACTTTCAACCTATAATTTTAGCCTTTCCAAATCTGGACTCTAATTTGATTTTAAATTTTGCAACAGCCATAGTATCTTGATATGCATACATTCACCCCACACTCAAACACATATATATCCAGACTCCTGCACATCCAAACACATCCAAACACACATGTGTATAACAAAAGGCAGAAACTCATTTCCGTTTTCATAGCAACTGTGGTGTCTTCCTAATAGTTATGGCCCTTCACCGTCAGCCTTCTGCCCTCCTTCCAGTCTCCTCATCTTGTCACTCCCTGTTTGAGTATCAGAAAGCATCGCTCCGACTGTGAGTTCACCAAGTAAGGTTTGTTTTTCTCCAGCACCAAGAAACTCAGAGGTAGAGTCCAGGACTAGAATTGATGTCCCTTCATGCCATCAGCTATCAGGCTTCTTCTGTGCTTCCATTCTGGCATCCTTCACCACATCCTCATGATTTCAAGAAGGCTACTCTACCCCTAAGTGTTGCATATGAAATCCAGGCAGCAACCAGACAGGAGGAAAGAAGGGAGAAAGGCAAAAGGCAAGCGGCACAGAGCCTATTCCTTTTTATCAAGAGAACAACAGCTCTCCCAGAGGCCCTGCCCAGGAGGCTTCTGGTTACACTCATTGGCCAGAACTGGGCCACATGGTCACCCCCACTATTAGGAAGGTGAATTTTTGTGACTGGGCACATCACCACCCTGAAAAAAAGAATTAAGATTCTGTAAATAAGAAAGAGATGGAGCAAGAACAATGAGTAGAGAACTGGCAGGGTTTTCCACATTCTCCCGCAATTACTGTAAGTTGTCATCCTTGTATACCAGACACATGCCAAGTTTATTTTTAAAAGGTTATAGAAAATAAGAAGTGGTAGGTTACAAAAAAAATAGTCAAAAATACCTCCCATTTCTGTAGAAATAACTCCTTTCAACGTGTCTTTGACATTCCTCCTATCAGCAGTCTATTTCACTACCTCTTGAATGTATATAGGAGCGGTTCTTGTAACAGTGGATAGTTGTACATCCCCCGCCCCACCGCCCTTCTTTTGATATTGTTTCTGTAAATGCTGACCCTGGCGACTATGTAGCTGGTAGATAAACAGCATGTTTGTGTAAGAATCCTAAGAACTAACTTCAGAAGATACAGACTCTGACCTTTAGTCATCCCAGTTCCAGGAGATTTGCTGACCTTCAACCACAGACCCAGGATGATATAGAAACAGGATGACAAAGACCAGGATGACACACACCAGACCATCACTTGACCAGTTTCCAGGTCCTTATCAGAATGGACTCTGCTGGCCTGCACGTAGAGAACTTTTCAACCTCCTCTCCCTTCTTATAAAAACTTCTGCCTGCATTGAGATGTTGAGATGGGCTTCCTGGCAAGGTTCCCCCATATTCTCAAGATGCTGACACTTGAATAAACCTCTTTCCTTTTTCATCAGCATCTGTCTCATGAGTTTGGTTTTCATGGTGGCAGGCAGCAGACCTTGGGTTCCAGTTACAGTCTTATGGCTTGTTTTGACCAGTAGAATGTGGCAAAAGTGATAATATGCGACTGCCTAGCTCATACCTCAAGAGGCCTTTCAGCTTTTATTCTTGCTCTTTTAGAACTCACTGCTACATATGAAGAGCCTCAGAGCAGCTCTCCTAGATGAGTGACCACCTATATCGGTGATGGCGAACCTTTTGAGCTTGGCCTGTCAGCATTTTGAAAAACCCTAACTTAACTCTGGTGCCGTGTCACATATAGAATTTTTTAAATATTTGCAACCATAGTAAAACAAAGACTTATATTTTTTGATATTTATTTTATATATTTAAATGCCATTTAACAAAGAAAAAATCAACCAAAAAAATGAGTTGATGTGTCACCTCTGACAGGCGTGTCATAGGTTCGCCGTCACTGATCTATAATAATAAAAGCAAAATATGCTAAATAGACCAGACAGCCAAACAACCTTCCGGATGACCTTCCAGATGAAGCCTCAGCAGTGGCAGGCAGAGGGCCGAGGCAGAGTGGTTAGGGGCAATCAGTACGGCAGGCAGAGTGGTTAGGGGCGATCAAGCAGGCAGGCAGGCAGGCAAGCAGTTAGGAGCCAGCAATCCCGGATTGAGAGAGGGATTATGACTGCAAGTTTAGGCTAGATCAGGCCTAAACCGACAGTCAGACATCCCCTGAGGGGTCCCGGATTGCAAGAGGGTGCAGGCAGGGCTGAGGGAACCGTCCCCCGCCTCGCCTTTCATGAATTTCATGCATGGGGCCTCTAGTATAGAGATAAAAGCCTAGCCAATAGCCTCCATGGACTATTGAGGTGGCTATGGACTGCCAGACGTATGAATGAGGCCATCTTAGACTATCCAGCCCATGGGAGCCTCTGTATGATAGCAGCTGTATAAGTAGTCCAGGAGAGCCTCCTTGCTGAGCTCAGCCCAAAAGGCTGACTCGTAGAATCATGAGCAAATAAAATGGTGGTTGTCTTAAGACATTAAGTTTGGGGGTGGATAATGAAGTAGGTAATTTATTTGTGGAGTGCAAACAGAGTGGATATTTGTGGTGTTGTTGAATACCTGGATTGACTCAGATCTGGTTTTCAAACTTTGTTCCTAGGAGCTTTATGTGGAGGACAACAGAGAGCCCAAACTAACCTCTCCCCCAGCCCTTCCTTCACTTCATCCAGGGTGGCTTGCCTTTATGTATTTTGCAGTAAGGTTCTGCATAAGAATCCATGTAACTTTATAAGGTCTGTGTATGGTAGAAGTGAGAGAAGAGTGTTCTGAATGACACTTGCCCATGAAAGCAAACGTGAAAATTAGCTTTCCATGTGCCAAAGGCCATGCTAGATGGTTGCTTATCTCACCACATCCTAACAACCCCAGAAGATAGGCCTTATACTCCCACTTTACAGATGAAGAAACTGAGATTCAGAAAGGGTAGGTAACTTGTATGGGATGTCTCAACTAAAAGGTGAAGTTATGAGAAACTCAGAGCATGAAAATAGACCAGCCGTGGGCAAACTACGGCCCGCGGGCCGGATCCGGCCTGTTTGAAATAAATAAAACTAAAAAAAAACACAAAACCGTACCCTTTTATGTAATGATGTTTACTTTGAATTTATATTAGTTCACACAAACACTCCATCCATGCTTTTGTTCCAGCCCTCCGGTCCAGTTTAAGAACCCATTGTGGCCCTCGAGTCAAAAAGTTTGCCCACCCCTGAAATAGACAGTGATTGGGAGAGTTTTCTTTTTAAGCCACTTTTGTGTTATTGACATTGAGCTATGCAGTAGGTTCTCGGGAGATCCGTTCCTACGGCGCGAAGTAACGCGAATCGCCGTTAAGTCGGAACCCACCTACATAAGCACCTACATCACTCACATGGAGCACATACACAGCAGTAATGAAGTGAAACAGTAAAAACAATTTTTTTAATATATTTTATTGATTTTTTACAGAGAGGAAGGGAGAGAGACAGAGAGTCAGAAACATCGATGAGAGAGAAACATCGACCAGCCGCCTCCTGCACATCCCCCACCGGGAATGTGCCTGCAACCCAGGTACATGCCCTTGACCGGAATCGAACCTGGGACCCTTCAGTCCGCAGGTCGACGCTCTATCCACTGAGCCAAACCGGTTTCGGCAGTAAAAACAATTTAAAAGAAAGATAACAATTCCTGACCTTTACTTGTGGTAAATAAATAATAAAAAACATAAAGCACATATGTACATATGTCCAAATGACGGAACTTTCATTTTTTTATAAATAAATGGGAGACGGTGACGTAACCACGAAATGACGTAACCCGAGGACTGTCTGTATCTGATTACCTTTTATTGTCTAATTGATTAAACCCATAAGTTTTGAAAAAGAGACCCTAAACCAGAATATGTTCTCGGAGGCTACCTGATATCTCAGATATCGTTAGGGGGCTGGAAGGCAAGCAGATGCTGTAGCCATGACTGACCCTAGATGTTCCTGAGATGGTCATGCATTATCATCGGCCTGGGTTTCTCTCTCTGGGGAACCACTTATCCCCCAGGAGATGTGGTGCAGGGGCTGTCAGTCACAGTGCCTACCCCACACACTCCAGATATGAGCCACCATCAGCCTCCCATCCACCCTGACAACAGTGCTTGCCCGAGGGGTGGGTACGTGCTGGCCCTCCATGTTGCCTGTGTAGGTCCTGCTCCTAAGTCCAGTTCTCCTGGGTTCAAGCTTTCTTCCTCTAGAATTGTGCAGCAAACCTGCAAAATAATAGCAGGGGGTACACCCACAGCATAGGACTGCAGCCATAGCATGGGGCATAAGCTTGGACTCCGGAGCCACACTGCCTGGGTCTAAACTCCAGTTCCACCAATTAATAGCTAAGTGGCCCTGGGAAATCCGCTTAACTTACCTGGGCCTCAGTTTATTCATTTGCAATGGGACCTAACTCATGGGCTTTTTAAAAAAGTGATTAAATAAATTAATATTTGTGACCTGCTTAGAATAGTGACCAGCCACCTAAGTGTGGGATTTGAAAGAAAACATCCTGCACCTCTAAGAGATATGACCCAACTGCCACCGGCATCCTCTCCTGGGATTAACTTTCAGAAGTGGAGAAAGGAAGCTCTTTTTTCTACTGGGATTTCTAAATTAGGGCTTCAGGTGGCCACGATCTACTCCTGTGGCAAAGGCATCTCTGCTGAAGGAGAATGAGGGCAACATGCAAACAGACGCTGAGACAGGCAGAGCGGCGAGCTGGAGAGAGTCCTGGCAGAGTTGCGTGGCCATCTTCTTTGATTCCTTTTGCAGTCTTTCCTTCACTTCGGTTGCTAGCCACATATCCTTCCTAGCTGCATGAGCCAGCCCACCCCTCTTCTTATTTCTGTTTAAACTGGGTGGGCTTATTTTCTGTCTCTAGCAATGGAAACAATCTTGGCTAATAGAGGCACCTTAGATCAAGGTTTGCAAACTCAACTGCCAATAGGAGCTGGGGGATCTAGTGTTGAAAAATCATTAAAATTTTTTTTAATTGATTTCAGAGAGGGAGAGAGAGATAGAAACATCAATGATGAGAGGGAATCATTGATTGGCTGCCTCCTGCATGTCCCCCACTGGGGACTGAGCCTGCATTCCAGGCATGTGCCCTGACCAGGAATTGAGCCATGACCTCCTGGTTCATAGGTCAACACTCAACCACTGAGCCACGCTGGGCAGGCTGAAAAATCTTTTTTTTTTTAAATCATTTTTTATGGCAACGGGTGTGTAGAGAAATATTCCTCTACGATAAGGGCAAGTGCAAGGTCAATAGCACCTGGCCACCATCTGGGGGCGGTCCCAGGTTGTGGTGGAGCATGTGGAGAATGGTCAGGCATGCTCTCTGTCCAACCGGTACAGAGCAGTTTGCCATGGCAGTGCAGTTTAGCAATATCTTCTGGTTTTCTTTTTCTTCCAAAAGGAGCCATACATCTGTGACTCTCCCAATCTATGAACAGTGGATCAAAATTTCTCACAGTGCTGTACAGCACATCAGCAGATGCACCTGTCCCCCGGGTGGCCAGTTATCACCATAGCCAATCCAGTTCCTGTATGGGACTAGCCCAGGAGTCTAAACAGAGTCAGAGCTCCGGGACTGCAGGTCTGGGGTTCAGCCTCTGCCGAGGGCTTCTGGATCCCCCTGCTCCCTTCCCACACCAAAGCTGGCCTCTGTGCAAAGGGATCCCTGTTGTCTCTCGGTCCAGGCCCCTCCTCACCAGCGTTCTGAGCCCCTCTCCTTGGCCTCTTTCCCCTGGGTTGTCTTTCCCCTCTATTTGAGGGGGAGAGAAATGGAGTGCATGCAGAGGCCTGCCAGCCAAAAGTGACCCCACAGTGGTGGGTGCTCCAGTTTTACTTGGGTTTTTATAGCTCCTGTAGCAGGGACCGAGGCAATTAACAAAGAGGGGAGCTCTCCTGGAAGCCCCTGAGGGAGGCCCCGTGGTGGCAGCCTTCCAAGGCCCATACTTCTGTCCGGCCGAGTCTTCGGCCTGCTCTCCTCGGCCTCACTGCCTGGAACAGGAGAGTAAGGGCAGAGCCGCTTTAACGCGGGCACAGCAGGGAGGAATGTGGGCTCTCTGGCAAGGCTCTTCTCTTGCATCTTCCTCTGGAATTTAGGAGAAGCCTCTTGTGATGCTCTAGCACTTGGTGTAGATAGAAACAGCCCCGAGGGCATCCTCCAAAATATCCTGCAAGGAATTTGGAGGCAGGGGTTGTTTCTGTGTAAATAAAAAGAGATCTTCAGGCTCCTGGCAGAATAAAATGAGATGAGAGATGAAGCAAGGGCGATGAGCAGTAAGTCCCCTCTCCCCCTTAATTTGGAAAACTTGAAGAGAGAATCCAGAGGGCCTTCCATTGAGGACTCAGCAGCAGCTCTGTCCAAGACAGTGATGGCGAACCTATGACACGCGTGCCAGAGGTGACACGCGAACTCATTTTTTTGGTTGATTTTTCTTTGTTAAATGGCATTTAAATATATAAAATAAATATCAAAAATATAAGTCTTTGTTTTACTATGGTTGCAAATATCAAAAAATTTCTATATGTGACACGGTACCAGAGTTAAGTTAGGGTTTTTCAAAATGCTGACACACCAAGCTCAAAAGGTTCGCCATCACTGGTCCAAGACATACTAATATATATATATATATATATATATATATATATATATATATATATATATATATTTTTTTCCAGAGAAGAAGGGAGAGGGAGAGATAAAAACATCAATGATGAGAGAGCATCATTGATTGATTGCCTGGTTGCCTTCTGCACGCCCCCTACTGGGGATCAAGCCCACAACCCGGGCATGGGCGCTTGACCAGAAGGCTGACATTCTATCCACTGAGCCAAACCTGCCAGGGCCATACTATGACATTTTGACTTCATTCACCTGGTGACTTGGGGAGAGGCCCAGTAACTGAGAAAATTTAAATTTTCTTGAGTGGTCACATCAAGACTGCCTTCCTGTCATGTATCAAGCTAAAGGGTTTCTGGGATTCTAAAGGAGATTTGCATGCCGAGCCCAGGAGAGCCTTAGGCTGCATCTGAAACCCTCTAAGGCAGTGGTTCTCAACCTTCCTAATGCCGTGACCCTTTAATACAGTTCCTCATGTTGTGGTGACCCCCAACCATAAAATTATTTTCATTGCTACTTCATAACTGTAATTTTGCTACTGTTATGAATCATAATGTAAATATCTGAGATGCAGGATGTATTTTCATTGTTACAAATTGGACATAATTAAAGCATAGTGATGAATCACAAAAACAATATGTAATTATATGTGTTTTCCAATGGTCTTAGGCGACCCCTGTGAAAGGGTCTTTCGACCCCCAAAGGGGTCGCGACCCACAGGTTGAGAACCGATGCTCTAAGGTGTTGTCCTAATTTAGAATCAGCGAGGGCTGTTTTCTGCCTGGGCATCAGGCTGTTTTTTGCTTCCTTCTCTCGTCTTGATCTGTCTCAATCCTTCACAAAAAGCCTGATATCAGTAAGTGCTCAAATAATGTTGCTGAACTAAATTGGAGTGAGACTCACAGGAAATGAATTCATTCATTCATCTGTTTATTCAATAAGTGCTATGTGTGCTAGACACTGTGCTATCAGAGTGGTTCAAGGTGGGGCACTCCTGGAGTTATGTGCTCCACTCAGTACTGCACTGGATTGATGGCCCTGCTTACCTGGAGTAGGAATGCTGAGCTCTGGGGAAACTGGAAAATTGAAGATGGGCCCCAGGGATGCAAAATCTTGTTGCTGCCGAGGACACAGCTTCATATGGGCTGCAGGCATAAGTTAGGGAATTTAAACCCACCTCCTTTCATGATTGTAGAGGGTTTAAGAGCCTAGGTAGATGAGCCAGCCAACAATTTAGACTCTTAATTCCTCGACATCCATAATTTCACCAATATTCATCTGCTCTGCATCATGATCATCCTTTCCCAGGGTCTCAGCCTGCTTTCTCCTTGACCTTCACCATCTCATTCCCTATAAGTACTGCCTTCTGCCTGCCAGCTCTCTCTGTTTTTTTGAAACTATACCAGTCCCTATTCCTGGTCCTTCATTTCTGCCTTATTCCCTGCCCACTATGACTCCACATGACATGGGTGAGGACAGGGGAATCGCTGGAACTGTGCTCTCGAGCACACTCCATTCTTTTCACTCCTTAGCTTACCCTCACATCTGCCAGGGAAACCGCACACACAGATTCCTAAGGGATCTAAGATGAGGATTAGAAGGATGAGAGGTAAGGTGAGCTCAGCCAGACACAAAAGGGAGGGAGAAAGGGGTGTATGGTCAGCAATGTGAATGCTGCGGAAGGGCCAGGTAGAATGAGAACCGAGGAGAGACTGTTGGAATTAACATACGGTCACTGATGACCTTGGGGGAAGCTGTTTCTGCAGGGGGTGAATGCAGAAAGCAGACTGCACAGGCTGAGGAGTGAATTAGAGGTGAGGAAGTAGATACGTGAAAAGAGACATCTTTAAAGGAATTTGGCTGGGAAAGGGAAGGGAGTGTTTAACAGCCTGAATACAAGTGAAGTTCAGAGTATTAGAGGCAGATAGACCTAGAGTTGACTTCTAATTTCACCACTTGGCAACTGTGTGAACTTGGGAATATCACTGAACTCCTCAGAGCCTCAGATTCCGCATCTATAAATAGGAAGGATATCATTAGGCTGGTCTGAGGACTGAGGCAGATAAATCACGATGCACCTAGCACATAACAAGAACCAAAATCATTATCTTCCTCCTATTCATAGGCTCATGGGAAGAACCAGTGGAGAAGGAAAAAGCAAAGATTCTGGAGGAGATGGTAATTGGTGAGGTGTGTCCTAGAGGAGATGGGAGGATAAGGCAACCTCCAAAAGAAGGAAGAATGATTCTTCTTCTGAAACAGGAGGAAGAGGCAAGATAGAGTAAAATGCAGACCACATTTTGAGGTGAAGGGGCTGGAAGTTCTGCAAGTCCACAGGGGAAGGTCCACATTGGAAGATCTGAAAACGATGTAGCCTGTCTCAACCTTCAGTTCTCCAGGCTCCCTTTTCCGTATGACCGATCGAATACCCGAAGAAAGTTGTCAGGTCCATACATTGTGTTCATAGACTGAATATCAATGATTTCTCATATGGTGGTGTTTCTATACTAACACCATCCTCTTAAGGAATCCTTCCAATATATCAATATGTCTCTTAAAATGTGGATCCAGCCCTAGCTGGTTGGCTCAGTGGATAGAGTGTTGGCCTGCTGGGTTAGATTCTGGTCAAGGGCACATGCCCAGGTTGCGGACTCAATCCCCAGTAGGGGGTGTGCAGGAGGCAGCCAATCAGTGATTCTCTCTCATCATTGATGTTTCTATCTCTCTCTCCCTCTCCCTTCCTCTCTGAAAGGGAATATATATATATATATATATATATATATATATATATATATATATCTCCATAACTGAGCCTAAACATTTCAGATATGGCCCGCCCTGCAGCAAGCCGAAGGGGCTCCCATCTCCTTCTCTACACACTGTGGCTCAGCCAACACAGTCAAAAGTTGTTTGGTTTCTAGCTGCCAGATCAGCCCTTGGTTCACACTGAGCTGCAGTTAACCAAAATCGCCAAGTCAGTTTCACATACAACACCATCAAGATGGGATTCCTTCTCCTTTCACCTTTTTTTTTTTTTTTTAAATCACTAAGTACAAAACTCTACTTTTATCTTCATTTTGACCCTCCTTTCTAGTCTTTCAGATTCAGTTCCCCTAGGCCCAGAGGAGGAAGTTACATTTCAGACCTGTCAGGTGACTCAGCCCCATCCACACAAAGAGTCTTTGTTAGTTACAGCCAGTCACCTCTGACTTCCCTGGGGACAACCCGGACTGTCCAAAGATGCTTCTGGTTTTGAATACCCATGGGGATGAGCAGGGAGATGGGGCTCATCTAGGCCAAGGACATGTAAGACTATTTTGAAGAAGAGGACCCCTCCCTAAGACCTGCAGGCATAGCTTTCAGAAAAGGTTGGAGTAACATCTACTTTCAAGTCCAAAACCACTCTTGAGAAATGAAACTAATTGTACAGAAAGATTGATGCAAATGCATGCCCCTCCTGGTAGCAAATGGAGGCAAGATTTCCAGACGGCACCTCTTAGTGCTCAATAAACATGGAGTGACTATAGAATAAATGAAACAAAAATGAGGATGACTTTGAAGACCATAGAGTTCTGGACACAGCACACTTGCTGTGCAGGGGGAGGACAGTGGCCCTGGGGGAGAGATAGTGGCTGCCCAAGGCACAGGCATAGAGGACTTGTGTGCCCAGAGATCAAAGAGCTGCCCCCAGCTGTCTGGTAGCAGAGCACTGGGCTCTAGAAATTTCTGATGTTTGCCCAGGTCTTTGGGTATCTTGTTTTACTCTCTTGGTATTTTATCCTGCCCTCTGTTCCCTCCTCCATCATTTTTTTCCTGGGAAGAGCTGGTGTGAAGATTAATTCAAAACAAAACTGCTATTTTGAAAAGCCAGCTATTTCACTCCTACATTCCCAAGAAAGATCTGATGTGAAATCAGTTCTCAGGAAGTTTTCCATAATTCCCAGATATCATTGCTTCCATCAGCACAGACTCCAAGGGGGGAGGGCAGAAGAGCTGGGAAGAAACAAATACAGTTGCTCTCACTTCAGAGAGAGGTGAACTGAGGCAGAGGCTCAGCCTGAGATAGGAGGTGACTGCAGCAAACAGAAGGCCCCCCACTGGCATTTCCAAGGACAGTGTTCTGCCTGAAACTCCCCAAAACCTGGCTCGTGGGAACCGAATCCTCACCATTTCTTCCAGGAGACAGAATGAGGCTTGAGAAAGCAGCCTCTTCAAGGACACTTAGAATTACAAACGCAGAAAGCAGGACCCCCAGCTTCTGTTCTTGATTATTATTTTTTAAATATTTTTTTTATTGATTTCAGAGAGAAGAAGGTAGAAGGAGAGAGAGAGAAACATCAATAGTGAGAGGGAATCTTTGATCAGCTGCCTCCTGCATGCCACATACTGGGGTTCAAGCCCGCAACCAAGGCATATGCCCTGACTGGGAATCGAACCATGACCTCCTGGTTCATAGGTGGACGCTCAACCACTGAGCCATGTGGGCTGGGCGCTTCTTATTTTTTGTTTTGTTTTGATAATTCACATGAATTAAACAGCTTTTTGAAATAATTTTTATTAGAATTGTAAACTTGAGGGCAAAGGATGGTGTCTTTTTCATCTCTGTGACCCACCCTGGTGCTTAGAGAGTCCCTTATACATAGTTGATGTGTAATAAATATTTCATAAAATGATAATAAGTCCTTTCTCACCCAGAACACTCAGGCCCATATTAAACTAATATTGACTGAGTCCCTAACCAGTGCCAGCCAGCATGTCAAGCACTTTGCAAATGTCAGGCGGAGAGTGGGGAGGTGGGGTCTTCCCTGAAGGCTGTTTGCCACACAGCTGTGCCTGCACGACCTTCCCAGGCGGCTCCAGTCCTTCTGAGCGGCAGAAAGAGGTCCGAGATCAAACAGCCTGGTGTGGAATTCCACAGTTCACTTATTCGCAAACGAACCCTGAATGTCAAATGGTAGTGAAATATATCAAGAAACACACCCCACTTTATTTTTTCACTAAGAAAGCCGCTATTGTCCAGTCTCAGCTGAGACGGGGTCAAGTAGGGACAAGGCTCCTTTGCCTGCTCTCTGGCTCCCAGCGAGTTTCCTAAGATGTTTCTGCGGATCTAATGCCATTGTAAGTCCAGCTGTCTTTGAGCAATTGAGGCGAGAATTGAGGCCTTACTCCCTGAGGGCAGTGACCCCTGAATGGTCAGGACAGATAATGAAGGGGTAGGCTTCCCCGGGTGGTCCCAGGCCATTTGGCACAGCAGGGTGTCTGGACTGAAGGGTCTGGAGCTATTCTTTTCCCCAGAGGCCCGTCAGCAACATCGCCAGCAGCTAGCTGTTCCTGTGAAGTGCTTTGCTGTGCACATCACGGGAAAGCTATGGCAGAGACTCCTACTGTCCCCCACTATCCGTTTTCCCTTTCTTCCTTAGTAATAGACCCCCCTCCCCAATATTTAGCTAACACCCTTCCGGCCTCCCTTGCTGGTTGCGTCTGTTTGTCCAGTGATGTAAGTGAAAGTGGTGTGTGGGTGAGAGGAGAGAGGGGGTAGGGAGGGAGGAGGGAATGGATGTGCCAATTGCTGAGGATGGTGGGAAGGCAAGATAAAAAGATACTGGGTTCTTGACAACTTCAGGAAGCCTAAATCCAGACTTCATTTACATAAGAAGAAAATAGATTTCTATCTTGTTTAAACTCTTTTGGGGGTGGGAGGGTGAGGCCACTAAAAGCCAAATCTAGTCCTCTCTGGCACCTGGGTAGGGCATGAGGCTGCTTGTCCACTGGCGGTCTGAAGACTCCTGGAAGTGGAAAGCTTACTCCAGAACTGTTTTCCAAGCCATGAGTGGGGATCCAGATCACGGTTCCCCAGGGTCGCTGCCTATCAGCTTGGAGCGAGGGTTGGGGTTCAAAACAGTCTCTGGAGGGATTCTCAAGGAAGGGCTCCACGGGGAGAAAACCTACCATGGTCTAAACATTCTACATGACCAGTCTCTCAGGGTCTCCTTTTGAAGGCTGTGTTGCTAAAAGCACAGTAGAGACAGATGACATGGTTTGGAGGGAGGGAGGGAAATGGTTTTAATAAGCAGAGAGGAAAAGTAAGGCAGTATTTTACAGACGCCAGCCTCTCTACCCCGGTTTCTCTGTTACTATTTTCCTCTGCCTCCTCTTTTTCTCCTTTAACTAAAGAAACACATTGTCTTTGATTCAGAAATCAGTTTACACTTCATCCAGCTAGCAGCCAGCTTTCTTTAAATTGAAAGTGATATAATTCCAATTCAAATGGGCTTAAGCAAAAAATAATAAGCCTGGCTGGGGTGGTTCTAAGGTTGAGTGTCAACCCATGAACCAGAAGGTTATGGCTTGATCCCCGGTCAGGGCACATCCACGTGTTGCGGGCTCTATCCCCAGTAGGGGGCATGCAGGAAGCAGCCAATCGATGATTCTCTCTTATTATTGATGTTTCTATCTCTTTCTCCCTCTCCCTTCCTCTCTGAGGTATATATATATATATATATATATATATATATATATATATATAGACTACCTCTCATCTTTGCTTTCTTCTATATGCCTCTCCCTCCCCAAGTGGTGGCAAGATGGCCACCAGAAGCCCTAGGGTCACATTGACCCCGTTTATGAAGCCCAGGGGAAAGGCAGACCCTCTCTCCCAGCAGGTTCAGCAAAAATCCCGGCACTAACTCTTTGACTGACAGAGGCCTGGGCCTGTTCCTGAGCGCACTGCTGATTGGCAGGTGGAGTGTCTGTGCGGAGCCTGGGCAGAGTCAGCCTCACCAGGGAGCAAGGGAAGGGCTCTGCTCCAAGGAAAATCAGCACAACGCTGAGCAGCCAGAAGAAAGTTTTAAAATGTTACATCCAGGAACACCTGGATTCCATAAATCCTGCCCAGGAGGCAAAGCTGGTTTGCTAATTTCTGTGCTCTTCATTAAAGAGACACACACATGGGAGAGACACAGAAAGGGAAACTAGAAGGGGGAGGGGAGGATGGGATTCATTTGTTTCCAAGTGGAAGCTGGAACCGCCCAGATGAGACCAGGGAGGTGCTGAGCGTGTGGTCACTTGCTGTATGGTGGGGCAGGGGCCTTGGAACTATGAATAAGCATGTCTTCTGAATCATAATTGCTTATTTGAAATCATGGTCAAATTTCCCTGCACACAAGAGCTGGATGTCAAGAGCAGTTAGGCGGGGAAATTAGGGAACCCCAGCTCCCTGCAAAACCAGCTCAGCAAGATGTGCTGGTGGAACTACTCTACTCAGCTCGGGGGAGGACAGCTATCAGCACCCCACCCGCAACCCCGACCCTGCCCAGGGATTGGAGGCCTCAGGGAAATGCCTAGATGCCCCACCTCAAGGAAGAGGCCAGGCCTCACAGCCTGGAGACACACCAGGCCTCTACATGCACACACAAGCACTCACACATTCACCCTATCACTGTCACCTTACGAGGCAGGCGTTCTACTGCAGAGGGGGAAGCTGAGACCTACACCTGCAGCTTAAGGGACTAGTACAGAGATTCTTCATCACCAATGACAATGCCCCTTCCCAAATAAAAGTGACCAAACCTGCCATATGTCACCAGCACTGGTGTTGGTCTGTGTGGGAAAGTGGGAGACAGGCCAGAGCAGCCCACCGCTTCTGCCAAGCGCTGTGGTCTAAGGGGCACCGGGGGGTTTACATGTACACGTGCCCTCTGGGGGAACGCTGCCCGCCTCACCTGCCAGCTCAGGACTGGGCCAAGTCCGAGATGCCCACGGCTAAAAAGGGCACCCCTTTTTCCTCTTCCTGGATTCGTGGGTGCTTAGACACCTGCAGTTAGAAACTGTATTGGGAATTTAGTTCTTTTCTGCAGCTTAGTGCTAAGAACTGAGGGTCAGGATTTTGAGTTCACAGCACAGCCTTTTCTTATACCATTTCCTAAAATCACAGTCATCTCCCATCTTCCACAAGATTACAGTCATCGAAAATCCGGACTGTGGATCCTCTCAGGACCAACCTGGAGGACAGAAGATACGTTCTCATGGAATAAAGCAAAACTCTCCTTATTTTAAAAAATCAAGACCAGAAGTCTTACACCATTTAGACTTTACAGACTAATAAAATCTAAGCCGCAGGGTTAAACATAACAAACAACACACAGGAACTAATATTAAAGATATTATAACACAAAAGCATCAGAAGCAGCCCCAGAAATTTGCTGAGGCCACCATTTAATTAATCCAACTTGTACATATGGCTTTGGTTACATGTGGTTCCAGGCCAGAGGCATGAAAGCCAGTGTCCGTGGGAGAGCCAGAAAAACAGCTGCCAATGCAGGCTATGGAGCATCCTTCCCCACCCCCATCTTGGCATCTCAGGTTCTGGTGCCCCATCTTGGGGTGCACAGAACACCCATCTTATTAGTTTACTCCTGCACCAACCCCGCTCTCTTAACCCTTGTAAGATCGTGAGTTCTTTCACATCGTGAATATTGCCTTATTCGTTTCAGAATCCGTGTGTGCTTGTGGAGAGAACGAATGAATGATCAAACACAAACGACTGGAGGGAGGCGGGGAAGAGCAGCTCCAACCAAGGAGACTGGCTCTTTCCTAGAAAGTCCTTAATGGCCCTGGAGAGAGTTGGCAGAACAAAAGGTAATAACGCTTTTGTATTAGTATTTCACTTAAGTTACTAAAAAAGGTGAGAGGGTTTTTTTGTGTGTTTCTTTTCTTTTCTTTCTTTCTTTCTTTCTTTCTTTTTTAATTGGAAGGAGCAGAGACCCACAAGGATCCCTCCGGCACTGGGGGTTTATTTTAAGGCCGCACATAGATAAGAAGATAAGGGCTGTAGACCGAATGATGGGTGTAATGGCAATCCAGGACAAGACACATGGCTCAGCCTATTGGGAGGAACAGAAGCAATTGAACCTGTGTGGAGCCTGACAGAGCCCGAGATGCAGGTCAGGAACCAAGAGGTCTTTCAAGATGGTCGACGTAAGAAACATCCAAACCTGTAGAGAATTTTCATAAGAGTTTATCTGAGCTCAAACCATGGACAACTGCCTGGAAGCAAGATCTCAACTGCCCCAGAGAATTACAGTTTTGCAATTTCTTTTATGCATTTGAAATTAAGGAGGGGTTAATAAGAAGATTACATGAAGGTAGTAGGAGAAAGCAAGGCAAGGATTGGATTACAGGATAGTTAAGATGATGTGATCTTTGAGGGTGGTTACACTTATTTCAAAGGTTTGTTAACCTAGATGCGCACGCGCGCGCACACACACACACACAATGCACAGGGCTAGCTTAAGGTAAAGACTAACCTTTCACTAAAGAAGTTACATGCCTGGGGCAGGATTACTCATTAAGATGTGTCCAATGAGCAATTTATGATCTGCTCACCCGGTGAGGTTACTTTCCGTAGTATCCCTTTTTTAGTCCACAAGATCAAACACAGTTCTACAAAACAGATACTACATCTCCTGGCCAGCTCAGCAGCAGGCTCCTTCAGTCCCTGCCTTCTGCTACTAGAGCAACTTGGTTTCTTCCTGCTGCTTATTTAAGCATCTGCTGCTTCAGGGCCTCACAGGCCTGCCTGGTCTCAGCCTCCTTTACTACCAGTGTTCCTTCTAAGTCTCCTTGACAAGTTTGCCAAGTAGAGGATCTCACTGGTATAACTGGGCTAAGCCTTCACTGGCCAACCAACAGGTAAATGGCTGCTGCTTGGACCATGTGCACAGCCCAGGGTGGTGGGGTCATAAGTGTGAGTCTGTGTGTGGCCAGAGGTTCTTTGCAGGGATGGAGAAGGCCTTGCAGTTGTCCTGAGGGCCAGTGCCCCCAGCCCCTCATCATAGACCTGGCATAATTAAAATGTGAGTGGGGAGGGGAACAGATTGCTTGGAGTCACATGTTGAGTTTGTCGTTTACAGTCCAAGGATGCTTCTGACAATCACAGAGGTATCTTTTACTCTGCAAAGTTAGGGAGCACATACCCTTAGATCCCCCTGATGCCATATATATGCTCCATTTGGGTCTGAGAATCAACAATGGGTGCAGCGTGCACTTCAGCTGATAGTGGGTTGGAGGTAGGGGACTATAGAGGAAGAGGAACATGAAGCCTTGACAAGAGATGGTGTGTGCTGATGACTTCACTAATTCATTAACGAGGGAATCTGCAAGGTGACAAAGCTGGTTTCAAAGAGGATATGAGAACAGATTGCTGCACACGCCGAGAACAAAAAGGAATGCTGAAGATTGCAAAGTTAGATACAAAACTGGCTCGCCCTGGCCCCTGTGGCTCGGTTGGGCATTGTTCTGTGCACCAAACGGTTGCTGGTTTGATTCCAGGTCAGGGCACATGCCTGGGTTGCAGGCTCGATCCCCGGGAGGGGGCATGAAGGAGACAGCGATAGATATTTCTCTCTCATCAATGTTTCTCTCTCTCTTCCTCTCTCTCTCTAAATATCAAGAATAAATTTTAAAAAAAAACTGGTTAATGTCTTATATGGCAACAAAACTATAACCTTGGGGTTGTTTTTAGAAATCATTTGCATCTCTACTGAACAGAAAAGCCATTTACATTTTAACAGTTTCTACAGTTATCATTAATTTTACAGTTATGCATGTCTGGACTATAATTGATAGTAAGTAGACGTTACCTTCCCCTAGAGAGCCAGATGCCCCCAGATGGGCTTGGTAAACATTGCTTTAATTTAATACTGAAAGGCCTTTTTGCCTGCCCCCCGTACACCAAGTTTTAATAATTTTTATTAACAGGGAGAAAAATCAACATTTTGCTTTAATAGATATCAAAGCGGGGGAAGCAATAGTGAATGTGGGCGACACCCAAGGGGAGGGGGCCCAGAGTTCTCTGCCTGGCCTGGCAGCGCATCCGCAGTGTGACCTGAAGTCTGACCTCACCGGAGCTCAGTGTCCTCGTCTATAACGTGGGGCTACTGGACTGCCCACTTGGCAAGACTTTGCCCTAAAGGTCATTTTAAAAAAATAAAATAAAAAGCACCACACCCTTTTACCCCCACTAATCCCGAGAAAGAGGAAGCGGGAAGCAGCCACAGAAGCAGTTTATGTGAACGTTGCGGGCGGGGAGAGGAGCGTTGCAAGTGGCCAGCGCCGCTTCTTCAGTGGAGTGTGGACCGGAGGCTGTGATGGCCACACTTCCCTGTCGGAGTCGATGGCTCACTTCCCCCACCCGCCGCAGGGGCGGCCGAAAGCGGGCGGCTGGGCGGCGCCGCGCCCCGGGGAGCCGCCCGCCTCTGCGCCCCAGCCCCGGGGAGCCGCCCGCCTCTGCGCCCAGCCCGCGGCTCCTCCCTGCGGCGCCGGAACCCGCCAGCTCCGCGGAGACCCGCCCTCCGCCCGGCGAGGGGCACCCGCTGCCTCCTCCTCCTGGGCTCCGGGCCAGAATCTCGCTGGGTCGACCGTCCCAACGAGCCACCCTGGTTTTGTCAAACACACTCTGCAGTTTCAGGCCACCCTTGCCGGTTGCCAGGGCGTTTTCTGTTTTGACAGAAGGCGGGACATAGGGGTCCCTTGAGTCTGAGCGGCAGGTTGTGGATGTTGGCATCTCGGCGCTTTGCTTCTCACTCTCCTCCAGGCGCCCGATCTTGGCTAAGCTCCAGGGGCTTTCGCGTTGGCGAGAGCCATGGGCACCCTTTTCCCTGCAGGTGAGGGGAGTCCTCTCCACAGTAGACAGGACCAAGCAGCCTGCCCTCTGGGTGCTTCTGTCACCTCCAACTCGGACCAGACCCACAAAAGGCCCAGAAGGAACCCTCTCCAGCAACACCCCGCAGGCATCCCAACAGGAGGAAGCAGGGATGGGAGATGGGGAGAGGGCAAGAAATAGCGACGAGGTGTCTGATCCTGCAGAAGCGGGTTAAAAAACACAAGTGCTGAGCCCTTTCCCAATCACTGCTTCTCAGTGAGGGAGGGGTGTTGTGGGCACTTGGGCAGGACAGTTCTCGGCTAGTGAAGACGGGGCTGGGGCTGCGTTGCAGGAGGTTTAGCATCACTCGCTCCCCGGGCATTAAATGCCATAGCACCTCCCCATCTAGGTGACAACCAAAGACACCACCTTCTGTGTCCAAATTCTCTTTAGAGATTGGGGTGCCTCCTTAGATTGCAAACCTCTGTTGAATCATTTCCTAAACTACGTTCCAAAGCACATTCATTAGCTCCTTGAGATGCAAGTTGGAATGCTATGGAAAGAGTCCACAGTCAATAGGATGCTGGGTTTGGGAAATGGTGGGTTAAAAAAAGGGTGCAGCCCTAGCCGGTTTGGCTCGGTGGATGCAGCGTCTTCCTGCGGACTGAAGGGTCTCCGGGGTTCGATTCCCGTCAAGGGCACATGCCCGGGGTTGTGGCTCAATCCTCAGTGGGGGGCGTGCCGGAGGCAGCCGATCAGTTTTTTCTCTCTCATCATTGATGTTTCTATCTCTCCCTCCCACTTCCTCTCTGAAATCAATAAAAATAAAAAAGAGTGAAAGTCAAAAAAAAATTTCTTTTTTAAAGGAACAAAATTTTTTACTACAGGACTTCTCAGAACCTTTAATACAGGGGTGGGCAAAAGTAGGTTTACCATTGTGAGTATGCAAAACAGTTTATTCTTGTATTATTTATTAAGTATTGCTCACCCTTTATATAAACATGTTTTTTGAGTCATTAAGATTCACCAATCTAATTGTCAAGGAATTCTTTCTCTTTGGGACTCCCGTTGGGTGGACCTACCTTGGATAACTCTTAACTACACTGTACCGCCAAGACCTTCCCCCCCCCCCCCCCCCCCCCCGACCTTGGTGTCCTCCACCTGGTGAAGCACAGGGGTGAGTGCGCAGACGGCCCTCGTGTTTTTACTGAATTGGAGCAGCTTCAGAACGCTGGGAAACCAGAATGTGTGAAGCTACCAGGAAGGAGGCCAGAGCGCCCGGAAACCACAGCAAAGATGACCTCACAAAGAAACCAGTGTGCTGGGCTCCGCGAGCGCTGGAGGGGGTGCGCCCAACTACTGAGAAGCAGCAGGCCTACGGGCGCTTCTGGCTGGCATGATTCAGGGAAAGTAAAATAGAGATGCACGTATGGCTGAAATTTTCCAAATGCTGACAGATGGGTTGGAGGTCTCCTGTCCCGCTGGCCTGGCAGCCTCAGGGTGGAAGCCTTGCCTGGGAGATGGGCCCCGGCAGCGCTGGTGCGATGCTGGAAATATAAGTCCAGGCAGATACAAAGGCAGTGAGTCACCGTAAACCGGCAGCAGCCGTCAGGTGCTCAGGAGGGAAGCTGAAGCCAGAACATTCACTGCGCTGAGCGAGGAGCAGGACCATCCTGTTGTGTAAAACACAAAGAGCAGAGTGTTCAGCTCCAGGGATCGGGTTTCTCAAAATGGAAGCCCGAGCTCTGCACCCCGAGTTTCAGGCTTTGCTCCAAGGTCAGGTGGACAAAACCCTGCCTATTCCCATCAAGGACGATGCCACAAAACACACCCATTCCTCCCAGGGCGCCGCGGGCCGGGGGCCAGGGCTGACAGAGATCTGCCGGTTCCCATGAACTACTGGGTGAGCAGCCAGTGTCAGGGTCCCAGCACCTCGCCCACACCCTCCCGGGCTTGTAAGTCTGGCTTCTGCCTTCCCAGGTGCTCTGTGCTAGTGAAATCTCTCTCTGAGCAGTTATAAGCTGTTGGCTCCTACATTTTCCAGTTTAACCTGCCAGGCCTGTGCCTGAGGCCCTGTGCTCAAGATCACAGCTCCAACAAAAGGAGAGAAAAGTGAAGATAGGTGATCCCCACTTCTGCAGGGCCAGGTGGGCTCTGAGGGCTCTGCCTTAGCCTGCTAGGCAGCCCAGAGTGTTTGGGGGCGGGGGTGGTGTGGGAGGGGGGGGAGATATTCGTGCGCGCGTGTGTGTGTGTGTGTGTGTGTGTGTGTGTGTGTGTGTGTTGCCTGGGCAACATTTTTGCTCACAGGTCACAGTCAGGCTTATTAAACTTGGATGACAGTAAACCAATGACTAACTGGATAATTAAAGCCACAAGTCAGGAGGCCTGGGTGGGTCCCTCCTCTGGAATCTCCAGTGGCCTGTTCCATAGGCAAATGCTGCTCATTCTCACAGCAGAAATGCTTCTGTGAATTGGAAACCTTCTGTGGTGACCTCCACCTCCTTCCTAGGTCACTCCTCCACTGTCCATTGCTTCATCCCCTCACCCACCACCACTGTCCCCTGCGAGGAAGGAGGAAATCTGACCACACTCCCCACCGCTGCCGCGACAGGAACATGACAGATGGTTTCCAACTAAAACCAAAGTTACTCAGCAGAGCTTCCTGCCAGGCTGCTGTGCTGGAGGGCATAGCGTGCCTCCTCCGGGCTTTCTGTTCTACACGACTTCTCCTCTCAGGTCGCTGGAGAGGCTCCCCACTTCCCGCGGAGAGTGGACGAGAGCTTTCAAAGCAGACAAGGCTGCCACTGAGCAGCCCCTGGCTCGCTTCAAAGACTGTGTCTCCTCCCAGTTGGAAGCTTTCAGTGAACGCCTGTCCCTCTTTCTGAGACAAAACGAGGAGCTGCTGGTGTTTACAATGTCCCCAACGGGACAATATAGTTGACACCATATTGGTGCCCCTGCCCTCTCTGCTGCCCCTCTGGTGGACCCTGCTTCTTCCCTCTTCTCCACTGTGCCCTCTGTCTGTCTGTCTGTCTGTCTGTCCCTCTTACATCCCTTGTCTTAAGCAGCAGCCTCTTTCCACTGAGAAAACATGGGTAGAGAAGGGGATGCAATTGGGGGTGGGGTATATGATTTTTATGCAAAACACAAAGAACAATGTTCAAGTCCAAGGATCAGATTGTATGCTATTGCAGAATAGGTTTATGGTTATTTTATTTTTTTATTGATTTTTTTTTTTTTGAGAGAGAGAGATTTGCTCTTCCACTCATTTATGCATCTTGTATGTGCCCTGACTGGGGATTGAACCCGAAACCTTGGCCTATCAGGACAACACTCTAAACAACTGAGCTACCTGGCCAGGGCCTGTGGTTATTTTAGTTAAAAAAAAAAAAAAATCAATGTTCCCTCCAAATCTTTGAGGACCTTTGATTCCAGGAGGGTGTGAGCCATGGTTAGACCATAGCTCCATGCTCTAACCCCCCGCCCCCAGCAGGCTGCTGCTCACCCCTAGATATGAGGACCTAACATGAGAAATAAGAGTAATTTGGGTTTTTACTTTTTAGCAAGAATCTCTTTCCACTAGATTATGAAACTCTCGAGGACAGGGGTTCTCTGACACTGAAGTTCATGGTCTTGTGCTAATGCCTGGAAAACAGTAAGTGTTCCCAGGTGATTTGTGTCTGTTGGATTCCTATCATTCCTTTAAGAAAAATTAAAGAAGTCGTTCTCTGTTCCCACGATGCTGCATGTGAAGATGTTTAGGCCACATGCATGTTGAGAAATTGCACATAGATCGTCTGCATCTCATATCACCAGGAACTAACATTACCAAACCTCTTGTCTCACCCACCGTTTCATCATCTGTGTTTAGCAGACTAAGACAGTAAACCAGAAGATCCTTCAGGAGACCCGCAGACTGATGAGGGCATTTGAGACAAAGAAACCCAATGGAGTTCTAAACCAAAATATAAAGTAGAAAAATTATCGTGAAGTGGCCCCAAGCCTCAGACCTAGACATCACCTTCCGCCTTTAGCCTTCTGAGCCACTGAAGATGCTCATCTCAAGCCTTGCTGCTGTGGCTGGGCTTCCTGGCCGGGCAGGCCCGAGGGAGGGGGAGGGAGGAAGCTCTGTGGGTGAGCTCGGAAAGGCAGATGAATAACGTACACCTAGGGGTGACGCAGGGAGGTGGCTTAGGACAGAGGAAGCTTCAGCGTGGACCACTCCCTTTGCAGAAGTGGCTTTCTCGTCCCCTCGTCCCTCAAACACACACTCCAGCTAAAAAATAATAACTGTTCATAACTCTGAAGGCAGGCCCACGCCTGTGTGTACATCCATACCTGTATGTATGTTCTGCCAGATTTCTTTGTTCCTGAGGAGAAACATAAGCTACAAACATACATTCCTTTCAGTGTTGAATTACTACTGCTTAAAAAGTCAAAGAAAAAAAGTGCAGTCAAACCACCTATTAACAAATACATTTAAGGGAGAACAGTGCAAGTTCCTGCAGTCGCTGGTGGCCAGTTTTCCAGAACAGAATTGTGCTGTTGGCGCACTTAGTAAGTGTGATGACAACCACCAATTTGTTTATTTCTTTATTTTTAAATATTGAAACTCTCTGAGTTATACACCGATCACTTACTTGAAATAATACCAAATAGTAGCATTATGGTGACAGAGAGAATTCAACCACTTCCTGGCAACTAACAAATGTTTCATTTTATTCTACCTTTCTAATGTTTAGAAGTCATTTTGACGCCCTGGCCCAGTAGCTCTGTTGGTCAGAGCATCATCTCAATATGCCAGGATTGTGGGTTCCATCCCCAGTCACATATTTGGACACATATAAGAATCAACCAGTGAATACATAAATGAGTGGAACACCAAATCTCTCTCTCTCTCTCTCTCTCTCTCTCTCTCTCTCTCTCTATCTCTATCTCTATCTCTATCTCTATCTCTATCTCCCCTCAAATAAATAAGTAAATTTTAAGTCACCTAACAAGGAGACCATGGGCAGGATCCCTGGGACATATTCTGAACAATGGGGTTAAGTCCCTGTCCCTTATGCTTTCTGTGGTCAACAAGCCATGGCACCAGGCCTGGAGGACTATGTGTTGGTCATAATGAACCATCTGGCTGCCTGGCAGAGGAGCCCGAGAGAGCAGATGTCCGGGATGCTACTGACATTACTACTGACCTCGGCCGAGGAGTGGGTTTGGTTTTACTCAGAATGGCTCAGCCTGGAGGTAGAATGCATCCTGTTGGTCCAGGATGATGTCAGGGACTAGGCTCAACATTCTCAATCTCCAAACGGAATATCTTCTTGAGCAGTGGGGCCAGCATTGCACCTGGGTTGTGCTGGGACCTCATTCTGCCCATCTCTCCCCCGACCCAATGCCCTGGCCAATCACAATGTCAGGGCCAAGGCTTGGCTCCTGGAGGTTCTCTTTGTGTGTGCGGTTTAGTAAATGTGTATTTTGAGAGAAAAAAAGGGAGTTTAATATACAATGTAGTTTTAGGAGAAGTGCTTTAGCCATTCCTTGCTTCCAAACAAAATGTCACCCCAAGATTTTCCTATTTAGGAATTCTGGGGCCCCTACTCACCCACTGTCACAAGCAAGTGGTTTCTGATAGAGTACCAAAGCACATAAATGACTTACCTTTACAAACTAAATGATAGCTCAAGGTTGTCCTTGTCATAAGGTTACTTGGGCTGGGATGTTTTCCCAGCGTGGGAAAGATGCGTTACTGTCTGTACACAGCAGGACTTGAGGGCAGTCCGGGGAACGAGCTATCCGTTATTAGGGGTTATTGGTAGCACGGGGCAGTCAGCGGGAGACGGAGTGGGAGGACCGCCCATCCGTGGCGCTGCAGGGGACACATTACACAGCAGCCACGAAGGGGATTTCTAGGGCCCAGAGAATTCCTTCCCCTCCAACAGAGGAAATCGCCAAGTAGGAGGTGGGTTTAGCTTTCAGGACTTAGGAACCTCCTTTCGGGTGTCTGCTTTTTGGGGGGGAAAATGTTAGAGCACACCCAGACCAGCCCTGAGGCCAGGCTCTCGTCTCCGACTGTAGCCAATGGTACGATTGGCTTGGTCTGAGGAATTTTCTAAATGAAATGTGTCATTATTTTAAAATTGGGAGAATTCAGTTAAATTGGAGTCTTCTGACTTCTTTCAAAGAACCAAAGTATTGGCAACACTAGATTCTCATTGGTGCATGAAAACAACAGGCACGAGCAGGTAGTGGCCACACCAGGCAGCCCAGGCACACGTCTCTTACACACACACACACACACACACACACACACACACACACACACATGCACACACACGCCTATGGCCCTTCCTGCCTGGGTGCCCTGCAGGCTGAGCGGCCACGCTCCCCTGCTCCCTCTGCCACTCAGAGGGAGTGCAGACGCATGTTTTTGGCTCACAGTCAGCCCGGGAGCCACCGTGTCCTCCTACCTGGGCCTCCACACAAACACAAAAGCCCCCTCCCTGTTTCCTAAAGCCAAAGAATGTCAGGATTAACCCCTAATTGAAACGTTTGAAAGAAGAGCTAAAGGCAGCTGTAGCCCTAGCATTCCACAGCGCCTCGTTAACCCGTTAACCGTTAACACGGGGACTTTTGGTAACTCTGGGACAATCGGAGACACATGACCCAATTCAAAGGCTCCCGTGAGGCAAGGCCGCTGTCCGGGATTCTTGACATGCTCTTGGGGCTCAGGCCGCTCTGCTCCAGACACAGCGCTGTGGTGACAGGCCCGGCCTCTGGAGCCGGGCGGTCGGGGGGGGGGGGGGCACGGGAGGGGAGGGCAGGGAGGGGGGTTCCAGTCGAGGCCAAGCTCCACTCGCCTCTGGGGAGCCCAGTTCACAGGCTCCAAAGCAGGGAGAAGCAGGCGTGTCCCAGGGCCAGCACATGGCAGGCCTGAGCGGACGCTGGGCCACGGTGGCTGCTCCTGGAGTCACACACCGACTCTCTCCTGGGGTCCACCTGGGGTCCGCCGTGAGGGCTGCCATCGCCTCTGGGCGGAACCGTGGGATTGTGTGGCACGTGCTAAAAGGGGCCTCGGAGTCAGAAAACATGGGAGCCCTGCGAGCATCTTACAACATCTGTTTCAGGACTGCCAGCTGTGACTGCGCTTCAGAATCACCTCGAACACGTTCTAAATACAGGTTCCCAGGCTCCAGCTCTCACCCATCCCACCCCCACCCCCGCTGTCCCCAACACAGTCTGGCTTGGGAAACACTGATGTCCAAAGCCTTCCCCTCTGCTTCTGAAGCATAATCTAATCCCAGGTTACACAACTCGCCCGGGCCCCTCCGCTGGCCTGACAGGACTGGGTGCCTCGACTAGAATCCAGGGCTTTTTCTACAGCAACCGCCTCCTGGGTGTGCCCACAGAGGGGCTGCCAGACCACCCCAGAGATTCTGGATGGGAAAGATGGCGAGAGGCTTCGTCTTTTTGCGTGGAAAGTAGCCCCGATAATTTCCCCACTCTTGGCCTCCGCTGTGGGTTATGACCCACATGTCTCAGCCTCCAGTCCTCTGGGCAGGAGACTCTGCCTCCAGCTCTATCATGACCACCGCTCCACTTGTCCTGTGAGGGTGGGGGAAGAGCTGCGCATGCGTCGTAGACTTCTGTGTGCCTCCGTTTACCTCCTTATAAAGTGCAGAGGGTGACCGGCACCCTTATGTCTCCTTATGTCTGTGTCTTCAGCACTTTGCAGGCCGGGTGAATGGACACACAAAAGCATCTCGTGACCGCCCCCCCCCCCCGCCCCCCCCCGCAGGCAGAGAAAGACGCTTTCTGTACCCACACAAAGCTATTCTGAAAGTCCAGGCTGCTCTTGCCACATTTTTAATAATTCAGATGTCAAAATACCACTGTGGCTTTTCTGGCTACCCCCCCGCATGCCCGCCAGGAAGGGCTGCCTGCCTTCTCTTGGTTTCTGGAGGGCTGGTGAAATATTTCCGGTGGGTGAGCATGGGAGGAGCCCCAATTTTGAAGCACTGAACAAGATAAAAAATTAAGTACTACTATTAATAATAAATAGCTAGCACTGAGTTGTTATCAAGTGCCGGGCATTCTGCCAAACATTTTATAGGCATTATCCTATTTAATCCTCCTGTGAATGAAGTGTTGCGAGTATTCCCATTTTACAGATGAGGAAAACGAGGCTCAGAAAATTTGAAGAACTTGCCCAAGTTCACATAGCTGTTAATGAAAGAGGTATGATTCAAACCCACACACGTCAGTGTCTAGGAGCAAAGATCCGTAAAGGGGGTTGGTGCCGGGCACTGTGGTCATGGGCTTGACATTTCCCGTGGCACTGCCTGCTACTGCCTAGGGGGTGTTACACCTGATGCAGCTGAGGCCAAGGACAGCGGGGGCACGGCAGCTGTGCCGTCTGCGGGGAGGAGAACAGCTCTGTCAGTTCAGGGACTGCCTGACCCAGCCTAACCAAATTAGAGCAAGTGATGGGTGCGGCATAATTGACATGTACATTGTTAATTGAACCCCATGGGAGATGATTTTAAATAGAGACAAGTACCATGCTGTGTGAACTATTTGGGTTATGAAGCCCTGATTCTCTGACTCTTGCAGGGAGAGAGAACTGTGTCACGGTACCCTGAAAACTCCAAGGAGCTGTTCCCCGGTCAGGGCAGCAGCAGGCGAGCCGGGTTGGGGAAGATTCTCCCTGGGAGTGTCAGGAATTTCAATCTCGCTACCTATCATTTTACCCATAAAGCCCAAATGAAGAACCACTAACTACCCATCCATGCCCAGGGACTTCCTAACCAGGGGGACTCAGAACCCCAATAAAAAAAGCCAGCCCTGCCCAAACCGGTTTGGCTCAGTGGATAGAGCGTCGGCCTGCGGAATGAAAGGTCCCAGGTTCGATTCCGGTCAAGGGCATGTACCTGCATTGCGGGCAAATCCCCAGTAGGAGATGTGCAGGAGGCGGCTGATCGATGTTTCTCTCTCATCGATGTTTCTAACTCTCTATCTCTCTCCCTTCCTCTCTGTAAAAAATCAATAAAATATACTAAAAAAAAAAAAAAAAAAAGCCAGCTCTGGCCCAGCTGGTGTGGCTCAGTGGTTGAGCGTCGACCAATGAACCAGGAAGTCACAATTCGATTCCTGGCCAGGGCACATGCCTGGGTTGGGGGCTCAATCCCTAGTGGGGGGCACGTGGGAGGCAGCCAAACAATGATTCTCATCACTGATGTTTCTATCTTTCTCTCTGTCCCTTTCTCTCTGAAATCAATAAAATATATGTATATTTTAAAAAAGCCAGCCGTGGTAAGACAGCAAAACAGGCACAGCTTGAAGCTCCCATATGTATCTGCAACCACCACCACCACCCGCCACCCCCCACCCCCCCACCCCATTCCTGCTTCCCCTTTCTCAGGTTCACAGAACCAGCAACCTTCCCAGGGGCCTTGGTGAGGGACCCACACGTACACTGTCTCTGGACATCACCAATACCCAACTCCTACTCCTGTTCCCTTATCACTAGCAGGACTGACCTGTCCTACTTCCCACGCCCTCATACTTGCTTCCTGACCTTCATAAAGAGTATGTGTGCCCCTGTGTGCCAGCCTCTGATCCTAAGGGCTCACATGTGCTCCTCCTCTCAGGCAAGACCTGCTGTCTGGATGGGGCGTAACCATTACCCAAGGAAAGTTTACTGTTGAATTAATGAATGAAAGTAAGAATAGCAAAGATTCTCTGGAAATCCCGTGCCTCCCCTCAAACCGATATTGGCTCACTGGCTAGTAAAAATGAACTGGGGAGCAAAAGACCTTTGCCTTTTTAAAAGCAGACGCTGCTTAAATAACACTACCTGGTGACAAAGGCCAGGAGAGATCAGGACGTGAGGATCCCGCCCCCCGCCCCCCCACCTCCCCACCCCCTCCCCCAGTCCCCCTCCCCCATGTATTCCCTTTCCTCCCCTTCCTAGCAGGGTTCCATGCTCCCAGCCCTGCAGTTGGGAGGGGTTAACCTACTGCGGTTCTCTGGGGGGACCTTGGGAGGCTAATGCCATCCAGTGGGATCCATTGTCCTCGCCACCCTGGCCACAGGGGTTGGTTTGGAGATAGCCACCTGGCCTAGATGCAAGGAGACTTTGCCAAGGGCTTCGGGGTCTTGAAATCATCAGGTGCGTCAGTCTAAGAATAAAGCCAGTGCTGTGGGAGGCTAAGGAGATGGGAAGTCGCTGGGAATTCATTGACTTGTCCAGCTCCTATATAAGACCCTACCTGAAGCCCACCTGACTTCCGGACCTTCCAATGAATAAACAAATAAAGCCTCCTTTTTGTTTAAACCCAATAATGCAGAACACAATATTACAACCTCTTGCTTCCTTTTTATAATTGATCTCAGAGACTATATTTTGTCATTTTATTTTATTTTTATTTTTATATTTTGTCATTTTAAATTACCTTTATCTTCTGGCTTACTTAACTTAAATAAACATACCAAAAAACAAAACCCCAATTTTTCACTCTTTTTTCCTTTTTATTAAACTTGTTGGAGTGACTCTGGTTAACAAAATTCTACAGGTTTCAGGTGCACAATTCTACAACACGGCACAATTTCTCACTCTTCAATCAAAGCCTTCCCAAGATCCCCAGGCGTGTGCTGTCTCAGGTGAATGAGGAAATAACCGTGACTTCAACAAGACAGAAACCTATTTCTCTGTCCTGTAAAGGAAGTTGGAATCTGGCTGGTATGGGACTTATGGTGTCATCCAGGCTCCCGGTTTCCTCTATCTTTTTGTTCCGCCCTTCTTACATAGCTCCCATCTTCCAAGTCACTTCACAGTCCAGCGTGGCAGCTGGGGCTCCACCATCGCGTTGATCTTCCTGCCCCAGAAGGTTCCGAGGAAGGAGGAAGGAGAAGCGATGAGTGTCAGTGTCTACCTCTCTGGAGGGGTCTTCACCGAAGAGCCACCAACAGCTTCCGCTTCTATCTCAATGGCCATTCCAGCTACAAAGGTGGCGAACGAACGTAGTCTTTTCGCCGAGCACATTGGCACCAAGATTAAGATCTGGGCTGTGTTACTAAGGTGGAAGGGGAGGGTAGGCAACTAGCAGTTTCTGCCCCCACCCTACTTACCAAACAAGTTCACCGGCTGCTGTGTGCAGTTCTCTGCGTGGTGCCTGTTCCTCCAAGGAGAGCCCCTTTCAAGCCGCAGTCACTGCAGGTACTCTCTCCACAGACCCTTACCATCCCAAACCGGGTCCCACCGCACCCGACCCAGGAGCCTCTGACCAGCGTCTTCCGATGCATTCAGCAGACCACATTAGTCTTGCATCAGAATCGTGGCTTCACTTTAACTCGTGGCGCACTTGAACTTCCTCTCTGTCATGCTCCAGTCAGACCCCATTCATGCTTACCCCTCTCCATTCACTCGTCTCTCCCTGGAACCTGTTCTTTCCTACACAGGTCTGCTCGTCAAGAGTTCGCCTCGAACTTCCTTCTGGCATTGGTGTTCCAAACCCCCCGGGTAAGGGCCGTGTGGCCGAGGACAGCAGGGACTGTGGTCAGCACCAGCGTCTGAGTCAGGGCTGGACTTCTCCAAATCTTCAGGAATAGCAGCGTACAGATAACTGAGTGAGGTCGGCACGATGATTTTTTTATTTTCTTCTTTTCAGACTTCCCAAGGCCTTCTGACACAATGGACATTTCAGCCCTCATAGAGCCCCCGCAGTGCTGTGATCAATGAAGAGCCCACACAGGCAAAATAAAACAATAATAATGAAGTGCGTTATTGTCTCAATAGAGACTAAACATCTGCTCCTCCCTACCTCAGCTGCACAAAAGCAGGAAAAGAAAAGAGAAAAAAAATCACTGTCTCATAATACTAACAAAACATGTTACCTTGAGTTACCTTGAGTCCTCATATAAAGAATGCCATTTAGAAGTATCTAGTTCTTTCACTTGAATTTTCCCTTGATTTTAATAATGAACTGAAAGCTATTGTAACTCAAAATTTTACATTCTATTATGTCTTTTCAAACAGAAATATCATTAGGCAGATGTGAACAATTATCCCCAATTGGATTTTATTTTTAAGTTCTAGACTTCAGAGGAACAGCTACATTATGCTTTAAATCAGAGCTTGGGTGGGTGGGTGGGAAGAGATTAACCAGAGAATTTATACGCACATATGCATAACCTAAGGACACAGACAATAGTGTGGTGAAGGCCTGGGGCGGGGGATGGGTGCGGGCCAGAAGGGGTCAGTGAGGAAAAAAAGGGAACATTGTAATTCGACAATAAAGATAAATTAAAAAAAAAATAAACCACCAGTTAAACCAGAAAAGACAACAGCAACAACAACAAAAAAAAACCCACCACCAACCAAAAAAACCCCATGAAACCTATGAGACCTGACATTATAGATTTAACCAAGAGGGCTTGATTTGGATTAAGAAAGTTTATTCATTGATCTAGTGATCATATATATATTATTTATAAAAAATATATATTTTTTAACCAAATGATTGTAATAGTGCCTATATAAGGGCCAAAGGCGTTCATTATCTTGACGACCAAATGAGAAATGGTGGAAAGGTTTGAGATGTAAGGGGCTCTGTGGCTGCATTGAGAGGGCTGATAAAGAAATTCAATGCCGAAACCGGTTTGGCTCAGTGGATAGAGCGTCGGCCTGAGGACTGAAGGGTCCCAGGTTCGATTCCGGTCAAGGGCATGTACCTGGGTTGCGGGCACATCCCCAGTAGGAGATGTGCAGGAAGCAGCTGATCGATGTTTCTCTCTCATCGATGTTTCTGACTATCTCTCTCCCTTCCTCTCTGTAAAAAATCAATAAAATATATATATAAAAAAAAAAGAAATTCGAAAAGAAGGTGTTGGCATACGTCCTCTCTGCTTTCCAATTTCCAACAACAGACGGTGACATCACAGCTCCAGACATTTCCCATCTATTACTTGGACTAAACAGAGCTTTTTATTCTCCAGGGAAAACGGGCAGCATGAACTAAAAAGAGGTGCATTTTGCTGATAAGCCGTCGGGTCCATACTCAGGCGGCACAGCATGGTCAGAACGCCATCCTGGGAACCACTCCGCTCCCCTGGGAGCACAGGCACCAGGACCAGAGGACGTTGGGAAGCTGGCTGGGTACTGTTATAGTAATAAGTTTAGTTAGTATAAGATAGCATAATCAAATTTCATTTCTTTATTAGAGTGAATTTTAAACTTTACTTAGAAGAGGAACTTAACTTGTGTGTGTGTGTGTGAGACCCTGATAAGTAACTTGTAACGCCCTGCATGTTAACTCCTGACAAATAACTTGTAACTTCTGATCAACAACTCCCTGCATGTTAACTCCTGATAAGTACCTTGTAACCCCCTGCGTGTGCATCCTGATGAGCCCAGAAGGCCACCGGAGCACACTGATATGAGACACTGAAGAAGCCTGTTATAGTAATAAGTTTAGTTAGCATAAGTAGACTCCATTTTTGTATTAGCACAAGTTAGCATAAGTAGACCCCATTTTATTCTTAGACCAAAACTTGTAAACAACTCCAAAAATAAGATGTGTGTGGGTGATTGATAAGCTTTGGACATGTACACAACTTTCCCGCCTGAGTGTATCCCTAGATAACAGGGCGGCACCCGTGTATGGCACCCGATAGGAGACCCTGAAGACGCCCAGCTTCAAGGATTTAAGGAGAGCAAATCTGCTGCGGTTCAGACGCCTGTCTGCTCCTCCACAGCCAGACGTTCTCCTCCCCCCCTGGAAACTGCCAAATGGCCATTTCTGCTCTGCCTTTGAGCCCAGACTGTTAAGAGGCCTCTCTTCGAGTCAAGAGACCGAGCTCCTTGCCGCGGCGTATTGGACGACCCCCGTGTGTCTCTGTCAGCGAGTGTCTCCGGGTGGCCTGCCAAGGACTGAAACCCATCAGCTCTCTGGTAATTAAACCTGTGTGATTTCTTGCATTGTTTGTTCCCTGTGTCTTCTCTCTTCTTAGTGTTTGGTTAAGCTTGGCCATATTAATTAATAGTAAGTACCCTTTGACGTCTGTATTGGTGTATCCAAATGAGGCGCTTGGGTCACCTGTGCCTAAGTTCCCAAGAAGTGGAACAGGTACCAGAGGATGTGTCCTGTGGGTGCTGGTGAAGATAGACTGAGGGGAGCAGGCCGTGAAACAGGGCTGGCCCCAGAAAGGTCATTTGAAGGAGAATTTACGGAGAAATGGCATTCTCCTCCGTCCTTCAGTAGAAAGCCGGCCAGTGCTGGCAGCCCCGCAGCCCGGGCTCCTTTCCAGGCCGCAGCACCCCTACAGGCAGCTGAGCAACGTGGCCCTGGCAGCAGAGAAACCCTGGACAGGCCTCCGAGGCCGGGGAGCCTGACCACCACCTCACTGAGCAGAAGTGGCCCTGACCTTGGAGACACGCTTCTTGCCTCGACTCTAAGGCCTCTTTTGTTCTCGCCACTCGGGTCTACCACAGCCGGCTTCCCCTCCCCGGCCTGCTGCCGGATTTTGCTCAGGGGACCCTGAGCCACGAAGCCGGTGGGAGGTGGGGAGGAGAGCGGCGGGGGACATCGGTTTACACACGGGACACAGGCTCTGCACAACTAGCTGTGCGATGTTAGGCACGTCGCCTAACTTCTCTGCCTCGGTTGCCACTGCTGTACGGTGGGATTCTAATCATATTCACCTGACAGGGCTGTTACCGAGCCCTCGGATCCTGCCGCAAAGCCCTGGAGCACGGTGGCCGGCTGGTAGTCAGAGCCACGGAGGCAAGCTACTGCCGCCCCCAGTAACAGGCGAGCGGTTTCTTCTGTTGCACTTTCTCCCCGGATTTCCACTTCACCCCCACACACATTGGCCTCTCCCAACACGGGACAGAGATGATAAGCAAGGGAACTGTCTCCCTTGGTCTCACCGTCCTTCAATTCTGTCAGTAGTTCTTGGCCAATCGAAGATACCTGTGTGCCCACGTGTGTCACGTGTGTGTGTGTGTGTGTGTGTGTGTGTGTGTAGATTCTCTTAATCATACAAAGTCTATGCGGATGTGATTCAGGGTTAATCTAATGGTGAAAGGCTAAGTCACATTTGTTCAACTGTTAGTGTGCAGGCTTCAGGAACATGTGGATAAAATGTAACTAACGTTATCTTGGTTCAAATTCCTTTTTTGCGCCCGACCGACTGTTGTCTCATTGAACTTTGCAGGGCGTTTGTTTTTTTTTCCTAGTTACAGCATCCAGATCTTCTCTCACGGCGATAGAGTGATGCCAAATTAGGTCTGTGGAGGCCTCCTTTTGGCTTCTCCGGTCACCCTGCAGAACATATTTTTCATGCACGTTGAAGACGGCCCATTAGTTCTTGGCAAGGAGATAAGTTTTCAGAGCTGCTCTCTCTCGCAGGCCTCCCCGTTCTCATACACAAAACCTCACTGAGGGGAGAGGCTGTCCCCGCTGATAGGACAGGGGGGAACTCCAACTGCGCTCGCCCTGTGACAGCCGGGCAACCGTGACCTCCGTGACGTCTGATCCCATCAATCATCAAGTTCCCAGTGCACTGCCCGGATTAAAATCTCTCCCTCCCTTTCAGGGGAGAAGCGTTTTTGTTTCAAAATCATACAGTCGGAGCTTTGGAAATTAATTTTCAAACGTCTTTGCCTCTGGAGAAGGCATGCCCGTTCACATCTGAAATTTTCCCTCGACGCCTTAGGTGATGTATCGACGGAGCTTCTGAGCTTCCACGGTGCAGCTGAAAAGGAGACAAAGAAAGTTTTGCCCCTATCTGTTTCCGTGGAAATGTAAGCCATCCTAACGTGGGTTGAGCCAGGATTCTCTTTAGACCGGTTCCTGGGAGGAAAATCCAGTCAACGTCTGTTATTGTACCGAATCGCCACTGGGTGTGGACTCCCTGACCTAAATGTGCTCTGAGCAAAGCGTCTTTCAAGTAAGGGGCGGTGAGCACTATCGTGAAAGGGGCTGAGGTGCTAAGGATCAGTATTTACTGGCAACCAGCATTTTGGAGCATGGTTACCATGGTAACATTGTCAGCCCCAAATGACTGTCATGAGGTGGAAAAGTCCCCTTAAAATAAATGCAAGCAGAAAAGGGGACATTTATAAACCTTTTACCAAACACTTATCTGTTCATAAAGTAGCATGTGTTTGTTCTTTGGGCTATTGATATTCAAAGATTCGGGGAAATTTCATGACATAAACATTTCCTTAAAAGTACTGTTATTCTCATCTCTCAAAATATGTAAAAATATGCCGAGGCCGGTTTGGCTCGGTGGATGGAGCGTCGGCCTGCGGACTGGAGGGTCCCAGGTTCGATTCCGGTCGGGGGCATGTGCCTGGGTTGCGGGCATATCCCCGGTGGGAGATGTGCAGGAGGCAGCTGATCGATGTTTCTCTCTCATCGATGTTTCTGGCTCTCTGTCTCTCTCCCTTCCTCTCTGTGAAAAATCAATAAAATATATTTTTTTTAAAAAATATGTAAAAATAACTAATTCAGATTTTTTTAAAGGACAGAGTTCTAAGGCATCATGGACTTGTACATTTAGATATTATGCAGTTGTGACATAAATTTTGTACCAAATTACCAATGGCTTATTTGAAAGTTGTAGAAAGGTACTTGACCGGGAGTCTTTATGTCTAAGTTGTACAAATTATTTCTGGCAGGTTCAATAAATACGGTGTCATAGAATGTGTTATGCAGTGAGGGGAAGACATTGGGCACACTGAGGAAGACACTCGGGCACAGCTTTTGCTGAGCTCCATCCCTCACTTGCCTTCTCTTACTAACAGGACCACAATTTTATTAGAGCAGCAATGTGCTCAGCCTCCCTTGCAGTTAGAGGTGGCCATATGCTATAGCTCTGGCCAGTGATATACAGGCAGAAGTTCCTGGAGAGGGTGTTGTTGGGAAACAATTCTCCATGGTCTCTCATATTTCTGTTTATCTTGCAAGCAGGGGCGCTGATTATCTTTTGTTCTTCCCAAGGATGTTTGAATGGCATGCAACCTTGGAAGACAGAGCTACTGCCTCTCCAAAGCCATGGGGAGGCTTGCTTAAAATCACTTGGAAGACAGATATGGCATCACTCCAGGGCAAAAGGCAGGCCTACCTACCGGCCATTTTGTAAGATTTCATCTTGCCTCTCGCGTAAGACATTCCTGAGGCCTCTCTGTATAGCCCCCTTGGGTCTTCAGGGCAAGGAGAATGGCTACAAATATGCTGGTGCTCACGCTACTTGCTGTGCTGAGAGTAATAAAGTCCATTATCTCTGACCCAGGAGTCTCTCGACTTCTGCCAGCATCCACGAAACCAGGGCAGGCTAACTTTTAGCGTGTGAACAGGGTGAAACTTCAGACTCTCCATAGTTCTTGACAGGATATTCCTTTCAGAATAAAAGAGGGAGGTAGGAGAAAGCTCTTGCCTCTTGGCCCTTCTCCTTTCTTCCTACCTTGAGATACAGCAACCAATTTGGGGCCATCAGGTGACAGCGTGAGGACAAAGGTCTACATCTGAAGGTGGGATGGCAGAACGGAAAGATGAAGGACCTGGGCTCCTGGGAGAGAGTCACTGTCCTCGCCCTGGGCTGCATAATTACTTTCAGGCTTCTGCTTATATGAGATCCATGAACCTCTAATTGTTTACATCAATGTTAATTGTGTTTTTTTGTTTTTTCAGACAAATGCATCCTTAGAGTTTGCATCAACCATAGTCACACAGTAATTACATAATAGTAATTGTGTCAAATATATGCAAACTTATGGCTAGTATGTTGCTACCTTCCTTCTTGATTCTGATTCTACCTTTCTGTATGTTAACATTATTATATGTATCTCCTATAAACTAACTCAAATTCTTTTGGGAAAGATGTGCAAAAAATCAATTCAATAAATATAATTTGGTCCCAGGCCAAATGTATCCCTGAACTTCCGTGAGTTATCTCTTAAGTTACGAGTCAAAAAGGAAAAACAATAGGACTATCCTTTTGCAAACTCATACCTGGTGTCATGAGGCCTGTTTACTCACCAGTGTTATTGGGCCCCTTGCAGAATGGCTGCCTGGTAGTAGGCCTTCAAATATTTGCTGACCAAGTGCTCATGAAAGGTGTCTCTTTATCAAATGTGTTGGTTATGCCCAAAGAATATTCACATTTAACAGAGAGCTTTTAAGTACATTACGTCTGTCATTTGACCACAATAAGTGTTTTAAGGGGAAAAAAAAACAACGAAAAAACACAACACAGCTCAACTTCAAAGAAACGATTTCTTATCTTTGTTCCCAAGGGCTACAAAATGCCCATAACTTAACAATGGAATCAAAAGAATCTACGCGACCTCAAAGGCTGGTTCAATAGGATACCAGAAGTAATAGCAATTGTCAGCAGAGATGAAAACATCTTTGAATGTCATGTCCAAAAATTATTTTTAGAACATTGGATAAGATTTAAAACTTGTATGAAGAAGAAATATTAACTAATACACAAGATGAGACCGTATTGAGGGCAATGTATAATTTTACACCAGTAATAGCATAAATGAAATTATACTGTGCACAAGAAGATGAGTTACAAACATCCTTAGTATTATTTTTCAGTACATTATGATTCTTAGTTTCTGTTCAAAAACCTAAGCTATGTGAAATTGCCTATAATATGTGTCCTCAGTATGATTTCTGCTTAAACATCTATCCAAACCACACGGAGATTCCATTTCACACCCATAGGACGGCTATTATTTTTAAAAAGGAAAGAGCAAATGTGGAGAAATTGGTACCCTCGTGGGCTCCTGGTGGGAATGGGAAATGGTGCAGCCACTAGAGAAAACAGTCTGTGGATCCTCAGCAGTTAAACATAAAATCAACATATGATTCAGCAATTCCACTCCTTGGTAGATACTCAAAAGAATTAAAAATGGATACTTGTACACCAGCATTGATAGCATTGTTCACAACAGCTAAAGGTAGGAACAACCCACTGTTCGTCAGCTTATGAAGGGATAAACAAAATGTAGTATATTCTATGATATACCACAGACTATTTAACAGCTGAATTAGAAATCTCTACCTACATTATGAGAAACAAGAAGAAGTAAAATAAGCAGATGATAGGAGTGGGAGGAATCCGAAAATATTATTTTCACAAACAAATTCTGGCCCAACATATGCCTGAGCAGTGGGGTGGGGAGTTCCAGTGATACACACGCCTGAGAATTGAAGAATTGGAATAAGATATATTATATGGACAATGAACTATTAGTCACAAAGAGGAATGAAATTCTGCTATACCTGCTACAACATGGGTAGACCTTGAAAACATTACGCTAAGTGAAATAAGCAGACCCAAAGGGATAAATATTGTAGGATTCCATTAATATGAGGTACCCAGAATAGCCAAATTGGTAGAGACAGAAAGTAGAATGATGGTTACCAGAGACTAAGGCGGGTGGGGTGAGATGGGAAGTCATTGCTTACTGGGTGTACAGTTTCTGTTTAGGATGATGAAAAAGTTCTGGAAATTGATTAATAGTACAGTTGCACAACATTGTGAATGTAATTAGTGGCCACTGAATTTTACATTTATTTTTTTTTTTTATATATTTTATTGATTTTTTACAGAGGGGAAGGGAGAGAGATAGAGAATTAGAAACATTGATGAGAGAGAAACATCGATCAGCTGCCTCCTGCACATCTCCTACTGGGGAGGTGCCCGCAACCCAGGTACATGCCCTTGACCGGAATCGAACCTGGGACCTTTCAGTCCGCAAGCCGACGCTCTATCCACTGAGCCAAACCGGTTTTGGCGAATTTTACATTTAAACATGGTTAAAACGGTAATTTTTATGTTATATATATATATTGGCACAATTTTTAAAAATTTATTGACTAATTGATTTTAGAGAGTAAGAGAGAGAAAGAAAGAGAGAGAGAGAGACATCTATTTGTTGTTCCACTTATTTATGCATTCATTGGTTGATTCTTGTATGTGCCCTGAGCAGGGATCAAACCCAAAACCTTGGTGTATCAGGACAATGCTCTAACCCACTGAGCTGCCCAACCAGGGCTTTCATTAATTAATTAATTGCCACAATTTAAAAAACAAAACAAAAAACCTCTGAAATAAGTGAAACCAAAATGGCGAGTTTTGTTTGTTTGTTATGGGAAGAGCAAATAGAGCAGATTTTACATTTTTGTACGTGGGCTTCGTTTCTTCTTGCCCTTGCTTCCTTTACGCCCCGCCTGCCTGTGCTATGAAGCAGGGTGGCTACAATGACCCCATGACATTGCCAAGCCGTTCAGGTTGTGGCTTTGAGTGGTCATGTGCCTCGGGAGGTCCGACATCATTTGGAAAGATTTCTGGTTCAGCAATTTTATCCCGTGTATCATTGGCGCTCCGCCCCCACCTCCACCCCCAGGCATATGCTGGGCCAGACTTGTTTGTGAAAATATTATTTTAGGATTCCTTCCACTCTTATCATCTACTTATTTTCCTTCCTGCATCTTTCATAATGTAGACAGAAATTTCTGATTCAGCAGTTAAAATAGTCTGCGCATTAGTTATCACTTCCTTGTGACCCAGTTTGCACACAATTTCTCATTCTGGCATTGAAAGCTCGGGTTTCAAAATCATTCCTACAACTAAAGTCTGTGTCTGCGGGAAAATGGAGGGGAAGAGGTACTGGCTGAATTTCTCTGGGTAGCACTCCAAGGATCTCCACGGTGGGCATCCCTGAGTTCCCTTTTCATTTACTCTCCCACGAAAGCTCTCAGAGTACACTCTCCTTCGTTACTCCACTCCCATAAGCCCGCCTTTCCCACCTCCCCTCTCTCGTCTCCTTCCTAAGGACTGCATCTCTGCTTTGAATTCACCAGACACTTGGGTCTGCTGTGCAACACGCCGCTGAGGGCACCGGGGAGCACAAAGGGCAATGCGCAGAGGCGTGCGGGCCAGGCCGCTTCTCTCCCAGCTGAGTGTGCTACCAGCACCCCGAAATGTCTGTGAATGCAGGTTCCTGGGCCCCGCCACCAGAGGAGCTGATTCGGGCGGCCTGCACCTTTAACCGCTCCCTGGAGGATTCTGAGTGGGATCCTAAGAGTACGTTCTGAGGAGCACTGTGATGAGTGAGAAGGCGACAGGACATACTGAGTTATACTGAGGTCACTCCAAAGCACCAAGCGAACAGGGAAAGAAGAGACAAAATTGGTCTGAGAGACTGCGGGAAGGCTTCATGGAAGAGGACCTTTCAAAGAGTTGAAACCAGACAGGTGGGCGGTACAGCAGGCACTGTCACCTGCTGCCACCCAGCCCCGAAGGTGAGGGCCAGACTTGGGGCCACATTCCCCCCACCCAGTGCCTTTGGAGCAGTTGGGGAGGACGGAAGACTCTGGGACAAGGAGGTCCACTCATTTCTGAGAGGATCCAGGTAGATGATGCCTTTTCCTGGGGTACCCTCCCCCACACTGAGCCCCAGCTCCAGACCAGCCTGCTAGGAGAGTCCTGGGCAAGGTCCTCCACTTTCCCAGCCTCTGGCGAGGGATGGTGTTATCTGCTTTGTAGGCTCAGTGTAAGAATTAAATGACATTCAGTACATGGTAGCTTATATTATTTTCATTATTCTAGAGTTTTCTTTTTTAGTTTTTCATTTATTGATTTAAGAGAGAGAACACTGATTTTGTTGTTCCACTTATGGATATATTCATTGGTTGATTCTTGTATGTGCCCTGACTAGAGATCAACACCCCCCCACCCCACCCCACCCCCGCACCTTGACGTAGGGAAACACTCTAACAACCGTGCTACCAGGGCTAGATTCTTCTTGGGGATGAATTCCTAGAAGTGGGGTCACCGAGACCGGGAGTGTGTTACTAAATGGTACACATAGAAACTGTGTATGCAATTTTTGAGTTTTATGAAAGTGTCTCAATTTGAGTTCTAGAAGTAAAGATAGTCACGCATATCTATACAGATATTAGCAGTGGTCATCTCCGGATGGAAGGGACAAAGGATGTTCTCTCTGTTCCTTTTGTTGCATTGATCCACTTATTTCCTCCTCCTCCTCCTCCTTTCTCTCCTCCTTCTTCTTGTCTCTTCCTCCCATCAGTGCTCGCCCGCCACACACACACACACACACACACACACACACACCAGCTTTTTCAATGCCTGGAGACCCCTGTAAATGAACACTTCTTCCCTATAAGAGACACCTATTAAAAAGCAAACATGTTTCCTGGGAAAGTACCACATTCAACTCTCGGACCTCACCCTTTGCCCATGTCATTGACACGATTAGCTGGCCCAGAAGAAGGGCTGGAGGAAAGATCGAACAGGACTACCATCCCAGAAGGGCAAGCCCAGAATCGGAATGAAACGGACATCACAGAAACATCAGGTGCTTAAGATAAGGAGACCAAAAACCAAAGCAGCAGGGAGGTTCCTGAGGGGTTCAAAGTCCAGAGGCAGAGGGTGAAGCGATGGTCCCTGCTACCTCCTGCACAGTCCTAGGATTGGCTGAAAGGAAAATCATGAGCCTATTTGCACATACCTATTCTTATTGGCAGATATTGTAGATAAGAGGGTTACAGTTTATACAAGTGAGTTCCAAAGTGCTGGTAAGCAATTCTCGACCTCAGAGTAGATGCTGTAACATTTTGGAATGATTCATTCAAATGTTTTTTATATGACAACTTTCCTTTCTTGATTATCTTATTTCACAACTGTATTATTTTTGACTACAGCCTTGGTTTTAGGAAACCAGAACCCTCTAACATTCCCACCAATCGATTTTATGCCATAACTAAAATCTACTTTTTTTTTTTTTTTGAGAAATGCTTCAAGAGATTGATATTTCTGAAATGCAACTTTGTAGTTTTGGCCCTTCCCAAATCGTCCCAATTTCCATGTGGAACAAAAACAATCTTTTTCCTAGAGCTCAAAGCAGTCCCTGCCCAACTCAGAATCCAAATGTTAAGAAACAAAGAGATTTCCAGGGTCTTGGCAGAAGAGAGGATCCCCAGGTTGTCAACAGGAACAAACAAAGGCCGACATTGCCTTGCATTTATTATAACAAGACGGGGGGAGGAGGGGGCAGATGGGAGGCTGAACGAAGGGACCAGCCAGGCTGTCATTCTCTTACACACATTTCCTCCAGTCTTGCCATCAACCAAAACTGTTCAGTCAGCTTCTGCGTGTTGCTGCTATTGCCAATAAACCCATTTTGAAGGAAATGATGTTATATTCCTTCTTTAAAAGAGGAAGAGGTCAAGGGGAGAGAATTACCAGCCGAGTGTCAGCGACTCGGGCCTATGAGGTTTCCACAGAGCCCAGCCTTCAGAAATGCGAGTTGAAGGCTCCATGGCTACAAAGATCCTAAAGGCTTGTCAGCGGGGAGGGGCTGGGGAAGGCCAGCTAGGGAAGCCTGGCACCCAGGAGGGGGACACCCAGCAGCAGGAAGCAGACGGAAACCAAGGCACCCGAGGGCCCCAAGCTGCAGCTCTCCAGTTCTGCCTTCCCTTGTCGTTCTCCACAGACAAAGACTCCCCAGGAGAGAGCTGTCCTCAGATCCCGGAGACCATGCCCCTGCTTCAGGGCAGGCTCCCAGATCTGGCTGGAGCTTCCCTCTGTCCAGCTGAGGGCATGCTGAATTCCAGTCTGTCCGTCTGTCCTCGGTCCTCTTGCCTGCTATTCATGGGGCATCTCACGTCCTTCTACAGCTCATTGTCACCCATGCTGAGGTTTCCCAGATCTCCTCCCTGGGGTCCAAACTCCGCATCCTCCCTCCAGCCAGGCATCTCCACCAGGACATCCCACAGGCCCCTCAAACCCAACCGACACGAACTACACCCTTTTCTTTCCATCTCCATATACCCTCCAGTGGGATTCTCCTGTCCCCGTCAGCAGGAGGGGGCTCCCAGCCACCCACTCACTCAAACCTGAAGCCTTTCCCATCTACCCTCTCGTCCATTATTAAATCTTACCAACTGGACACCCGACCACCACCGGGGAGGCCAGGCACCCGTCACCTCTCACGGTGTTGGTGTGACAGCCTCCTCACTGGCCTCCCTTTCTCTACTCTGTCCTCCTCACATCCAGGGCATTTTCCTAACAAGCAAATCTGACTCTCATTTCAAGCCCCCACTTTCTATGTCCCCACTCCCACACAATATGTTCAAGATCTAAACCTGGCATTAGGGTTCACAGTTCTACTTAGAAGTGTAGCTTTTTAAAAAGTTACCTTATGGCCTGTCCAGTGTGGCTCAGCGGTTGAGCGTCTACCCAGGAACCAAAGGGTTGCTGGCTCAACTCCTGGTCAGGGATTGCAGGCTCCATCTCCAGTAGGGGGCATGCAGGAGGCAGCCAATCTATCTCTCTATCCCTCTCTCTTCCTCTCTAAAAATCAATAAAAACATATTTTAAAAAAATAAAGTTACCTTATGAACTATTTAGGACCCACAGAAAGGCATAAAGAATGTTACACCACACATGCTCATCCTCTAACTTTAGAGAGAAAATCTCATCTCTAAAGCCAGCTGAAGCTCCCTGTGGACACCCAGATCCCTCTCCTCTCTCACAGAGGTAACTATCCTGCATTTGTCTTTCCTATTATTGTGTGTGTGTGTGTGTGTGTGTGTGTGTGTGTGTGTGTATAATTTTACTTAACGTGGCTTCTTCATTTTGTTATGACTCATCATTCTTCCTTATGAGCCTTTCTTGCTGAGTAAATTTTAGTGAAGTCCATCCAGGAAATGCTATGGAGACAGCTTGTCTCGCCTTCCCCTTGCTGCTCTCCACGGTGGTGGCCGGCACCAGTGGGTGGGAGGGGTGGGACTTGGGAGGGTAGAAGGCGAGTGCTGGAATCGATACCATGCCCTCCAGGTCCTCGCTGATTTCTGCTGTAGGGTGGCTGCTCCTCTGGACTCTCTTGCTTGTCCAAGTCCCCAGTCCTTCTCCCAGAGAGACTCAGCCCGCTCAGCTTCTCCTGCCCTCCTGACTCCAGGCTCTCTGCCAGTCTCCCCTCAGCCTGTGGCCCGAGAGCTCCCCCAGCCTCTGTAATGGGCTCACCCTGCCCTTCACCACCTCAGATCCTCAACTCAGCCATCTCTCATGACACACCGGAACCTCTGAGTGCAGTCCATGCCACATGGAAACTGAATGGGGGTGGAGGGGAGTCCAACTCCAGCCCTTTCCTGCCTAACCACACTATTCTGTTTTACTCTGATGGGTCAGGGCAGTCAGAGAGGCATCTCCTTTCAGATCCCAAATATGAAACAGGGCAAGTCCCCCAGGTCGGATGTTCATATCAACCTACCTGACAAGCAGACAAGGTTATCCTTCATCTGTGCCCTTCTTTCTTCTGTGATAGGTCGTCTGCAAAGATAACCACTGTTAATTCATCTCTCCCTGTGTGTGCACACTGCTCCTCCCATCAAGAAGTAGAAGCGACTTCCTTCCTCTCCCTGATTCAGGGCTGGCCTGTGGCTTGCTTTGATCAGCAGAGTGCAGTGGAAGTGATGTTCTGGTACTTCTGAGCCCAGATCTGAAATACACTGGCAGCTTCTTCTTCCCCTCAATCAGAAGCCATCTACATCTGCCATGCAAGATGTCCAACTACCCTGAGATCATCATGCTGTGAGGAAGCCCTAGCTATCCACTTGGAGAGGTGAAGGAAGGAGGGAGGGGGGAAGGAAAGAGAGAGAGAGAGAGAGAGAGAGAGAGAGAGAGAGAGAGAGAGAGAGAGAGAGAGAAAGCCAGCCCAGGCTATTCCATTTATCACAAATACTAGAGGCCTGGTGCATGAAATTCATGCACTGGCCGGGCCAGGGGTGGGGGTGGGGTGGGGAGGGTCCCTCAGCCCAGCCTGCACCCTCTCCAATCTGGGACCCCTCAGGGTTCTGGCCTAAACCGTCAGTCGGACATCCCTCTCACAATCTGGGACTGCTGGCTCCCAACCGCTCACCTGCCTGCCTGCCTGATTGCCCCTAACCACACCCCTGCCAGCCTGATCGATGCCTAACTGCTCCCCTGCTGGCCCGATTGCCCCCAACTGCCCTCCGCTGCTGGCCCGGTCATCCCTAACTACCCTCCCCTGCCAGCCCGGTCACCCTTAGCTGCCCTCCCCTGCAGGCCTGATCCCCTCCAACTACCCTCCCCTGCTAGCCCAGTCGCCCCCAACTGCCCTTTCCTGCTGGCCTGATCGCCCCCAACTGCCCTCCCCTGCTGGCCCAGTCACCCCTAACTACCCTCCCCTGCCAACCTGGTCACCCCTAACTGCCCTTCCCTGCAGGCCTGGTCCCCCCGCAACTGCCCTCTCCTGCCAGCCCAGTCGCCCCTAACTGACTTCCCCTGCAGGCCTGGTCCCCACCAACTGCCCTCCCCTGCTGGCCATCCTGTGGCTGTGGGCGCCACTATCTTTGAGGGTGGGGCAGTCAATTAGCATATTCCCTCCTTATTAGATAAGATAGGGGTTAAGTTTTCTTGTATGTTCCAACTCCAACAGATACTACATGAATGAAGAGCCACCCAGCTGAATTGAGCTCAGACTGCAGAATTTTGAGAAATCCTAAAATGTAGTTTTAAGCCACTACGTCGTGGGGATGGCAGCAATGGCTAAATGAAACACCTCTCCAGCTGCATTCTCACCACTGCCTGCCCTGTTCTTTATGCTCCAGCAACTCACACACCAGCTTGGGGCCTGCTGCGCATGCTGTGCTGGGTCTCACTTCCTTGCCTTTACTCACGCTGTCATTGCTTTTCCCACCTCTCTTCTTTGCCTGGTTAACTTCTGCTCCACTTTTGTCTCATTTCTTTTTTTTTCTCCTAGGCACCCATGATGGCTTGTGTAAACCACTCTCATTTCACTAGTGAAATTATATTCTAATTGTTTCTTTATGCATCTGCCTCCCAAACTGGGCTTGAGTTCTTCAAGGGTGAGTACTACGTCTTACTCAGCTTTGAGGCATCACTTTCTTTTAAAAATATAATTGTACTGATTTCAGAGAGGAAGGGAGAGGGAGGGAGAGATAGAAACATCAATGATGAGAGAGAATGATTGATCGGCAACCTCCTGCATGCCCCACCCCCACCCCCGGGGGGATCGAGCCCGCAACCCAAGCATGTGCCCTTGACTAGAATTGAACTCGGGACCCTTGAGTCCACAGGCTGACACTCTATCCACTGAGCCAAACCAGCCAGGGCCATCACTTTCTTTGGAGCTGAGAGCAAGGCCGTTAAACTAACTTCAGCTCAGTTTTCCTGTGTCAATTAGGGATTGCATTCAGTTGTCTGTAACAGAAACCCAACATCACTGCATTAAACAAATAATAGATGTGGGTGTTTGTTTTTGTATGGGTTTTTTATGTTGTTGTTTTTTCACATAAAGCGTTTAAATGTAGCCCTTCCAGGGCAGAAACAGTGGATTTATAAAAGAAATGCTATTGCCCTAACCGGTTTGACTCAGTGGATAGAGCATCAGCCTGCGGACTGAAGGGTCCCAGGTTCGATTCCAGTCAGGGGCATGTGCCTTGGTTGCGGGCACATCCCCAGTGGGAGATGTGCAGGAGGCAGCTGGTCGATGTTTCTCTCTCATTGATGTTTCTAGCTCTCTGTCCCTCTCCCTTCCTCTCTGTAAAAAATCAATAAACTATATTAAGAAAAAAAAGAAATGCTACTTATTTTGGAGAGAGAGGGGAAGGGAGATAGAGGGAGAAACATTGCTCTGTTATTCCACTTACTTATGCATTCATTGGGTGCTTCTTGTATATGTGCCTTGACTGGGGATCTAACCCGAAACCTTGGTCTATTGGGACAACACTCTAACCAACTGAGCTACCCGGCCAGGGCAATAGTGGCTTTGCAATGTCTACTGCAGGAGAGGTTCCAGGCATTGCTCAGAGCCTAAGCTTTGAATGAGAAGCAGTAACCGAGTGGGGTTGTCTCTATAGGGAACAAAGAGGAAATGATGTTGCATAGCAACTGGAAGTATCCGCCTTACTCTTCACCTGCAAAACAGGATCAGGACTAGGGCCTACCTTGTAATGCTGATGAAATTAAGGGAATGTAGGCAATATATTGTTCTTAGCACCAAGGACGAGTAAGCACTCGATAAAAGCAATTATCTTCCCACATTGCCAGATGTAGTGTTTGATCCAAACATCCAAGAGTTTCCCTGAGGGGCAGAAAATTCATTGGCTAAAGGCAGTTGTCCCATTCTCTGGTTGCAATTCTTTTGCAGAGAATTTGCTTCTGGTAATTAATGGGTCTTTTCTCAATCATCTACTCAACTGTTAATAAATCCAAACTGGATTATCATTATGACTCTTCACTTACAAAGTGTGACCCAGAAAAAAAAACAAAGCTTGGAGAGACACTAAGGCAAATGAGATGTTTTCATTGCTTTGTGGCTACGGCACTGCATATTTCATCTCTGATTCATGGAAAAATATCCAGCACACAGGATTTAGCTATATTGGTGAGAGGCCTCAGACCAGGGGGTTTAAGAATCAAGTTTCCAATATCTAAGTCACTGGGGCTTGACAAGCTGACCTGGAAAATGTTAGCAATAGAAAGATTTATTTTTTAATTTTTATTTTATTTTATTTTTTGCTAGGAACCTGCTCTGTGAGTCTGCTATTCCCTTACCCCCACAGTTCTTTGTGGATTTTGTTTTCATTTATTTTGTTTGTTGTTTTTGCTTATTTGGGGGCATAGTATTTAACTTTTTTATATTGGCTAGGACTTTTTTTTGTTTGCAAGGGAAAAGCAGTAACAGTGGCTTGTTAAAAAGTGAGTTTATTGGCTTGGGTGACTAAAAAGCCCAATAGTAGTTTCAAGCAAGACTAAATCCAGGTGCTCAGGAGTTTCTCCATAACTTAGGTTCTCCCTCCATGGTAACAAAATAGGCCCCTGGCAGCTCCTAAATCACAACCCACCAGCTCCGCAACTCCAGCAGAAAGAGGACGCCTTTCCCCCAGCGGTTCCAGAAAGAGCTTCTGGACTGACCCAACTTGGGCCACATGCCCAGCCCTGAACCAATCACTGCGCTAAGGGAATACGATTCTCTTATTGGCTAGTCCAGATCACATGCCTAAGCCGGAGCCAGGGGTGGGTTTAGCCCCATTGGAACCACTTAGGTTGAGTGTGGGGAAAAGATGATCCTCCAAAGGAGCCTTGGGGAGCTCCTGCCAGCAGAATAGAGTGTGAGGCCAGGCTTGGAAAGCTCCACGTGTCCTGCACAGACCCAGACTCATTTAGCTCTTGTCAAACGTAGCAGTAATATCAAACCATAATACTGCCTAGCACTCTCCTCCATCTGTCAAAATCCTACTACCCGTCTTTCAGGCTCCTTTCAAATGCACTACAAGCAAATCTCCCTAATAAGATTCATTTCCATCCGCACTCTGTCCATTCTTCTCTCCCGTCTTGTCTCATCTGTTGCCCTGGATTATTATTACACACCCATTGTCTTCATTTGGGTTTTTAAGGAACTGAAGGCAGAGCCGGAGCCGGGCACGCCTTCCATTCATCAGCTGCAGCCTGGGGGTGAGGGTTTCTGTCCTGAGGTGACCAGGCCTCGGAATGAAAAGAATGCGGCTCCCTCCAGGAAGTCAGCGCATCCCGGTGCAAAGCTGCATTCTGGAAGTGGGGCTGGCTCTCCTTTCAGAAGTCGTCCTGGAACGCCTTTTTCTTCACTGTGCGGTGAAGCCTGCGGTGGAGCTGGAAACAGATTCGCGCCCTATGATGGCAGCAGCCTTGGAAATTTCATGTCCTGAATGAATTAGAGGGAAAGGGAGTTGTGAAAAGCTTTCCTGCCTTCCGTAAACAAACGTGCAAATACCCCAGATGCCTCTTACACTCTCCCCCGGGCCAGCAGCTTATTCATAAGCTCGGAACCTTTCCGTGCTGCTCATTTTTTAAATTATTCTTTTATTTTTTGCGAGCCGCCTGTTTCCTCTCCTGTCGTTGGTGGCTTCACTCCAGGGCCCCACCCTGGGGAGAAGGAGCCGCCATACCAAGATCCTTTAGTGTCGCCCTTGCTTGCAGCCACATGCAGATTTCCCTTGAATGTTTCCTGTTCAACTCAACAGGTTTCAATTCTGTGAACCAATATTTGCTCACTATTTAACCATATTTACCCTCACAAAAGCAAACTCCTAAGGCCTGGGATTAGGCAAGCCCAGAAAAATCTCAACATTTATGCAAACGTGCTCATGTTTCCCGCCACCTAGCATTTCCTTACTGCTCCATCGTGCTGTGTTCTGCTTTTTGGACATCTAACTCCTTGGCCTTCTCATTTACAGCAAATGACCGCAAGTTCTTTCTTTGCCATTTCCACCCACCCCTGGTGGAAGCAGGACTACGTTCTCCTCCTACAGCCACCTCATCTTTTTGTGCAGAAATATTGTCTCTGTTGGCTCCTTAGTAAAGACCCGTAATGACCCTAATGAAGCTGTAAGGGTGCTTCCCTTTCTGTCACATTTCTGAACCTAAAGTTGAAGACTGTCTCAGAATATCTTCAGTGTATTGTTTCTTATTCTTTTGTTGTTGTTGTTGTTAATCCTCACCTGAGGATATTTTTTTCCATTGATTTTTAGAGAAAGTAGAAGGAAGGGGGGGGGAAGAGAGAGAGAAACATCGATGTGAGAGAGATACAGCAATTGGTTGCCTCCCACACGCACTCTGACAGGGCTGTGATCAAACCTGTCCCCGGTGGGTATCTGAGGGACACCCTAACCATTGAGCACACCAGCCAGGACTGTTTCTCAATTCTTGTCAAGCATATCACAGAGTTTGTTCTACTGCCAAGTTTCTCCTTCATAATTCTGACATATTTGTCCCAAAACACACTCATTTCCCACAACCAAGAGCCTGATGAGGTAAGGGGACAGACTTTAGAACTCAAGAGATATAAAAATGAACACTCATTATGTGAGTCTTAATTTTTTATTATAGCAAATGGAGGAGTTCCTAGTGTATTGCTTTTGGCCATTGCTTTTTGAGTCCAGTGTCCTTATTTTGAGCTTAGACATAATGAAAAGTCATTCCCTCCTCCCAAACATACACACCAAGCTGCTCACAGGGGGACATTTTGGGAAAGGAAGCAAGAATCAATTCACACATCTATCAACCAATGGGAAGTGAGCCATTTTATGGGCAGAGTAGCAGAGTGGCTGAAGGAAGAGTGCATGCACCCTTTCACGGACAGTGGAGCCTGGGTACAGGTCGCCAGAAATCAGAACCACACCAGGAGCTCTGAGTGCGGTAGATATTTAATAAGGCAAAATGCACGCCCTTCCTCTTCTCAAAAAAGTTCTGTGACAGTGGTTGAGTGAAAGTCTTCTGCTTTCAGTACACATCATTCTGATATAAATAACTGCCTGTGACGGCCTCAACCTTGACTTCCTCAAAGCTCCTGTCTTCACTTCCCCCAATGCGTGGCCCAATACACCTATTCCTCCAAAAATGGCACAGTGACTCCCCCTCCGTAATTATCCTCAGGTATTTCTGTGACGAGGTCCTGTGCCCAGAGGATCAGTTGCACTTCCATGCAAGATTCTCCGTTGCATTTCTCCAAAGACACTCACCTACACATCCAGGTGTGTGATTCTTGAAGTCAAAGAAAATGTGCCATCCGTTATTCTTTAATCACTGCCTCCCTATAAGTATAAACAGTTCGGCTGTAAAACATGCCTGTGCAGACAAGCCCATACTGTGTGCACTGCACATGTGCACGTACAAGTTCTCTCTCTCTCTCTCTCTCTCTCTCTCTCTCTCTCTCTCTCTCTCTCCCCCCCCCCCCCCCCCCAATGTCATGTGTTATTCACAGTAGAAAATTCCATGCTTTCAGGACAGGCACCAGCCAAATCCTTAAATTGTGAAACTAAGAACACAGCAGTAAACTTGTGATTTCAGGCCACTTTTGATTACATTTCTGGAGCTTGGCCAGCAGAGCAATTTCCAAGAAAACCAGATCAGATGGTTCACGCACCCGCCTTAAACCATGCTAAAGGGGATCTTTGTCACGCTAAGGGGGTGTTGCTTCTCCTCACCCCAGCTCAAGCTCCAAGTCATCAGCTCAATCTCAAGTAACTGACATCCCCAAAAATGTGTAAGGAAAGAGGAGGGACAAACAGGACAGAACTGCCTCACACTATGAGCGACTGGAGAGTCTGCGTACAACCAAACAGCTCCACGCTCAGGGCTGCTAGTTAATAGGCAGGACAAGCCAGAGCTTGGCTTTAGACAAAGGGGGGAAATGGACTGAGTTCAAACACATTTCTCCCATATGTGGCCCTCTACCCATCACCCAGCCAGCCAAGGGAATTGTTTTCCTCAAGTGGCAGCCTTGCCTGCGGAAGTCATGTCTCTAACCCAAAGCTGACCGCGGAGTTTACAGTAAAGTTCAGACTGGACCTCTGTCTGCACTGGAGATGAGTTCAGAGCACAGAATCCATTTCGGAGCGTCCACGCACACTGGGGCCTTGGGAGGGAAGAAGCAGCTGTGGCCTTCCTGGCGTAGATCCAGTGGGCACGCAGCTACCTTGAGTGTGTCAGGATGGAGTCTTCCTCCTCATTAGACACACACGCCCGTGAGAACTGCACTTTAAAGCTCCATATATGCATAGTAAGTGAATAGCTCCGGCCATTTACATGCATGGCATTCTGGGCACCAGCCACCGACTTCGAACATGTGTCCCGTTTAGACTCTAACAGGCTCAACTTAGGGGAAACTGTCCCAAAGTGAAAAATAATTGTCTTTCTTTCTTTCTTTCTTTCTTTCTTTCTTTCTTTCTTTCTTTCTTTCTTTCTTTCTTCCTTCCTTCCTTCCTTCCTTCCTTCCTTCCTTCCTTCCTTCCTTCCTTTCCGATGTTAATCCTCACCTGAAGATTTCCCCCCATTGATTTTTAGAGAGAGTAGAAGGGAGAGAGGCAGAGAGAGAGACACATTGACTGGTTGCCTCCTGCACACACCCCAACTGAGGCTAGGGATCGGAGCTGCAACCCAAGTACATGCCCTTGACTGGGAATCAAACCCTAGATCAGTGATGGCGAACCTATGACACACGTGTCAGAGGTGACACGCGAACTCATTTTTTTGGTTGATTTTTCTTTGTTAAATGGTATTTAAATATATAAAATAAATATCAAAAATATACTCTTTGTTTTACTATGGTTGAAAACATCAAAAAATTTCTATATGTGACACGGCACCAGAGTTATGTTAGGGTTTTTCAAAATGCTGACACGCCGAGCTCAAAAGGTTCCCCATCACTGGCCTAGATCCTTTGGTGCATAGGCCAATGTGCTATCCACTGAACACCAGCCAGGGCCAAAATTGTTTTTCTTTTACTTTTTTATTGTTTCTTATCTCTTTCCTGTTGTCATCTGTTTTGAGATTTTGAAAAATAAATATAAAAAATCTAGGCAGCAAATGGTATAATTTTATTCATTCTCTAAGTATTAGATAATAAATTAGCCTCTGGCATTGCCAGTGTGACCCAGTCATGATAACAATGGCCTTTGCACCAAAGGGTCTCAGATCTGATTCACGGTCATGGGTTGTAGGTTCCATTTCTGGCCCTGGTGGAACTCATGGGGAGACAACCAATTGGTGTGTCTCTCTCACATTGAAGTTCCTCTCTCTCACTCTCTCTTTCTTTTCCTCTCTCTCTCTCTCTCTCTCTCCCCCTGCTCTTCACTCTCTGAAAATCAATGGAAAAAATATCTTCAGAGGAGGATTAACAACAACAAAAATTAGCCTTTGTCTCTTATCCTCACAAAATAAATTCCAGACTGATGAAAAAACCTAATCCTATCTAATAAAGAGGGACTATGCTAATTGACCCTCACACCATTGCAAAGATGGCGGTGCCCACAGCCAATAAGGAGGGAATATGCTAATTAAATGCCCCCACCCTCAAGATGGCAGCACCCACAGCCAATAAGGAAGTAATATGCTAATTGACTGCCCTGCCCTCAAAGATGGCGGTGCCCACAGCCACAAGATGGCTGGCAGGGGAGGGCAGTTGTGGGCGATCAAGTCAGCAGGGGAGGGCAGTTAGGGGCAACTGGGCCAGCAGGGGAGGGAAGTTCGGGGTGACTGGGCCGGCAGGGGAGGTAAGTTGGGGGGGACCGGGCCGGCAGGAGAGGGCAGTTGGGGGCGAGGACCGAGCAGGCAGGGGAGCAGTTAGGTGTCAATCAGGTTGGCAGGGGAGTGGTTAGGGGGTGATCAGGCTGGTAGGCAGAAGCAGTTAGCGGTGATCAGGCTGGCAGGCAGGCGAGCAGTTGGGAGCCAGCAGTCCTGGATTGTGAGAGGGATGTCCGACTGCCAACAATTGGCAGTCGGACATCCTCTGAGGGGTCCCAGATTAGAGAGGGTGCAGGCTGGGCTGAGGGACAGCCCCGCCCCCCAAGTGCATGAATTTCATGCACTGGGCCTCTAGTGTGAAAATAAAATAGTATTAGAAAGAAACATAAGAGAATATTTATAACCTTGGGATAAGAAAGGATTTTCTAAGCAAGATATAAATCCCAGAAACCATAAAGAAAAAGATTTACAGAATTGATTGCATAAAATTTTTAAACTTTGTGAAATAAAAGGCAATACAAATAAAGACTAGGAGAAATATTTACAACAGATGTGACACAGAATTAACATCCAGAATAAATAGAGCACATACAAATAAATAATAACATACAAACCACCCAATATTTAATGTGCAAGGAATATTTGTAGGAAAATTCACAAATATAATAGGTCAGGTTGATAGAGCATTGCTCATACCCCCAAATTTTATTTTTAGATATATACCCAACAGAAATGTATGCACATACTAGTATATACTAAAAGTCAGGATAAGAATGTTCATAGCAACATTATTTGCTAATAGCTTTAAGTTGGAAACTACCTAAATGTTCATCAATGGATAAATTGTGGTATATTCACATAATGAAATATAATAAGCAATGTAAATGAATATATTACAGCTACAGGCAAGAGCATGGATGACTCATAAACATAATGTTGAATGAAGGAAGCCAGATGCAAAGGAGTGCATGTGTGTGATTTCATTGATATAAAGTTAAAAAACAAACACAACTAATCTATAGGGGTTAGATGGCAGGATAGAGGTTACTTTGGAGGAGGTAAGAGAAGGTCTGATAATCTACTTCTTGACCTGGGTGGTGCTTAAAGAAGAATTCACGTTGTTAATTCATTAGGCAGTACACTTACAACTTGTGTACCTTAACTCCAAATGGTGGGTAGGCATATGAAAAGATGTACAACCTAACTGGTAAATCAGAGAGTTGAAATTTAAAATGACACCCCTTTTCCTGCACATGACGCTGGCAATTAAAAAAACCTGATGCCATGTCCAGTGTTGATGAGTATGATGGTGGCTATCTAAATTAGAACAGAATCACCTGGCTGGTGTAACTCAGCAGTTGAGCATTGACCCAGGAACCAAGAGGCCACCGGTTCGATTCCAGGTCAGGGCACATGCCCGGATTGCGGGCTCTGTCCTCTGTAGGGGGATATGCAGGAGGCAGCTGATCGTCATTGATGTTTCTATCTCTCTATCCCTCTCTCTTTCTCTCTCTCTAAAAAAAAAAAATCAATAAAAACATATTTAAAAAAAATAAATTAGAACAGAATTTTAGGAGAGAGCCTTGGTATTTTTTACCAAAAAATTGAAATGTGCATGTCTTTTGGTTCAGAAATTCCATTTCTAGGAATACAACCTTCAGAAACACTTACACATAAGTGTACACATTTGTGTACAAGAATGTTTACTCTAATATTGTTTGTAACAGTAAAAAATGGCAAACAGCCTGTGCGTCCTATACAGCTATGGGAAGGAATGTGGCTGTTAAAGGAAATGGAGGAGGCCCTGGCCGATGTGGCTCAGTTGGTTGGAGCGTCATCCTGTATACCAGAGGGTGGTGAGTTTGATTCCCAGTCTGAGCACATACCCAGGTTGTGGGTTCCATCCCTGGTCGGGGCGGGTTCTGGAGGCAGCAGACCAATGTCTGTCTCTCTCTCTCTCTCTCTCTCTCTCTCTCTCTCTCTCTCTCTCTCTCTCCTTGTCTGTCTCCCTCCCTCTCATAAAAATCAATTCAAAAAAGAAAATAAGGGAAGCCTATATGTACCTACATAGAAAGAGCTCCAGGGAACACTGTTAAAGGAGAGAGAGAGAGAGAGAGAGAGAGAGAGATCACAGAATAGAACATATTGCATAATCTTGTTTATGTATAAATGACTGAGTGTGAACTTTAAAAACTCACAAAAAAATTAAAACAGAACTGAAATCCGGTGTGGCTCCTTTACCCAAACATCTTACAAAATAAACTTAGCTTCTCTCTCAAAATAGACTGCACTGTATAGGAATTCTGAAAGGACTGCCCCACAAGAGGGAGGAGCCGTTTCTGGTTGCACAGCCTCCTAGCAGAGCCCAGCGACTCAGAAATGCAGCTCCCACGCAGGCCTGAGCCAAGGCACAGGCAGTGTCTCCAGATCTTTGTGCTGCGGAAGCACTTTTCAGCAATTAACTAATCCTCCTGGGGGGGGGGGGGGCGGGCGGGGCTCCCACACACTGGCTCCCCCCCCCCCCCCCCGCCCCTCCGGAATGCATCCCCCAGAAATGGCTGTACTTCAGCCCCCGCCCCACCTCAGCCCCCAAACTCAACTCGGCAAGTTGAGGAGGGCCTTCAAGGCACCCTCCCAGACACGGTAACAACTTGTTCTCCAGGAAGTTATACTGTTCTCTCCTCTCCTGGCGCCACCGCCACCTGTCTCCTCCCGGCTGCCCCTGCTGCCTGCTGAGGAAGAAGATTGCAACAGGCCCCGGAGAACCGCATCCTCATGCTGTCAATGTGCCATTTCTTGCTCCAGGGTCCTCTGAACTAGAGAAAGATGTATGGGGTCCTTTCCACTTCTTAGTGTGCAAGTAAAATAAATAGCAGGAGCAGTCTCTCTGTCATTACTATTTTCACATGGTTGGTGTCTGGAGCAAAGTTTCCCAGACTTTGGAATTTCACGAACCATGAACATTCCAAAAATGTAGGATGGCTCATTTCTATTTTGCCGAGTACAGACATTTAAAAAGCAACCCGAACGATTGTCATCATCACTTCAATGACTGGGCATCTTAACACCGAAACAATGTGGTCATGACAATCTCTGATTTTTAAAGCAGCACTTTAGATTTAACATTAGTACACTTATGTCTACGAACAGTACACACATATTTCACATAGATTGGTGAACATTTCCTCACAGGCTAGCACCAGTTCCCTTGGAAAGACCTGGCAGAGATTAAACCATAAGTTTTCAAACCTAGCTATGCCTGAGAAAGACAGGAAGGCATTAAAAGATAGATAGTCCAGCCCTAGCTGGTTTGGCTCAGTGGATCGAGCATCGGCCTGTGGCCTGAAGAGTCCTGGATTCAATTCTAGTCAAGGGCACACGCCCAGGTTGCAGTCTTGATCCCCAGTGAGGGGCATGCTGGAGGCAGCCAATCAATGATTCTCTCTCATCAGTGATGTTTCTCCCTCTCCCTTCCTCTCTGAAATCAATAAAAATATATTTTAAACAAATACATATTCCAGGTTCCCAACCCATATTTACTGTATTAATCAGTGAGCCTCATCAAGATTGGGATATATGTGTTTTTTTGGGGGGAGGGGGGGTTGCATATAGAATTCAGTTTTTTTTTAAGGTAAAACGTTGTATGTACTTATAAGACATAAAATTTCAGTTATTAGGCAAATCAATCATACAAAACTGTTTCCGGCAGTAATTAAAGAAGTGATAACATTTTACCAGTGTAAAATGTCACAGAATTCAAGTCACAACTTGGATCTTCAAGATCCGCTGCAGTAAAATGTGGTCAGTTTGAAGATAAAATTCCTCCTCTGGGTATCCTGCTCTCAATCAAATCTTTCCTTATCGCCATCCTCTCACACAGCCGGGTGGCTGCGATTCCCCGGCTTGTTCTGGTCCTTGGGAATCTTTACATGGCCATTTTTGCCCCCAGCTGCGCTCCAGCTGTGCTTGACAATCCGATATTTACTGCTATTTGATTCTGCTCCTTCAAAGCCACAGTCAACCACCAGAACGCCGTGACCTAGGTCTTCACTGCTGCAGTCTGGATCATCACCAATGCCTTCTTCGCGGCAACGGAAGCTGTCATGCATCTGCAACAGAGATGGGCTCCGCAGTTGCCACTGCCTTCGCAAGGGACCTCTCCTGCACACGGATGTCCACGAAGCCAGCGTCATTGGCCACAGAATCCTCGGGCTTGTATTTGCAGGGTCCAACCTTTGCATGATATGGATGGGATTCCTCTGAGTCCAGCCCTCCCCCTTGGACTCAACATACCGGCAGGCATTATCCATTAGGCCGCCATTGCAGCCCTCATTGCCCGACACTGAGAGCAGGCTACAAGGTTCTGATCACTCAGTGAAGTAAGTTTGCCAGTTTTCTGGAACAGCTCCATAAGAACTACAGTGACCCTGGTCCTTCACAGGAACTACACAGCCTTCCTCTCTCCAATTCACAGTTGGGGGAATTCAGCAGAGAGGTTCCGGAACATTTTTCTTTTCATGTGCTTCTGATTTTGAAGGCCATTCACCACTTGCCTGAATCCTTCACTGATCATGTCACCAAAGGCATCTGTTGCCATGGTGAAGCTCTGTTTCCCTAGGTTGTATTCCTGGTTGTGCAGCTCAATCATTTTCATATTCTTCTCCCACGTTGTCCTCCTCCATCCTCCTTCATTCAAGCCATAGAGTTTCCTGTGTGTTGCCTTCCACTGGTTCCTTCGTGCATCTAAACTTCCATCAAGTTTTGGAGCAGCTGAAGCTATTCCACAGCAAAGGGCAGTCAGGAAGAGGGAAGGATTCATATTTTTAAAACCTGCGGCGGGCACAGCTGCGCAGGTATAGTCAGTATATTGTAGGTCCAGGGGTCTTTGAGCAAGACTAGAATATGTGTATATTTTTTAAAAATTCTGTTTTACTGTGGTGAAATATACATCATATAGAATTTACCATTTTAACTAACCATTTTTAAGTCTGCAATTCCATACCGTTAAGTATATTCACCGTTTTATGCCATCATCACCACTATCCTTATCCGAAACAGAAAGTCTGTACCTGTTAAATAATAAGTTCCCATCTCCTCCTCCCCCAAACTCCTGGTAACCTCTATTTTACTTTCATAAAATATGTGTCCCTTTGTGTTTTGTTTATTTCACTTAGCATGATGTTTCAAGGATTATCTATGTCATAGCATGAATTAGAATCATTCCTTTTTATAGCTAAATAATATGCCATTGTATGTAGTTACCACATTTTGGCGGGCAGTTGAGTTATTTCTACCTTTTGGGCTATTGTGAATAATGCCACTATGAACATTGGTGCATAAGTTTCGATTTCAGTCCCTGTTTTCAATTCTTTTTTTTTTTTTTAATCCAAATGCCTCTATAAATTAGAAAATGCTGTTTGTTTTACAATATGAATTTAAACCTTCACTTGTGTTAACTTCAGGTGTGACTGTGCTGTTGGTGGTGTCAGAAATTTACACGATTTCAGACATCATTAATTTGTTTCAGCATTTCTCCTATGGGCTCACCCTTCACTTTCAGGATGGACTGAATGCACCTTCGCTGGTGGGCACTGAGAGTAATGGTGGGTTTTGGAGGACTCGGTACCTTTTCCATCTTTTGCTGCTGATAATCTTTTTTCATAATAACCTGTTTGATGGCATTGCCCAAATGTCAAAATTAATCAGGCATCAGCTGTAATTCGTTCTTCATGTGTCTCTCGCTAGCAGAGAACTGGGAGCTGATAATGAAAACTATGACATACTTTATTCATCCTGTTCCTATCTCCTTGTTTTTCCTTGACTTCCTCATATTTGTCAGCAAAGCACTCAGGCATTTCCCATAGACCAGTGGTTCTCAAACTTCCTAATGCTGTGATCCTTTAATACAGTTCCTCATGTTGTGGTGACCCCCAATTTCATTGTTACAAATTGAACATAATTAAAGCATAGTGATTAATCACAAAAACAATATCCTATCTAATAATAGACAAACATGGTAATTGACCTACCTTCGCTACGCTTCCCATTGGCTAATCAGGGCAATATGCAAATTAACCACCAACAAAGATGGAAGTTAATTTGCATACATAGGCACAATGCTGGGAGGCAAAAGGGGAAGGACGGAAGAAGCCGCCTGCTGCTGATGGTGATCGGAAACCCAGGTGGCAGGCAAGAGCTGTGATTGGAGAACCGGGGCAGCTTTTGCCCACCCCCCAGCCGGTGATCGGAGAAGCCAGGTGGAGAAGCCAGATTGGAGAACCCTGCCCCTGCCCCCCCACCCCTGCCGGTGTTCAGAGAAGTACCTGTATTTTTTTTTTTTCCAAAGTACCTGTATTTTTAATAATTTCTTGACATGGTAAAAGAATTTTACATTATGATCCAAGGGTGGTGGGGTGAGGAGAAGGAGCAGCAGAACAATCCAACAAACAAAAAGGGAAACAGAAATGCATGGTGGAAGGGATTTGAAGGGTGGGTAGGGGCATTGCCCAACTAAAATGCAATTGGTTTGTTACTGAGTACTATTCATGGGAAGACAGCATCCTGAATCCTTCTCTATACAGCATATTGGGAGTAAAAATGATGCATCCAGGTGGAAATATGATTAGGGGTTGGAAGACAAATGGAAAGAAGAAGTCAGAAATAGACACTGAGAGGGTCACTGGCTGGCTGGCTGCAAATACTGACTCTCCAGTAGTGATAGAATAAAAAAGTGGGGGATATCTCTGGAAGATTCAAGAGCTAGGGGGCAACTCTTCTATGGTTTTGACTTGCCCAGCAGATTTCCACATACAAACATGTACACACCTATGTCTGCATGCACACACATATACACATAACTGACTGCCCTCCCTGGAAGCACAGAAGAAGAAGTTGCCAGAAGAAGAAGCAGCCCACCTTTGGTCCAGGCGCCAGCGCCTGAGGCTGGCTGAAGCCCAGGAGATGGACAAGCCACCTGCCCGAGGTCCCAGGCTGCAGCCACCCAGAGAAGCTGCCAGCCCTGTGGTCCAGGGCGTCAGCGCCTGTGGCCAGGGAAATAGGTTCCCTCTTCTCCTACTGCAGTCATTACTTCAATATTCCCCTTCTGAATTTCTCTCCTGTGCTGCAACCCAACTCCACTTTTTATCGGAAGGATATGGAACAGAGAGAGCAGTGTTAAAAGCTTACATTTTTAAGCTGGTAAGGTTGGTACTTAAACATATAAATGGAAAACTAGAGTCCTTAAGGTAACAAAGGCTACAAAGGACAGGGACAGCGCATGACCTATTATATCCAGCAATCCATATGGGGACTGAAAACTTTGCAATGATGACAATTACTGAAGATATGAATCAACTAAAATAGTTGACAGGGACAATTCTTCCGTCTTTGAAAATATCTACATCAAATCTGTTTAAATAGATTTTCATCTGCATAATATAACACATTCTGACAAGACCACCACCACTACCAATGTGGTCAGTGTTGTGCCAATAAATGTTTAATAACTGAGGGACCCGCCCCCCCAAGTGCACAAATTTTTGTGCACTGGGCTACTAGTGTAATTATATATGTGTTTTCCAATGGTCTTAGGCGACCCCTGTGAAAGGGTTGTTCGACCCCCAAAGGGGTCGCGACCCACAGGTTGAGAGCCACTGCCATAGACTTTCCTTTCTTCTCAACAATAACAGAGATCTTGTTGTTTCTTTTTTTGGTCACATAATAATTTGACCTTCAGCTGGACCTCCTCCTTCGCCAGGTCCTGTTTAAGAATGTACTGTTCCCTGAACACCTGGGTGGCTCTGCTGATGAGATGAAGACATTCCTTATCAAATGATTTCAAAAATGCTGGATTTGCAGCACTATCTTACAAAGTGCTTCGAAAATGCTTTTCAAAGGAATCCGAGGGTTCAGCCAGAATTCAGAGGGGAGGCTCTACCACTGCAACATTTTGAGTACAAAGCAGGGGAGGAGATGCTGGGTAGACTGTGCTTAATAAAGGCCTTGGGAGGCATTTGTAGGTACTGGTGATGCAGATCGTCACAGGCCCCAGAATCCTCGAATCAGAGCTGACTGCCTGCACGGCACTGGCTTCGTACAAACGGTGTGCTCCACAAAGCATTTCCATTTGGGAGTAACTTCCTATAAACCAGTGGTTCTCAACCTGTGGGTCTCGACCCCTTTGGGGGTTGAACAACCCTTTCACAGGGGTCGCCTAAGACCATCGGAAAACACATATATAATTACATATTGTTTTTGTGATTAATCACTATGCTTTAATTATGTTCAATTTGTAACAATGAAAATACATCCTGCATATCAGATATTTACATTACGATTCATAACAGTAGCAAAATTACAGTTATGAAGCAGCAACAAAAATAATTTTATGGTTGGGGGTCACCACAACATGAGGAACTGTATTAAAGGGTCGAGGCATTAGGAAGGTTGAGAACCGCTGCTATAAACTATCCTTATCTTCATCTGATTCAAGAAATGTAAGAGATTTCTAAATCCAATTAGCCCAACACTATGTTCACCAGATTCCTGAGTCCCGTGATAGCTTGTGGGACCCTTGGGATCTCTATGAAGATTAATCGGACAAGAAAAGTCAGAATCAAAGGGATCACCCTCTACAGATGCCAGTTTCAGGGCAAGCTCCAGCTCCACACACTCATATACGAACAGAGAAGGGATGAGGTCGGCCCTGCAATCCCAGGACCTTTCTGATGTTTGATCATCTGCTTCTTCCCCTTCCAGCACAACACAGGGACACAGCTTCCTGATTCAGTAGCGATCACGAAGACATTGGGGACATCGGGTAAGCAGAGTACAGCACAAACATTGTCACCATAGTTATCTTTAGCTGCAGGATGCATGAGCAATAGACCTAACAGCTTCCTCGTATTCCCAGGGCTGACGTATGTAAGGAAAGTCTCCCCATTCTCATATCAGATGTGCACTGGGTATGCCACTACTTGATCTTTGCCTTTTTATCTGAATTTAATTTGGGGGAATGCTGCCAATGGTCCAAAGTCAAATGCAACTGCTGACTCTCCTAGAGATGTGGCACATGTCCTGCCTTTATTTGAGTATTAGACCTTCCTCTTCTGCTTCTGACAGTGTGATGACCTTAGGGGGAGTCTGGGGCTCATGTAGAGAAAAAATTCTTGTTACCCTGTCTGATGCCAACAGCACCCTGTGTGGATCCAGCATTTCACTTGGATACCAGGCAGCATGCTTTGGAGTCAGAGAGGTAGAACTGGTGAACAGTCGCAGCGATTGGAGTGGTGCTGCAGTTCACTGTTCATTTTCCACCTTCAACTTCAGAACTCATCCCCCACCATTTAGGTAATTCTAACACCGTAAGTCCTTCTAGTCTTGTAAGTGCTACGTGATGTTGTGTTGGACTTAACAAGACTTGATGGATTTCAAACAAGGGTGGATTTATGTAAAGCAACCTCTGGTTCTAGGGGAGGGAGGGCGCCTCACCCACACCGCTGACGCCCCAAAGGCAAACCACTAAGTACGAGCTGTCTTCTCCTTCCCACCGGAAGAGTTCTCCACTAAAGCCTGAGACCAGGTTTCTTGTCAGCAACTGTGGGGGCAGCAGAGATGGCAAAGGCAATAATAAGAAGCCGGTTTCTCAGCCTCTGAGGGCTCCGGGTTTTCAGTCCCTCCCAGGGCCACGGAATAGGACATGGTTCTCTATTTCCAATTCCTTTGGGAGAAATTGCTGGATCATCTGGTCACCCTGTGTCTAACTGTGAGGAGCCACTGACCTGTGTTCCATAGCAGCTGCACCATTTTACGTTCCCACCAGCAATGCTCAAGCGCTCTGATTTCTCCAACCTTTGCCAACACTTGTTATTTTCTGGAGGTTTTGTTTGTTTTTCTTAGTTATTTTGTTTGTTTGCTTGTTTTTGTAATAGCCATTCAAAGGGGTGTGAAGCAATATCTCATTGTAGTGTTGATTTCCCAAATGACTAATAATGTGGAGCATCCTTTCATGTGCTTATTGGCCGTATGCATATCTGCTTTAGAGAAATATTTAATTCTTTGCCCACTTTTTTCCCAAAACAACAGCAAATTATCATTTCTCACAATTCTGAAGGTAGAATGGGTGGTGATTCTGTTGGCTCGGGTCACTCATGCAGCTGCATTTTTTCAGTAGTTGAGCTGAACTGGAAGAGCCATAAGACCTCACTCGTTATCTACCTATTTTAAAACTAGGTTGTTTGGGATTTTCTGGTGTTGATTTAGAGCAATTTTTAATATATTCTGGACATTAATCCCTTATTAAATAGATTATTTGCATTTTTTCCCATTCTATGGATTGTCATTCCTCTCTCTTGATAGTGACCTTTGATACATTGAAGTTTTTATTTTGTTGAAGCCCAATTTGTCTTTTTTTTTTTTTTTTTTTTTTTTTTTGGTCTGTGCTTTTGATGTCACATAAAAAAAACAAAACAAAAAAACAATACCAAATACAATGTCATGAAATGTTTTGCCTATGTTTTTCAAATTTTATAGTTTAGCTCTTAAGTTTAGGTTTGTTTTCCATTTTGAGTTGATTTTTGTATATGGTATAAGGTAAGGGTCCAATTTCATTCTTTTGAATGTGGATATTCCGTTTTTCCAGCATTATTTGTTGAAAAGATTGTCTTTTCCCCATTGAATGGTCTTGGCACCTTTGTAAAAAAAGACAACAACACTTGAGCATAGATGCAAGGGTTTTCTTCCAGGCTCTCTATTCTAGTCCATTGGTCTGTAAGTCTTTCTGTATGCCAGAACCATGCTGCTTTGATTACTGCAGCTTTGTAGTAAGTTTTAAAATCAGGGAGTGTGAAAACTTTAACTTTCTTCTTCTTTTGCAAGATTGTTTTTGACTATTCAGGCTCCTTCAAGATGCCATATGAATTTTAGAATGGGTTTTTCTATTCTGCCAAAATAGTGCTGCTGAGATTTTGATCGAGATTGCATTGAATATGTAGAGCAATTTGGGTAGTATTTTATCTTAACAATATTAAGTCTTCCAATGCCTGAACACAGTGTATTGTTCCAGTTATTGACATTTTCTTTAATTTCCTTCAGCAGTGTTTTGTAGTTTCCAGTGTACAAATCTTTAGCCTCCTTGGTTAAAAATTTATTCTTAAGCATTTATTCTTTTTAATATCATGGTAAGTGGAATTATTTTTTAAATTTCCATTTCAGATTTTCTTTGCTAGTGTATAGAAATGTAACTGGTTTTCATGAGTTATTTTGTATCCTGCAGCTACTGAATTTGTTTAACTCTAGCTGGTGTGCATGTGTGTGTGCACACATGAATGTTTGAGAGATCCGTAGGATTTTTCTACATATAGGTCATGTCATTTGTGAACAGAGATAATTTTACTCCTTCCTTTCCAATTTGGGTGCCTTTTATTTCTTTCTGATGCTTAATCATCCTGGCTAGAACTCCCAATACTATCTTATATAATAAAGGGGTAATATGCAAATTGACCCTAATGGCGGAACCACCAGGAATGACCAGTCACTATGATGTGCACAGACCACCAGGGGGCAGATGCTCAATGCAGGAGCTGCTCCTTAGTGGTCAGTGCAATCCCACAGGGGGACCTCCACTCAGCCACAAGCTGGGCTGATGGCTGCAATCACAGAAGCAGTGGTGGGAGCCTCTCCCACCTCCTCCGCAGCCCAAGGGCTCCCAGGCTGCCAGAGGGATGTCTGACTGCCAGCTTAGGCCTGATCCCCCAGGGAGCGGGCCTAAGCCAGCTGGTGGACATCCCCCCCACCCCGAGGGCTCCTGGGCTGCCAGAGGGCACAGGCAAAGCTGAGGGACCCTCCCACCCCAAGTGCATGAATTTTCATGCACCGGGCCTCTAGTATTGAATAAAAGTGGGTATCCTTGTTTTGCTCCTGATCTTAGGAGAAAAGCTTTCAGTCTTTCATCATTGAGGATGATGTTAGCTATGGATTCTTCATATATGGCCTTTATCGTGTTGATGAAATTTTCTTTTATCCCTAGTTTATTGAGTGTTGAATTTTGTCAAATGCTTTTTCTGCAGCAGCTGAGGTGAACATGTGGTTTATTCCCCCTTCATTCTATTAATGTGGTGTATTACACTGATTGGTTTTCACATGTTGAACCATCCTTGCAAGCTAGGAATAAGTTGAATTTGGTCATGATATATGATCCTTTTAATATAGTTCTGAATTCAATTTGCTAGTATTTTGTTGAGGATTTTTGAACCTATAGTCATAACAGACCTTGGTCTGTGGTTTTCTAGTATAGTCTTTTTCTGGCTTTTGAATCAGGGTATCAGGAAACTGCTGTTCTCATAGCATGAGTTAGGAAGTGTTCCTTCATCTTCAATTTTTGGGAAGACTTTGAGGAGAAGGATTGGTGTTAATTCTCCTTTAAATTTTTTGTGGAATGTATTAGTAAAGTCATTGAGTCCTGGACTGTATATTTCTAAGCTAACTTCTTTCCCTTCCTTACTGCTATGGTTCTAATATACAGTTGAATTTGGGACCAACTATCCAAAATACCTGACTTGAAGCTCTTGGGTATAACTGAATAAACTAGTAACATTAAGGTTTTAAAAAGAAAGTAATGTAATCAAGCTACCCAGCTCTAGAAATGCCTTCAGGAGGGAAACCAAAGGACATAGGGGTGAACAAGCCTCTGAGAGTGAGGGAGTGCCAGGAGGTTTGAGGTAAGTACGTCCAAACCTGTAAAGAACTTCCACAAAAAATTTATTTGAGCCAAACAGAGGATATTTCTAGAAGGAAGATATCAACAGGCTGAGAAAAGTGCCTCTGAAAATGGCAGTTTGCAGCTCCTTGTATGCATTTGCAATTAAGGAGGGGATGTGAGGACGATTACATGAAGGTGGGAGGAAGCAAGGTGGGGATTGGATTCCAGGATAGTTAAGATTCTGTGCTCTTTGAAGGGTGGTTGCTCTGGAAAAAAAAAGAGGTATCAAAGGTGTGTAAATCTAGATGCACAGAAACAATGGGCAGGCCTTACTTAAAGCAAAGATAAACCTTTTAGCCCAGCCAGCATGGCTCAGTGGTTGAGCGTTGACCTATGAATCAGGAGGTTCAATTCCCTGTCAGGGCACATGCCCAGGTTGTAGACTTGATCTCCAGTGTGGGGCGTGCAGGAGGCAACTGATCAATGATTCTCTTTCATCATTGATGTTTCTATCTCCCTCTCCCTTTCCCTTCCTCTCTGAAATCAATAAAAAATATATATTTTTTAAAAACGATAAACCTTTTACTAAAAAAGGTATATGCGGGGGATGTGACTCCCGACCATGACCTGCCCAGTTAGGAATGTATGATCAGGTGAGCCTGTGAGGTTACTTCCCTAGAACCCCTGGTGTGTAGGTTCACCTGACTTTAGCAGCGTCCATCTAACTAGCTTCTTTCCACAGTTGTAGCAGGTCTGTAGCCACTAGAGTTCTGCACAAGTCCCTAGTCTGAGAGTGAAGGGAGGAGGTGTTATATATAAAATGCAACTCAGAGGAGTCAGATGGCCAGGTGAGATCTGGGCCAAGCGGATGGCGCTGCGACAGGAAAGAGGGAGCTTCGTGGCACAGATTAATGTGAGGTTGTCCTCACTAAAATCCTTTCTTAGTCTACTGATGCCTCAGATCACAGTCAATGAAAAGGTGGCATAAACCTTGCAATTAGGCAGAAAAGCAGTTTCCTACAGGTTCCGTTGCCTTTTAAACTCAGTCTCTCTTCTCCTCACCCCCATCTTTCTCCGGGCACTAGGCTATGCTTCCAGTAAAACAAACAAACAAACAAACAAAAAAAACTTGTTTGGCCACTTGTGTAGAAAGAGGAATTAATGTAATGTTTGAATTCTCAACGGACTGGTTCTCCTTGGGAGCAAGTAGCCAATCGCATATCCGAGGAAGAACAAAATGTCACCAAGCCTGAATGAGCAGTTCCTCAATCATCCTGCAGCACCCTGTCTGTAGCACAGAGCAGTTTCCTCTCACCTGGTGAGTCACCTGGTGAGTCACCTGGTGAGTCACGCCTCCCACACCCGGCAGGGCGCAGAAACATCGAGTGAAACCTGGAGGAAAGAGTAAGAACAAGTCAGGCCGGTGAAACAGTCCCCTGCTGTCAGTTTGATGACATGCTGAACCCTGCCTCAAGGTGGACGGAATCCCAGGAGGGTTTTCAGCAACACAAGGTTTTATAGGACCCCCCCTCCCTCACCGGAAACGAGGGGCCTGCAATGGGGCTTGGAGATCTTTGGTCCCACAGACATTTCCATCTTTAAACACAAAAGTGCATGGAAGCTCTGAACACAGAGTTTTTGTTCTTGTATTAAGGGGAGGGGCATTTCTACAGAGTTCTCCACCTTGAATAGATGATAAAAGCCAATTTGGAAGAGCTGAGTTTCCTTTTCAAAATCCAAGATGTAGGTAAATCAACAAACACTTACACTGTTTCTATCTCAACCCCTCCCCGCCCCCTTTGCAGCTCACACCTATGAAATGGAGACGAGGCAGTGATAACAGTGTCCCAGCCATTTAGAACTGGCTCAGAGACCACAAGAGATGATAGCATTCGAAGAGATGATAGCATTAACAAGAAAGGCTGTGAGTAAAAATCCAAAGCTTGAGACGCAATGCTCAAATATTTTCAGCTACTGTTAGATCCGAAACATTATTTCTCAAGGTAGAGAAAGGCTGGTGGGCCTGCCAAGGTGGGCACTTACCTACCAGGGTGAGGTAGCCTAAGCTGTGACCTTGATGAGCACAGAGGTTCCTCTGTCTCTATATAAACAGAAAATGTTCCAAACAAACTTGCACTAGGTCATTCCATCATTATCGTGATGGCTTTTGTCCATAAGCACGTATTAGGCATCCACTTGGCCGGCACTGACCCGCCCAGCCCTATTTCAACTTCCCTGAACCATCACCTGGATGAAACATCTCCAAAAGCATTGCTTCAACACTCTTCTGGGATCATATCCATCAAAATTTGCACATAGGTATGTGACACGAGCTTTCATTGTAAGTAGGTACTGAAATAGAGGCTCATAATTAGCTCTCTGGGGAGGCAAATGTGTGGCGGAGCAGAGCTCAGCAGGAGGAAAGTTGAGGCAGGTGTTGAAGAAACACTGCGCCAAGGGGGTGGTACAAAGGTTATCTGAAGTGCAGGCAATGCCACGGAAGGAGGAAAGGAAAGGGAGTCATCACTGCAGACCCTTCTAGTTGTAACTCCCATCCATATCAGCACGTGGTCCTGAAAGAGTGCTTGCAATTTCTGTAACACCAGGCAATCCTGGAGGTGTAGTGGGCTGGGATGTAAGATACACGGTCGTGGACAGGCCACAGCTCCATGAGGACGGCATTATGTCCACCCACGTCTCCAGCCCCGTGGCCAGCACCTGCCCCACGATTCGTGTTCCTTAAATCACATCCTTCCAGACCTCCCCACTTGTTACTTTCTTAACCTTTTTTTCATCTAAATCTAAGACTGGACATCAAGCCCTCATGCCTCTGAATTTAAGCTCCCTGCCACTGTGCATAGAACTGGCCTTGATCCAGAAGGAGGGGTAGGATGTTCGTTGACCTCTGTTGTGCCCTGGTCTGGGGCTGGCTCACCCCAGATGAAGCTCTGGCTGCCTCACTTACTTTCAGAATGTTCCTGCCTCCCCTGAGAGCGCAGAGAGGTAACGTGCAGCACCAGGTCTTAGCACTCACTGCGCCCTACTGCTGCCCACTCTTTGCAACCTTTTTTCTCACTTTGTAGTGACGTTTCATGCTGTTCTTTTTCATCTATTTGGAGACTCTCACCAGATTTCTCTAACTCAGATTCTCTAACTAAACTCTTTTACCTGCTCAGATTATTAAAATTGAAGTTACAATGGATTTGAGTGTTCATTAAACTTGAAAAATTTTGCCGCCCCATTATAGTCCATGGTGGTCTAGGTGATGAAGAGGGAGGCACTGGAGGAGCTAACCACTGCACCAAAAAAAGGCTATGTTCACCCTGGCCTGGTAGCTCAGCTGGTTAGTGCATCGGACCGATATGCCAAGGTTGAGGGTCTGATCGCCAGTCAGGACACATACAAGAATCAACGAATGAGTGCATGAATACGCGGAACAGCATAGCCATGTCTCTCTCTCTCAAATCAATTTTAAAAAAAAATACTGTGTTCAGCAGGAGTGTTTCTTCTTTCCCCAACATTCATGAAGTTGTATTTCCAGGAATGGAGCAGGGTTTTCCGTGCACAAATCTGATGGGAAAGATGCTTTTCAGCAAAACTGTCCTTAGTGCAAACTAACAATTCTATTCAGTTCTCCTCACACCTGCTCTCTTCGTAGTGAGACAGACCTTAGGCAAATGCTATAGCGGTGGAGTTTGGGTAATTACACCATGCTTCATGCTACATAGGCTAACAGTAAGATTTCCAAATATGTCTGCGTACAGTATTTCATTCCTGGCAGAACCCGGGAGCATAAAGAAGCATCAGGATGATCCCAAGTTTCAAGCTGGTGATAGTGTGCCTGGCTCTACTCTTTGAAGGCTCTTTGTAACATGGGTCCTTAAACCAGGAAGCATGCAATACTCCAAAATAAAATGCAACAGAAGCTCAGACCTGCTCAGAGGCTTTTCACATAGACAAGCACATCCAAGTGAAAAGTATCTTTTTCACTCCAGCCCAGGAGTGGACCTGCAAGAAGGGTTAGAACTCTTTGACAGCGACAATGCCCAGCAAGAGGGGCCCAGAAGTCATCTGCCATGAACCTTCCCTGGTGCTATCCATTTCCTTTATTTTGTCTCCAAGACTCCTACCCCGAGGAGAGCTCTCAGAGGGTTTTATATAATGCGCCCTGAAGAAATTGTCTCATTCATCCCTGATCCCACCTCCAAAAAAAGCCGCATTTCTAAGCGTTCACTGGCGAGAGGGAAAATACTCACCCCCTCCTGGCATTCCCAGAAGTGGTGCCGGAGAAGATGTAAGCAACCAGGAGTGGCATTACCAGGCCGAGAGGGGCACACCGCAGGTGAAGAGGATCGCACAGCAGGGGGTGGGAGGAGCTCAGGGTTGTAGGGAAGCATAAACCACAGAACTGTTGTGCCTTCAGAAACTATCACTTTGTAACTGAAGAGCTGACAATGATGCCAATGAGCATCCTATCTTCTCTTTACGACACTGATCTGTTCACTCACAAAACTAAAACTTCTAGGATTTCTTCCCAAAAGCCATATATTTCCAAAAAAATGCAAAAGTTGCACTGAAAAGAAAACACTGGTTTGAAGAAAGCATTTTATTTTCATAATGTTTTTATTAATGTGTTCATTCATCATCCTTTTTTAAAATATGTTTTTATTGATTTGAGAGAGAGAGAGACAGAGAGAGAGAGAGAGAGAGAGAGAGAGAGAGAGAGAGAGAGAGAAACACCCATGTAAGAGAAAAATATTGGTTGGTTGCCTCCCTCATGCACTCCGGACTGGTGTTTGAACCTGTAACCAGGGTATGTGCCCAGACTGGGAATCGAACCCTCGACCTTTTGGTGCATGGGATGATGCAAAATCAGCTGAGCCACACTGGACAGCGCCATCATCTTTTTATGAAATATAATATTCAGTGATTTTTTTTAAATATTAAAATGCAATATGTGAGGGAAATTGCAATAAAGAAAGCAAAACTACAAATTGTGGCAACAGTAGCTGGTGATGATGGTAAAGTCTCTCTCTCTCTTTTTTTCTTTTTAAAGTCTCTTTTGATTCCCTTTTAGCCAACCTGTATCAAGCACCCTTGTGTGCCGAACAAACACCATGCTAGATGCTTCGGAAATATAAGAAGGCAGTATAATAAGTGGTCTATACCCTCAAGGATTTTAGTTTAATTGAAAAGAACAGTCATATGTAGCTATAGATACAAAAATCGGAGTTCTAGGACATGAGTAGTGTAACAGTCAGGAGACTTGGAGCCAGATTGCTTTGGTTTGAATCCCAACTCTAGCACTCAAGCCAAGATTAGAGCAGCACAAAATTTAAGAAGGTGCCAAAAACAACCCAGTAATCAAGATACATAATATTTTAATGAGATGTTTTAAAAAATCAAATTAATGTAAAAGCTGTATGATGCACGAAATAGCAAAAGTTTAAATAAAGGCAGGTTCCAATAATGCTGGGCCAAGTCACATCACAGCCCAACGCCAAAGGGAAATGTGCATCCTTATATACATGGCTCAGTGTATGTTTTACTGGTTTAAATACTTTATTTTTACCCCAAACAGAATTTGTTATAATTTTATTTTATTTTCATGGAAGCAAACTCATCACTTACCAGCGTTGTAATTCTAGGTGCGTTTCTTCACTCTCTCTATCTTTGTTTCCTTTTCTGTAAAAAACAAAGGTAGGAGAAACAGTGCTATCTCACAGGGTTGTGAAGATTAAATGATTATTGTGTGTTAAGCACTTACAATAGCGCCCAGCCCATACAAATTCTCTTCAAAGCCCTTCTCATTGCTGTATCTTTATTATATAGACAATGAAGGTTTTAGAAGATCAGACATGAGAGATCAGTTTTAGCTGAGGTGATTGTCACTCACTATCTGATACATCATCACCTGAATCTATGGGGGTAGGCTGCCTGCTCACCAGTCTATAGTCTGGTCTATAACAGGCACTACTATGGGGAAGATGGGATTTGAATTGGTTGGCCTTGAATAAATAAATATAGGGTATCCCCCCAAATGTATATACACACTTTGAATAATTATAAACGCAGTGTTTATTAAAATACACTTCATCTTTAAAATTGAGCTAGCAGCAGTTACAGTGTGTATACTTTTTGGGACACCCTGTATTAGGAATAGAATTAGAGATGATGAAGAGGGTATGATGACTTTCAGTGTACTAAGTTGGAATTACTAGCAATACACCCAATTGGAAATATCCATCAGTCATATGGAAATGTGATTTGGCACTTGGAAGAGAGACAGAACCAAAGTGTAAATTTGTGTGTAAGTCACGGGGTTGTGATAGGAGCATCGCATAAACAGATGCTGTCTCCAGGGGAGAGGGTGTGCGCAGAGACTAGCAAAGAACAAAGGACCAAGATGTAGAGACAACGATTGGATGAGTCTGAGGAGGAGCTAGGAAAGCCACGTGGGAAGTCAGGATGATTCTCAAGAAGTAGGAGCCGCCAAGTCACATAACATCTCCCTGACTCCTGACACAATTCTGAAATAAGTGAAAATGATCTTGAGTAAGAGAGACCCAGATTCAATAAGGGACTCGTTCTAAAATATTTTGTTCCTTCTGAAACTTGATGAAAATTTACAAGAAACATTCATCAGTTAGTAGAATATATTTTAACATCATATATGTACTTCTAATTAAAATCTAGAAAAGAGATGCTCAAGTAAGTTAGTGAATGACAAAGTCACCAACTGCTTTGGAAAGCTGGAGAATCTAACCTCCCCTCGTGCTTTCCTCTTAATATGGGACACTATATGGCCCCTAATTGGTAAACTGATTATTCTTCAAAAATTTCATTTTTAAGCCAGTAGTTTGGAAACATCAGCAATGTGGCTTGGTTCCAATCCACCTTGTAAATACTTATTTCCCCCCACAATGTCCCTGAACCATATTATCGATAGTTCTCTATCCCCCACCCCCTTATATGACAACCATCATACTAGATGGTTTGCCTATTTACTTATTTCCTCTACAAGTTCCTTGAGGGCAGAAGCTGTGCTTTATTTGCCTTTCTCAGCACATAGCACCCTGCCAGGCTGACATAGGGTAGACACTCAATAAATATATACTAAGTGAATAAATAAATGGGAGAATGGCATTCTGAGCTCTCTTTCAGTCAGTGGAGAAAGAAATTCTCTCCACTTTCTTAACTAGGGAATTAGAAAGCTTCTGGGGACATGGAGTGGAGATATGTGATGGGGTGTGGGTTAAAGAGAGAATACCCTTGAGGCTGTTAAGAAAGGGATGGTGGCAGTTGAACTAACCCCAAGCATGGGATGTGGAAAGAGAAACATATTAGTAGAAATGTATAAAAAGCATTTACAAGCTATTTATAAGCTCACAAGGTATAAGTTGTCATGATATACACTGCTGGTTGCCTGTCTAAATCTATCCCATCCTTCCTTGGGAAAGCAGAGAGTTGGTCTCCATGACCATGTGCTATGGAAAAGGCACCCTGGGTCAAGCACCAAGGGAGTGGTCTAGATTCAATTCTAGCCAAGAGAAGAAATCTGCTGGGTGGGGGCATAGTTCTGGGAGAAATTCTCTCGCTACTAAGATGAGACAAGCAGCTCTTTCTTTCTGATCCACCACCTGTAGTGGAATCGTAGCTAAGATACAGATTTTCATGAAAACCTTTATGGGAAAGACCATCATTCTCAAGGTTGAACCCTCAGACACAATAGAAAATGCAAAGGCCAACATCCAGAATAAGGAAGTATTTCCTTCTGATCAGCAAAGACTGATCTTTGCTTGCAAGCAACTGGAGGATGGACGTACTTTGTCTGGCTACAACACTCAAGAGGAGTCCACTCTTCATCTTGTGTTGAGCCTTCACGGTGGTGCTAAGAAAAGGAAGAAGTCTTACATCACGCCCAAGGAGAATAAGCACAAGAGAAAGAAGGTTAAGCTGGCTGTCCTGAAATAATGCAAAGTGGATGAGAATGGCAAAAGCAGTCGCCTTCGTCAGGGGTGCCCTTCAGATGAACGTGGTGCTGGAGTTTTATGGCCAGCTACTTTGGCAGACATTACTGTGGCAAATGTTGTCTGACCTATTGCTTCAACAAACCAGAAGACAAGTAATTGCATATGGGTTAATAAAAGATGTCAACTAACAACAACAAAAAAGAGCCAGGTGGCCCTGGCCAGTTTGGCTCAGTGGATAGAGTATCCGCCTGTGAACTGAAGGGTCCTGGTTCAATTCCAGTCAAGAGTACATACCTCTGTTGCATGTTCAATTCCCGGCCCTGGTCAGGGTGCATGCAGGAGGCAACCAATCAATGTCTCTCTCTCATATTGATGTTTCTCTCTCTGTGTCTCCCCCTCCCTTCCACTCGCTCTAAAAAAAAATTATATATATATATATATATATATATATATATATATATATATAATATGCTAATTAGACCGGACAGCCAAATGACCTTCCAGAAGTCATTCTGTGGCAGGGAATGAGGCAGAGGCAGTTAGGGGCGATCAGGCAAGCAAGCGAGCAGTTAAGGGCAATCAGGCAGACAGGCAGAGTAGTTAGGGGTGATCAGGCAGGCAGGCTAGCGGTTAGGGGTGATCAGGCAGCAGGCAGAGTGGTCAGGGGCAATGAGGCAGGCAGGCAAGCAGTTAGGGGTGATGAGGCATGCAGGTGAGTGGTTAAGAGTGATGAGGCAGGCAGGCGAGCAGTTAGGAGCCAGTGGTCCCGGATTGCGAGAGGGATGTCCAACTGCCGGTTTAGGCCCGATCTCATAGGGATCCCTGCAGGTCGGACCTAAACCGGCAGTCGGACATCCCCCGCGGGGTCCCAGATTGTGAGAGGGTGCAGACTGGGCTGAGGGACCTCCCCTCCCATGCACAAATTTCGTGCACCAGGCCCCTAGTATATATATATATATATTATCTCAATGGAAAATATCCTTGCATGAGAACTGACAAAACACACACACACATACAAACAGAGAGAAAGACAAGTGCCCAGCTGATGTGGCTCTGGTTGAGCATCGACCCAGGCACCAAGGGGTCACCGGTTCGATTCCCAGTTAGGATATATGCCTGGATTGTGGGCTTGCTCCTCAGTGGGGGGCATGCAGGTGGTGGCCAATTGATGATGTTTCTCTCTCATCGATGTTTCTATCTCTCTATCCATTTCCTTTCCTCTCTCTCTCTCTAAAAAAAAAAATCAATAAAGCATATTTTCTTAAAAAGAGAGAGAAGCAAGAAGATCTGGAAAGCTTGATGCTTAGAAGTGCTTCAGCTGTCTTGGGACCATAGGGGAAAAGCCAACACATATGGGGTGGCAGAGGGGAATTAGGGCAGAAGCTGGGTTTTCTTTGATGTTGCTGAGCCCCTGGATTGACCAATCCTAGGCCTAACCTACCTCTGGCCTTGTTAAATGGAACATAAATCCCACTGTGACTTAAGCCCATCTGAATCCATTTCTGAAGTCAGTAGTGGTTATGGTTTTATGAAGACCTGACTTCCCCTCTTCTAGTGATTCATTAGTTTTACCAGGATCCAGGCTTCATATGTGTGAAATAAACTAGACCTATGAATTCCCAAAATGTGGATTCTTTGTTTCTTGGAATCAGCATCTATAATGAATAAAAAATTTAGCAAATGGTTATTTTAAATGCATCAGTGAATTATTAAGCTCACAAGCTGTCAGAGATATTGCACCGAAGCCACCTTGCTACCCAAGATTGGAAAGTTTATAGTAAATAGATTCTATTCAAAGAAGCACCTGGTCCTTAGTAAAAAGCTTGATTGTGGGTTGTATGCCATTTCGTCTGTAATGCAAATACTTATTTCTAGCTGTAGTAGAAGTCCCTTATTAATTAGAGATAGAAACGCTGACTTGGTTTACAGAATGCAGACAAGAAACACTCCTCATTCCTGACTCTAAAAAGTTAGGGTGTGAAAGGAGGGAGTGACATAATTCATACCTAAATAAATTGCATCTCTTATGAAACTTTAAGGAATCACAGAAGATAGTGACACCTAATACAATTAAGCCTTCTATTTGGCAGCCCATGGCCTTTCAGCACTTCTATTTTATTTTTCCCCTCGTTAATTTTAAATTTTATTGGCAAAACTTTAAAATCTATTAATTTGTTTTTATTCCCCATGTAGTGACCCTTCTCCCTTCTCCCATTTAAGCAAAAAATAAGTTCTGTGCTTCCTTGTCTCAAAGGAGATCTGTGGCAGAGCAGAAAGCACAGTTTTCCGGCAAGGTATTTTCTTTCTTGACTTTTAAAAAAAACAAACAAACATGTTTTTGTTGATTTTAGAGAGAGGGGAAAAGAGAGAGAGAGAAAGAAAGAGAGAGAGAAATATTGATTGGCAGTCTCACACACACCCCCACTGGGGATCCAGCCGGCGATCAGGGCATGTGCCCCAAACTGGCGACTTCCTGGTGCGTGGGATGATGCTCAGCTAAGCCACGCTGGCCTTCTGGGCCTTTGTCTCCAGAAGTAGAGGACATTAACCCGTTGGTGTAGCGGGGGAGGGGGTGTAAGGGAAACATGAAGGAAGTGCAATCAGGGAGAAGAAAGAGGGACAGAGTTCTCTGGATTCCTCAGCTTTAGGGACAGAGACATCTCCCTAATAGTGCCCTAAGGAGGTGACCAAATCTTCAAAAGTTTATCGTTGTCGTACACCTAGGGAAATAAGACACTAGGCAGCAGCCTTGCCAAAGATCCCACAGAGGAACAGAGTCAACAGGTTCGAGGGGACTGCACTGGCCGGGAGCATGGGTGTCTCAGCAGTCGCCATGCAATCAATCGGAGGGCCTCCTCCATGTCTCGGCACTAGGAGACCCTGAGCTTCCAAATGACCCTTGGAGTGAGGGAGCTTTGGGGCCAGTCAAGTATGCCCGGGAATACATTTCCTTCTTGCTTTGTAGGAAAAGATGATGTTGAAATTAAGTTGATTTAAATACATAAAAAACTTATTATCTCTTGTCACCTAGGTCTGTGGCCTGGGGTTCACACCTGCAAATGTTGACAATTAGAGCCCATACTCAATGAAATTTCTCTCTACATTTTTGGTTGTATCCATTTTGGGAACACACCAGAAAAACTTAACTCTAGATTGGTCTTAAAATCTGTAGCTACAGCTGCTCTCATGCTTGTTTCCAGATCATTCTAAATAGAGACCAACCGGCAGGACTGGAAACACCTCTTTAGATTTGAGGACAGGAACATCAGGTGGCCCCGTCTAATTCTTGGTCGCAAGCAACAGAAACCAGCCCTGGCTAATTTTATCTAAACTAGAATGTACTGGAAGGATTTTGAATAGTTCACAGGGTGGGTGGGAAGTCTGACGAACAAAGCTCAGGAAATGGGCTGGAAACCAAGCGAGAATGGGCTGTAAGGGTCATAGTCAAGGTCCTGTCACAGGATAATCTACCCCACTACTGCCACAGGAAGACACTGGTAACACAAGTGACTTCTGAAATATTCTTGAATCTTTGTTTCCCTCCCTTATTATTCAAAGGCCCAGAAAGGAGGGACCGAGCCTGGGTCCTGCATCATACCATGGATGCCTGGGGTAGGGGGAAGGGAATCATCCTTGATCCCGTGTGGAACACTGCACCTCCCAATACCACATGCAGGGGGAATTCCTTCCGGATGAAACGGGGAAGCTGAACAGAACACAAACAAACTAGACAAATGCCCACCACGTCCCCCAACACTTAGGGGAAACAAAAAGGTGTTAAAGTTCTGAAAACTCCAGCTTTAAATTAACTACCTTGGAAATGTATTCACCTTATTTCCTGTAATCGAGCCCTGTAAAAGCTTTATGCAGGCTCATAATTTCACTCCCACGTCGATTTGTAAACCATGACCCTGATTCCTGCTGTGTACTTTGCCCTGCTCGTTGGCCCTGGATTGCTTCTTCTGTTGATTTTAGATTACTGCAGCAATTCCCCGGGCTCAGGGACTGGAACTCCTGCCAGGCCCCTAAGTCCAGAACAACCTCTTCACTTCATTTGTCACCTCTTACCTCCACCCTGAATGCACTTGGGTCCTGTTGACTTCCTGGTAAAGTTAAGAGGGAAGATAAACGTAAGGACCATAGATTTAGAGGGCTATTTTTGTCTCCTTACTTATAGGCAGAACCAAATTCTCAGAAAAATAGGAATGCGACTTGTTTTTTAAAGCTCTTTAGAAGCGGGAAAACACTATCCTTGATATATACAACAGTAAATAAAATACAAGCTGTGTTTGAAGATTCAGTAGAAAACAAAGAACACTTGTTTTAAAAAAAGGCGGGGGGGGGGGGGAAGATACTCAAAGGCTGTCTCCAAATCCATTCATGAGCACAGGAGGAGTATGTCCAAGGGATCATGACAATGGCAGGGGGCATGGCATTCCCACACCTGTGCCTGCTCCTTGCTGCGTCTCCAGCTCTGAGCAATGGACAGTGAGCAGACAGAGCCTGTGCGCCCCCTGAGGCAGGGCAGGAGTCCCTTCTTACATCTGGCAGCACCGAATGGAAACACCTCAGGATCTGTGTCTGACAAAAGAATCTCCTTTCTTCGGGAGGTTCATCGGGATCCAGGACATGACAGAGCGTACACAGGCTCTGGAAAAGGAGAAGCTAGATGAGGTCTAAGGGCCCATTGGAACCTACAGCTGTGCAACAGTGAGTGCTTCCAAGTCTTAGAAAGTTTTATAAGCCATAAATGACCAATGCTTAATAAATGTTTATTAGCCAATTTTCCTTTTAAAAGAAAAGGTTGGGGGAGTTTACATAAAGGCAAAACCTTTCCAGTGCTTCTGGTTCTGATTTTCCTGCACTTCTTCACTTAGCTTGCTCCATAGTTAAGGGTCCTGTGTTGTCAGTTTGGTCAAAGGAAGGGCAAAGTCCCCCCAGGATGTCCACAGTCCCCAGCCAGTATGTCACTGAATGTGCCAATTAGCAAGACCTTGAGAGTCACAGCACCCCAAGTTGGCCACTGGCCAAGAACAAACAGGTTCTGGCCGGCCAGCCCTGAGGTTTTGAAAGCGACTCTGCTCCTAACCCTGCGGTGCAGCGTGAAGCCTGGACAAGAACAGGCAGGCTTCTGCTGAATGTGTGGATGTGGGAAGCCTGCTCCGAGCTTACTTCACACCGGGCTCTGCAGTGGGAAGCCTGGGGCTGAGGAGTCCCACAGGAAGCAGAGCAAATTTTAAAAGTCTAAGGGCTCCACTGAGCTGCAGAAGCCTTCCCCCTGTCCCCTCTCTCGCCGCTGGTCACACCGCGACAGAAGGCGTTTCTGCCTCTTGTGGCAGCAAAAAGGCTGAAACAAAGGAGGAAAGTGAAACTTTATATTGGCCTCATTTTCCACCAGAAGTGAAGCTGACGTTATAACCTTTATAAGTATTACATGGAGTATAAATAGACTATGTAATATTGAAATTCTTCACATTTTCCCAAACATGACTGACAACGCCTGAAGGTCATGGAATGAGGACTTTGTATGACTCACGTTTCTTTCTTCCCATTTCTTAGCGGTGACACTCATCCCATAATAAAAGGCTTTTTAGCCCATTATTACTTCAGGAACACTAACAGTTCTCAGGGGACCTCCCTACCCCAAGGAGCTTCTACTCTATCTCCAAAGAAGATCCAACATTCTTCAAGACTGAGTCAATTTATCAGGTCGGTTAAGGCATATATTACTCAGCCATCAATCTTTACATCTATCACAGCTGCATAGATTTGCTACGTTAGATCAGGTTACACATTTGAAGACAAGCCTTCAGCTGGGCAGACAGTCCCAGTGTGAGTTTTACAAGCAGTGGTGGGTGGACACCTCCATTCTTCTGTGGCTTTTGGTGTAAATTGTTGGCTCTTTTTTTTTTTTTTTTAAGTTGTTGGCTCTTGATCATGATGTTCAGAAGGAAGTGAAAAATGACTTATATTCCAAAATGGAAACATAGTCTATGAGTTCCACCAAACCTAGGTGCATCATATATTTTAACTTATAAAGACCTCCCAATGCCCCCTCTGTGCTCAGCCTCCTGCTTCATTCAGAAGGGAAAGGGCATCAGGGCTGATAATGCCCACAACGTCTCTCCTTTCTACTTTCTAGCTTATATTTTCAGTCAACTCCTTCCTTCCAAGGCTCACCATGGAGCTCCTGAGACTATCCTTACCACCCTGAAACCCCAAGCCATCAACAGGCTCAGTTCTATCCTGTCTTTAATTTCTCCCTTGCAACAAATTCCTCTTTGCCTCTTCTCCCCAAGAAACATGGTCAACACTCTTCATCCTAGAAAACCTCTCAGTTCTATTTCTCAACTTCTTACTTGCCAATCTCTTTGAATGCACTGTCCTCCTCTCTCTTCACCAGTCATTCATACTTCTCCTGATTGCCCTTAATGCTAACCTTTATTCAACTTTGTTTTCTTCCTTGGATATTTACATCTATTCTCATGGTTTTGCATATTACTTATAAACTGATAATTCCAAAGATCTCTCTTTAGCCCTGAATTCTCTTCTGAGCTCCAAACCATTTCTAAGTGTATATTGGCCATTCCCACCTGGGTAGAGTGGAGGCACCTAAATAAACAAATCTAAATCCAAACTCACCCACTGGCTCATCTCTTCTCAAACCCACATCTCCAGAAAATGCCTACATTTTATCAACCAAAGAGGTATTTTCAAATATCAAAAATTCTATAAACAAGAAAAGACTACATTTACATTAAATAACCCCAAAGGTACAGAGGTATATGAGGGAAATCTATGACCCCCGTAAAAAAAAAACAAGCAAAAATACCAAAGAATAACCTAAAAGATGATTGAATAGAGAAACCCCAAAGGAGTTTAAATATATTAAAATAGTGAATTAAAGTGGTGTCTTAGAGACAACTGGTGAAGATCAGACATGTCTAACAATTAAGGAGTCATTAACTGATGGTATTTGCTTGGATTTAATTTGCTTAGGCTTACCATTTCCAATTGAAAAGATCAAAGGACATCATTACCTGGAATATAGTATTACTGTTGGCAAAGTGGGTTTGCCTGTGGAATCTGCCCAACACAGCAGGAAAGTTTGCTTTTAGGAGAAGAGCACATGTGACTTGCAGCCTTCCGTGCTCACTGATGGTAAGAGCAGACCTCAGTGAGCAAACTAGAAGTACCAGGAGAAAAGTCAGAAGAGGGAAGTCAAAAATCTCCACTTATACCATGTGCTAAACAAAGTTACACACATGACAAATTTAAGTCACTTATTACAAGTGACTCCAAGATATAAGAGAGCTGGATTTAAACAATGGTTGTCAGTTCCCAGCTCTAATGTGTGACCTTTGGCAAATGCCTTCAATTTTCTGAGTCGATTTCCAGATCTGAAAAAAGATCGCCTCAAAGTTAAAAATCACTTGACAAAATCAAGCTCAAGCTCAAAAGAGATAGTGAAGTGTTGGAAATTCCAGGTTCTGCCAGCTGACTTGTAGAACGCTCGAATATAACTTTCCAGTAGCCCAAAAAATGGAATAATGCTAGCTTACATTTCTAGGAAATGTCAAATGAGGCAATTTGGAAAGTCCACCTGCTGTGCCTCAACCTGAATCTAAAACAGTAAATGGACCATTTTTTTCTGGAAGTTGAGTTCTACTGAATTAATCTCGCTACGAGATGAAAGCCTGAAAGTAAATAGGATGAATCACTCCTCCTGCCCTGCCTGCTTGTCGTGGTGCTAGCAGCAGTTCCCTGCTTTCTTCCCAACGCGGCTCTTGCAGGAGCCAGGCATCTGAAGCAAAGTGTGATCAACAGATGCTCGTTTCCAAAATTGGCATCTTTCCAGTAGCCAGCCCCAAATTTAATTAGCCATTTATCTGAAGCAGAAAAGGATTTCTACAGCATTCTAGTAATCTGTGCTCATTCTCTCCACTGGTCCAGGCCCCAGCCCCACGTGCCTCCTCGCCCAGAAGACTTTGAAGCAAGCATATCAAGCACCATGCTAATTCTGACTGTAAATAAACAATTCCCTGAAAGTGTTTGTGGGATTTTTCTACTAGGAATAAAGAGTACATTCCACCGAACTGAAGACCACCTATGGTACAGGGGCAGGACACTGGCAATGGAGATGCACATGTAACTCAGTACTAGCGGGTCAGCGTCCTCCCAGAGTTAACTCACCGCTCTTCTGCTGTGACCTACCCAGCACTGGGCTCCAACCTGCAGCCGATCCCAGGTGGTCCCAGTGGCTGCCTTCATTTAATACTGCTTGAGCACTACCCTCACTCCACTCTTGGCTCTGCCGACGTTGTACTCACTGGGTTGTGTCATAGCTACAAATCTCTTGGAACAAAAGAACTGTCTACATTTGTCCTCTTAACAAAGATCTGCTGTAAGATGGGTTTTCCAGGAGCTCATGTGATCATACAATCACCGCAGGGGGTCCTGTTAGCTCAGGGGACTCATGTCAAGCTGAAACACAAGCTACGTCTGCCCAAGGGGTATTGGCAGATGGTGTGGGAGGTTAGGCAGAGGGATACCTGCTGCGGCTGTGTTCCTCTTGCCCGCTCAGCATGTTTTGCCCTGCCTGCTGGGAGCAAAACTCCCCTTGGTGGTGGTGAACCCATCCATGCGGTTCAGTCAGCTGACCCGCGACCAGCACACCCCATTTCCTCCAAGGCCACAAGGACTGGAGCAAGTTGGGCCTATGATCCAGGTCAGGCCCAAGACCTCTTTGAAATTTGCTTTCTCAGAAAAGACTTTCTCCCAGGTCACTAAGCTTGCTCACCACTTAGAATCTATCTACCAGATGTAGACAGGAGCCTCCCATACCACAGCATTTGGGCCCTGGATCCAGCTCTTCCTGGAGCCAAGATTAGCCTGATTTCACTTCCATGAGCTAATCAAATCCCATTTTTACATAAGCTACCTAGGATATAGTTCTTTCTCTGAAAGCTTCCCTACTCCATACACACCTAACCTCATCCCCTCCTTGGCTTCTGCATAACTTATTCAGATGATTATCCTCTTTCCTTTTATGGTCTTTGCCTAAAATTCTCCATATCCTCCCCTCCAGCCCTTTAAACTCAGGTCGAAATCTAACTTGTACAGAGACACTGCCTATTTAACCCATGCCTTCCAAAGCCTTACAGCCTTCAATGTTTACATACATGGATAGATTCCATCCCGCAGTCAGATCCTGAGAGCTGTTCCATAAGGCCCATTCTTCCTGAAACACTCTTCTTTAACCAAAGATTTTAATTGCCGAGAAGAAGAGGATTCTCATTTTAAAGTGGCCTGCCTGTTAAAAACGGGCTCCCATGATGAACTGCTTTGAAATAAATGCTAATATTTGAACACTTGTATGTCAGGCAAGAAAAACCCTACACACATTTTTCATTAATCCTTATGACAACCTTATGTGCCAGGTACTTTTATCTCCCATTTTTAAAAGAGGTGTAAATAAACTACGCAAGGTCACACAGCTGACAAGCTGAAGTCGCTGAACTGACCTAACCCAAAGGCCCTCTTACCACCCCCACGCCTACCACCACTAGTCACAGGCATTTGCCTTCTTGGAATGTCCCAATGAGGCTTCCTTTGGAGTTGCTCTGCGCAAGAAATTTAGGACTCGCAGGTCAGCGTTTTACCTGGGTTAACTCACAGCTCTTCTACTGTGATCACCCAGCACTGGGCTCCCTCAAACTCGCAGCTGGATCCCAGGTGGTCCCAGTGGCTACATTCATGTAATACTGCCTGAGCAGCATAAAATTATTCATTTCAGTAATAGTATTCTATCCATTTTTAGACTTCAATGAAATATGCTTGTGTCAACATAAGTGCATCCAAACCTGTAGAGAATTTTTATAAAAATTATTTGCGTCAAATAGAGGATAGATACACCTGGAAGCAAGATCTCAAGAGACAGAAAAAGGCTTCCAAGAAATGGCAGTTTGTAGCTTCTTTATGCATTTGGAATTACGAGGGGATGTAAGGAAGATCATGTGAAGGTAGGAGAAAGCAAGGTGGGGTCAGATTACAAAATAGTTGAGATTATGTGCTCTCTTGAGGATGTTTACACTTTCACTTCAGAAGGAGGGATCTGAAAAGAGGCATTTCTTTTTTTTCCTTTTTTTTATATTTTATTGATATTTTACAGAGAGGAAGGGAGAGGGTTAGAGAGTTAGAAACATCAATGAGAGAGAAACATCATTCAGCTGCCTCCTGCACACCCTCTACTGGGGATGTGCCCGAAACCAAGGTACATGCCCTTGGCCGGAATCGAACCTGGGACCCTTCAGTCCTCAGGCCGACGCTCTATCCACTGAGCCAAACCGGTTAGGGCTGAAAAGAGGCATTTCAAAGGCATGTTGACCAAGATGCACAGAAACAATGGACAGGGCTTGCTTAAGGTAAAGACAAGCCTTTTACTAAAGAAGTTATGTTATGCCCTAACCGGTTTGGCTCAGTGGATAGAGCATCGGCCTTTGGACTGAAGGGTCCCAGGTTTGATTCCAGCCAACGGCATGTACCTGGGTTGCGGGCACATACCCAGTAGGGAATGTGCAGGAGGCAGCTGAGCGATGTTTCTCTCTCATCGATGTTTCTATCTCTTTATCCCTCTCCCTTCCTCTCTGTAAAAAATCAAAAAAATATATTTTTTTAAAAAAGAAGTTATGTTATGCCTGGGACTTGGCTACCTACCCTGACCTGCTCATTTAGGAATTTATGATCAGATTACTTACTGTGATGTTACTTTCTGTAGGATCCCTTTTTCTCCACACTTGGTTATTTTCCTTCCTGGTTCACAGCAATTCTAAAGGAATAAAAACCTAAAAAAATAAATTAAAAAAAAACTAAAAAACAATCAAACTTAGACGTGACTGTGAGGTAGAGGCTGATCCCAGAAAACATCTATAGATAACTGGTAGAGTTAGAAAAGCTTGAAAAACAGTTAAAGGAAGACACAGGAACTCTAAATGTGCCGAGCCCACCCTTCCCAAGGCTCCTCATTCTGCTTCTCAGACACTGAAGGACAGAAGCGTGACATGAAGTGGGTCCTCCAGGGCACTGGGGACAGCCATAGCCCTGAAGAGCTGGCAAACGTGAACCTGCTAAAGAGCTTCCATAGGGATTAAGAATGTGTTCTCTTTCTTTCTTTCTTTCTTTCTTTCTTTCTTTCTTTCTTTCTTTCTTCTTTCTTTCTTTCTTTCTTTCTTTCTTTCTTTCTTTCTTCTTTCTTTCTTTCTTTCTTTCTTTCTTTCTTTCTTTCTTTCTAAGAAGGTATCTTTTTATAAATACACACTCATCAAACTGTCTTTACAAATATCTAAATTCATCGTGGCTCTTCACTAGTTGGTAGTTTTGAGGCCAGAAGTCACATCTAATAAAGTTAACTTCATGTGTCACCTTAGTGCTTGATACCCAAGTGTCTTTATTACATAGATAATGAATTCTTTTTCTTTCTGTGATGAACCAATTGTACACCCTTATTTTATTTTATTTTTATCCTCACCCGAGGATATGTTTTAATTGATTTTAGAAAGAGAGGAAGGGAGAGGGAGAGAGAGAAACATCATTGTGAGAGAGAAACATCTAAGGGTTGTCTCCCACACACGCCCCAACCAGGGATCGAGCCTGCAACCTGGGTATGTTCCCTGACCGGAAGTGACTATTTGGTGCATGGAACAATGCTCCAACCAACTGAGACATGCAGCCAGGGCAGTACATCCTTATTTTAAACACTGTTCAGTTTGTAAATGTTTTGCTGTAAATATAATTCCAGAGAAGTCATTCCCTGAAACTTAAATGGCCAGTTCCTTCATCAGCACCCCATGCTGTTATTTTCCCACAGATCCAAACGGATGCGGATGTGAATAAAAGGAGTGGGAAGAGCACGTTAGAAACAGGACACTGAGAGGGACAAGTGGTGAGAAAAAGCAGAAAAAGAGCCCTGGCCAGATGGCCCCGCGGGCCGGAGCATCGCCCTGTGCTCCAAAAGGTTGCAGGTTAGATTCCAGGTCAGGGCACATACCTGGGTTGTGTGGTTTGACTCTGGGTCAGGGCATGTACAGAAGGCAACCAATGGATATTTCTCTCCCCAATCTCTCTCTCTCTCTCTCTCTCTCTCTCTCTCTCTCTCTCTCTCCCGTCCCCTCTCTCTAAAATCAATGAAGCATATCCTCAGGTGAGGATTTAAAAAATAATAGAAGCCCTAACCGGTTTGACTCAGTGGATAGAGCGTCAGCCTGTGGACTCAAGGGTCCCATGTTCGATTCCAGTCAAGGGCATGTACCTTGGTTGCGGGCACATCCCCAGTAGGGAGTGTGCAGGAGACAGCTAATTGATGTTTCTCTCTCATTGATACTTCTAACTCTCTATCCCTCTCCCTTCCTCTCTACAAAAAATAAATAAAATATATTTTTTAAACAAATAATAGAAGGTGAATGGTTTTGGAAAAAAAAAAAAAAAAGGTGGAAGGGAGAAAATTTCTATCCAAAGTAACCATAGCAAAAGAATCAACTAAAAGTTGAAAATGATTATCTCAGGAGAGAACGTAATCTCCCCACACACATCCCTATTCCCATCTGTACTCTACAATGTGAAAAAAGTGATTTATTTTTTGTATCAAATTTTGTAGAATTCTGGTAGTCAGCCTCCATGCTGACTCTGATGATGTTTGCCTGGAGGTATTCACACTGTTGTACAGTCCCTTCCCACAATAAATAGGCCTGACTTGTATAAACAATAGGATATTGTGAAAATGATGCAATGTGACATTCTGAGACTGATAGGTTTGATCAAATAATTGAATCGATAGCCCCTGCCCTGAGAACTGACCTTTAGACCACTTCACAACGAACATTTCCTTTCACTTAGACCACATTCCATTGGCTAAGACCATTATCTTTCCCCTCCGGACTTGCCCAGGATCCAACAGCCCAGAGCGTTCCCCATGGAAAAAGCCCGCCTAGAATCCTTTAAAGCCTCTGACTCCCCTTCCTTGGGTGCTACCGCCATTTGGGGGCTCAGCCCATCTGGTATCCAGGTGATCTAATAAATTCATAAATTACCTTTTTCGGCCTCGTGCATACCTCCTTCGGCGACCCTAACAGAGACTAAGTCATAAAAGATACTGGATCAGTTGGCTGGAGTGTCGTCGCCTGCACCGGAAGGTTTCGGGTTCAACTTCAGTCAGTTCACACACCTAGGTTTCAGGTTCAATGCCCTGTCAGGTTGCATGTGGAAGGCAACCAATCAATGTTCTCTTTCACACTAGTGTTTCTCTCCCTCTCTCCCCCCTCTCTCTAAAATTCAATAAGCACAGCCATAGCCTAGCCGGTTTGCTCAGTGAATAGAGCGTTGGCCTGTGAACTGAAGGGTCCCGGGTTCAATTCCTGTCAAGGGCATATGCCTGAGTGACAGGTTCAGTCCCCAGTAGGGGATGTGCAGAAGGCAGCCTATCAATGATTCTCTCTCATCATTGATGTTTCTATCTATCTCTCTCTCCCCCCTTCCTCTCTGAAATCAATAAAAATATATATTTTTAAAAAAACAACAAAAAACAGCTGGGTGTGCAGAAGGCAGCCAATCAATGTTGATGTTTCTCTCTCATCAATGTTTATCTCTCTCTCCTTCTTTCTTTCTCTCTAAAATCAATAAAAAATATATTTTAAAAAACTATATTACATGCTCATATAACTTTGGTTTTTAAAATTAAAATCTGTTGTATGATAATATTTTCACATATTTCCTGGGATCCATAACAAATATGAAAATTCAGGACTATGGACAAAATGTTGGGTTGTAAGGCCAGCTTGTATATGCAAGAACCAAATCTCTTTAGACCTTCTTCTGGCACATCAGTACTTAGATTCATTCAGTCCTTCAGTCCTATATTTAATGTTTTAGTTCAGCTTCAGCCTCGCCAAGAATGAATCTGTAAGAGAGTGTGCGTGTATTGAGGTGGAGGGGGAGACACATACAGGCTTATGAGTCCATGATTGGAGGGAAAAGGTCAGAGTTTAAAAGTATAAAAGTAATTCAGTTTACTAAAGAAAATGAAAATAGGCAGAAAAAATTACTTGAAGTCCAGACGGTAATAGAACTGCCTTGTTGCTTCCTTCCTTCACATATTTTGCCTACTCAGGCTTGCTGGTTTTGTGCAGCACCAGGAGTTGTTGACAGTGACAAAGGATGAATCAATGTTGAATCCTAACCTCAACAATCCTAGCAAAAGCTTTGCTTGGCTACATTTTTTTATTTTAAGACTCATTCTCAAAGGTACAGAAACAAGTAATAAGAATGTATGTCTGTATAAATATGTATAACGTGCACTTTAGTCAAATAAGCATCTTTCAGCACTTCCTGTGCATGCCACACCAGAGCAGCTGTTTCCGGGAATCCTGAAGAAGACAGTTTCCGTCCTCAGAGTCTAAATCTTACTTTAGGCCACTCCTCAGCTAACAGCAAAACTCATTTGTTTCATTGTAAGCAAATGGCCATATTGTTCTGATCATTTGCTGTAACAGAAGATTTTCTGAAAATTTAGATCCTTCATTATTCTCTATTGCGTAGAGCCTTGAATAGCATCTTTATGAGTATATATATAATAATAATATATATATATATATAAACTTATTTCTAGTTTTCACCTCACTGCTGGAGACAGGAAATACCAAGCTGGCTTAAACAGAATCAGGTCAGATGCTTCTATCTTCAGTTCATAGGGAGAAAAATACTGTTGAGGGGCTACTTTGTACCTAGCATTATCTTTAATCCTTACAACAGTCTCAAAAGGATAATAGTCACCCCATTTCCCAGAGAGGGAAAATGTGGCTCAAAGCGTCAAGTAACTTACCGAAAATCTCCCAGCTGGTTAGCCCTGGAGCCTGGATTACAAACTCAGTCTGTAACTCCAAGGCCTTTTTTCTTTTCTTTTCTTTTCTTTTTTAAATAAATAAATAAATAAATATATATATATATATATATATATATATATATATATATATATATATTCCCAGAGGGAGAGATAGAAACATCAATAATGAAAGAGAATCATCTATCAGCTGCCTCCTGCATGCCCCCCCGCCCCATTGGGGATTGGGCCCACAACCTGGGCATGTGCCCTTGACCGGAATCAAACCCGGGACCTTTCAGTCTGCAGGCTGATGCTCTATCCACTGAGCCAAACCAGCCAGGGCAGGCCTTTGTCCTTTTCATAGCACCTCCGGACCTATTAAACGGGCTCTTATTTTCCATCTTATCCCCAGTCCTCCTGTTACCTGCACCAGTATAGCTTTACAGGTCTTTGTCTTCCCATAGGAAACCGACGTAGCTCCTGAGGAACTGCGAGTGGAGGTCTGTGAGAGAGGTTGGGGAGCTATAGAGGATGTACAGAGGCCGCCATACCTCGGCCTTTCCTACAGACAGAAAATGGAAACCAGACACCTGGCCCAGAGCTTTGAATTGTTAAACATTTATAAGTCCTTCCTGAAAAAGAAGGGGAACGTTTTACTCACAAGAGTTAAAATATTCACCGACCAGACCAGATACAGTAACTTAATCTTATTACTTAATCTCGTTCATTTTTTCCCAGGTGCTTATTTCCTGGGCCAGCAATTTTTATTTGCTTGCAGAGCTACCAGTTGATTTCTTCCGATTAGAAACGATCCCTTCCTTGGCGTTCAGGACCTTACCCTTCCTTTTCCATAGTTGGAATGAAGGGGTTCAACCTTCCAACTTTGAAACAGTGTCATTAACTATTCAGCTTCCACTGACCGCCACAAAGCACCCATGTGCTAGACACTGTTCTTGGAGACTTGAGGTGCTTTGTCTCTTGAATGCAACTTCCTGTCTGACGGATGTTGAGGTGAGGGTTTGAGTTTGATATTCTCTCCTTTACACACAACTTCCCCAGTCAGCGACTTGTTCCAACAATGGTTTTTGAACACCTATTAATCACTCGGCTAGCAATTCTCAGTGTAGCAGATCAGTAGTTGCTACTCTGCTGGTTTGACTGCAGGTCCAGAGAGTAAATGAAGAAAATAATTAATACTTATCATGATTGCTAACACTCATGTGGTTAAGGTGGCCAGGACTAGTTCAGAGAGCCTTACACTTATTAACCTGTTTAATCCAACACCAACTGTCATTTTATAGATGAAGAAACGGAGGCACAGAAGGGTAAGCTACTTGCCCAAGCTCAGACAGCTCCTAGAGCCAAGATCTGAGCCCAGGGAGTTGGGCTCCGAGTCTACATTCATAAACACGATGCTACATTGGTGTTCACACAATCAGGTTAATAGTAGCTCAGGAATGTTGTTATTCCAAATGTGCACAAATATTTCCCACAAATGCCAAACCTGGCAAAAGTCACCTCTGAAACTATATTTTACCTCTCATAGTCCTGAACAAAGAAGTGGTTAAAATAAGCTGCTTCGTGCGTTCTGTAATTCCAAGCAGCTCTGTATGCTGAGTGCATCTACTACTGAGCAGCATGTAACTGCTGACTTGGCCATTCAGAAGAATCACATTGAAGCTGAAGTGGTAATAATTCAAAATTGACAATCTTGGAGAGACTAGAACAGTCGTGTCTGTCATCAGCATTTAACAGAATCAAGCATTTAGCAGACTGTAGTAGAAAGTATTACAAGAATAAGTCTCAATAAAGCAGCAGATTCCAGGAATATTTGAGGGCTAAGAATATTTTAAGTATTCTATATATAAAAAATGATGGCTATTCCTGGACAGGAACGCCTTAGGTTGACAGAGTAGTTTTAGATTTTGTTAAATGTATAGAAAGATTCAACTAGAGCAAAAATCATGTAAAGCTTAAAGCTTTTTTCAACAATACAGTGCTATAAAGATACAACACAGACTTGTTATGTACTGAGAAAAATAAATATTAACTTCCTACCCGGCATGTAATTAAAGAAGTATGACACTAATTGTTATATAAAAGCAAAAAAATAATTACAATTGCATATCAGCTGAATATAATGCTTATTTTAAAAAATTTAAGTCTCAATATAAGTAAATTCTATTAGTTTCCACCTGTGAGACAGTGTTGGTCGAACTGGCCTGTGAGTAGGCTACTAGAGGCTATTTTATTGAAATAAGCACCAAAAATGGCATACATTCCTTTCTTATTCAATTCAGTGTCAGTGACCCCTAAAGAATGAGAGACACCCTCAGTTTGGAGATGTCACATAATATTGGCATTTCTGTCATCCCTCAGAAACCACCCAACAATAACAACAACAAAAACGAAGCAAGAGACAGGAATACAAATCCCATCTTCAATAAAATATTGAAAACAGGTGAGGCTCCTAACCACAAAATCAGTGGCAGGGGTACCAAAAGCAGTGGGGTTTGAGAAAAGGCATGAAAGGAAGCTGCGTGAGGGCACCCAAGGCTATATATCTCAGAAAGAGTTTAATAGTTCAACCGATATAAGATGCATATAGTGCCCGGCCGGTGTGGCTCAGTGGGTAAGCAACAACCTATGAACCTGGAGATCATGGTTCAATTCCCGGTCGGGGCACATGCCTGGGTTGCAGGCTCAATCCCCAGTGGGGCGTGCTGGCAGCAGCCAATCAATGATTCTCTCTCATTATTGATGTTTCTATCTCTCCCTCTCCCTTCCTCTCTGAAATCAATAAGAATATATTAAAAAAAAAAAAAGATGCTTATACTGAGGTAAAAAAAAAATCAATGGCTGTTTATACAGCCCTGGGAATAATGTAGTATTATGGGTTGAATTGTGTCCCACACATTTCAACATGAGATATGTTGAAGTCTAACCCCTGGTATCTATAAATACGACCTTATTTGGAAATAGAGTTTACAGATATAATCAAGGTAAGATGAGGTCATACTGAATTAGGGTGAACCCTAAGGCAATGACTGGTGTCTTTATAAGAAGACAGAAATTTAGACACAGGACACAGAGAGGAGAACGCCATGTGACGATGAGGACAGAGATTGGAGGGATGCGCTTACCGGCCAAGAAACACCAGGCTTGCCAGCAGCCTCCAGGGACTAGGATGGAGGCATGGAACAGATTCTCCCACAGAGCCTCAGAAGGACCCAACCCTACCAATACCTTGATTTCCAACTTCTAGCCTCCAGAACCGTGAGAGAATATATTTCTGTTGTTTTAAGCCAACTAGTCAATAGGCCTGAACTGTCTAATTCACAGGGACAGGCCGGTCGCACGCGTTTCCCTGGATCTGGTTTGGTTTGGCGTAGCAGAGGAGGTGAGGCTAAACTAGAATCCCACAAACATATGAAGTCATGTGTTCACGCGGGAGGAAAGAGACTTCGCTGCGAACAGCTCTGCAGCTGCCTGTTTCCATTGGCTGGGGTCAAAAGAGGAATTCTCCCTGATGGAGAAGGTGTCCTTGGCCCCCTCACAACACAAACCTCCTGTAAGTAAAGAGTGAGTCTCGGGGGAAAAAATCTCCTCATTCAAAGAAGAGGAATAAAAAAGGAACGGACAAAGGTATGGTATAAGAAAAAGATGTCAAACAGAAAAACTAATGAAAAGTCACCATGAACATGTTACCTCAGAGCAGATGAAAATTCTGAACACACCTTTTACCTTCAATATTAAAGACATTAATGAAGCAACTGTTTCCAGAAACAAAGAAACAACTCAGAGAAGGGAGGGTGAGTTAACAAAAGATGAAATGTAAGCTGACAGAGTTTGGGAAAAAAGTGAATGAAAAATAAAAATAAAATAAAATCCTGGTAGAGACATACGCAAAGGGAGGGCAAAGGTAAAGCGATACAGCATGAAACTTGAGGGTCGGAAGTGAGCAAACGGTACAAAATGAAATGTAAATAAGATAAAATCTTCAGGGATAAACTTATAAATAAGAAAGCAGGAGTAGACAACTAAGAATTCACGAAATGAGAGAACCTGGAGAAGATAACATGAATAATGGAGGAGAACAGACATTTAAAAATACGTTTCAAAAACACTTTCCTGGTCCTGGCTGGGTGGCTCAGGTGGTTGGAGCCTTGTCCGGTACATCAAAGGATTGGGGGTTTGATTCCTGGTCAGGGCACATACCTGGGTTTCAGGTTCAATTACCAGTCAGGGCTCATGGGGAAGGAAGCTGATCAATGTTTCTCTCTCTCATTGATGTTTCTCTCTCTCCCCCACCCCCCTTCCTCTCTCTTTAAAGTCAATTTAAAAAAAAAACACACACACATATCCTCAGGTGAGGATTAAAAAAAAAAACAAAAAAAAACTTTCCTGGAATAAAAGAAGACTTGAATTTACAAAATGAAATGGCATGTCACATCCCACAAAAATCTTGAGCTACAATGGTCATTAAGTTTACTAAACTTTGAAGATAAAATATTATTTTAAAATAAAGAAAGCTCTGGCTAGATAGCTCAGTATGAGGATCGTCCCGATACACCAAGGTTGCAGGTTTGATCTCTGGTCAGGGCACATACAAGAAGCAACCAATGAATGCATAACTAAGTGGAAGAACAAATCTATGTTTCTCTCTGTTTATCTCTCTCTTTCTAAAAGCAATCAATAAATAATAAAATAAAATAGGAAAGATTCTTTGAACAGCCAAGGTGGAAGGAGGGGGTGGGGGGGCAAGGGAGGAATCAAGACATTTATAAGGAAGAAAAATCAGATTGGCTTCCCATTTCTCCATGATAACAATCAATATTAGATAGAGTGTAGCAATACCTAGAAAATTCTACCAGAAAGAAAGTATATATTCCAAACTGTAATTCATTTCTTCTTTTTTCTCATATGTGGAATTTAATGAACAAAACAAACCTTCCTTTCTCTCTCTCTAAAAAATCAATTAAAAATTATAAATTCCATTTAGGGAAGAGTCTGCCTTACTCACACCATCTTACCAGCTGGTTTCTCTTCTCCACGACTGAGCTTCCTCTGTTTGCTGACCTTGGCAGTCATTATGTGCTACATCAACAAAAAATGTTGGATAGGGAACAAACTACAATGGTCCTGGTTAACCTGGCCTTTTCTGGGATAAAGATATTTCACAGCCCACACCTTTGGTCTATTAGGCTATTGAATTCAAGCTAGTTAAGTGAAAAGAGGGCAAGCTAGATGGTGAGAGGTGTGTTGACATCGGTATTATTGATTTATCAGGTCTTCTGCTAGCATAACAGGAACTGTTCTCAATTTTTAAAAAAATTTGCTAACACTGAGTTTATTTTGAGATCATATGAGATATGTAAATCTGGTGCCATATGCAATATCCTGGGAATATCCCACCATGAACACAGTACATCAAGGCAAATGTGTCAAAATGTATCAACAATCACCTGATTTTCAAAGTGAGTTATATCTAGATTGAGGACCATTAACCTGTGAAATCGTTTAAATTAGACATTAGATGGACTGGGAGATCGTGACATAGGTTTCCCTTGAGAGGAAATGATTGAACATTTATTTGAGATATTAATAGTAAAGGATACATCCAGCCAAAGCAAGTTAAAGAAAGTCTAGGGCATTTCCCCCAAAAATCTTATTATGAAAAATTTTAAACAGCAAAGTTGAAAGAATTTTGTGATGAATACCTATGTACCCACTGCCTTGATTCAACCATTTCCATTTTATTATACTTGGTACTCTATCCATCCCTTCATCATCATCAAGCCATTCTAATTTTTTCAAAGAAAATTACAGACATTAGTACACTTTCCCCACATACTTTTTGCCTATTATTAGCTAGAATTCAATATTTGTTTATAGTCTTTGTGTAAAATTTATATACAATGACTACACATTTTAATGTTTGCAGTGTTTTGACAAATGGATATATTTACTGTTTTAATAAATGCCTACACCTGTGTAACCCAAATTTCTATCAGATCATAGAATATTACCATTACCCCTAAAGCTCCCTCATGCACCTTCCCAGTTAATTCACACTTCCAAGCCCTTAGAAGCTGTCATTTTTCTGATTTCTTTCCACTGTAGATTAGTTTTGCTTGTTCTAGAATTTCATATAAATGGAACCATGAAGAATGCATTCTTTTTTATAAGCTTTCTTTTGCTCAGCATAATGCTTTTGAGATTCATCCATGTTGTTTTATTGTGTCAGTAATTTGTTAATTTTTATTTCCGAGTCATATTCTGCTATACCACAGTATAGTTACCCATTTTCATATTCATGGACACAGCTATTTCCACCATTGTGAGCAACTTGGGGCTTGATCAAGAGCAGATGTTGGTAGTAAGGTAAGCTAGTGAAAGGGGAAGCAATTTCATGAGGCTACAACTTGGAAAATTTGATTAGGGAAAAATTGAACATATATGGCACAAACCCAAGAAAAATAGAGTTTGTAGAGTCCTAGGAGTCAAGGCCAGTAGGAAGTAAAAAAAAGAAAAGAAACATAGAAGAGAATATATGGGCATAGTAATCATCCAAATAACAGGTAGAATGGGAAGACTAATATAAACACTCTATATAGGTGGTATTGTAGTATGTATATTTGGATTAATCAATAGAACACTAAACCACACAAGAAAAATCAAAGATTTTTTTACATGTAGTGGAGTATAAGCACTTGGTTATAAACAATTGGAAATTAACATATGAAGCATATGGCCTGGCTGGTGTGGCTCAATGGTTGAAAGTCAACCTATGAACCAGGAGGTCATGGTTTTGATTCCTGTCAGGGCACATGCCAGGTTTCGGGCTCAAACCCCAGTGTGAGTCATGCAGGATACAGCAAATCAATGATTCTCTCTCATCATTGATGTTTCTATCTCTCTCTCCCTCTCCCTTCCTCTCTGAAATCAATAAAAATATTTAAATATATATACATATATGAAGCATATGTTAGTTTTTCCTCTAGTTAGAATTTATATGGTAATGTCACTTCGGTGGTTGGTGAATATAAGAAGAGATTGCTACTCACTCTCAGAGAGCTGAGTACAGTCAGGTGAGCAATGCTGAGCATGGGCAATAACATCCCCGGAAACTGTGTATTATTTCAAAGCATGACAAAGGGGCTGTGTCAACTTGGTGAGGGACTAGGAAAGAACGTACCTCTAGGAAGGATTTTTAGATTCAAACATTTTCCCTCTGTATGTCTCCTCACCATATTAAAACTAAGTTGTACTTCAGTACAAAAACATATAGGTTGAGTTCCTTTTAGCTCATATGACAGTACTTGTTTTGAAACTACAGATCAAAGTAACAGGGAAAAGTTCTGCTTTAGATATCTGGACTGGATGTAACCTGGAGACAAGCTAAGCCAACAAACATATCATTAACTTAACATATCAGCGTACTTCCTTACAGCAGGCCAGGACTGCCTATCTCTGCCCTTAAGCTATGGGAGACAGTCAGGCCTAATTGTTTAGGCTCCAGATGCCTATCTTGTTGCTTGTTTGTTGTAGTTTCTGCAGAAAACAATTCCAAATTGATATACATGGCATGCTCACATTATATATTCTCAAGCAATAACATAACTTTATAGGCAATAAGTTCACACGGGTCTTTAGGCACAAAAATAACATTAACTTAATAGTTCAAACATGTATGTAGTAAAAAGCCAGTGTAGATATGTAGTCACATATATTCCACCAATTATGGAAATATGGAGGTCTAAAACCCAAGGTAATGGGTAAGACCTGGGTACTTGGAGAAGAAATGGTCATATTCCCAAACTAATGCAAAAGTCCCTTCAGCTAGTCTCTCTGAAGTTCACAGAGTCCAGGAGAGCCAACAATTAAAACATTCAACTTGTATTAGTTAAAGGGAGAGTTTCAGTTTTTCAATAGCAATATATTTGTTATTCTATAAGCATTTAGTTCTCCTTTACTATAATTCAAACGAGTTCTAAGTTGTCAAATTTTTCTATATTAAGTTTTTGTTTTCCCTCTCAAACGAGATGGGCAACCTCTCTGAGTAGAAACCTGAAGCATCCTCCATCCTGATTTGGACAGATGATAGTTCTGTGCTATGGCAGCCATCCTCCAAGGAGGCCCCCAGCACTCCCCCTTCCCCATATTTATACCCCTAGAGTGTGGGCTGGATTTAGTTGCCAAGTGCCAAACTGTTCTTCTAAAGTAGCTGCTGAATTTTACAATCCAGATAAACTACTTTTTAATCTACGGAATAAAATGCAGATTATTTAACCTGAGTTTTCCATCATTTATAAAATGGGATAATTTCAAAAATAAAGACCAACATTTTATTGGCCATTATATGCCCCAGTGCTGTTTTTGGTAATTTCTAAGCTTTTACTAACTTAATCCTCTGTGATAGGGTTGTCAGATAAAATTAAGGATACTCAGTTGAATTTAAATTTCAGATTTAAAAAATGAATAATTTTTAGCTCGGCCAGCATGACTCAGTGGTTGAGCATTGATCTATGAACCAGGAGGTTTTGTGTGGGGTGTGCAGAAGACAGCTGATCGATGATTCTCTCTCATCACTGATGTTTATATCTCTCTCTCCTTAAATAAATAAATATATATATATATATATATATATATATATATATATATATATATAAATATATATAATTTTTAGTATGACTATGTCCTATGCAATCTTTGTCCAGGATCATCATAGTAGTAAATGCTGTTAGGTGCCAGGATGGGAACCTAGGCAGTCTGACTCAGAACAATTGCTGCTAACTTCAAGTAACTTCAAGCAGCTCTGCAAGACAAATCTATACTAATAAAAGGATAATATGCTAATTAGGCTGATGTCCTTCTGGACAAAGCCACGGTGGTGGGGGCCGAGGCAGAGGCAGTTAGGGGGATCAGGCCAGCAGGGGAGAGCAGTTAGGGCAATCAGGCCAGCAGGGGAGAGCAGGTAGGGGGATCAAGCAGGCAAGCAAAGGCAGTCAGGGATGATCAGGCAAGTAGGCAGGGGAGTGGTTAGGAGTCAGCGGTCCCGGATTGCGAGAGGGATGTCCCAAGTTGGAGAGGGTGCAGGCCAGGCTGAGCCCCCCCCCCCCATGCACGAATTTTGTGCACTGGGCCTCTAGTAAGTATATAAAAGGACTTGGTACCCATAAGAGGAAATTTTCAATAATTGCTACTTCCCTTCTAGGTGTCTTTCTTCCCTTCCTTACTACACCCCAATACCATTAGAATTAAATCAACCCTTTGGGTGCCCATAGCTCTTTGCTTATACTTCTTTCATAGTAATATTCTACAAGTGAGTGTCAATGTTGAATGATCATAATTCTTGAATTGAGACTTTAATGAAAAGTTACTTACCGTACATATCCATTATCAGGTTATGGTAAGAATACCTATAGCATTGGGGAAAGTTTTAAGAAATAAACAATTACTTTGTAAATGCTGAACAAGGAAATGAAAATCCCTATTCCTGCTAAATAGACACTTGACCTCTAATTTTGTTCTTTAAAAGTAAATCTTTGATGGCCCTAGCTGGGAGGCTCAGTTGGTTGAAGCATCACCTCCTATACCAAAGGGTTGCAGGTTCAGTTCCGGTCAGAGCACATACCTACGTTGGCCCTGATTGGGGTAAGGAAAGCAACCAGTCAATGTTTCTGTCTCACATCGATGCTTCTCTCTCTCTTGCTCTCTCTCTAAAAAAATGAGAGAAAATCAATAAAAACATATCCTTGGATGTGTATTAAAAATAAAAAAGTCCTGACTGGTGTTCCCAAATGGTTAGAGCATCAAACTTCACACCAAAGGTTGCAGGTTCAATTCCTGTGTTCAAGAGCAGGTACCTGGGTTGCAGGTTTGATCCCCAGTCCAGTAGGGGGATCAATGAATGTGTCTCTCTCATCTCTCTCTGCCTCTCTCTCTCTCTCTCTCTCTCTCTCTCTCTCTCTCTCTCTCTCTCTCTTTCTCTCTCTCTCTCTCTCTCCTCCCCTCCCTTCCACTCACTAAAAAATCAATGGAAAATATCCTGGATGAGGATTAAATAATAATAATAAATAAATATTTAATGATTAAGAATATCAAACCTCGTTGAAATACTAAGCGAAGTAGTCTAGTTATAGTCCTGTATGATGAACGCCGATTGTTCAAACGTATCAGGAACGCTTCTCAAATACATTCGTCTCTAGAGTTGACCCCAGCAAGATTTGCAAGGATTTTTTTAAAGCACATCTTCAGCTTTCTGCAATAATCAGTGAGCCTTTAACCAACCATTAAACACAAGAAAGTCCTACTTTTTTTCCTGTGCATCTCAGCGCTGGGTAGAATAGCCACATCCCTATGAGCAAGTGACTCACATTTGGTCGCTCTCTGGATTTTTTTCAGTATTTTCAGTGTTGAAAATTAATGTGGTTCAGAAGAGGAAACACCGGTACTTCTCCAATATGATCCTGAGATAACACAGTAAATGTCTGTTTAAAGCTGGCTCCCGTGGCATAGGAGTCATTTTGGTTCATGTGTTTCTTGGTCCAACTGCTCTCTTTTTTTCAGCTGAAAATTATGTTGGCTGAGAGCCATGCCACAGAACCTCCACCCTGAGGAGTGGCTCAGATAATTAGACAAAAGCATTTAGCCTCTCCAGGATTTCCTCAGGCTGCCCTCCTCACATTCCTTGTCTTAGTAAAAAAAAATTGGTGACCACACATTTCGTGTAGGTGAAGGAAAAAAACTACCTCTATTCATAAACCAATAATCACTGTTTCCAATCACTAACTTTAAAAAGGTACAGTACCACAAATAGTTGGGTCCTCATTCCCTTGAGAAAGTCTTTGTTCACTGAATTTTTTTTTTATGCATGGCATACTTTTTTAAACTTTTTCTTATGGATCATTTCAAACATACAAATGAACACCCACCCGTACACCCCATTCACTAAACTTCAACAGTTATCAACTCATGGTCAATATTGTTTCATCTATAATCCCACTTCCCCCACTCCCAGATTATTTTAATACAAATCCTTGTCAGATAATTTCATCTTTAAATATTTTAATGATACTAACCATAAATCTCGAATTTTATTTTGGCTTTATTTTTTAAATTATTAAACTAGAGGGAAGAAGGAAAATAGAACTAACGTCTATTGAGTGCTTACAATGCCAGATATTATGCTAGAGACTTTCTCCTGAGTTACTGCTGCGTGAACCCTGCTGGGTGAATATTACAATTCTCATTTTTCAGAAAAGGAAACAGACAAAGAGATCAACTTTCCAATATCACTTAGCTACTGAGTTGGCAGGGCTGAGATTCAAACCTGAGTCTGTCTGACTCAAAAACCCATGCTCTTTCCCCAAATCAGTGATGTCAGGCAGGGAACTAAAAATGCCCGGTGAAAGGCAGGAAGTATCTTATATAACCGACTTACGGAAAGGGGGATCTCTTCCATCTTCAGGCTGCTCTCCATGCTATGAATGACATTCACAACACCATGCACAGGATGTTTCCAGACCCTAATTCCTCTATGATCTCTAACACTGTAACCCAGAATCCAAAAGTCACAGTTTTCTAAGTCACTATTCTGGTGCTCAGCAAAGCAACATGGACTTGGAGGTGGGCCAGTGGGCAGCATGCTTTAGGTATTATTAGGATGAAACAGGCAGCAAGAAAAAGCAAAACAAAAAAAAGCCTAGAAATCACCATAGGTGTGACAGGAGAAAAATTAACATGTCTAAACATATGGAAACAATAGCCCTGCCAACCATATTAATCAGAAGATTAGTTACCCAGGATATAATTTAGAAAATGTGCCATGCTAGTCTAAAATCTATACTCTATTCAATGAGATATGCAACAAATAAGAGTACCTATTAGCATTTATTTATAGTATTTTTCCAGATACCATTACATATTATTTATTGAAAGAATGAATGAATCCCAAATACTAATGTTAAAAGATTTCTTTAAAAAATAATAACTCTACTTTTAATTTACTGATAGCAAGCAAGAACAATTTTTAAATAATTCAGCGTTAAGCTCTCAAAGTCAAAGCCTCAGAAAAAGGAAAGTTTTGGTTCATAGCCACTGACTCATTTCCTTAGATGATTCAACCTCCTGGCTTTAACACTGCCTTGCCTTCCCCTCCCCCTTCGGACTTTAATTCAGTGCAGGGGGGAAAGAAACCACTGATACTGTAGAACTAGCTTTCCTGTGCGGCCTCATCTAATCTTTTAAATAAACGAAGTCTTTCTACAAGCTTATATACTAAAGTCCTATTATATAATTCAATTAACAGAGGATCAAACTCAAACATGCTACATGGATTTTTGTAAAAGTTTTTGAAGAAGTTTAGGGATGTTTTTACCCAAATGAATACTTAAATAGCCACTGGCACAAAGATGATTTCATTGTATTTTTCTGCCACTCTGCACAAACGTTTGAAAATAAGGCTGTGCTTCATCGATTTTCCATGAATTCTTTAACTACTCATATGCCTCAAATGTTGAGGTCCTTATGAATAAGTTCATGAGTTCACCCAACACAAAGTCCAGACCCACAAAAACAAATGAAGAGAGTTAAATAGGAAGACAACAAAGGCACGTCTACACATGCCCAGAACTCCTGGCCAAATGCACAACAGAAACAGGCTACATCTGGCTCCTCCTCTCCAAGTCCTGGCAAGACAAGATCTAGCCAGCTATAAAGGGTTCAGAAATGACGTGCACTTTCGACAAAGAGCAACTGGTAAACTGAAAGGAATGCCTCTTCCTCCTCGCCACCGATTACCCACCCGCTTCCTTAAAGCCTTTCCCTTAGGTGCTAGGGGATGTGCAGAGGAGAACGTTCGGGAGTTATTTAAAATGGCCAGCTCTTTCATTCATTGGCGGGAAGTGTCTTCCTCATACATTTCAAATAAGTCCCTGCCCCTCAAAAATGCTGCTTTGTTCCCAGGAGCACACACAAGCAACTGATTAAATGGATTGATGACAGACAGATCTGCTGAATCACAGCCACCATGCCTTACTGATTCGATGTTTTAAAATATATATTTGGCCCTGCCTGTGTGTCTAAGTGGTTGAGCATCAACCTGTGAACCAGGAAGTCACGGTTTGATTCCTAGTAGGGGCACATACTCGGTCCAGGTGGGGGTGTGTGGAAGAGGCAACTGATTGATGATTATCTCCCACCATTGATGTTTCTCTCTCTCTCCCTCTCACTTCTTCTCTGACATCAGTTTTTTTAAAAATTTAAAAAATATATTGGCAGTTTCTTAGACCTTCCCCCCTTCCTAAAGGCTATTGTTTTGGAGTCAACAAAATGGGTTTGAATATAGGCTCTCCCATTTAATAATTGTGGTATCATGGACAAAATACTTACGTTTTAGGGTATTAAGTTTCTTATCTGTAAAATGGGAGATAATACCACCTATTTTGCTAGTCTGTTTTGAGGATTACATTTAAAGCCCTTAGCACATTGGCAGGTACACAATAATTATTCAGTAGTGTGTACTATTATTTAATTCTATATTACATTTGTCATTCTGTAGATTTTTTTCCCCTCTAACTCCTAAATCACTGTAAAGAAAATACAGTTAGCCTGGCCGGCATGGCTCAGTGGTTGAGCATTGACCTATGAACCAGGAGGTTAAGGTTCGATTCCTAGTCAGGGCATATGCCCAGTTGTGGACTCGATCCCCAGTGTGGGGCATGCAGGAGGCAGCCAATCAATGATTCTCTCTCATTATTGATGTTTCTATCTCTCTCTCCCTCTCCCTTCCTCTCTGAAATCAATAAAAATGTATTTTTTTTAAAAAGAAAATACAGTTAAATATGGGTTTGAAATGTGTGGGCAGATTTTTTTAAACTTACAATATAATAAATATATACAGTACTATAAATGTATTTTATCTTCCTTATGATTTTCTTAATGTTTTCTCTAACTTTATTATAAGAATACAGTATATAATACATGTAAAAATATGTGTTAATACACTGTTTATGTAATCAGTAAGGCTTCTGGTCAACAGCAGGTTATTAGTACACTTTTTGGGAAGTCAGAAGTTACACGTGGATTTTCAACTGTAGTGGGGGGGGGGAGGGTGTCAGTGCCCCTAACTCTTAAGTTGATCAAGGGTCAACTGTACCCTAAAATTCAGAACTGAAAGTATTAAAACCTCAATTTGCAAATTTTAAGAGAATTTTCAGAGGCATTAAATTCATCAGCATGATGCCTGCATATCAGAAATTCTTTTAAATTTCACTCCATAGCTGTATGAGTGATCAGTACAGAGAAATGCTGAGCCTAGTCTCAGCTGTATCACTGACTGTTGTGATTTACTGGACAAGTCCTAGCCACCATGGCTTACTATCTGCATTTGTGCGATATGGATGCCACCATTATATCTATAATAATAATGGACTAGAATTTACTTGGGCACGGTCATTGTAGTCATTTCCAAGAGGAGAGCTCTACCTATGCAAAAAAAGAAAAGAAAAAAAGCAGCTTAAAAGAATTAACATTTTTCAAGTGGATTCTTTTTTCAATTTTCCTTTACCTCCAAGAAACTGGGGGTATGGAGCACATGCTCCTCATGCCCCACTCCACCCTCAACAATCAATACAATAGTTAATGTTTTGAAAATTAAACGAACCTCTAATATTACTGTTTATCAATTTTCACATGCATCTGCTTTTAACACACCCTTAACATCTATTAGCAATCCTTCATCTCCAGGTTCTTGGAACACTTCTATTAGCCGCTTCCCTACTGCCTCCTGTCTCTTTCATTGCTAACTAATTTCTGACCACTTCACTCAAACTTACCCAAGGCCCCAATGACTTTCCAATGTAAATTCTACAGAATTCGTTTTGAACCTTCTTGATCTCCCTGTAGGATATGATGTCTTTATCTCCCATTCCTTCTCAGTTTTCTGTTAACAACCTCTCCTTCTACCCATCCCTTAAATATTGCTGTTCCCCAAGGAGGTGTTCCATCCTCTGCCCTTTCTTCTTCTCACTCCCAGGAAATCTCACTACCTTCTGTGGCTTTAAAATCCGTTTACAAGTGAACTCCTGAACCTCTATCTGTCTCAGTGTCTCCTGACCTACCTATTGCATAGCTCCATGTAGATGTCCATGCCATAGGCGCCTGCTGTCAAAAATAGGCCTGGAATCTCCCTCCTCACATTAAACTTGCTCTTTTCTCTCTAATTTATATCTGTATAAATGTGACCTTGTTGGCAGTCACTCGTTTAGACATTTTCCCTTGTTTCCTTTCATTTTGTTGGCCAAAACTTGTTGATTCTGCCTCTAAAACAGGGCTTCCCAAACTATAGTCCTTGGAACCATAGGATAGAGATGGGTTTTTGTTTTAAAAAAGGGGATGAGGGTGGTGGTTCTGTGATCAAATTAGTTTGGGATATGCTGGGTTAAAGCAGGACTTCTCAAGAACCTTCAATACGGGGGTGGGCAAACATAGATTTACAGTTGTGAGTACGTGAAACAGTATTCTTGTATTATTATTTATTTATTATATTATTTATTTGTGTCATTTGTTTTCTGATTCTTTTTTTCCCCATTTATTTTTTAGAGAGAATGGAAGGGAGGGAGGAAAGGGAAGAGAAAGAGAGAGAGAAACATAGATGTGAGAGAAACACATCAGTTGGTTGCCTCCCATATGAGCCCCAGCTAGGGCCAGGGATTGAACCCACAACCCAGATATGTGCTCTTGACCAGGAATCAAACCTGTGTCCCTTCTGTCCACAGGCTGATGCTCTAACCACTGAGAAACACCGGCCAGGGCTTTTATTATTATTTTGTATCCTTACTTATGATTTATCTTTTAGGTTACAATGGCTGGTAATTTAATCTACTTTTGCCCACCCCTGTATATTGCTAAAGTGCCTTGTGAATCCCAAATGCAGATAAAATATGAAGCATTTGCCAAATAGCTTGGAAGCCTTTCTTTCAAGGATTGTGATCAGTGTTCTACAGAACATACTTTACAAAATGCCATTCAAGTATTTCTCAAATGTGTTTTCCCATCTCCACCATCATAACCATTGCTTCGATTAGGGAATTGCTCTCTCACCCATTCTACAATAGGTTTCCTGCCTAGGATCTTCACTCATCACTTACAAAGTTGTCAGTAAGCCCCCTAAAATGTAAATCTCATGCAGTTTCATGCTTTAAAATTCCAAAAGGTTTTCCCACTACCCAAATTACGAAATCCAAAGTCCTTAAAAAACCAAAGGCACTTCATGATTCAGCCCCTGACCATCTTCATCTCATTCCAGTTCCCTCTATGCTCCAGGCATAAACTAGCTATTAATTCTCAATGGTTATACTTACACCTTCTGGCTTTTGCACATAAACATTACACTGCCTAAAATGGCATCTGAATAACTCCTACTTGGCCTTAAAATTCACCTCAAATGGACCTCTTCTTCTGAAGCCTTCTATTCTTTTGACTACCTCCCATTCCTTAGTCAGAGGAAAGTACCCAACTGGTGTGCTCTCAATGCACCATCCATTATAGTATATCTTGCTAATTATCTGTGTACTCATCTCTATTTTTCTAGACTGTGAACTCCTTGAAGATTAAGAACATTTATTTATTCCTGTTTTTTGAGCCTAGTACAGTGCCTGCAACCAGTAAATAAGTCCTTGATGAATACATTAATATCTAATCTAATAAAAGAGAAACATGCAAATTGACTGTAACTTTGCTATGCCCCAAGCCACACCCACCAGCCAATCAGAGTGACTATATGCACATTAACCCAACCAAGATGGCAGCCGGCAGCCATGGAGCTGGAGCAAGCAGGAGGCTTGGTTGCCCTGGCAATGGAGGAAGCCAAGTTTCCCGTCTGCCCTGGCTGGCCGTGGCCTCTGCTAAAGGCAACAAAGTTTCAATTATAGAAGACAAATCCGAAATACCTGCTCCCAGCCAGCCTCCACTGGGAGCTTCAGTGGCTGGGGGCCGTGGCCAGCCTGCAAACAGCCATCAGCCCCTCACCCAGGCTGGCCAGGCACCCCAGGGGGGACCCCCACCCTGAAGAGGCTGTGCACAGCCTGCAAACAGCCATCAGCCCCTCACCCAGGCTGGCCACACCCTCAAGGGGTGAGGATCCCTCCTGGGGGGCTTGACCAGCCTGCAAACAGCCCTCAGACACTCACCCAGGCTGGCCAGGCACCCCAGCAGGGACCCCCACCCTGGAGGGGCTGTGGCCAGCCTGCAAACAGCCCTCAGCCACTCACCCAGGCTGGCCAGGCACTCCAGCAGGGACCCCCCACCCTGAAGGGGGTGTGGCCAGTCTGAAAACTACCCTCAGCCCCTCACCCAGGCTGGCCAGGCACCCAGCGGGACCTCCAACCTGATCCAGGACACCTTCAGGTCAAACCAGCCAGCCCACCCATGCATCAGGCATATAATAAAAGGGTAATATGCAAATTGACCCTAACAGGAGAATGACTGGGAATGACTGATCACTATGACACACACTGACCACCAGTGGGCAACGCTCAATGCAGAAGATGTCCCCTGGTGGTGAGTGTGCTCCCACAGGGGGAGCTCTGCTCAGCCACAAGCCAGGCTGATGGCTGCCAGCACAGCAGTGATTGCGGGAGCCTCTACCGCCTCCTCAGCAGCATTAAGGATGTCTGAATGCAGCTTAGGCCTGGTCCCTGCTGGCAAGTGGACATCCCCTGAGGGTTCCTGGGCTGCCAGAGGGATGTCTGACTGCCAGCTTAGGCCCAATCCCCCGGGAAGCGGGCCTAAGCCAGCAGGTGGACATCCCCCGAGGGGTCTCAGACTGCAAGAGGGTACAGGCTGGGCTGAGGGACCCCCCCGCCCGAGTGCACAAATTTTTGTGCACGGGGCCTCTATATATATATATATATATATATATATATATATATATATATATAATCTTTTAACTATTTCATTATTTATTACTAAAAATTCATGTAAATGTATAAAGTATGTATTTTATTCCTGAAACTTTATTTTGGGGCCTAGAATGTTTTAGGCTTTGTGGGCCATATGATCTCTATCATAACTACGCAAAAGCAGCCATAACAACACACAAATAAATGACCATGGTTAGACTCCACTAAAACTTGACTTATAAAAGTAGGCAGTGCCCTAACCAGTTTGGCTCAGTGGATAGAGCTTCGGCCTGCAGACTGAAGGGTCCCAGGTTCGATTCTGATCAAGGGCATGTATCTTGGTTGCGGGCACATCCCCAGTAGGGGGTGTACAGGAGGCAGCTGATTGATGTTTCTCTCTCATCGATGTTTCTAACTCTCTATCCCTCTCCCTTCCTCTCTGTAAAAAAATCAATAAAATATATATATTTTTTAAAAAGTAGGCAGTGAGCCAGATTTGGCTCATAGACCATAGTTTGCCAATACCTGGCCTAGAAAGTTTACCATATCTTAATTATCTTAACTGGTACCCTCTAGTGCAGTTACTGAAACTGAAGGCATGGCATTAGGAAGAAATAACTTCCCTCTAAAAATTAACTGTGCAGCCCTGGCCAGAATGACTCAGTTGGTTGGGCATCATCCCAAGCACCAAAAGGTTGCCGGTTTGATTCCTGGTCAGGGCACACGCCCAGGTTGCAGGCTTGATCCCTGATAAGGGTGTATGTGGGAAGCAGCTGAGCCATGTCTTGCTCTCACATCGATGTTTCTCTCTCTCTAAAATAAATAACTAACTAAATAAATAAGCCTAAAAAAATAAAATAAAAATGAACTGTGTAATACGTATACCTATTGAGCACTGGAATGTAGCTAGTCCAAATTGAGATGTGCTTTAAGTATAAAATAAATGTTTTTGGATTGTGAAGATTTTGTATGACACAAAGAATGTAAAATATCTCATTAGTAATTACTTTATACTGGTGACATTGAATATATTTGATACATTGTGTTAAACATTGTTAAATTATTTGACCTGTTTCCTTTTACTTTTTAAAATGTGACTGCTAAAATATATATTTAAAATTACACATATAGCTTGCATTATATTTGTATTGGACTGCACTGCTCTAGGACAGAATAGTTATAGAAGAGAATATATGCCTCTTCAAGATTGCAAATGAGATACTGTACCCAGTTACCAAAGTGTCTCTATTCACATCTGCTGTGTATCCTGGTTTCTTTCTATCGATGGCTCTATCATATCCTTTACATAAGAATTAAGGATCAAAATCTTTAATTCTTTGTCTTCCCACAAATAATGTATGTCCACCAATTCACTTTATCTCACTTGTTTCTAATTTTCTCTATGCTACACCTTTTCTCACCTAAGTTATTAAGTCTCTTGAAAAGACTTCTTTCTCTCAACCTCTGTCCCTGATCCTGACACCCGTGATTCTATACAAAGCTAAATGTTGTGATTCTCTCCAGCCATATAAACATTTTTAACATTTCAGTGGCTCCGTTTACACAAAAACAATATCCAAACTATTTCATCTAACTCTTGAGGCCTTCTTAAGATCTCATTTTCAACTTCCATTTTAAACCTTACCTCCTCTCCTACTCAAGTCAGACATAAGCTTGCAGATAAAATACAGGCCACCCTGTATTTTAATTTGGAATTTCAAATAAACAACAATTTTTAGTATATAATTTTAGTATGTTATTGAAATATACTTGTACTCAAAATACTGTTTAGTCCTGGCCAGTGTGGCTCAGTTGAGTGAGCATCATCCCATTCACTGAAAGGTCACTGGTCGGATTCCCAGTCAGGGCACAAGCCCAGGTTGTGGGTTCAGTCCCCGGTTGGAGCATACACAGGAGGCAACCAAATTGATGTTTCTCACCTCTCTCTCTCTCTCTTTCTCTCTCTCTCCCCCCCTTCCTCTCTCTCTAAAATCAATTTTAAAAACATATTTTAAAAATACTGTTTATGTGAAATTGAAATTTAACTATGTGAATCTGGCAACCCTAGTCTCTGATTCTATTCTCTATCTCCCAAATATTATATATAGATCACTACCCTTTTGCCTTTGCTCATACATTTTAATGAGATAATGCATGTAATGCATTTAGAACAGTGCATAGAAATTACTCACAAATAGGATTTTTAAGGAAGGCATTTTTGCATTTTACAAAAATTATCAACTTTTGTTCATAAGTCGAGGCTTAAACCTCCCAAGTACATGATTAAAGCACTCTAGCTTACCCTAGACCCATGGTCGGCAAACTGCGGCTCACGAGCCACATGCAGCTCTTTGGCCCCTTGAGTGTGGCTCTTCCACAAAATACCACGTGCGGGCGTGCATGTACAGTGCAATTAAAACTTCGTGGCCCATGTGCAGAAGTCGGTATTTTGTGGCAAACCTTGGCATAGGGAGGATACTCTATAATCAACGGAGCTGCCTGGCCAGGGCTAAAGTTATTTTTTGTGGGTTGTTTTTTTTTTTTAAATCCTCACCTGAGGATATTTTTCCATTGATTTTTAGAGAAAATGAAAGGGAGGAGGAGAGACAGAGAGATAGAAACATCCATTCGAGAGAGACATACCGATTGGTTGCATCCTGCACACAGGGCAAGCAGGGATGGAGCCTGCAACCGCAGTACATGCCCTTAACCAGAATCGAACCCAGGACCCTTCAGTCCACCAGATGATGCTCCACCACTGAGCCAGACTGGCTAGGGCAAGAGGGCCAACCAGGTTCTATCCACTGAGCCAAACCAGCCAGGGCTAAAACTTTTTTCTTAAATCAAAAGGAATCTATCCTATCTAATAATAGACAAACATGGTAATTAACCATACCTCTGGCACGCTTCCCATTGGCTAATCAGGGCAATATGTAAATTAACTGCCAACCAAGATGGCAGCCAGCAGCCAGGCAGCTGAAGCGAACAGGAGGCTTGCTTGCTCCAGTGATGGAGGAAGCCAAGGTTCCCCGCCTGCCGCTGCCGGCCTCTGAGCTGCACTCTAAGAAACAATGTTTCAATTATAGAAGCCAAACAAACCCAGATATGTGCTTTCAGCAGCCGAGGTCTCAGAGCTGGAGCCGAGCCTCAGAGCTAAAGCCGGCTCTCAGCTCCAGTGACAGCCATAGAAGGTAAATAAATCCCAGAATAATAAAAAAAAGAAAAAAGAAAAAAAGGAGAGGTTGGGAGTTTCAGTCACCCGCCAGCCTGAAAACGGCCCTCAGCCCCTCACCCAGACTGGCCAGGCACCCCAGTGGGAAGCCCCCACCCTGAAGGGGGTGTGACCAGCTGCAAACAGCCATCAGCCCGTCATCCAGGCTGGCCAGGCACCCAAGCGGGACCCCCACCCTGATCCAGGACACCCTTCAGGGCAAACCAGCCGGCCCCCACCAGGCCTCTATCCTATATAGTAAAAGGGTAATATGCAAACTGACCCTAACAGCAGAAGGACTGGGAATGACTGGTCACTGTGACACACACTGACCACCAAGGGGCAGACGCTCAATGCAGGAGCTGCCCCCTGGTGGTCAGTGCGCTCCCACAGGGGGAGCTCTGCTCAGCCACAAGCCAGGCTGATGGCTGCCAGTACAGTGGTGGTGGTGGGAGCCTCTCCTGCCTCCTCAGCAGCGCTAAGGATGTCCGACTGCAGTTTAGGCCTGCTCCCCGCTAGCAAGTGGACATCCCCTGAGGGCTGCCGGGTTGCCAGAGGGATGTCTGATTGCCATCTTAGGCCCAATCCCCCAGGGAGTGGGCCTAAGCCAGCAGGTGGTCATCCCCTGAGGGGTCCCAGACTGCGAGAGGGCACAGGCCAGGCTGAGGGACTGCCCCCCTCCCACCCAAGTGCACAAATTTTTGTGCACTGGGCCTCTAGTATATATATAAAACCCTAATATGTAAATAGACCAAACGGCAGAACTGAACAACCAGTCACTATGACATGCGCTGACCACCAGGGGGTGCATGCAGAACATGGCGGGCATCAGCCGCAGCAGGATGGTGGAGAGGATGAGTGGAGGCACCAGACCAAGGCGGGTGGTCGGTTGCTGTCATCGGGGCAAGCCTCTGGTGGTTACTGAAAATTCTTTGCTCCTGTGCGCCGTGGTCCCACTGGGCGTTCACACCTGCTGTTGGCACTGGCCCTGCTTGCACCCACTGCCTGCACCAGAGCTGCCACTCACACCCACTTCCGGCACCCAGTGCCAGCCCCGATCGCTTGGCGCCATTAGCGGGTGCGAGTAGCAGCTACCGGTTCCGATTGCCCCTCAGGCCTTCCCCACCTCTCCCTGCTCCTGAGGGGTGATTGGGGCAGCAGCCACCGCTCGGACCCGCTGCCAGCGACAACCCCACTCACACCTGCTGCTGGCGCCAGAGCTGCCGCTCACACCCACTGCTGGCACCAGCCCCACCTGCACCCATTGCTGGTGCCGGCCCCATTAGTTCCATGCTGGCAGGAGCTGGGCTGCTGGCAGACAAGGGACCCGGGGGCTGTGGCAGGAGGGGCTGGGCAGGGGCGCGGAGGACGGGCCAAGACCCACCCCTGTGCCCACCACAGCCTCGCGGTCCACAGTTCCTTTCAAGGTGCTTGAATTCGTGCACTGGGCCCCTAGTATATATATATATAATGTTTTGGAGGCCAGCAGTCCAAGATCAAGGTGTGGGCAGGGCTGGGCTCCCTCCTAAAGGAGGATCCTTCCTGTCTCTACCCTCTTCTGGTGTCTGCCGGCAGTCCATGGCGCTCCTTGGCATGGAGACATATCCCTGTCTCTGCCTCTGTGGTCACTTGGCCTTCTTCCTTGGTCTTCTCCTCCTCTTCCTCCTCTTCTTTTTAAATAATTTTTTATTGTTGAAAAGTATTACATATGTCCCCTTTTTTCCCCCCATTGACCTCCAGCCAGCCCCCTGCCTCCCGCCTCAGGCCTTCACCACTCTATTGTCTATGTGCATACAAGATTGGATTCTGATTCCAATCCCCCAGTCTGTTCCATGAGTATATATATATATATGCAAATAATCAAATCAGTGAAAACTTTTTGTTTTTCACAAAGACCTATAAAATTCACAATCTACCAAGTACTCACATGATTTTTACAGAAAAAAAAAAGAATCTAATGCCATATTCTCCATTATACAGATGACTCAAATTAAGCAACTCAAAGTCTGTAGATAGCTTTGCAGAGCCAATGAGATTTATCTGAGGCAGGATTATTGCTAATTGAAAAAAAAATTTCTAGCCCTGGCCAGTGTGGCTCAGTTGGTTGAGCGTCATCCTGTACTCTGAGAGGTTGCTGGTTCAATTCCTGGGCAGGGCACATGCCTGGGTTGGGCGGGCTAGATCCTGGGTGGTGTGTGCAAGAGGCAGCTGATTGATGCTTCTCACATCAGTGTTTCTCTCTCTCCTCCTTTCCTCTCTCTCTAAAAAAGAATCAATAAAATTTATTTTAAAAATCTATTAATGATCAAATAAGAAAATTACAGAATGTTACTCAAAGTAAGTTTTTTGTAAGCAAACACACACACAAATTAAGTACATTATTAACCGTAATGTATAGTTCTAGTACAGACTACCTAAGTTCAGTCTGGCTCTGCTGCTTAGTAACATACTTTTCTGAGGCTCAGTTTTCTCAGCTATGAAATGGGAGCTCTTTCCCCAAGATTGTTGAGGATTAAGAGAATTAATTTGCATAAAAATGCTTAGAACAGTGACTGGCATATGGCAAACAATAAAAAAAAATGCTCTTGTTATTCTGTTTCCCAATTTGATCTCTTTAGGCTTAGACCCAACCAAGGACTTAGTCACAAAAACTAACTTTTAGAAACAAAAAGAAAGAGAAAGCACTTTGGTTTGCCACATTAAATAAACTTCAAAGATCCAAAGTCCTGCTTTTATAACTCGCATAACAAATTTGTTTTTTCCTCCTCTACTATGCTATGACCTTCTTAGGCCAGTCCATTCAGTTGTAATGGGCAATAATTTTGTTGTTGTTTTGGGAAACAGCTTTTATGGTCATGAATAACCAGATTCACGTAAGTCTTTCTGTGAACTACAAGTGTTTTTTATTTTTTAAAGCCTAATTGTAAATGTCTTCAATGAAGTGCTTCCATAACTTCTGCTTAATTACCTTTAGTTTCTCTTTTAAGAGTAGTATACAACTGTAGGTAAGAATTGATGTGTGAAGTTATTTTTCCTATTTTGTGTTAGTTTCAGAACAACACTAGAAGAAACCAAGTATCATGCAACATATTAGTTTCCAAGTTAATAAAATACTGCCTCTTACAAAGTTTCATAATATAAAATACTGGACTCAGGACTTGATTACAGTAATACCAACTGAGTAACAGCCACAGTTCAATGATGTTAACTGAACCTATTCCAAACTAATCTAGGTTATCTGGAGGCACTGTGACAGAGAAGCACATTTAACTTATACCCAAAGACCAGTAAAACTATCATAAAAGTAAGGAAAATATTTTTAATGAAATGAATCATAAAATTTTAGAGAATGTTAAAATGGAAACTGAAAAACTACTGATTTCACACATTTAAACTTGGGGAAAAAGAAAATCCCAGTTAGACTACCCGGTAACAAATAACAAGTCTCAAGGCTCCCCAAATGTCCAAATGTAGTAAATTGTATGTGCACTGTATCCTAAAGTTTTTATTAGCCTCATTCATTTAACTGGTCTTTTACTTTAAATTGTTGGATTTTCCATATATTTTGGTAATTTTTGTTTTTTAAATTGGGCTTTAGATTTGCGGTCAACAAACGTTTTTCATAGAGGGTCAGACAGTAAATATTTTAGGCTTTTCAGGCTAAATACTGTCTCTGTTGCATATCCACATTTGTTTTTTTGTAGTCTTTAAAAATCCCTTAACAAATGTAAAAATTCTTAGCTCAATCCCTATAAAAACAGGCTACAGCCAGATTTGCCCTTGGCCATAGTTTCCCCACCCCTGCTTTATACTATATATATTATCTTTTTGTTACAATGTCAATTCCACTGATAATTTTTCTTCCTTCAAATATTTGTTCAAATGTCACCTTCTCAAAACACATTCCTACCTGTCCCCACATATATATAACATCATATATAATACACAGTGTATCAACTAACATTTTTGCCATCTGATCTTTGTCTCTTTACCTCCATCCACGCCCACCACCAAAACGAGTTCTATGAGGCAGATAGGCTTTTTTCACTGATGCATCTCCTGTCCCTAGAACAGTGTCAGACATATAATAGGTGCTTAATAAATAAATTTACCCTCACACTGAGAAAGCAAATACTATGGAGGAAATACATAGTATCCTAATAAAATAATTTAATAAGTGAGAAAGTACTTGAGGACAAGATTGACAAATACTTTTACTTTAAAATTGTTTCTAGTCATAAAACATTTTAAAGGGAAAAAAGATTCAAAATAAAACCATTTTCTTACTGTCTCACAATGTGAGGTTATCTCTCATACAATAATTCCCTGGAAGTTTACAATGACTTTAGCTTATTTAATAATATATTTCAATTGTCATTCCTAAACCCCTCCACAGACCTGTTCTGCCTCTTTGATCTCATCGGTAAGTATTCCCTGCCCATTCAACTCACTGATCCAGTCTGGCAACTTTAAAGTTTAGCAAAGTTACTTTGCCTCATCTATGGTTCCATTACCCAATATACCTTTTTATTAAACTTCCTAATATTGTAATCTTTCCTACTTTGTCTTTACTATTCAATATAAAGCAAAAAGCTGTTTCTATTGAATGCTATTATCAAAATACATTATTCTCTGTGATTAATGAGACTTAAAAGTTACTTTTATTATACATGGTTTTGCAGTTTTTACCTATTTAAAAAAAGGACAAGATTTGCTTTGCCATCACCCTGATATATACTTGGCAAGGTGTTAAGGATATAACTTTGGGAATTCAGTAATTGCCACCACCATTCAGATTATGGCTACTATATTTCTAAACTTATATTAAAACATAAAAATCAACTAAAGAATAGCTTCTTCTACTGCTATCACTAATAAATTGATACTTGACAGCTATTAGTAAATGACAATACTAAATATATTAATAACAATGTAGGAGTTAAGTCACACTAGAGATCACGCTAAGATATTCTAAAATCAAACTCCAACTGGTGATAAGAGGGAATGCTTACAGCAAAGGAAATGTGTTTTAAAAACCCTTTTATCCAACAAGTTATTCTTCACCTACTATTTTCTAAATGGCTACAATTCTGCCATTCTTATCAATCAAGCAAGAAAGTCCAACTTTAAAATCCAAGTCAGTTGTTAAGGGTTAAGATGATTCTTCCGGCCAACTCTTTACAGACATTTTGTACTCCTAAAAATGCTAAGGATGTGATTTTGAAAAAACTAGCATAATAAAAACTGCTACAGAACTTTCTAAAAATTATTTTCAACTCTTTTTGTGTTCTAAATTATCATAAAATCAGATTAATTTCATTGGAACCTAATCAGGGCAAAACCACCTTATAGAGCTAGCTTGTAATCAAGAACCAAATTGATTCTCTTTCTTGTTCTTAAAAAAGCTAGTTGACTCCCAAATTAAGGCACTTTATACCGTATGTCCCTGGAGAATAACATGGCCCAACACACCACATGTCCCACTTAATCTAGTTCAAAGGAGTAACATAACGTGAGAAACTGCACTGTGTAATTCTTTTATTTTCTGCATATTAGTGCTTTACCAACACTACAACCATTAAGAACACAATTCCAGGTACTTTACTTTTTAGTTTGGGGCAATCAGTCTACAGACTCATTTACTTATATTAGACAAGATTAACCTCATTCAAAGCTTACTGTAGTTTATAAATTCACATAAATACAGAAATTGATGCAATTAAACAAAAACTTCAGGATCTCATTTTTAAAATTCTTAGGTTATAACTGTTGTTGCAGGCTATTAATTACTTGCCCCATGATCAGCATTGTTAGGGTTCAATTTAACTACAAGTATCAGCCTTTTATATCCTTAAAAAAAGTAAGTGAAAATTACAATTTACCAAAAGGTTTAGGATTTTCCCAAATTTCAAATATTTGCTTCCCCCCTCCCTACCCCCTTCAGTTATTTGACATTTCAAGTAAACTAAAAATAACATCTCACCTGCAACATTCAACAGCAATCACTTGATATATAAAATTTTAACTACGCCCCGTTATTTTAAGACACACAAAAAATGGCTGCCTATCAATCTAACTCATAAGTTAGAAATACTACATTTAAGAATTAACACGAGGGTTTCAAGTTTCCTCCAGTTTAGGCATTTATACCTTTGTGCTTGTCTTGTTTCACGATGTTATTATAGCATTGATATTTGTATTACCCATGTATGTACCTTAATGTAATAATTTAAAACACTAAGAATTAATTTATGGTGGAGCTTGGGAATCTTAAAAGCAACTAAAATGTTCTTAGATGTGGCTCCCAGCTTCATTTCTAGAGGTACATCTACTAAAGTGAAACTGAGAATTTTATACTTTTGTTGTGTTTTTAATTAAAAAACACCTATGCATCATCTGGAGCCTGCAAGCATAGCACCTTTGCTCATCTGCTTTAAGTAAAATGTTTAAGAGTTTTACTTTGAATAATTACTTTTTTTATAGCTTTATGCTTCTCATACATCTTTGGTAAGAGCTCCATTACACAATATGGCCAAAGCATGAAGGACCAATACTGTCCAACTATATACCATGATATCCCGCTCAACTTTAGTTTTCATATACCCTCATAAAACCCACATCTTTTCCTGTATACTGTCTTTGCAGTCTACATTTCTCAAGTTCCCTAAGTTTAATTCCTTGAGGATCTCTAAAATTAATCCTTAAGGCTATACAAGAACCACATGCTGCTTCACAATTCTTTATCAGGCATTCACGTTTGGTTCAAAGTATTTCACACTGGTCTCAATAATCTAGTGACTAGTCCTAACCAACTTAGCAAGTAATCTGGTTAGGACCTGGATATCACCAAGTGAGCACACTGCTTACCCTTGAAGAAAAATAAGCTTACATTCATTGTCATCTGTAGGTTCCTTCTCTTCATCCTACTTCCCCTTTAATTGTCATCCCTCAAGTTTACACGTCATTCATTCATCACGTTTCCTTCCCTAAAGGAGATACTGTATTACTGAACCAACAGAATATCTGACTTACTATTTGCATGAGTCAATCCTACAATCAGACAGAATTAAATACCTTTTCTACAAAACATCTTTTCCAGTGTTATTAATGGAGGTGTGGATCACTCATCTATAAAAACGCTTTTATCTTTAATCAGTTGCTGTAATGTGATGTGAAAACAGGAATGTATACTTTCCAACCAGGTAAAAGGAGCATACAATTTGAATTGTTAAATGCTTTACTAATGAACAAAGTAAACATTCTAGTAATTTAAAAACTATTGGTCTGAAGATATTTGAAACATGGTAAAAGCATATATTCCAGTTTTGCCCAAAAGTCCCTTAAAATATCTACAAATATTTCGACTGTGTGTAGATACACCATTATTGCTCTATTTTCTGGAAAGAGTCTTTTTAAAGTTAAAAAAGGGAAAACACAGCAAAGACGTGAGCTTTGCAGTGAAAAAAATCGGTGTTCTCAATGAGTTACAATTTCATATTTTTATGCAGTGTAAGTTAGTTATGTAATGGGGAACTTGAGTTTTATCCCTACTCATGCATGATGTTTCAAAACTTAACAGCTGGCATTTCAAATAACTTCTTATATTACCTTTTTAACATACTGATGTGCAACTGGAACATTTTCCCGTATTACTCATTCTTTGCCACTGTGGTCTAAGTTTTACTATACTGGTCTTCAGTATAAAAGGTCACATTTGAAATTACTAAGTTAGAGCTCATAAGGGTGGGGGGGAAGGCCTTAAATATAAAAGACAAACGGCAGTTTGATTAAGCAATAATTTTCAGTTTACTAGATGAAACAGACTTGCAACATAGTCTGCATTAATGCAAAATAAGCCATCTACAGCAAATGGTAAGGAAACTGGGCAAAAAGGGGGGGGAAAAAAGCATACAATGGAAAAAAAAATCTCTCAAAATAAAAAAATCATACCATTATTATAAAGGACTTTTACCAAGAACTGCTATATTTTCCCCATCCCGTTTGCTGGAAGTTAACAAGAGCCTCTAGCACTTTGTGTGCATGTCAAATGTCAGATCAGAGCATCCTAAACGCAAAGCAAAAAAAGAGAAAAGGAACAAAAAGGAAACTCCCTAACCGCCCCCCCGCCCCGAACCCCCAACCGTAGAACAGTAACTCGAGTTCAAATTCAAGAGAAAGTGGCAACTGGAAGAGGTGATGGTGGCGATAATCCTATGAATGGGTGTCTGATTTCTCTCCTTCCGGGGGGATGGGTGGAGAAGGCTCATTAGGATTTGTAGTTAGAGGTTAACCATGTGAGCCCCTCGTAGAGTCCGTCCCCCGAGGTGGCACAGGAGGGCTGCACATACCAGTTCCTGTCCCGAATCCGGGTCAGGCCCAGTTTCTCCTGGATCTCGTGGGGCTTCATGGCATCGGGCAGGTCCTGCTTGTTGGCGAAGATGAGGATGATGGCGTCCCTCATCTCCCGGTCATTGATGATGCGGTGCAGCTCCTGGCGGGCCTCGTCGATGCGGTCGCGGTCGGCACAGTCCACCACGAAGATCAGGCCCTGGGTCCCGGTGTAGTAATGCCGCCAGAGCGGCCGGATCTTGTCCTGGCCGCCCACATCCCACACGTTGAACTTGACGTTTTTGTAAGTCACCGTCTCCACGTTGAACCCCACGGTGGGGATGGTGGTCACCGACTGGCCCAGCTTCAACTTGTACAGGATTGTCGTCTTGCCGGCCGCGTCCAGGCCCAGCATGAGGATCCGCATTTCCTTGTTCCCGAAGATCTTGGATAGCACCTTCCCCATCGCGACGGAGGAGCCGGGGCCGGGGGCATTCAGGTGTCCCGGGTCCCCTCAGCCGACAACGCCGCCGCCGCCGCGACACCAAGACCGAGCCTCCCGCCGCGAGGGCGCCCGTGGGGCCTACGTGGGAGTTGCCTCCTGGGGGCAGAGGCCGGGCCCGCCGCTCACTCGGGCATCACCGGCCGCACAACTTGATCCCTCCAGTCGCCGCCGCCGCCGGGGCCCTGAGTCTGCGACGGGAGAGCCGCCGCCCTGCTGAGGCGCGGCCCGGCCCGGAACTGCCCTTCCCCCCGCGGGCGCCGCGCGAGCGCCGCCGGTTCCCGCTCCGCCGCCGCCGCCTCCCGACGCCGCGGGAGACTACGACCCTCCGGCCCGCGAGCACCGGCTCCCCACCGACCCAGGCCACCGAGAGGCAGCGAGGCTCCGGCGGCTCGTCAGGGTCATGGATCCTCGCGGGAACTCGGTGCGCCGCCTGCAGAGACACAGAAAGCGAGAGGGAGTTACTGCCGGGGTCCCGGCGGGGCGCGGGGGCCGAGGCGGCCCGCCTTTCCAGCGCGGCCCGGGGGATTACCTCCAGCCGCCGCCCCGAGCGCGGGCTCCCTCCGGCCGCCACCTCCTCCTCCCAGCTCTGCCGCCGCCGCCGCCGGAAAAGGCGCCGAAGAAACCGCCTCACTTCCCCTCCCGACCGCGCACGCGCACGCGCAGCTCGGGCCGACCGTTCGGACCAGAGCGACCTCTGGAAGGAAAGCGCCCGCGCGCCCAGCGTCAGGGGCGCCACGCGCTGAGGGGCGGGGCTACGGCGGCCCGGAGGGCTCGCAGGGGCGGCCGTTCCCGGGACCCGCGCAGCCCGGACTCCGACCGCTGCCCACCTGTCGCTGCTCCAGCGTCTCCTCCCGTCTCTGCCTTCCTCTTCCCCGACACCCCCACTCGAACTAGAGGAGCAAAACCCCGGGGGGCCGCACAGGGCGTGCGCGTGGTTGCCCGCTCCCTGGACGAACGCCTCTGCGGGCTGCTTCCGGGTCTTTTCTCAGACCTCGTGGCCCGCCCGATGCTCCCGGTGTTCCCTCCACGCCGCCCCTGCCTCCGCGCTCCCGGTCCATGAGGGACAGCCCTGTCCGCTGCTTTTACCTCCCCCGGCCGCCTTCACTCCCCGTGCTCGGCGCTTCCTGCGGGACACGTGGGGGACCACCGCTTCCTGTGGGATTTGCCAGCCGGCGAGCGCAGTGTTTCTCCCAGCTCGGCTCTGCTCTGAAGCCCGGCCTTTAAGTGTTTGAGCCCCGTCTTTGTACATCTCGCCCGTTTCCTAAAAGTTACGGTATTATCAAGAGTTCTGTGCCATGCCGCATTTTCAACTTTTTAGACTGTGGTAACTGTTCGTGTTTGAATAGATCCGTTTAGTGTTGTTAGTAGTGGCTTCTCGCCCACCACCCGTTATGCACTTTAAGAGGCAAAGGTGATATAATCCTAGCATAGGATTTAGAATCAGAAAAACGAACGACTCCTGTGGCCTGGATCAGGCGTTGAACCTTTTCTAAGTTTGTCTCGTGTTGTAACGGTGTCATACTGGCCTTGCTCGCTGCACTCCGTCTGAGGCTTAAATAGTATTAGGGAACCTCGTATTAGGGAAAACTTTAGGGAACCTTTGTGTACCAAAATGGTTAGTGATAAAGTTAGGCTTAAAGGTAAAATGAGGTGAAACTTGAAATAAATGAACCAAGGGAAAGAGAAACAGGAAATCTTTTTCTTTTTTTAAGGAAGCTGGTAAACAGCATACGGTACATCCTTTGCACTTCATATTTAAGAAAATGTAATGATGGCAGATAGGTTAAATGATAACCATAAGCTGCACGCATGAGAGGAAAGTAAATAGAGTTATTAATATTCGGACAATGATCTGATTTACTTTCCATCTGCCTTAATATGCACTTTACCCAAAGAGCCCGGTGGGACAGCTAGCATTAATAGGGGCCCTTTACATTAAGGAAACGGCTTCCCGAGAGATCTCAAGGCCTCACAGCCATGAAAAGGAGGAGCCAGGATTCAGACAGCCTGATTCAGAGCCTTGTGCCCAAGCCACAAAACTAGACTTCCTTGGGGGAAATGCGCCTGGCCAGGAGCCTCACTTTCCTGCCTTCTGTACCTGGACAGCCCTCGTAGCCGCCCGTCCTCCCTGGTGAATTTGCTCCCAGCCGAGGCAGAACAGGAAGAAGAAAGCCTGCCTTTCTCCTGTGTGCCAACATCCAGAAGGGTCAAATGGAGGCTGCTGGAAGTGTGAGCTGGCCTTTCCTGGGGAAGGACAGATTACCCATGTCTCTGTCGCCCCCTCCTGCCCCGAAGGAGAACTTCACATGCCCACAGCCCCGGGCAGCCTCCGAAGCCCAGTGCAGGCTGGAAAAGGGTAGCTTCCTAAGGCATCCACGAAGGACTGGGGAATGGTTGGTTTTTTAAGCTTGCTGTTAACTTTTTGTAAAATGCAATTAAAATGAATTAGTAAAAAAAAAAAAAAATGCTGGCCCTGACCGGTTTGGCTCAGTGGATAGAGTGTCGGCCTAGGGACTGAAGGGTCCCAGGTTCGATTCCGGTCAAGGGCATGTACCTTAGTTTCGGGCATATCCCCGGTGGGGGGTGTGCAGGAGGCAGCTGATCGATGTTTCTCTCTCATCGATGTTTCTAACTCTCTATCCCTCTCCCTTCCTCTCTGTAAGAAAATCAATAAAATATATTAAAAAAAAAAATGCTGGCCCAGCCGGGTGTGGCTCAGCGGTTGAGAGTTGACCCAGGAACCAAGAGGTCACCGGTTCAATTCCTGGTCAGGGCATATGCCTGGTTTCAGGCTTGATCCCCAGTAGGGGGTGTGCAGGAGGCAGCGGATCAATGATTCTCTCATTGTTGATGTTTCTATCTCTCTCTCCCTCTCCCTTCCTCTCTGAAATCAATAAAAATACATTTAAAAAAAAATGCTGCTTGAATGATGTGACAATGTCAAATTGATATAAAAGTTTCTAAATACTCTCAAGTTCTCAGTAAGAACTTCCTGTACTTGTATTCATATGGGCAAGTAACAATAGTTCATGAACCAGCACAGGTCCAGGGACCACACTTGGAATAGAACTGGTCAAAGAACCGCTGCCGGCCTGAGGTCACTCCCTAGGGCAAGGATTCCTGTGCCATTCTGAGCTTTGCGGCCTGCTGCTGACTCTGAACCTGCAGCTGGAGCAGAGGTGTAACGTAAGCCTGAGAGAGACCCAGAGGCAGGGCCTAGAAGCCAGGCCCCCAGCTCTGCCCTCCCTGTCTCTGAGACAGACCAGCAGGAAGGCTTATGTTGTCAAGCCAAGGAGGCCTCTAGAAAGACAGCTCCTTCCCCTGACAAGCTGGGAGTTGGGAGGTGGTAACCTGATGTGGGGGCAAGGATGGTGGATGTCCTGGGTTTGATTCTAAAATTGTACAGCCACATTAACCTTGCCACTCTGAGCTTCCTCTTCCACAAATGTAAAAAAGAAGAGGGTTGCCCAGCCAGTGTAGCTTAATGGTTGAGCATCAAACATGAACCAGGAGGTCATGGGTTCGATTCCTGGTCAGGGCACATGCCTGGATCGCGGGCTTGATCCCCATTGTGGGGCCTGCAGGAGGCAGCCAATCAATGATTCTCTCTCATCATTGAAGTTTCTATCTCTCTCCCTCTCCCTTACCTGAAATCAATTATATATATTTTCAAGTGCACTTTTGAGTTCCTTGTAAGTCTAACATGCTGTGTTTGTCCTAGAAGATCTAGGCTGCCTGCCCTCAAGGAGTGGCAGCAAGACTAAAGGACCGCCAATTGGACAAACCAGATTAAGCTCAATGGAAATGGACATTAATTGTGCCTTGCAGGCTGCCCTCAGGGACAAGGAAGACCCAGCACTGGAGAGACCAGAAAAGGGGGAAGAAGCAAACACATCATTTATTTGGGTCAATTTAATTACTAAGATCGGGCATTAAGCCTGACACTGTTTCTCAGCAGTTGAGGCAGAGAAGCAAGCACCACAAGCCACAGAGCACTTTTTGTAAAGGAGGCATGGTTACCAATCCCCATAGGATACAGACTGTCTCCTGGACCTAAATCTTAAAATAATTTTCCACACGTGACCCTACTTGTGGGACAGTAAGGACCAGCAGCCTCCACAGTTTTATGGCGAAAGCAGAAGTGGTTTAATGTGGCCGTTTCTTCCAAAAATCTTGGAGGAAAGCCAAGAGTACACCAGCTAGCATTGCAGCTCAGCAACGGTATTTAGTTTTTAGGCAAGAAGTTAACTTGAGTCTATTAAAAGGAAAAGTCAAACATGCTAAGTAAATTATACAGGCGGCAAGACCATAATAAAGTGCACTTGGTTCCCTCTTAGCTGGGTCACTGGTGAATATACAAATATGCCTTTCCTTTTCAAGGTATGGACTGACTCTCTCACCCTGGGGCCAACAGCTGACATCTTTGCCTGCCTGACTCCCACACCCTGGCCTAGGGGCACTCTGGTATGAAAAGGCCAACTTAGCCATTCCTACCATTAGCCACTGCAGGGCAGCATTGAGCCAGTAACTGAAAAGCAAACTTTCAAAAATTCCTTTTGTAAGCAAAGCCGTTCAGCTTGTATGCAGTTCTACCAATCTAATTATATAAATCTTGAAAATCCAATATTGAGCTGTTTTCACAATGAAGACAGCGGCTCCAATAGTAGGAATTATTTCTGAGATTCTTTTTTTTAAATCAGATTCTCTTTTTAACATTTTAAATGTCAATACATCCTATGAGAGATATCAAAGAAATGCTAACATTTTCTGAACACAAATTGTGCTGTTTTACAGTCCCATTTGATTTACTCTTACAAGAACTCTGGGATGTATCATTATCCCCACGAAGCATACGAAGAAACAGGCAACTGGCCTACTCGAGTGCCTCCTCTAAGATCACTAAACCAGCCTTGAAAAGCTATTACTAGCGGGACTGATGCTAATGGGCATGCGCAAAAGGCCCCAAGGCTCTAGGAGCGTCCCCAGTGGTCAACAGGCCTCAGTGCAATTGGGTTCAACCACATTCGGCTTCTAGCCCCGCCTCTCGTCCCGCCTCTTCCGCCCAGCGCGGACATTGATTGGCAAGCGGCGGGCTAGAAGAATTTGAACTGGAGCGCTACAGTCTCATGCACTTGCGTCAGTTAAGAAGCTTGGTTCTTGGTGAATGAAAGGCGGAGGAGAGCTGAAAACACTTCTACGGCCACCGGCCTGAGTCCCCGAGCTTCCCTGCCTCATCCTAGGCCAGCGGTTCTCAACCTGTGGGTCGCGAACCCTTTGGGGGTCGAACGACCCTTTCACAGGGGTCGCCTAAGACCATCGGAAAACACATATGATTACATATTGTTTTTGTGATTAATCACTATGCTTTAATTATGTTCAATTTGTAGCAATGAAAATACATCCTGCATATCAGATATTTACATTACGATTCATAACAGTAGCAAAATTACAGTTATGAAGTAGCAACGAAAATAATTTTATGGTTGGGGGTCACCACAACATGAGGAACTGTATTAAAGGGTCGCGGCATTAGGAAGGTTGAGAGCCACTGTCCTAGGTGATGACGTGACCCGGGAATTGACAGGTCGCCGTGTCCGGAAGGAAGTTGATGGGCTCAGGGGTGCCACGCCTTGGTTTGACTGTCCCAACTGCTGAGAGAATCCTCCATCAGTGAGGCCTAGGCATCACCTGGGGAAATTCCCTGACGCCATAGCGTTATGTCTGCGGAGCCGGGTCCTCCGGGTTTAGGATTAAACAATGTGTAAAAACCTGACCTGGTACCAGAGTCTCGGCCTTCCGTCCTCAGCTGGGTCCCTGAGAGCATTTGCTGGGCCTGGGACTTGTGTTGCAGTCCTGGCTCTGCTAATCACTGCTGCTGAGCAAGTTCCTCTGCCTGTTTGGGCCCTATTTCCTCACTATTAAAGGAGAGGTGGGACTCGGATAAAGTATATATTGAACGCCAACAATGAGCCAGGCATGGTGGTAAGTACTGGAGATACAGATGAGCAAAACAGCCCTGATCCCCAAACTTACCGTGTGGAGAGGGAGAAAGATAATTAAAGGAACTATCACAAACACATAGTTACACACCTACTTTTTTAAAATCCTTACCCGAGGACATGTTCATTGATTTTTAGAGAGGAGAAGGGGGAGGGAGAGAGAGAGAGAGAGATTATTGGTTGCCTCCCATACATGCCCCAATCTGGGATCGCACCCTTAACCTAGGCATGTACCCTGACCTGAATCCAACCCGTGGCCTTTCTGTTTAAAGGATGACACTCCGACCAGCTGAGCCACACCGTAACTTATGCAGAAAGGAAATAACATCATGGGCCAGGGCTACACATCTACTTTTAAGAAGTGGTACAGGAAATATTTAATAGACACAGACATTTAATAGAGCCCGATGTGGGCTTCTTAAAGCTGAAAGTAGAATTTAACTGGGATAGGTAGTCAATGGCCCAGAGAGAGGGAGGATAGCAGTGCAAAGATCTGGAAAGTGAACGATAAACATTTCTTATTTTAATTAGACATCATAACAACCCTCAAAATATATAAGAAGTTGGAAGCTTCAGTGAATTAATTTGAATAGAACTTGGGGAGATCTTTGGAAATCCATAACTATTTCAGTTCTGTGAACATATGTGGTGGCCCCTGACCCTGTGTCCTGACATGAGTGTTCCAAAAGATTGTTGAGTCTGATTTGAACAATCCAAGTTCCAAGATGCATGTTGGGTGGTAACTGTGATCTGACTTTGAGGGATGTCTCCTGGCTGTTTCAGAAGAGTTAAAAATATTAGTGATCTCTTGAAGCAATCCATGTCCACCTCATGCTTAATTACCCAGGCTTGTTTGCAAAGATAAAGAGATGAGGGAGAAGTGGCTTGTAAAGTGACAGAAAATGAAATCAAGGGCTGGTCACTGTACATTACAAAAGTACTTTTGTAGAGGGGACACCATGACATGGCAGAAGTGAGACAACTAAGGTAGGAAGCAGGCCCTGCTTTGCCCTACATTAGCTGTGTGAACCTGGCACTCAAACTCTGATCAAGTTTCTTGATACAGGCATACTGATTTTTATTGCACTTTACTTTATTACACTTCGCAGCTGTTGTATTTTTTACAAGTTGAAGGCAAAAGAACAACAACAACAAAAATTGAAGGCAAGGCACCACCAGCAAAAATATTTTGAATCACTTTATTGTGGTGGACTGGACTGAATATGCAATACCACTGAGACATACCTGTTTATAAACAGCACTAATTATGTTACTGACATGGTGAAGTTCAGAATGGGAAAGCATGTGAAAGTTATTTCTAAACTATAAAGTGCTGCTACCCAGCCAAATCACTAATCACCTGGCTCACACTGTTCCTTCAGAATTTTACTGTACATGCTCCTTCAAATTATGGAGGAGCAAGGATCTGACATATTTTATTTGAATTTGTAACAATATGCCAAGTTGCTTTGTTGTATAATTATTTTGAATTCTTTCATTTTAATTAGTGTTTATCTGTTCCAAAAGGTAGTTTTAAAATTTCACATGTGCATTCTTCTTGGGAGGACATCTTGCCTTACCCCCCCTCCCCCCCCCAGGCACATTTCCTTGGCCTTTCTCTCCCCTGCAACTTGTTTCTTGAGTTTACCCAGCCCAGCTGGCTCACTTCTACCTCTAACTTTCTAAATAAATATTTTCTTATAATTTGAAATAAAATTTTACATGTGGTTCTCTCCCTATCATTTTTTAACTGAGAAGCAGAAAATGTCAAACTTCAGATTTTCTTTTTACTTATCCCACTGTGCAACAGTTATTCAGTGACAATTAGGATTTTTAAAAAGTTGTTCATAGATGGTCAGGGAGCCTTCTGCAGTCTTTTCCTAAAATTCTCCAGAACATGGGAGGGATGAGAGCCTTTGCACCTAATCCTGGCTTCCTGCTGATACAGGACTATTAAAGGGGTGAGTCAGCTAGGTAGCCAGCCATGGACGTTAGTGTGTTTTTAGGATAATTTTAAGAACAATGAAACTGTTTAAACAGTAGCAAGTATGCTTGGTAAAGAATCTGAAGTGGGAAACCAGTCATGAAACCAAAGCTACTGTCTGATTGTGAAGGTTGGCAGGGATGATTTTGAGGAACGTTAAGACTTAGGCCTGCTGGACCCGGGGTTCTGGTTAATGTACGCAGAAAGGAAATATCACATGCAGCACTGACGGGCATGTTCACTTACTCTGCTCATTCCCAAATATGAAGGAGATATTTTGCTAATCCTCACATTTTTCCCATTGATTTTGAGTGGAAGGGAGAAGGGGAGACAGAAACACTGATGTGAGATAAATCCACTGGGGCCTGGGATCAAGCCTGCAACCAAGGTACTGCCCTTAACCAAAATCGAACCCAGGACTCTTCAGTTTGAGCCAAACAGCTAGGGAAAAGATCTTAAGTTTTCAAAGCTTTACATCATTGTCCAGAGAACTAAAAGATGGGTGGAACTGGACGGTTTTATTCAATATGAAAACGTTAGCACTTGCACATATGTGGGTCTTCTGATTATCATTCTTTCCAAAGGTTTTCGCTCTATTAGGTTTTTACTACATTGAAAGATGTTTTAAAAAGCCAGCCACCCCTAGGCCATATTAACATGAGTCTTGCTGTAGTGATCACCTGCAATTGTGTTTAGTTTGGATAACTGTATATTTTTAATGTCCCAATAAAAAATATTTCAAGAGAAGTAAACACCAATTTGTTATTCCACTTATTTATGCATTCATTGGTTGGTTCTTGTATGCAGCAGAATTGAACCTGCAACCTGGCACATCGGGATGCTCTAACCAACTGAACTACCCAGCCAGGGAATAGAATATCCCAATTTGCCAATTTTCAGTTGTTCTTCATGCTGTGCTTTCCTTTATGACCTACTTACCTGACATGGGGTCTCCATGCTGTGCAGAGTAACATTTGTATTAGCAGTGCTGACCCGTAGCTGGTGAAAGTTACCAAGTGGCACTTAGCATGTGGTGTGGATCAGTCATCTTTGAGAAGCATTCCTCATTGCTTCACATGTGGATACTGCAAAATTTAACTCATTTTCCTCATTGTGCCTTCCCCCTTTCTCAAACTCCCAAATTACCAAACATTTTCTGTGTATACCTAATGCATCTTATTTTGGATAGTAGGACTAGCAAGTCCTGCTTTTCAACAACTTCTGAATCTCACTAGTGGAGACAGACAGGGTAAGAACAGAATGTTCCAAGTGCCTCACACATCATAGGTGCTCTGAATATACGATGTCTTACAAATCCAAGTCCCATGGTGCCTTGGCATTTTTAAAAGTGAGCCTAGACCTGGCCTGTGTGGTTCGGTCATCCAGTGCACTGAATTTCACATCAGGGCACATGTGGGAAGCAGCCAACCTATTCCCACTTTAGGTAATTGTTCAGTCTTACCCCTCACCCTGACAAGCTACATTTGTTAACTGCCAGGACTGTGCTTGGGAATTAGCAAAAAAACTTTCTAAATCTGAGGTCTGGACCCCCTCTCCTTGGACTCTTATTCATGTGCAGGGAACAAATCCTGTAAATCATAATCCTTACTCCCCACATGTAGTTCTCAATGCTGCAATATTAGATGCATTCTTTGTACAGTGTCTAGCTTGTGTCATAGCAGAAAAGGTTGAAAGCCAGCATTATAGAAGTGAGATCATCTTTATACAGGCACATCCCCACACAATCAGCAAGCCCAAAAGCAACAGAGGTCAGCTTTTATTGGCCGTGTTACAAAAGAGCCAGTTTAGTCAAAAAGACCAAAGCCCATGTCATCATCAGACTCCTCAGATTCTTCTTTCTTTGCTTCCACTTTCTTCTCCTCAGCTTAAAAGGAGAAAAAAAAAAAGGTAAATTACACACTTTTATTTTGAACTCCAAAGAGCTAAAGGCCCTTCAACTTACATGCTCAAAATACCCCAGACTTCCCTCATCAAACTATGTTTTTGGTTTTAGTATTGCTAGACATCATCTACTTTGTAAATTAAGGGCAATTTTGCCTCTAATGAGTTTCCTACCTGGGGCAGCAGCGGTGGAGGGGGCAGGACCTCCTGCTGGTGCAGCACTAGCTGCAGGGGCAGGTCCACCAGCCCCTACGTTGCAGATGAGACTCCCAATGTTGACGTTGGCTAGAGCCTGCAACACACGTGCATACAGAGGTTAAGTGCTCAGTCCTGTCCCTGTTATAATACTCACCCAGGAAAAAAGTACCACCCCTTTGAACTTACAGTGACCTACCCCCACCACTATCTATAATAAAAGCATAATATGCTAATTAGACTGGGAAGCCCGGGTGGGGAGGTGCCGCAGCTGGGGGGAAGGCTTACTCTTGCATGAATTTCATGCATCAGCTTCTAGTATAAAAATACATAAATTTCTCTTCCTTCTCCTTTGCTGGAGTCTGCCAGTGATAGCTTGTCTGCTATTCAGATTCCCTAAAACTTAACAACCCACACAGCTATACTAAAAATAAGCAATCACAAAAAATTTCAAGCTGTAAATCTCATAGCTGCATATGAGTAGTAAGGTATAGCTAGCTGAATTCATTTTATAGATGAGAAAATTGGCCCCAAAATGCTGGTTTAACTTGTTAACACTCAAGCTTCCTTAAGTCAGGGTTTTCCCCAGTTCCACGTCTCCTCTTAACAGTGAATTCTATTTTTCAGACTGCTAAGTAATTCTAGGGAATTTATTGAAGATGATAGAGGTACAATGTTTTTAATTTTTCAAAGCTCTTTGCAGGACACAGGTGAATAGTTCATACTAGATACAGGGGTGGGCAAACTTTTTGACTCGAGGGCCACAATGGGTTCTTAAACTGGACCGGAGGGCCGGAACAAAAGCATGGATGGAGTGTTTGTGTGAACTAATATAAATTCAAAGTAAACATCATTACATAAAAGGGTATGGTCTTTTTTTTTTTTTTTTTAGTTTTATTCATTTCAAACGGTCCGGATCCGGCCTGCGGGCCATAGTTTGCCCACGGCTGCCTAAGAAGGATTTGCTTGTAATAGTATGAGAGTTATCTTCTGGGTGGCCCTTTTAAAGGAATCACCTGGTTAATTCTTTTACCATGGTTTCTAAGCAAAAGAAAAGAGAAACCAATCTGAGATCAAGAAAGACACAATAGAAATAAGGAAATATTACTTGAGTTATTTACTTATTTTTTGGATATTGGCATGAATACCTTCCTTAGTAATCAGTAGGTCTTCCCAAAGTTACCTCTTCAAATCAGGTTGCCGCCATCACCTTACCTTTGCAAACAAGCCTGGCCAGAAAGGCTCAACGTTCACACCGGCTGCTTTAATGAGGGCGTTGATCTTATCCTCCTGAAACAGATAAAATGACAAACCATCAGAGGCCAAACCGTAGCTTTCTGAAATGTCTCCAAAAAGTTGAAAAGAAATCATTCAAAACGTGTGTACCTAGCCATGTTTACCCAGTCTCACTATTTCACCTGCATCGTATGTTTAAGAGGACCCTGTCTTACACTCCTTTGGCCGTCACGGTAACAGAAATGCCATCGGGTCCCGTGTGGCGAGTTCACCGCTGCCATTTCACGGGCTGGGAATGTGCCCAAGTCTCGCTATTTTAAGTTACGAGTAAAGGCTGGGAGGCGGCGCAGAGCTCACGCGCTCTCCTCCACACCATACAGGGCCTGCTAGGGCAACCGAAAGAATTCTAAATGATGTATAACTGGCTGCGGATCAGGATGCCCACGCGCTGCCCAAGTTTCTCCAAATACAAGTTCTCGCGGCCAGAGCGCGCAGTCACACACGTACTCCAGCCCCGACCGCACCCGGCACGTGGCCGAGGCCCCAGGCCAACTCCCACGTGGGGCCACCTGACGGGCGCCGGCCCAAAGCCGCCCAGTGGGCGTCCAAGGCCCCGACTACGGCCGGAAGGGCCGGACAGGAGGCCTGGGACGGCGGGGAAGTCTGCCGCCCGCGGGCCGCCCCTGCCGTGGGCCCGGGCCCGCACTCACCGTCACCGTCACCTCATCGTCGTGCAGGATCAGGGCCGAGTAGATGCAGGCGAGCTCCGAGACGGAGGCCATGGCGAGGGCGAGTGCTGGGCGAGCGCTGCCGGGAGCGGTGCTAGTCGCCGGATGAAGTGAGGGCTCACCCCAACGCGGCCTTAGCTCCCTCGGAAGAACCGAGCACCTTACCGGCAGCGGGGGAAAGGGGGCGGCGCGCCTGCGCGCGGGGACTTATGCAGGCCACGCGGACCAATCCGCGCCCGCGCCTGGCGGAAGAGGCGGGGCTGGGGCCGCCCGGGACGATCCACTGGAGGCGCCTGCGCAGAAGGCGTGACTCGAGTTCAAGAAGTGGCTAGGAACCTGTTAGTGCCGAGTAACTAACTCCACTGGTTTGGGGAAGCTCAGGACTCGTGGACAGTAGTCATATTTTTAGGGAAAAGGTTACCTAGGTAAGTGGACGTTACCCTAAGCACTGTTGCTCCTGTGACAGTTTAGAGAACCATTTAATGACGTGTCCCCCCCCCCCCACCCGCCCCGCACCACCATCAGCTGGAGGCCGCGCTACTTCACCGCTTTTAGCCCCAGGGTCTTAGCGCAGCGTCCAGGTGAGGCCAGTGAACGGAGGAGGAAATAGGAAGCTTGCAGGTTTACGGTAGCAGGTGGCGTTTGAGCGCCTGCTATGCCCCAGACACTGAGCCACATGCCACAACAGTGGTTCGCAACCTTGGCTGCACGTTAGAATCACCTGGGAATCTTTTTAAAATCCTGATTTCTGGGCCTCATCCTCCGGAAATTCTGTTTCTTTGTGACTAATGTGGTGGTCCCACTCCGTAACAAAGAAACAGAATTTCCGGAGGATGGGGCCCAGAAATCAGGATTTTAAAAAGATTCCCAGGTGATTCTAACGTGCAGCCAAGGTTGAGAACCACTGTGCTACAAGGTTTCATTTAATGTTCACACAGTCTAAGAGGTAAGTGCTGTTATCGCCATTAACTATGAACTAAGGCGTGGACCCCGTAACTCGTCTAAGGTGGCAGCGTGCGGTGGAGCCTGGATCTGGAACCTGGAATCCCAATGTAAGCGCCTTCTTGTGAGTGCGGAGAGGGATGGGCTTGGGGATTATGAGTAAATTTTGTCTTCCTTCAATTTTTATAACTAAGGCACCCGGTGATTGGGTGGAAATGCCTTGAAACCGCCTAAAGATCTTGCTGCAACTGCTGCTTGGTTCGGTGCTGCATTGCACTTTTTGTCCTTTGAAGCTAATAAAACCTCTTTTGGTTTATATTGAGGGTATTAAAACATTTCTTATGGTGGTACAATTGACATATAACATTATATTCGTTTAATGCGTACAACATAATGATTCAACATTTGTATATATTGTGAAATGATCACAATAAATTCCGTTAACTTCATCACCACACATAGTTATTATTTTTTTCTTTCTTTTTAAAGAAACGATACAGTGCTCGCTTCCACAGCACATATACTAAAATTGGAAACATACAGAGAAGATTAGCATGGCCCCTGCGCAAGGATGACACACAAATTCATGAAGCTTTCCATGTTAAAAAAAAAAAAATCAATACAGAGGTGTTTTATTTTATTTACACCTATCAGGCCATGGATTCACAGGGAATGGGTTCCAGCAGCTCGGGCTCCTTCCCATTGCTTCTCGCACCCGTGCTCCTCGGAGTGGAGCAGGCAGGTGCTTCTGTGGAACCCAGGAACCTTTCTCTGTGGCTTCCTTTTTTTTCTGATCATTTTCCTTCAACCGGTTCAGATAGCTATCTCAGCTCTTAGAGTGCTTAATATGCTCAACACGTACATTAATTTTCTTGGCAAGAACCTTGCCCTTACATGGACAACAATGTGGTGCTTGCTGGAGGGGGTGGGGGGTGGAGGCGGGTATAGCAGGGATAGGTGGTGATGGACAAGACTTGACTTGGGTTGGTCAACACAAAATGCAGTGTGCAGATGGTGTGTTGTAAAGTTTTGTGCCTGAAACCTGTATACTTTTAACCAGTGTCACCCCAATAAATTAACTTTAAAAGGGGAAAAAAAAGAATCTTGCCTTTAACTTGTTCACAATAATGCCTACTGAATGCTGGGTGGCACTGTAGACTCTTCCAGTGTTGCCATGGCAACATTTGTGGGGATTTGCTTTTGGAAGAGTGCCTTGATGTCTACAATATCACCTTTCTTATAGATACGCATGTATGTGGCCAGAGGAACAGCTCCATGTTCTCTAAAAGGCCTGGGGAACATATAGCAGGTGCCTCTCCTTCCGCCCTTTGTGTTAGTCATTTTGGTGAATTACTGGAAGATCATGGTTCCCGCCCAAAAGAAGCAATTTCTTTTCTTGCTTTGGTGAGGACTTAAGGTCTATTCTTTGCAACTACTTTTAAGTATTGTCAGCTATAGGCGCCATGTACCTTATATGCCCTGGATTTATTTATTTTTATACCTGGAAGTTTGTACCGTTTGACCCCTTCACCTATTTCACGACCCCAACCCCACACCCCTTTTCTACTCTGCATCTCCTTCCCATCTCCACTCTCACACCCCCAACTCCTGCAGCCCCACCAATTTGTTCTCTGTATTTATGAGCTTGTTTCTTTTTTATTTTTTTTGTTTCTTTTTCTTTTTAGATTTCAGGTATAAGTGAGATCTTATGCTATTTATAGTATTCCTCTTTCTTTGTCTGACTTATTTCACCCAGCATAATGCCTTCAGGGTCCATTCATGTTGTCTCCAATGGCAAGATTTTATTATTTTTTATGGCTGAATAACATTTCATTGTATATAGAGCACTTATACATATAGTGATCCATACATTTATGGTGGACACTTAGGTTGTTTCCAGGCCTTGACTGTTGTAAATAATGCTGCAATGAACATTTTTTTTCAAATTACTGTTCTTATTTTCTTCAGATAAATGTTCACAAGTGGAATTGCTGGATCATACTTAAAAACAATATCCTACATAATAAAAAGCTAATATGCAAATTGTCCCCTTGGGAGTTCAACCAAGAGTTCAACTGCTCTGACCACCAGGGGGCGGCAAGAAATGAAGGAAGGTTCTGGCCAGCAGCTGGCAGCCGGGGGAAGGAAAGCCCAATTGGCCCTGATCACCAGCCAGGCCTAGGGACCCTACCCGTCCACCGGGCCTCTAGTATATATATTGTTTTTAAGTTGGTTCCTAAGTATCTTAAATCAGCCCACGCAGGCTGGGCTGATTTTTGTATGTTGAACTATCCTTACAACCCAGGGATAAATCTCATTTGGTCATGGCATGTAATCCTTTTTATGTGTTCCTCAATTTGGTTTGCTAATATCTTGTTGAGAATTTTTATTTCTGTATTCATCAGGGATATTGATTTATAGTTTTCTTGTGGTGTCCTTATCTGGCTTTGGTGTCAGGGTGATGCTGGCCTCATAGAATGAGTTTGGAAGTACTCCCTTCTCGATATTTTGGAAGATTTGAGAAAAATTGCTGTTAATTCTTTAAATGTTTGGTTAAATTTGCCAATGAGGCTGTCTAGTCCTGGGGTATTCTTTGTTGAGAGGTTTCCATTACTGATTCAATCTCTTAGCTTATTATTGGTCTAATCAGATTTTTCTATTTCTTCCTGATTTAGTCTTGGTAGGTTGTGTATTTTTAGAAATTTATCCAATTCTTCTAAGTTATCTAATTTGTTGGCATATAATTATTCATAGTCTCTATGTTCCTATGTGTTTCTGTAGTATCAGTTGTAATGTCTCCTTTTGCATTTCTAATTTTACTTATTTCAGTCCTTTTTTTTCTTAGTCTGGTTAAAAGCTTGTCAGTTTTGTTTATCTTTTTGAGGAACCAGCGATTAGTTTTGTTGATCCTTTTTTATTGCTTTTCTTTTTTCTATTCATTTATTTCCACTCTGATTTTTTTTTAATATATTTTATTGATTTTTTTACAGAGAGGAAGGGAGAGAGATAGTTAGAAACATCAATGATGAGAGAAACATTGATCAGCTGCCTCCTGCACATCTCCCACCGGGGATATGCCAGCAACCCAGGTACATGCCCCTGACCGGAATCGAACCCGGGACCTTTCAGTCCGCAGGCCGACGCTCTATCCACTGAGCCAAACCGGTTTCGGCACCACTCTGATTTTTATTATTTCTTTCTTTCTGCTAAGTTTGGGCTTACCTTGTTTTTCTTTTTCTGATTTCTTAATGTGTAAAGTTAGGTTGTTCATTAGAGATCTCTTGAATTTCTTAATATATGCATATATAACTATAAACTATCCTCTCAGAACTGCTTTTACTGTACCCATATCATTTGATACGTTGTATTTCCATTTTCATTTGATTTGAGATAATTCTTTACTTCCCTTTGATTTCTTCTTGACCTATTGGTTGTTTAGCTTCCACGTATTTTTAGACTTTCCAGCTTTCCTCGTGTTGATTTTTAGTTTCATACCATTGCGGTCAGAAAAGATAGTTGGTATGATTTCAGTCTTCTTAAATTTGCTGCAATTTGTTTTGTGCCCTATTATATGATTTATCCTGGAAAATATTCTGTGTGCACTGGAGAATGTGTATTTTGCTCCTGCTGTATGGAATGTTCTATTTATGTCTGTTAAGTCCATTTGTTCTAGACCAGGGTTGGGCAAACTTTTTGACTCGAGGGCCACAATGGGTTCTTAAACTGGACCGGAGGGCCGGAACAAAAGCATGGATGGAGTGTTTGTGTGAACTAATATAAATTCAAAGTAAACATCATTACATAGAAGGGTACGGTCTTTTTTTTTTTTAGTTTTATTCATTTCAAATGGGCCGGATCCGGCCCACGGGCCGTAGTTTGCCCACGGCTGTTCTAGAGCATGCTTCAATTTCCTTTCCTTGATTTTCTGTTTGGATGATTTATTCACTGTTGAACCTAATTAGTGTCTTTTCACTTCAGCTTGAATAACTCTCAGCATTTCTTGCAAGGCAGGCTTAGTGGTGGTGAACTCCCTTTAGTTTTTGTTTGTCTGGAAAAGCCTTTATTTCTCCTTCATATCTGAAGGATAACTTTGCCAGATGAAGTGTCCTTGGCTGGCAATTTTATGTTTCAGTGCTTTGAATATGTCATTCCACTTTCTCCTGCCTGTAGACTTTCTGCTGAGAAACCTACTGATAACCTAATGGAGGCTCCTTTGTAGATTACTTTCTCTTTTTCCTTAACTGTCTTTAATATATTTTTCTTTACCATTGATTTTTAAGTTTCATTATAATGTGTCTTGGAGACAGTATTTTTAAAAAATATATGTTTATTGATTCCAGAGAGGGAGAAGAAGAGATAGAAACATCAATGATGAGAGAGAACCATCGATCAGCTGCCTCCTGCACACCCCCCACTGGGGATCGAGCCAGGTACCAGGCATATGCCCTGACCAGGAATTGAACGATGACTTCCTGGTTCATAGGTCGACGCTTAACCACTGCGCCATGCCAGCTGGGCCTTTTTGCATTGAGAGAGTAAGGTGTTCTATTAGCTTTTTAGACTTGTCTGTTCAATTTATTCCCCAGGTTTGGGATGTTCTCAGCTATTATTTTTCTAAGTACACTCTGCTCCCTTCTCCCTCTCTTCTCCTTCTGGACCAGTTATTCTTATATTTCTCTCATTATCATAGAGCTCTTGTAAGGTTCATTTTCTAAAAATCTTAGTTTGCTCTCCTTTCCTGAGTCATTTCTAAATTCCTATCCTCCAAGTCAGAATGCTTTTTTAAAAATCTGGTCTGCCCTTTTCCCTAAGCTCTCTAATGCATTCTTCATTTCATTCATTCACTTTAGCTCCAGAATTTGCCTGCTTTTCCCTCCTTTTATTGAACTTATTGGGGTGACACTGGTTAAGAAAATTCTACAGGCCTCAGTGGCACAATTCTACAACATATAATCTGTACACTGTATTGTGTGTTCACCATCCTGCTTCTTTTTAAAAATTTCAGTCTTAGGCACAGAATGCCCTTTGTTCAATAATTTTATTCCTAAATTCTTTGGAATCCCTTTCTGACTTTTCTAGTAGCTCATTGAATCTCTTCAGCTATTTTGAATTCTTTACCAGTTAGATCATAATATTCTGTTAATTTGGGTTCAGGTGCTGGAGAGTGATCATTTTCATTTTTGCGATACCATATTATCATGATTTTTCCTGGTGTTTGACAACATGTGTCTCTGCTGTTGCATTTGAAATAGCACACATCTTTCTTAGTTGTTCACCTTGTTACAATTCAAGACTGGAAATTCGGAACCCTCCTTTTATTTTCCAGAAGGTGGCGGAATAGCTCAAGTTTCTGGTTCCTCTTTTCCTGAGTTGGCTCTGGGGCTGGCTGCCCTGGGGAAGGAGTATAAAAACGCTGGTGTAGAAAAATCTGGAGTAAAGGGAAGTGCAGGGCTAGCATCTGGGGCTTTGTGTTGCCCACAGCCCAGGAGGGGAATCCTCCAGTGGGGATACTCGGAGAGGTTCCTGCACAGACTCCTGCTGAAACCCTACGGTTTTTTCAATACACTTTATTATCCTTGTAAACTGCCTTCCCTTTCCTCTCCTTCCACCCAGTCAGGAGATCCCTCCTCAGTTACTCCTGCTACTGAGGAGAAATGGATACCTCAGCCCCAGCGCCATGGTCAGTTACTCAATACTTTTCTCTTTCTACCTCCTTTGTGAGAAAGGTAGCTGTTGTCACTGCTGGTAAAAGCCCAGCTTGTTACCCTGTCACCTGGGGAGGAGGGCTGACTTCTTGAGTTACTTCTCCTCTGCCTCCAAACTGATCTCTATCCCATTTGATGACAGGCCTGGTTCTCCCATGAGGTTGGCTGGATTTCCACAAATTCTCCATCTCCCTGTGTGTCCACCTGTTTTGCACTCTCCAGTTTCGCTCCCCTCCTAACCCCACTTCACTGCAAGAGGGGGTGGGGCAGGCTTACTGACTCCCTTGGATCCGAAGCCCTACTGCCCCCCCCCCGTCCCTCCCCCCAGGTCCTACCCACCTACTTCTGAAGCAGCAAAGGTAGAAATCTCTTCTTGGGTGTCCTGGTGTAATGAGCAGACACTTTTGTACAGATATGAGTGACCAGTTAGTTGTAAGTAAAAGGGGAGAAAAAACGGGACTCATGCTGCCATGATACTGACGTCACTATTTTTTATATATGGGTTTAAGTTACGTATAGTATCAAGAATTAAACTATTTCATACCTGGAAGCTTCGGTAAGTCACCTGAATTAACTAAAAAAAAAAAAAAAAAAAAAAAAAAAAAAAGGAGGGGGCGGTAATTCCAGGTCAAACACTGTGTGTTAAGGATTGCCTATGAGCATGGCATACCAGCAGGCTATGAATGTTGACTTGGGGTGAATTCCTGGTTCTTGGCAGGAGAAACACCCCCTTTCAAAGCCATTTCTTTGTGTCCTAAAACAAGTAGCCCTTATGTGAGAGAAACCTCTAGTGTTTTAATTCATCCCACTTTTTTGTTGTTAATCCTCACCCAAGGATATTTTTTTTCTCCATTGATTTTTAGAGAGAGTGGAAGGAGGGGGAGAGAGAAGCATTGATGTGAGAGAGACACATTAATTTGTTGCCTCCTGCATGTGCTCCAGCTGGGGCCAGGGATTGAGGCTGCAAATCGAGGTACGTGCCCTTGACTAGAATTGAACCCATGCTCCCTCAGTCTGTGGGCTGACACTAACTAGTGAGCAAATCCAGCTAGGGCTCCATTATTTATTTATTTGTTTATTTAATTGGTTGGGATGACATTGGTCAACATGAACATAGTTTTCACGTGTGGATTTGTGTTATGAAATCTGAATATTGCATCATGTGCCCACCACCCAAAGTCAGATTTTCTCCTGTCACCTAATAGGACCTCGTTTTCCCCTCACCCCCTTCCCTCTGGCAACCCCACACTGCTGTTTGTGTTTATGTTTCAGTTTTATGTCCCACATGAGTAAAATCATAATTGTTCTTAGCTTTTTCTGACTTATTTCACTTAGCATAGTGTTCTCAAGATCCATCCATGTTGTCAAAAATTCATCCTTTCTTATGACTGAGTAGTATTCCATTGCATATACATATCACATCTTTACCTAGTCCTCTATCGAATAACACTTTGGTTGTTTCCATGTCTTGGCCACCGTGAATAATGCTGCAATGAACATAGGGGTGTGTATATCTTTGCGAATAAGCGAGTTCGAGTTTTTCGGTTACCCAGGAGTGGGGTTGCTGGGTCATTTGGTAGCTCAATTCTTAATTTTTTGAGGAATAACCAGACTGCTTTCCATAGTGGCTGTACCATTTTACATTCCTACCAGCAGTGAATGAAGGTTCCCTTTTTCCCACCCTTCCACCACTTATCTTGTTGATAATGGCCACTCTAACAGGTGTAAAACTACTCATTGTAGTTTTAATTTGCATTTCCCTAATTGCCAGTGAGGTTGAACATCTTATATCTATCTATTGGCTGTATGTCTTCTTGGGAGAGGTGTATTTTCAGGTCTTCTGTAGGGCTCCTCCCCCCCCCCCCCCCCCGCCCCCCTTTTATTTTGGTTATCTTTACCTGAGGACTTTTTAAAAAAATATATTTTATTGATTTTAGAGAGGAAGTGAGAGGGAGATAGAAACATCAACGACAAGAATCATTGATTTGCTGCCTCCTGCACACCCGCTACTGGGGATTGAACCCACAACTGGGCATGTGCCCTTGGCTGGAATTGAACCTGGGACCCTTCATTCTGCAGGCTGATGCTCTATCCAGTGAGCCTAACCAGCTGGGGGAGGATATTTTTCCATGGATTTTTAGAGTGGAAAGACAGAAATATCGATGTGAGAGAAATACATTGATTGGTTGCCTCCTGGACTCTCCCGACCAGAGCCTGGGCCAGGGAGGAGCCTGCAACCAAGGTATGTGCCCTTGACTGGAATCGAACCCAGAACCCTTCTATCTGCAGGCCAACACTCTATCCACTGAGCCAAACTGGCTAGGGCTAGACTTTTAAATCCATTCCACAAATGAGACCAACTAAATGTAAGGCACAATGGTAGATCCTGGAAATATGTATTATGACTATCACACAACTTTGTATAGTTTTTTTATTTAAATGTCTTTATTGATTTTAGAGAGGAAGGGAGAGAGAAACATCAATCGACTGCCTCCTACATGCCTCCCCATCAGGGATTGAGCCTCCAGTCTGGGCATGTGCCCTGACGGGAATTGAGCCAGTAACCCTTTTGGTGCATGGGATGATGCTCAACCAACTCAGTCACACCGGCCTGGGCAGGGCACACAACTTTGCATTTCTTAGTGCTTTTTATTTCAATTCTTTTGGCATATGTAAGTAGCAGAAAGTAAATATGGCCAAACCGGTTTGGCTCAGTGGATAGAGCATCTGCCTGCGGACTGAAAGGTCCCAGGTTCGATTCCGGTCAAGGGCATGTACCTTGGTTGCAGGCACATCCCCAGTGGGGGGTGTGCAGGAGGCAGCTGGTCGATGTTTCTCTCTCATCGATGTTTCTAACTCTCTGTCCCTCTCCCTTCCTCTCTGTAAAGAATCAATAAAATATATATTAAAAAAAAAAAAAAGAAAGTAAATATGTACATACAAAATAAGTTCTTAAAATGGTTTTAGTATTGGCCAGTCACTGCCATTTTTTTAAAAAGGCATTTTCCTTCAAGATTTTTAAGAAAACTTTTTAAAAAAATTGACTCTAGAGAGAGGAAGAGAGAGAAACATTGAGAGGTTGCCTCCCGCATACTCCCTGACCAAGGATTGAATCCGCAACCTGGGTGTGTACCCTGACTGGGAATCAAACCCACACCTTTTGGTATATGGGATGACGCTTCAACCAACTGAGCCACAATGGCCAGAGCCAGTCACTGATATCTTTATTTTGAAAGTTTGAATTGTCCAATATGTCTAAAGTGCATTTTTGCAGCTAATCAGTAGCAGCATTTGTTTTGTTTATAAAACCTTAAGAAATATTCAGGCAAGAGCTGGAAAAGTCACAATATAAAAGAAAGTGTGATCTATATATCTTCTTCCTTAATCACTCAAGACAAACACTTGCACGGATTAGTTTATGAGTATACAAGAAATATACAAAAAAATATCATTATTAAAAAGGTCCATACGGCAATGAGAAAAGAGGGTCTCTCTTTGCTGTTAATATTAAATATGGCAAGGCGTATAATATAAAAAGTTTGTTGAATCCTAGATATCTTTGGGAAATCTTTGATCTAGGCCAGTGCATAATGTATCTGAGGTCTGTGAGAGTCAACAAAGCTGGACTTCTCCCAGCATGGTTTTGGAAAAATCACCAAACACAATGAAAATGTTCTTTCGTTACCGAGACATTAGTTCATGGCTTCTTGCGCCTAAAATGCAAAAACAGCATTTAGTGTTGAATTTTGCTATCAATTTCACATTCGGGGCAGTTTAATCTCTAGGAGAGCTCTAAGATAATTCAGCCAAAGGACTTGCATGCATGTATATGAGCATAACCAATGGACAGACTGGGGGGTGGGGACAGCTGGGACGAGGTCAATGGGAGAAAAAGGAGTCTTATGTAATACTTTTAACAATAAAGAATAATAAGAACAGATAATTCCTGGTTTTATCATGGGAAATATTCAAGTCCTTCTGAGAAAGCAAATAACCGTTACCAACTATGCTTATCTAGTATTAAACTTAAAAAACAGGACATCTTTCCATCTTTATCCTGTTACAGCGATTTTATATATTGCCTAAGGAATACATGTGTTAAATATGAACACGTGGACTTATTTAAGTAGATATTTGAAAAGGAGGAGTTTTACTAATATGGAAAAAGACTGTGATCTGGAATGGTCTTTAGAGATCATCCAAGACTCTTGGATATGTGTTTAATAGAAGAGGGAAAGTATGATTCCTTTCCAAACCTATAAATTTCACCATTGTTTTACTTTAGTGAACACTTAATTGCTGTAACAAGACCAAGAGGCACATTAGGAAAGAATGAATTACAGGAAGAGCTATCATCCCTGACAAAAGCCTTTAACCTCCCTTCCTTATAGGTGATCTCAGTTCAGCCTCTGAAAGCTTTGACCATTGGCAGAATATGAACAAGAGTGAGCCAATCTTCCATCTCCTTCTGTTCTTGCAGCTCTAATTGCTCTTATCAAGCCCTGCAAGGTCCTCAGCCCTGTTGCTGCCTGCTGCAGTCTGCCAGTAGGGCCCAGGTACGCCAAGGGGTAAGTAAGCAAAAGCCACTTATGTCCTCTGAAAAGAAGTGGATGGTAGGGAGAAGGGTGGTGTTGGAAAACATACAGGGCCCAATTACCCATACTCACTTGGGTTGTGCATGATGCTGATATCCAGGTCCCAGCTGAGACCCTGCTCTCATCTCTACAGCCACAGAGCACTGATAGGAAAATGACAGAAGAGGAAAAGATCAGTTCCCTCAGAGTCTATAAAACACAATTCTGTTTAGATAAGTTCCATCAAGCTGAAATCCACCTTGCTTTTCTAGTTCAGCACAGGTACCTGTTAAAATACCAGTCAGATACTTGCAGCTTATTTCACATAGGCCACAAAGACTGTGATCTGGAATGGTCTTTAGAGATCATCCAAGTAATTTTCCTCGAGAAATTAGTGGCTACAGCTTGCCTGCCCCCCCCCCCCCCCCCTTCCCATATGAGTCTCTTCTTAGGAACAACAGTTCCACAGCAAAGTTCTGCTTCAGAGATTCCCATCCATCTGAAGTGAATTCTTGTTATCCTAGGGCAGCAATTTTCAACCTTTTTCATCTCGTGGCACACAAGCTAATTACTAAAATTCTGCAGCAATACCAAAAATACCTTTGCCTATCTGACAAAAAAAAAGGGTATATACTTTTGATTGATTTACAAAAAAATATATAATAGTAGTAATTATCTACCCTTTTTGCTCCAATGTGACTTTTTAAAAAAATCAGGTGCCTACACATGTATAGGATTTCTGGTACCAAGAATTAACCAAACAGACACAACCTTATTATGCGACATGACCAATAAATAAGATGCAACTTCAACATTATTATATGACCTATATATTTATGGTTCAAGACAGGGCTGCACTGGCAATGTGAGATCAGACCTCAGCTACTCCAAAGAGCATGAAAAGCTACAGCTGTGAGGCTTAAAATATGACACCCCTAATTTTTATTAAGCAGACAAGTATTTAAGTTTTACCCATACCCTGGTTTCTACATCGGTCCATTCAGACTCTGCACCATCTGGTTGGGCAGGTGCTACTGTGGAAGATCTTCGTTTTCGACTGGAGAAAGGGGAAACATGATGCAACAATTATTTCTGTTGTATATCTAACAACACAAAACATTAGAAATAGGGGAAATATCACTACAGTTCTTCAGAGAACAAGAACAGAATACACTTTTACAGGCTAGTCTGTTCCTGGAGAATGAGCAGCTAAGAAAACGACAGTCCTCTAAGGGACACATTGGATGCTAACTCACCCAGTCGGTGATTCTTGTTTCAAAGTCTCAATATCAGTAAACTGAACAGCTTGTCCACCACCCCTTGTTTTATAAACATCACCCTAGAGCCAAGAAAAAAAGTCATCATTACACTTTCATACATTCAAATGATAAGCATACAGATATACTTTAAACTGATACTGCAATCACAAAACCAGATGGTGCTTGGGACTGGTGGGCCTGTACATTAAAATACTTCAGAAATTTGAGTACAGCTCTCTCACTAAACAAGAGGTCCAATGTGATATAATCAGTAACATTCTTAATTGCAGAAAATATTATTCCTTTTCATTCAACTTATAAAAACTATGCTTAGGATCAAGAAATTTCTGAATGTTCTAAGGCATTATACTTTCCTCTCTGGGTGTGCCATCCCCTTCATATTCAAATAACTGTCTTATTTGAAACTATAGTTATAATAAGAACCATCCTCTAAATTGAATTTGAAATTTAAAACTTTTTTTTCATCTTCCCTGATAATTCATTGACTCTACGTTCAGGGGGAAATTCTTCTATAGACAGACAAGAAAGGGCTTTGGGTAGCTCAATACTAAGTAATTTTGATAGGTCAAATTTTAATGTGGGCTTTTTATCTTGAACTGACAGGAAGCAAAGGTAGTTCTTTGTTTAGGTTTACTTTTCAAGTAGGGGTTAAAGTACACATTAATTAAAAGTACATAATAAATCTGGCATTCCTCTAACAAACCTGAGAATCTAAACTTCATTAAATAGAAAGCAAATTTAGTCCTGGTTTAACAGATTCAAACCCTAAGCAGTTACTTTAGTTTTGTAACAGAGATTATATCATATACCCGTTTATGTCCCAGTGGACAGACACTGCCTGTGTATCATCGAAGGAATGGAAGGACAAATGGATTTTTGTTGACTTTTTTTCTCCTGTACAAATTTGTTTTTACCTTAATTAGTTTAGTTTCAATCTCCCCATCGGAGGCTAGTTCTTGGTGGGTCAGCATGTACTTCTCACACTTAGCTAGTGCCTTTTCATTTGCAACAGACACTGTGATGGCATGAGGGACATGTGGCTGCATGACTGTTGCAGTTTGCACGTTAGAGGCAGGCTTATGATCTACCCATCTGTCTCCTGCAGAGCGTGATCGTCTGTGTCGGAGACGAAGTGGTGGTGCGTTCTGATCAAGTTGAAAGGAATCAAGAAACAAGCATAACCCAGAATTAATTTAAGGTTATTATTAGAAGTGCAGCAGGTTTGGCTACATTAGTCGCTGACAATTTAAAACAAATGCATGAACTTTTTCAAAAGCTAAATATGTTATTCAAATGCTTTAAATGTCCTCTTTGAATTTAAACACAAAACCAACAAGCATCTTTTAACACCAGCTTGTATATTATACATTCTACCAGGAACTTCCCTTTCAACAAAGAACGGAAGGAAAAATTCTGGTAACGCTGTTAGTCTTCCCTGTGTAGGTAGTATTCAAGACAAAATCATTTCATATTCTTAATCAAAACCCAGTATTTGTGCTTGTTATTGTGAGGTAATCTATTAGGCCCACAACTATGTTAAAAGCTTCAATAATAATATCAATAAAAGCCTAAACATTTCATAGATCTCTAAATAAAAGAGAAAACATGCCTTATACAAAGACAAAAAAAATAAAAGCTGATTGGCCTGTATAATACAAAACGCTAAAGAACATAAGGTAAAATTAAGAACCCCATGTATAAAATAAGCAAATGAATGTAAATAAAGTACTTCTGAGTATTTTCTGAAATTTTAAAATCTCTAAACGGAAGTTCATTAAAAAAGGTCAAATACAACAATGGCTATAACATATCCCCAACCCCCAAACGTTTCATAAATAGTTCCAAGAACCAGATAAATAATATAATGTCAAACCATTCTCTATCATATAATGAAAAACTATTTGCTTCCAAGTCAAATGTCATGTAAGTTTGGAAAAGCTAAATTTAGCATATTCAATCTGAGAAAACATCCTATAAGACATAGTTAATAGTTTGAAACAATGAGTTATCTTTGGTAATTTGCCAATTGTTTGTTTGTAAAACTGAAAGCAAATGAAACCGTGTGCCACAGGCCAAATCCTTCCAAGCTAGTCAAGTATGAAGACTCCAATTTCAAAATGCATATCTAGAGCACTAAAGTATTTTCCCTATATAATTAGAACAAATGAAGCACTAGTGCTATATCATGACAGTATAAAACACGGCCAATATAGTTTGTCCCAGAAGATCGCCAAGCTTCACAGCAAGCAGGAAACTTTCCATTCTTAGATAGTCTGGCTCTCATGATCTACATTTAGCAAAAGTGATAGTTTTCTTGAGCACATTCAGTAATAAATGTATTCTGAAACAAGCTTCAGAAAGATGACAGACCTTAACAATCTACTACAGTTTATGAAATAAATGATATTTAAAATTTCATCCTTACTGAAGTATAATTTCAACCTATAGGACATAATTTTTGACCAACAAACCTAAATGCATAGATACTAGCCTAAACTTTTCTGCTGCACTTCTTAAGAGATTTTGATTTCAAGTGATAAGTTCAAGTATCTCTAGTAAATCCTCTTAAATATCTCCTAGCCAAATTAGGTGTTAAATTAATGTTGACTAGGCATAAGCAAACCATGAGTAGTTTTGTCCATAAGCTTTCATGAAATAAAGGGGATTTACTAGAGTTGATCAGAAAGACCAGTCCCCATCATTTGCTCCCTAAAAAGGTTTAAAGCGGTATCTGCAAAGCACAGAACTTAAGAGACTTAAAAAAAAAAAAAAATCAAAGGCAAATAGTTACTATAAGATTAATTTGTTTAGAAGAAAAAATTTAAGAGAGCTATATATTAAGATTTTACTAAATGTAAGTTCACACTAGTAACTTGGTTCATTTATTCAGATTTAGGGAGAAACTTTACCTTAATCCTTAAGAAGAAAATATAAATGTGGATTTATTTAAACACCCTTGATTGAGGCAGAGCCCTTGTAAATTGAAATAAAGGTCTTGAGATTAAAAGCAATTTATTAGGCATGCAAACCTTCAGTAGTTATAAAATAACTGGCCTGGACTTTTCAAAATAGTCCATGTCATGAAAATAAAAAAAAGAGCAGAGGACTATATATTAAAAGAGATTAAAGAAACATAACAACCACATGCAAAGCATTCACCTTGATAGAATCATGCATGGAAAACAGGAAAGCCATTCCTGGGACAACTGGGGAAATGTAAACATGAACCATATGTCAGAGGACGTTTACTCAGAGCTAATATTACCGTTCTGTAGTGTGATAAAGATTATGGTTATAAAGAATTAGTCCTTATTCTTAGGGATGAAGTATCATGAAGTCTGACTACTTTCAAAGGTTCAAGGAAAAAAATGTTTACATATCTATGTAAAGTAACGATTGGTACATGTAGGTAAGGGGAAAAAAAGATACTGTACCATTCTTTTGAGTTTGAAGTTTTTCAAAATAAAAGTTGGAAAGATAGTTTTAAAAAGTAAAAGTTAAAAAAATAAAAGTTCAAAAGCAGCAAAAAACCTAACTTGGGAAGAAGCCATAAGAAAAAAAATTTGGAGCCCGGCTGGTGTGGGTCAGTGGTTGAGCATCAACCCATGAACCAGGTCATGGTTGTATTCCCCGTCAGGATACATGCCCAGATTTCGGGCTCGATCCCAAGTAGGGGGCATGCAGGAGGCAGCCAATCAATGACTCTCTCATCATAGGGGTTTCTCTCTCTCCCTCTTTGAAATCAACAAGAAAATATTAAAAAAAAAAAAAATCAGAAAATGTGCTATGACACTCATATTCACATGCTTATTAGCTTATGCAACTAAAAAGCACAGATTACTCCGGCATGTGCCCTACTGACCGTGTTCACTGAACACAGGCACTTTAAAAAAATGTGTTTTTTAATTATTATTTTAAAATCTTTTTTTCTTTGTTTTTATTGATTTCATAGAGGAAGGGAGAGGGAAAGAGAAAAACATTGACTGGCTGTCTCCAGCATGCCCCCTACAGGGGATTGAGCTTGAAAACTGTGTGTGCTCTTACCAGTAATGAAACCAGTGACCTAGTTAGTGGTGCATGGGATGATGCTCAACCAATTGAACCACATGGGCCAGGCTTTTTCAGCTCAAGAGCTAGGCCTCAATTTTGGGATGATTTTATCTTTCAAATTAATATAAAAATTAGACCTTGTTTATAATGGACCTCACCCACCTTTCTGTCGAATTTTCTGAACCAAGGTATAAAAACACAAGATTAAATTCTATTGCTATAATGCTTTAAAATGACACTGGCACTAACCCTGTAGCATTGATCCTCTTCTACTTCTATCTCATTTCTGAATGTAGGAACCAACTCCCTGCCTTCAGTCCAGTACATCCCTCGCCTTCTGTCTGACACGATACAAGTTTTACTTTGTCCTGGCTCCTGCTGCCTACGCCTTGCAATGGATGTGACATTGGGAGGTGTGTTGTACGAAGGAATTTTCTGCTCCCATTCCGAAATACAGGAAGCTACAGAGATGCTGCTGCAAGAGTTAGAGCGCCTATGTAGATGTGGCTGGCTCATGAGTTGCTGGCCGTTGGAAATCTGAGCAATAGAGTTACCAGAAAGCTAAAAAAATTGAAAAGAAATTAATGAGCAAGACTGAAAAACTGAGAGAAAGAATTCATTACTTTTCTATAATTTAACACATGAAGGTAACGTTATAATTTATTTGTACTAAATTACTACATTTTTATACTAAATTTGTGTTTATACTAGATTAAAAACAATTAAATAGATGTCTGAGAAATGTAAGTAATATAAAACAAAAAACTGATTCTCATAAAAACAAGTCACCTAACCTATCCCTAAGTTACTACACAACTACAAATAACTTACAGGTACTGGCGATGGAGAAACAGATCTTGGAGCAGCTTTTTCTCGATCCCGCTCCCGAGAGGGTCTCTCTGGCTTTTCAGTTTTGGGTTCAGTAACAATAGCCTTCAGTTGTTTCAGTTTCTCATCTTTCACCCAGAGCTTATTTTGCATCTCCAGTTGTTTAGCTGCTACTCGACGCTCCTGTGGATTATCAGTGGTAATATATGTACACTCTACACGTCCGCCAGATGACTGAAACCCTGTCATACAAACTATAGTGCTCCAGTTCTTCCTGAGGTAACTACACTTCATGTTAATGAATTTCAAGGGCAGAGAAAGGAATGAACTGAATAGGCAACTACTGCCACCACCACCAAAACCCTAACCCAGGTAGTCATTCAAAACACTACAATTTGAAATAAGTCACCCGTCTCTGCGATAGCAGAGGGATGACACTCACGCATTCTTTCTCCCACTTCATTGTTGTTTCCGTCACCATGCCTTGCAACCTGGCTTCTAGCCTGCGTTTGTCAGAAAACTGTTGCTGAAGTTTCTGATTCTGGGCCTCAAGTTCCTGTTGCAGATTGCGCTTATCTTCTTCATAGATAGTAGTTGTTTTCTCTAAAATTTCAATCTGGAAGGCAGACCGTTATGTTCAATAATTGGTATGTAAATATATAGCTCTAAAACAATCTTTTATAATTTGTTTATGGCAAGCAGAATTGTGGAAAGAAAAAATCATGGATAAAGCATTTTCCTCTAAAATTTCACCTGAATTTACTACCTTAATTCCTAGAAATGACAACTTTTTAAACATGTTCCTCACACTGAAAGATGAAGTTATAAATGATTTAATGTAAAAATTATTTTCCCCTAAAATCAGGCCTAATATTTTTTCATTCTTCTTATCAGCCAGGTCATCCTAACAGTCCGAATTCCCAGACACTGGACTGCTGCTTGGTTTGGCCCTAAGTCTAGTCACTGGGCCTGTGCTAGTGGAGGCTGGTCAATGTTGGAGGAAGATGCTGCTTTTTCTATATCCAGCACTACCTCAGGCCCAGGGTCTCCGCACAGCTGACTACTATGTTGGCAGCAAGAAGGGCACCATGTATTATACTGAGGTGTGTTGTATGAAGGTGGAGTCAGAATGGACCTTGGTTCAGCAACCTCAGTAGAGTTCTGGCTAAGAAAGAATTCAGAGCCAACACTCAAACAATAAGACAGTTTATTTAGAAAGTCACAGAGGTAGAAGTGAGCAGTGGAAAAAAATAAGTTAGATAAAAGGGACCCTTGGAGCTTAGGAAAGACAAAGGTAAAGGTCACGGGGCGGGGGGAGAAGGGTGGGAGCCATCGTTCTCCAGAGAGGGAGAGCGCCAGGCCTAAAATTTTTTAAAATTTATTTCATTATTATTTTAAAAAAATTCTTACCAGGGGATATGTTTCCATTGAATTTTAAAAAGAGACAAAGGGAAGAAAGAGGGCAGAAGGGAGGGAGGGAGCGAGGGAGGGACATCGCTTGGTTGCCTCTGTATGCCCCATGACCAGGATCAAACCTGCCACCTTTTGGTGTATGGGACTACACTCCAACCAACTGAACCACTCGGCCAGAACCTAAAATTTTATTTTTAAGGTTATTTTGGTTGAGATTAATTTCTCTCTAAAATGAGTGTTCCCCCCAAATGATTCTCTATAAATGAGTGAACAAACATATATTGTCTAGTAATAAGTTAGAAAACCAAGCTATAATCAAAGCTAAGCTCTAGAAAGCCCTTTATAAAGCTTATTTGATTGGGCCAAAGAACATCTTCAACTGTTAACATCTAACTCATAAAATTAAAGAGCGTAACATCCCTTTTATGCTTTTCACTCACATTTCCTCTTTTTGGGGGGTGGTAGGTTGAAGATTAGCAAATAACTAAGTGATAACTCTTAGCAGTATTTATAGACCTGGAGAGCATAAGGATTAAGTCAGAGAACAGTAGTAAATACCCATTCTAATATTGTCAAAACCAACCTTATATTCTAAAGTTTTGGTTTTTTTCTCCAGTCGTTCTATTTCCATTTTTTGTCCTGAGATCACCTTTTCTTTTTCATTCAGTTTTCCTTGAATGGAGTTTTCTTTATTTGAAACACCCTTGTCAAATTCTTGCAACATACCTTTAAAAGTAAGAGCTGAAACAAAAGCATGCAGGTTTTGTTTATTCCAATTCCAAAATAACAAACGCACTCAACTTTTTTAGCCAATACTATAGTCTTTCATTTTGCACTATGACATCCCAATCCTTATGGGTAAATAATTGGCTTTAAAACAACAAATACAAAACCAGAAATAATAGATTCATCCTAGGAACAGTTAGATCCAAATCGAATCTCTAGTCACCACTTACTAGATATGTAACTTGGGCAAGTTATTTATCTGAGCACATTTCCTCATTTCAAAGTGGGAATTTAAATACCACTTATCTCATACTTTTTTTTTTTTTTTTTGGTGAAGATGAAAATGAATTGATGATGGTGCTAGAAATAGATGTATCACTGAGCATTAACTATGTACCAGGCTGTTCACTCTTCTACATGATTTTTATAAATTATCTCACAACAACCCTCTGAAGTAGAACAATTACAATCCCCATTTTGTGGACAGGGAACTAAGAAAGAGAGGATTAAATAATCTGCCCAAAGGTACAGTTATAAAGTGCCTTGCAAATAAGTAGGAACTACAAGTAGCTATTATTCCTTTGTGTACATCACTTGTTAGTTTTAAAATGGGAGACAATACACACCAACTTTTTTCGTTTGCTTTACTTTCTTTGAATACAAAAAAAAAAAAAAAAAGCCATGGGAAAAGTTCCTTGTCAGTCTAATTAAACAATGCCTTGAGCACTCACTACAAGTGCAAAGAGAGACAAAATAATCCTTTCTTAAAAATCCACCCCACTACAAAACTCAGATTCATTGCAAATTTCTAGAGTTAAAATGATTGTAAAAGGTTTTGGCCTTACATTGTTTGGTGAACTCATCCATCATCATTTGTCGTAGCTGATGGCGTTTCTCTAATGTTTCAATAAGCCTGGGGAGAGTCTGCTCATCATTGATATCCAAAATCTCGCAGGACGGCAAGGGTGGAAAACTCTGTAAGACCACTTCTGTAACCAACAGTTCTGTATTGAATTATAAAAAAAATTTTAAAGTTACACAGCAGAGAAAGAACTTATTTACACAAGTTTAACACTGATTAGAGCTCCAGTCCAATTAACTGTATTTCTTGAGTTGTCATAATCATACTTTTAGCTGTAAAAAGAAAACCAGGAAAAGTTTAAAAATATGAGTTAATCATATGTAACAAAAGAAGTCTCATTTATATACTACTGGTTCCGATTTCTTTTTGCACTTGATGCTTTAGGGTAAGAGAAATGAACAGTTTTCTTATGTGAAATAGATTAAAAAGACAGACCAATCAGTGGACAAATAATCTGATTCCAAAACATACCATCTCCAACTGGACCTGCCCGAATGTGGTTCCTGTATCGCCGTCCAGGTGTTAAACCACATATTGCCTTGTCTACTGGTCTTGCTACTTCAACTTCCTGGGTCACTTCTGCAAATCTCATGACTTGCTAAAACACAAAACAAATGGAAGTGTTTTTGTTTGTTCTTATTTTTACAAATAAACATATCCAAGTCCTGCCTCAGAAATTACTATGAAACAATATTAAATTGACCATCAGCTCATTTCTGTAACTGATGGTTCTGCACCAATTCTTTAAATGTTCAAAATGTCATTCTTCACAGATAGTTGTCAGAGAGTTGTTTTCTCTGTAGAAACCTGAGACTGTATAAGATAAATACATTAAAATTACCAAGCTTTCTTCATAATCTTCAGCCTTTGGATTCACACACACGATCATGCGTACTTTTCCTTCCCCATCAAAGTAGTTCTTGAACAGATGGGTTAACTTTGAATCTCGATATGGAACCATCTATAAATACATTCAAATCCAAATAAACATGTAAGGCAAAAAAGGCACACAAATAAACTATACAAATGAAAGGCTGTTGCTTACCTTGTTAGTTCCATACATTTGGTTCTCTCTCAGGACTTCCATACATGTTCTTAGCGTCATTAGTGATTGGTTAATGTTACCTAACAGAAAAATATACACAGAAGACATCTGAAAAAAACAGTGTAGTCTGTTTGGCTATAAAATCCCTATTGCATACAACTATTAGATGGAATTAACAGATTTTAGTGGCTCAATTTAAAGAGCTGTCCATGCATGGTCTGGCAGTATTTTAATAGCAGTGTTTCAGGAGAGGTTAAATATCATCCTTCAGGGATTCATCAAAAGGACTCTCCAATGAATGCAACATTACACTTCATGACCCATTTTCTTCCAAATCTTAAATTCCGTGAAATAGTATATTAGATGTAGCTGTTTAATGTCCTCATATAAAATATTATCTTTAAAGCATGGCCATTTCAGGCTACAGTTGGCTCCATCAACACTGAAATCTCTCCTGCACCAAGAGGGGCTCCTGTTTCTAAGTCAAATGTCTTAGGACCCAGCTAATCCTTGTCCCTCTACATTTAAAGTAACAAGTATTTTTAGGTGGCATACTTGTTACTTTTGAAACCACTCTTGTTTGGATTTCTGAACAAAGACAAGTCTGAAAAATTAATCAAGCCTCCAATAGCACAGGAGATCTCACCTGCATAAACCCCAAAAGTACGTAAGAATTTGTTTATTTTGGAACTCTGATTAAGGTTGACTAACTCAACCATATTTTCATCCTTGGCCACCCTCTCAAAACACATGGCTCATCTGTACCCTCATAATATTCCATGATTCATGATTTATCTTCCTTGACCCCCAACTCCCAATGTCTTTTCTTCTACCACAGTGCTCTCAGGAACCCATATTTGTTAACAGATTTCCCTAAATCCTCAAGCTCTCACAGAACGATCCATTCATTTCTTTCCCTAATGGCCAGGTGTCCATATTGTCCATGCATACACTTCAGGGAGTCTGCATACTTGATGGGAAATAAATTACTTCTTTATTTTTATAGCACTTAACAGTTATTGCTAATCTCATGATATTTATATTCATTACTACTTTGAAAGTATGTAGTTACTAGACCTGCTGGTGGGTTTTTACTTAAAGCAGCACATAAATTACTGTATGACAAATGTTTTAAGAATACTTTAAGTATTTCAATCTAATTGGTTTCCTTTATAATCCTATGTATTTTATGCCATATATTAAAAAAACCAGAGGCCCGATGCATGAAATTTGTGCAAGAGTAGGCCTTCCTTCCCCTGGCTGCCGGCTTCCCTCCGGCACCAGGAACCTGGGCTTCCCTCACAGCTCTGGCTTCATCTGGACAGTTGTCTAGGAGGACGTCCGGTCTAATTAGCACATTACGCTTTTATTATTAGATATTATTCTGGAAAATGTCCACAGGCTTTACCCTGTACCCATGGCACAAAGCCCTGAAACCTTATCCTTATTTTCCCGTAAGGGTAGTGCTCTCCCCCTGCAGCACTTTTTGAGTAAAAGTTGCTTGTTTTCTAAAGCCTGACATTGATAAGGATGGTGAGTAGAGGGAGGCCAGCAACGTTTTCCTAATTCCTTGCTGCTGCCTTCTAATGTTCCTCCTACATGCCAGCTCCTGGTCATTTCAGTATTTATGAGGAGAATCACTCTCACATGCAGTCAGAAGGCCCTGTCCTCAACTCCAGTAAATCTTTATCTCCTTACCAATAATGTAGCCAAACAACCACACCATCTTGGGGAACCTGAGGCTGTCACATGCCCCAACCACAATTGTCTTCTCTTCTAGTTCTCACTCCCTAAACCTGTGTTCCTCATCCATATTAACAATGACAGTCCCTCCTGTTTCTTCCCTCTAAGCATCTGAACCATTAGGTTTAAAAAAACACCAAAAAACAAAACACCAACAAATAAATCCCAGGTTTCTACTTTGTTCCCAATCCCACTACAACTCTTTCCACATCAAGGTTAATCCTTCTTATTATCTGAATTCCAGATTCCTGATCTTCTTATACAATAGTCCCCCCATATCCACAAGTGATACGTACCAAGACCCCCAGTGGATGACTGATAGTACCAAACCCTATACATACTATGTTTTTCTCTACACATACATATCTATGATAAAGTTTAATTTGTAAATTAAGCACAGTAGGGGATTAGCAACAATAACTAATAAAAATATACTATAATAAAAGTTATGTAAATGTGACATTGTTAAATAAAGGTTTCTTGAACACAAGCACTGTGATACCAGACAGTCTATGCTGAGATGGCTACTAAGTGACTAACAGGTGGACAGTGTATACAACGTGGACAGGTCCCAGGCAGGACAGTGCAAGATTTCATAATGCTACTCGGTGCAAAACTGTAAGTTATGAACTAGTTCTAGAATTTTCCATTTAACATTTCAGACTACAGTTGACTTTGGGTAACTGAAACCAGGGAAAGCAAAACCACACAGATAAGGGGACTACTGTATACACATATGTAATGTGTATTTTTTTTAGTTATTTCATAATCCCTTAAGTCACCTTCTTTGTTCTTCATAGGCTCTTTATTTATAATTTAATATATTTTTATTGATTTCAGAGAGGAAAAGGAGAGGGAGAGAGAGAGAGAGAGAAACAGCAATGCTGAGAGAATCATTGATTGCCTGCCTCCTGCATGTCCCCCACTGGGGATTGAGCTCTCAACCCGGATATGTGCGCTGACCGGGAATCGAGCTGTGACCACATAGTCGACACTCAACCACTGAGCCACAGTGACCAGGCTCCATAGGCTCTTTAAATGAATCATCAAGGGCTTATTCAAGGCTCTGCCCTCAGCTTGTTCCTCTCTGTTCCCCATGAATAATCTTATCTCCCCCATTGCTTCTATCATTTCTCTTTTGGCAAAACCTAAACATGTCAGTCTCAAGTCAAATCTCTCTCCTTCCAAATCTATGTGCTTCTGCATCTAATTACTAGGCACATCCACTTGGAATATTTGAACATACCCAACACAAAATTCATGAACTGCCCATACCTGCATCTCAAACTGCTCCCAAACCAAGCTCCTCTCCTCCTCTTTGTCACTCTTCACAAGCGGGTGGACGTGCTTCCTAACTAGTTCTCGGGTTTTGTTTGACTTTTGCCTCCAGGTCATATGATTGCTCATCTGAATTATAGTAAAAGGCAACTAACTGCTTTTCATCTCTAGGTTTGCCCCTGGTAAGTTCATTCTCTCCACTGGAAAAATGACCTTTCTAAAAAAAACGCATCCTTCATTGGCTTTATGGGGCGGCTGTACAATGGTAGAAAGACACAAATTTTGAGAGTTTGAACCCAGGCTCTAATCTTGTGGAAATTACTTCTTCCAACCTCCTCAACTGAAAAATGGCTGATACAATTCTGAAAAGTCCAAGAATCAATAAGTCAAGCACATGCATAGTAGATACTATGAAACACAACAGTCCCTTAATAACTAACTGGTAGCCACCATTATTCCCTTAGGATAAAATTCAGATTTTTTTAATATGATAGACAAGGTCTTCATGACCTTGCTCTGCCTGCTCTCCTGCCTCTTTGTCAGTTTACCACTCACACTCTCCACTTCCGTTGCCTTGACCCTGCAGGTTCTCTCAAGACTGGTCTGTTTACAAGTAGCAACCTCCTCTGTCGGGGATGATGCCTTTAATCCTGTCCTTTTTCACAGAGCTCACTCCTCAACTTAAGTGTCAACTCCATGAATTCTTCCTCCAACCCCCATCTCCCTCCTCAGATTGGATGAGGCAGCTCTACTCTGTACTCCCACAGTAACTTGTGCTCACTTCCATTACATTCTACTGAAATGGTCTCCTTATCTGCCTATCTCTTGTACGAGGCTGGGCTCTCTAGGGCAGGGCTCAATTCCATATATCTATGTTAATTCCTGGCACACAGTAGGTACTCCATAAATGTTACTAACATAAAACATAACTTGAACGGCTACACAAAATGAAAGATTAAAATAAAAACAAAACACCCACAGAGTTCCTTTTAATTGGCTTTTGTGTTCAAAGATTCCCCCCCTCCCCCTCCAGAAGCCAATTTTTACCAATATGAATGCTCAAGTAACTGTTAAATGACTTCGCTTTAAGGACCCAGGTACTGGCAATACCAGCAATAGATATAACAAATCCTTTCAATATGAATATAACTTGTATTTATTTTAGTCAGTTTTCCATGCTCTTTATTAAACAAATCAGTGTAATGTAACAGATTGATACTAAATCAGTATAACTAAAGCAACAGCACTAACCAATAAATTTAGCCTCTAAATTATGAAACTTAAGACAATTAAGCCTCAATCGCCCATCAATAAGCAGGTGATAAATTGGCATTGCAAGCTTTTAAAAGGTGTAGCAATAGATAAGTAGTATGTTTTTACTCACCAGCTTCACGTAATCGGTTCCCTTCTGCTTTTGTCCGGTTAGTTCTTTCACTTCCAGCAAGATCCACCAAGGACAACTGGCTTATAGTGATTTGTTCTTTTTCCTGAAGAGAAGATCATAATGTCAATAACGTAACATGAGCTATAAGTGGTTTACAATGTTCTTTAAACATATTTAATTAACAAATTATTATGAATATAATATTTGCACAATACAAAATGTACTAGTAGGGGCAAAGGACACAACTTTTGGGGGAAAAGTTTGCTAAAAGCATATGCTAAATATACTCATGACATTAATGATTACTTGCCCATTGTCTGGTCTTCTACATTATGCTGTAAGCTCCATGAAGGGACTCTGCCTTGTAATGACTATCTCCAGAACCTTACACAGTGCCTAGCTCTCAGCAGGAGCTCAATAAATATAAGCTAAATAAGTGAGGCTAGAATAGGGCTAGCCTAAAATTTTTTATAATCAGATATTTTAATAACATTGTGATCTAATAATTTCATAATATGCTAATAATTTTTGTAAGAAATGAAAGTCAAGAGGTACATAACTGACATTGTAATGTTAGATGTGATTTAAAGGAAATCAAGTGTATATGGAAGCTTGATTTATAACCATTTTCTAGCTAACATTTATCAAGTGTTGACTATAAGCCAAACACAGGATTAAGAACTTTATATGAGGAGTTTATTACAGTAAGGTCAAATAGCCAGGGCATTAAAAGGAAATCAAAATTCAAATCCTGGCTTTTTCACCAAGATGGCTCCGAAAGCTAAGAAGGAAGCCCCTGCCCCTCCCAAAGCCGAAGTCAAAGCAAAGGGTTTGAAGCCAAAGAAAGCAGTGTTGAAAGGCGTCCACAGCCACACAAAAAAGAAGATCCGCATGTCACCCACCTTCTGATGGCCGAAGACACTAAGGCTCTGGAGGCAGCTTAAATACCCTCGGAAGAGCGCACCCAGGAGAAACAAGCGTGACCACTAAGCCATCATCAAATCCCCCCTGACTACCGAGTCAGCCATGAAGATGATAGAAGACAATAATACACTGGTGTTCATTGTGGATGTCAAGGCCAACAAGCACCAGATCCAACTGGCTGTGAAGAAGCTCTATGACATTGACGTGGCCAAGGTCAACACCCTCATCAGGCCTGATGGCGAGAAGAAGGCTTATGTTCGACTGGCTCCTGACTATGATGCTTTGGATGTTGCCAAAAAAATTGGAATAATCTAAACTGAGTCCAGCTGCCTAATTCTAAATATAAAAATTTTACACTGTAAAAAAAAAAAAAAAATTCGAATCCTTCAGTACCATGCTGTACCATTTCTTCCTGCCACCTGGAAACTTTCGTGATACCACAATTTCATAATGTATTTTGAATAGAATTACACTTTACTAACTTAAAGTTATTAAATAATTTATATTTGGGCTCAAGTGTGGTTACTAATTGATGTAAGCCTTGTAGTGCGACAGTCCCTGCAATAAACAGTGACCAATAGGTCAGCCAAGAGAAGAACCATTTAGAATTGGACATCTCCTGAACTAATCCTACCCTGGAAAGTTAATTGCTGACAGTTTAAAACCATTAACTGAATTTCCACATACAAAATGAGTCTTTAAAGGTAAAACAATGGATCACAAATTCTTATTTATAAATATTTGTAAACCTTTTTCATAGCAAAAATCCAGGTTAGTTTTCCAAAACTGCACATCTAACAGAATAATTAAAACCAACACCTACATATATTATTAATCCTAGAGGAGCGATTTTCAACTTTTTTCATTTCATGGCACACATAAACTAGTTACTAAAATTCTGTGGCACACCACAAAATATATTTTTTGCCTATCTGACAAAAAAAAGTATAATTTTGATTCATTCACACTAGATGGCTATTGTGTTGGCTGTCATTTTTTTCAATTTGACAATCTAAGGGAAAATAGGTCAGTGCGCCTACTAAATGGTCAGGTGTTACTTGTTTTAAAAATTCTTGCGGGGAGAACCAACCAAAATAAAATAACTGAAGGCCATCTTGATGGTCTTGACACTAATTTTTATGACACAAATTTATAAACTGATTTTCTATTTTAAAAATTAAAGACCTAGATTTTAAATGTGTATTTAACTTGATGTTTTTAATCAGCATAAAGATCATTTAATAGTCATTAAAAACAGTTGCCAGAGATAATCTGCATGGAGGAAAAAAACTTGCAAATGGCTACTAAGTTGGAAGCATTATTTTTAATATGTAAGATAATCAGAATACTCACAATAAAATATACAACTTTTTTTAAAAAATTTGATTTTTAGAGAGAAACAGAGGAAGGGGAGGGGAGGAGGGAAGGAAGGAAAGGAGAGAGAGAAACATCATTTTGCTGTTCCATCCATTATGTATTCACTGGTTGATTCTTGCATGTGCCCTGACCGGGATCAAACCCACAACCTTGGTGTATAGCAGCGGTGGGGAACATCTGCCCCATGGGCCATATAAGACCTGCAAAATCATTTGTCTGGCCCTGCCAAGGCATTAGGGATGAGTTAATTATGTGTTTGACCAAATATAGCAGGCTAATTTTTAAGCTGATAATTTTGTGTGGCCGAAGAATGTTATAAATATCCAAAAGGCCCTTGACAGAAAAAAGGTTCCCCACCTCTGGTGTATAGAGATGATGCTCTAACCAACTGGGCTACCTGGCAAGGGCTCAACTTTTTTAAGTATAAGAAACCACCTTGAGTAGCATCTAGATTTGTAATGAAGAATGATACAGTTTGGATTAAGAATCTTGGGCTGGATTACACAGTGCTTTGTACTGGATCTGCCGAAACATCTGTCCAGCTTGGTATCGTGTGAAAGTCTGTTACTTTTTGGGCAGACATATATAAAAACTCAGATGGTCTCCTTAAAAATCAGATGGTCTCTTCTGCACTGAAAGCATTTTTATGTTTTCTAGTTAAAAATTAATATTTTCTTATAGACCTTGTGCAATAAAGCAGAAGCAAGATGTGTGATTTCTGCAAATGCTTTAACAGCTGGTAAAATTTAAAAAATTAATATATGTATTGGTAAAAATAAGTTTTAAATTACATTTTAATAAACTAAAAAAAAATTTCTGTGGCACACCGGTTAAAATCTTTGTTCTAGCAGTGATGGCGAACCTTTTGAGCTCAGCGTGTCAGCATTTTGAAAAACCCTAACTTAACTCTGGTGCCGTGTCACATATAGAAATTTTTTGGTATTTGCAACCATAGTAAAACAAAGATTTATATTTTTGATATTTATTTTATATATTTAAATGCCATTTAACAAAGAAAAATCAACCAAAAAAATGAGTTCGCGTGTCACCTCTGACATGCGTGTCATAGGTTTGCCATCACTGTGAGCAATCTTCATTGCAACAAAACCTCCGATTTAATTCTAATTCCAAAAATTAAGTATTCAGTTTAAAAATTTGATACACTACAACTTACCTGTAAGACATTGTCTCCATCTGCATCCAGTGGAGCTTGAACTAATTTAATATTGAATACACTATGGGAACGGCTGGACTCACGATTCAAATGTGTGTTAGCAATACGTCTCTTTTTCTGGCCTATAATGACAGGAAAAAAAATAATTGCCCAAATCTGAACTCAGCCATTGCATTATATATGCTTTCTTTCGTCTTTCTTTTTAAATTGATTTTCAGAGAGAGAGCAAGGAAGAGGGAAAGAAAACAGTGATCGGCTGCCTCCTGCATGCCCCTACTGGGGATCGAGCCCATAATCGTGTGCCCTGACCAGGAATCGAACTGGCAACCTTTTGGTGCAGAGGAATGATATTCAACCAACTGAGCCACACTGGCTAGGGCTATACACACTTTCTACTAAACCAAAAAGTACTGCTGGTCAAATATATTTATCATTTTATAGTTTTCTAATTTTAATGCTAACCTTTCCAGAAAACTTCAAAAGCCTCTTCAGTAGATTTTACTTCTACTTCTGTACATCCTGCAACATACATATTATGATTCTTGTCTTCACGAAGCAATTTAGATTGTAGAGGTCTATGGGAAAGAAAAAATATACAAGTTTGCTAAATTGTGCGTTATAGAGTTATTAATAAGTCGAGTTATCTAAAATGCCAGGCAACATAACATCCATTGTTATAATGGGAATAAACCTAAGCAAGAACCCAGAAAAATATTAAACAGTTAACTTTAAGGATATACAGTCAAGATTAGTTATAAAAACTTATTTTGTTTTAAAAGTTTTGCTCTAATTTGTTCTAACAAAGTACACGATATAACACTAAACAATTAGAGATCATAGTAGTATTATAGCAACATTACATGCACAAGTTAAGCATCAAAATTTAGTATTTCCCTAAATTTGAAAGATCAATAGATAGAGCTGATTCTGACCTCAAGGTCAGAAAAAAAAAAAAAAAATTCAGAGAGAGTTTGGTATATACCAGGAGTGGCAATCCTTCCAAAGTGGCTGGTCAAGTTTTAGTCTGTATGATAAGGTGGGAAGGGGCACTGCTTGTTTGGCCTCAGTCTTGTGAGTGGTGGAGATAAAAACATTTATCAGCCACCATCACCCACTAAATGGCTGATATTTTTCAGGAAGCAAGGAGGGGCTCATTGGTAGCAGACAGCAAAGTGCCAATGAAAAACCACCTACGTACAAACACTCCACAGATGCCAAGCACTAGTATATCTGCACCCTTCTCCTTATAAAAAGAAGAAGAAGAAAAAAGTCAACACAATCACATACACAAAGTCTGTGTTCCTCATGGGTGTGCCGCAACTGTTCCACCTACCAAAGGAACAAGGTATAAGTTACTGTTTCTACAGCAGCCGTCTCAGAGTAACACGTTCAGTCCACAGTATGTGAGTCACAATGAGTTGTATCTTAAAAATCCTCCAATGCAATATTTCTACATTGTATTAAAAACACACACACACACATGCCGAAACCGGTTTGGCTCAGTGGATAGAGCGTCGGCCTGCGGACTGAAAGGTCCTGGGTTTGATTCCGGTCAAGGGCATGGACCTGGGTTGCGGGCACATCCCCAGTGGGAGATGTGCAGGAGGCAGCTGATCGATGTTTCTCTCTCATCGATGTTTCTGGCTCTCTATCTCTCTCCCTTCCTCTCTGTAAAAAATCAATAAAAATATATTTAAAAACACACACACACACACACACACACACACACACTAAACATTAATCAGTTAAAGAAAGCAGGTAATACACCACCTAAACAAATTAAAACTGAACTCAGTGCCAAATAAGCACCTTGTGAGTTTATTCGAGTTACAAGAAATATTACAAGGAAGGCACACAAGTCATATTTGTCAGTCCTTTTGTGTAATGAAATAAAATCAAGATAAAAGGCTCCTATGAAAATAACCTTATTTAGGACAAACAAAAACTTGGCACATGTGCAGACATGAAACTGACTGTTAGTAGTGAATAACATCACAAAAGTTTAGGGAAATGGGTATGCAGAACTGACACTTTGTGTTTTTTTTTTTAATTAAACATTTTTATTGATTTTAGAGAAAAAAGGAGAGGGAGAGATAGAAACATCAATGATGAGAATCAGATTGGCTGCCTCCTGCACACCCCCTACTGGGGATTGAGCACGCAACCTGGGCCTGTGCCCTTGGCCAGAATCGAACCTGGAACCCTTAGTCCATAGGCCAACGCTCTATCCACTAAGCCAAACCGGCTAGGGCCAGAACTGACACTTTGAAACAAATGGGAAAGTAATTAGTGTATACACTGTTTAATGTAAGTAAAAGTGGATATACTGACAAGTGTTCTCAGTATGATGGTTTCCTAAATTCAACTCTTTCTCCAATAATGTTGGATTAGACATACACACAAAAGTTAAATATATGACACACATCTTTATATGATGTCCTAAAAGGCCCTAATGAAGAGGGCATCTATATATATAAAAGGCTAACATGCAAAGTGTCCCCTTGGGAGTTTGACTGCTCGCTATGACATGTGCTGACAACCAGGGGGTGGCGCAGAACAAAGGAAGGCTCTGGCTGACAGCAGGGGAAGGGAGGCCCTGGCAGGCAGCTGGAAGGCCCCAATTGGCCCTGATCACAGGCCAGGCCTAGGGACCCTACCCATGCATGAATTTCATGCACCAGGCCTCTAGTTGAAGACAAGCATTTAGCTTAAGAACAAAACCATAAACTCAAGAACAAGATATTAATATTAGATATGGGATTCCAGAGTTAGCTCTGGCATAAATGCAGATTCATTGTTTGTGATGTAAGGTTGTAATTGGTCTTCATTCTCAGAGGGCAAGACTCAAGGACAGGGAGTGGTCTTTTAACTCTGGAAGAATGACAATAGAGATGTCATTTTATATTAATCAGTGAGGGAAGGTCTGTGAATATTAGTTGTACAGACAACAGCTTTAGGTTCCATTCTGTAGAGATCACCAAGACAAATGGTTAAAATGGCTTCAAACTCCCAACACTCAGTGTCACTTTTATTTTTTTTGAAAGGCAGCCTCAGGGCACATGGATAGTGACAATTCCTTATCCAATTAAGTTCCTCCTTAAAATACAGCTTAGGGACAAGAGTTTTTAAAAATAATGTCAGGTCTCCTCCTTAGATGCTTTAACCCACTAGGTCCCCAACACATCTATATACCTAGATAATAATAAAATGAATCATCAAGCCGAAACCGGTTTGGCTCAGTGGATAGAGCGTCGGTCTGTGGACTGAAGGGTCCCGGATTCGATTCCGGTCAAGGGCATGTACCTGAGTTGCAGGCACATCCCCAGTAAGAGATGTGCCGGAGGCAGCTGTCGATGTTTCTCTCTCATAGATGTTTCTAACTCTCTATCTCTCTCCCTTCCTCTCTGTAAAAAATCAATAAAATATATTTAAAAAAAAAATGAATCATCAAGCACCAGTTCCATGATACACAGTTATATTTCATTTTCAAAACAAAAATAAGCATTACTCCTATTTAAGGCTCACTGAGGTGAGTGACTGCCCCAAGATTAAGCAGCTAAGCAGGGACTATCTTCACTACTTACTTAGGTTTTATGGGATCAAACGGCACCTCTTCCAGTAGATCATATATGTAATTATTATATATTTCAATATAAGAGACAAATACGCCATAGACACTATCCTCATCAACTTCTTCTGCTTTGCAAAATTCTTGAACATTTATCATATCTGCGAACTCTGGATCTATTTGTCTTCTGAAAAAGGGGAAAAAGCCAGAAAGTCTAATTTTCCACAGTGTGAATTAATATCAAACATGAATGATCCCAAGAGGAAGCTAAAAGATATAGCACAAATGTCCTGCCTTACAAGCAGAAATGCACTAAGAACTTTATTCACTCACCATCAGCCAACAATACTCCCATGTCCTCCCAGGTAAACAGCACAGGCTTTTACACCCTCTCCCACTCAGAGTGGCACCTTCTCTAAGCAGGGATTCAAGGACAGTGTGCTCATAAACAAAGAGAACATCTGAGCCAATAAAGTTACTTAAGAACATTCCTCATCTTTGATCTCACTAATGTCAACTTGTCAGACAATCTCTATTTCATGTGCATCATTCCCTATGCCTGAGGAAACCATCAGGCAGCGTGCCCTTCAGGCCAGCATTGTAGACAAATGCAATTACTTACTTGCTAGAAGGGGTCTTTGGGTTGGGTATGGCCTCTCTTTTCTGCCGTTCTAATAAGGCATCAACTTCACACTGTATATCCATGCTATTCCTATCATTAGATTTAAAAACCTGAAGTGGGGGCAAAAGTCAGATCATGATTTTGAGATCTTGACTTACATTGTAAGAAACATATTTGAGAACTGAGAAATTTATTTAAACATATTTAAGGTTTCAAAATGTATCCAATTAGTTCTCCCATAATGCTACTGTATCCACAAGTATCTTGGTCCCTGTGTCAAGTGAAACTGTTACAACATAAAAGAATTGTACTTACATATCTTTTAGCCTGAAAGGACCCTACACTGTTAAAGATCATGTCCAGACAACGAGGAAGTAGCCCTCCTTCCCCTGGGGAACCAGTCATGGTGTGAGTCTTCCCACTTCCCGTCACACCATATGTGAAAAGGAGACCTGCAACAGAGCATGTCACACTGGGTTATATCACAAAAGTCCTCCACTTGTAGTACTCATTGTATTAAAAAACACTTAAAATTAACCAGCTCAGCGCCTGACCAGTGTGGCTCAGTGCTTGAGTGTCAACCCATGAACCAAGAGGTCACTGGTTAGATTCCCGATCAGGGCCATGCCCGATCCTCAATAGGGGTCATGCATGAGACAGCCAATCAGTGATGTTTCTCTCTCATTGATGTTTCTATCTTTCTATCCCTCCCCCTTCCTCTCTAAAAAAAGTAAAAATAAATAAATAAGAATAACCAGCTCAAAAAAGCAGGTTTAACACCACCTACCGAATCTGAATTCAAGGCCAAACATAAATCAAATATACAAATATCAAAAAAAGTTTTATCAGAGGGGGAGAAAAAGGAAAATCCAACAAAACTCCAAGAATCATACCATTTTTGCCATGAATGAGGTCATCTACCAAGGGATTAGCCACAACATCAAAGAGCTCCTTCTGGGTGGTATGAATGCCAAATACTTGTTTAAATGAATACTGAGTCTGTGGAGAAGGAAAAAAATAAAAGTACATAAATGAATTCCACTATATCTAGGTTAGATATACATAATTAAACCCATTCAGATGTTTCTTTATGAACATCTAAGATCTAGATGCACAAAGAAAAAGTACAAATGGTTTTTAAACCTGGAATCCTGAAAAGAAATCCTGCCCTGGCTGGTGAGGCTCTGTTGATTGGGCATCATCCCATGCATCGAAAGGTTACCAGTTTAATTCCCGGTCAGGGCACGTGCCCGGGTTTTGGGCTAGATCCCTGGTAGAAGGCACACAGGAGGCAGCCAATCAATGTTTCTCTCTCTCTTTCTCTCCCTCCCTCTCTTTCTAAAAATCAACAATTTTTTTTAAAAAAGTCATGACCTACCTAAGTATACCAATTATAAATGTTAAATATTTACATTTATAACTACTGAAGAGAATGTAGAAAAATCTTAAACCCACTAATGCTTCACAGACTAAGGCTGACTTTGTTTTAATTAAATGACCAAGAAGATCAAAAGGTATTAAAATGATTCAGTCACTATACAAAAATCCAAATATTTATTACCTCATTTTACCACTTTCTATTTTTTCTCATAAAGGTGCAATTTTAAATGGCATAACAGCATAGAGCTAAGTATTTTGATGTACTGTTTTTTTTAAAAAAGCCAGCAGTGAACTGTAAATATAAACTGTATATAAAAACCCATGAGTTTTTATATAAAATAAATTTTAAATTAATTGTGATCTTTGATTCAATTATCAAATCTCTTTCAAAAATTAATTATTATAAAGTATAACCATATTGCCAAAAATATTACCAAACTTATACTTGGAAAATTAGATTGGATCCCCAAAGTGGCTGGAGGTGACCTCTGAAAATAGTTTGCTTTTCACTTGACCCAGAAAACCCCACAAAATCACGCAAATCAAGAGGCTCAAATCTTCATGTTCACTTTAAGAATACCTGTGAAACTGTGCAAGCCATTAAGGGTATGCATATTCGAAAAGACACCAAGTATCTGAAGGATGTCACTTTACAGAAGTAGTGTGCCATTCTGTCGTTACAATGATGGTGTTGGTAGGTGTGCCCAGGAGAAACAGTGGGACTGGATACAGGGTTGGTGGCCCAAAGAGTGCTGAATTTTTGCTGCACATCTTAAAAATGCAGAGAGCAATGCTGAACTTAAGAATTTAGATTTAGATTCTCTGGTCAATGAGCACATCTAGGTGAACAAAGCTCCCAAGATGTGGTGCAGAACTTAAGAGCTCATGGGCGGATTAACCCACATGAGCTCTCCCTGCCACATTGAGATGATCCTTAATGAAAAAGAGGAGATTATTCCTAAACCAGAGGAGAAGGTTGCACAGAAGAAAAAGATATCCCAATTCTCTGGAGAGAAAAGATGGTGACCAGCAAGAAGGTGGGGAGGGAGAGTGTGTGAGAGAGTGAGGGAGCGATAGAGGAGTGTGTGGACGTGTGGTGTGTATGTGAGCGAGCTAGGGACAGTTAGATGCTGCAGGTCTTCCAAGGGGCTGCCAAACTGGGCAGTCTTAGATGGTGAAACCCCGCTACCACCGTGGACACTCCGGGGGTGGCCAGTGCAGGCACAGAGACCAAACCATCTTGAGAAACAGAACTGCTTGGGACTAGAATCCTAGATTCTGGTCTCAGATGCAAACCGGCATGCTACAGCCACTAGGAACAAAGACCTGCGACCACAGCTGCAGACCCACAGACACCAAGAATCCAGACATCCTGGCTGCAGATTTCTGAGAGCCCATCCCCCTCCCTGCAGGCTTGCTGTAGTACCATAGGGACTGCTAGACCCGCCCCGCGCAAGCAAGCCTTCTGCCCACACAGGGCAGCTCTGCTACCTGAATTTGAGCCTGGGCGCGCAGACACTGGGAATCTGCTTCACGCAGCACGCAATCATGTGACCAGAACCCACGCCCACAAAGGGTGGCAGTGCCACCTGACTTTGATTCTGGGCAAGTGCACAAGGAAGTCTGTCTCCCACAGCACAAGAGTGGACCTCCTGCTAACACAGGGTGGCTGTGCAACCCGGTCCCCCAAGCAGACCAGGGATCCCGATTCTCTGCGTGAGAGGAAGCACTGAGCACTAGTGACTTGACTCTGTTTCTCATCGCACACGCCTGGGATCCCTGATTCCCAGTGCATGCACACTAAGAGCCAGTGACACCAATTCTTGGCGCATGCGCATACAGAGACCGATTCTCGGCGCGAGGCCGCACCAAGCAACAGAGACTCTGATACTTGATTCTCGACACGGGCACAAGGGGACTCTGACTCTTGGCATGCGCTAGGGGACTCTGATTTTAGGCACATGCCAGTGGGGTCTCTTTTTTCGGCGTGGCGCAGGCACGAGGTGCACGCACGAGGCCGCACTGAGCACTGGTGACTCTGATCCTGGGCGAGCATGGCTCCCACCAACCCATGGGAGTCACACGTCTTGGTGTTGGAGCTCTTCAATGACACCCAGGTGGCATGAAGCTCCCACTGCACATGGCCCAGGCCTCCGCAACTCAGCATTTGAACCTTCTGGTGATAGTTAGAATGCGGAGACAAAACAATCCCCAGAGGAAAGAAAAAGAGGCATTGCCAAGAAAAGAAATAAGTGACACAGAGGCATGCAACATGACAGAAAAAGAATTCAGCATAATGGTCGTAGAGTTCATACACCAGATGGACGAGAAAAATCAACAACCTATGCAAAAATCAGGAAGAAATCAAAGGTGATATAGCTATAATCAAAAACATCATGGAAGGTTTCAACAGTAGACTAGAAGCAGCAGAGGACCAAATTAGTGAGTTAGAATACTCTATCCAGAAAGACTATCAATCAAAATTGAAGGGGAAAGCAGGAGCTTCGAAGACAAAAAAAAAAAAGGCTAAGGGAGTTTATCACTACCAAACCAGCAATGCAAGAAATGCTAAAGGGAACCAAAGTAGGTGGGATCTCAATACCAGATATCAAGTTGTATTACAAAGCCACTGTTCTCAAAACTGCCTGGTACTGGCACAAGAATAGGCATATAGATCAATGGAATAGAATAGAGAGCCCAGAAATTGGCCCGAACCAATATGCTCAATTAATATTTGACAAAGGAGGCAAGAACATACAATGGAGCCAAGATAGTCTCTTCAATAAATGGTGTTGGGAAAATTGGACAGATATATGCAAGAAAATGAAACTAGACCACCAACTTACACCATACACAAAAATAAACTCAAAATGGATAAAGGACTTAAATGTACGACAGGAAACCATAAAAATTCTAGAAGAATCCAAAGGCAACAAAATCTCAGACATATGCCGAAGCAATTTCTTCACTGATACAGCTCCTAGGGCACTTGAAACTAAAGAGAAAATGAACAAATGGGACTACATCAAAATAAAAAGCTTCTGCACAGCGAAAGAAACCATCAACAAAACAATGAGAAAACCCACTGTGTGGGAAAACATATTTGCCAATGTCATATCTGATAAGGGCCTAATCTCCAAAATTTATAGGGAACTCATACAACTCAACAAAAGGAAGATAAACAATCCAATCAAAAAATGGGCAAAGGACCTAAATAGACACCTTTCAAAAGAGGACATTCAGAAAGCCAAGAGACATATGAAAACATGCTCAAAGTCACTAATCATCCGAGAGATGCAAATCAAAACAACAATGAGGTACCATCTCACACCTGTCAGACTGGCTATCATCAACAAATCAACAAACGACAAGAGCTGGAGAGGATGTGGAGAAAAAGGAACACTTGTGCACTGCTGGTGGGAATGCAGACTGGTGCAGCCACTATGGAAGACAGTATGGAGTTTCCTTAAAAAACTGAAAATGGAACTCCCATTTGACCCTGTGATCCCACTTCTAGGAATATATCCCAAGAAACCAGAAACACCAATCAGAAAGGATATATGCACCCCTATGTTCATAGCAGCACAATTCACCATAGCTAAGATCTGCAAACAGCCTAAGTGCCCATCAGTAGATGAATGGATTAGAAAACTGTGGTACATCTACACGATGGAATACTATGCTGCTCTAAAAAGGAAGGAACTCTTACCATTTGCAACGTCATGGATGGAACTGGAGAGCATTATGCTAAGTGAAATAAGCCAGTCAATGAAGGAAAAATACCACATGATCTCACTCATTCATGGATAATAGAGACCATTATAAACTTTTGAACAATAATAGATACAGAGGCAGAGCTACCTCAAACAGATTGTCAAACTGCAGCGGGAAGGCCGGGGAGGGTTGGGGGGCAGGAGGTAGCGGGGTAAGAGATCAACTAAAGGACTTGTATGCATGCATATAAGCATAACCAATGGACATAAGACACAGGGGGATAGGGGAGGCTAGGGGACTGTCTAGGGTGGGGGGATAAAATGGACACATATGTAATACCCTTTGTAATACTTTAAGCAATAAAAAAAAAAAAAAAATTAAAAAAAATAATAATAATAAAAAAGAAATGCTAAAGGGAATGCATTTCTGTAAAAAGAAGAAATAGAAAGGAACAAAGGCATAAAGTACAGAAATGGCTACAAACAAGTACCTATCCTATCTAATAAAAGAGAAACATGGTAATTGGCATACAACCGCTACCCTTCCCATTGGCTAATCAGGGCGATATGCAAATTAACTGTCAGCCAAGATGGCGGCCGGCAGCCAGGCAGCTTGAAACTAACATGAGGCTTGCTTGCTTCAGTGACGGAGGAAACCAACTTTCCCCACCTGCCTTGAAAGCCTCTGAGCCTGCAGTCTGAAACATTTTAACAAATATAGAAGCTAAAAAAACCCCCAAAAACCAGCTTTCAGCGAGCTGGGATCTCAGAGCTGGAGTTATACATTGTTTCGAACCGAAACAAACCAGATACCTACTTTCAGTAGCGGAGGCCTAAGAGCTGGAGCCTCAGAGCTAAAGCTGGCCCAGAATTAAAAAAAGAAAAAAAGGAGCGGTTGGGAGCTTCCGTCACCCGCCAGCCTGAAAACAGCCCTCAGCCCCTCACCCAGGCTGGCCAGGCACCCCAGTGTGGACCCCCACCCTGAAGGGTGTGTGACCAGCTGCAAACAGCCATCATCCCCTCACCCAGGCTGAACAAGCACCCCAGTGGGGACCCCCACCCTGAATGGTGTGTGACCAGCTGCAAACAGCCATCATCCTCTCACCCAGGCTGGCCAGGCACCCCAGTGGGGACCCCCACCCTGATCCAGGACACCCTTCAGGGCAAACCAGCCAGCCCCACCCATGCACCAGGCCTCTACCCTATATAGGAAAAGGGTATGCCTCCCGGCACCGGGATCAGCGTGACAGGGGGCGGGGCCACAACCTCCCTATCCGCCCTGCTCTGTTTGTGACAGGGGAAGGCGCCCCAACCTCCTGATCAGCCCTGCTCTGTGCCTGATACAGGGGAGCTCCCCAACCTCTGATCGCCCTGCGGCTCTGTGTGTGACAGGGTGCGGCGCCTCAACCCCCTGATCGGCCCTGCTCTGTGTGTGACAGGGTGCGGCGCCCCAACCCGCCCCCCCGCCCCACGGGCCCTGCTCTGTGTGTGACAGGGTAGAGCCATAACCTCCCCATCGGCCCTGCCCTGAGTGTGAGAGTGGCGGCACCCCAACCCCCTGATCGGCCCTACTCTGTGGGTGATAGAGGGTGGTGCCACAACCCCCCCCCGCCATGGGCCCTGCTCTGTGTGTGATGGGGTAGAGCCATAACCTCCCCATCGGCCCTGCCCTGAGTGTGACAGTGGTGGCGTCCCAACCTCCTGATCCACCCTGCTCTGTGTGTGACAGGGGGCGGCGCCCCAACTCCCCTATCGGCCCTACTCTGAGTGACAGGGGGGAGCTCCTCAACCCCCTGATGGGCCCTGCTCTGTGCATGACAGGGGGGAGCTCCCCAACCCCCTGATGGGCCCTGCTCTGTGCGTGACAGGGTAAGGAGCTCCCACCCCCCTGATGGGCCCTGCTCTGTGTGTGACAGGGGGTGGCGCCGCAACCTCCCCATCAACCCTGCCTTGAGTGCGACAGGGAGCGGTGCCCCAACCCCCCAATCGGCCCTACCCTGAGCGTGACTGGGGGTGGCATCGCAACCTCCCGTTCTGCCCTGCTCGGTGCATGACAGGGGGCGGCGCCCCAACACCCCAATCGGCCCTGCTCTGAGCCCGACCAGGGGCTGCACCTAGGGATTGGGCCTGCCCTCTGCCACCCGGGAGCAGGCCTAAGCCAGCAGGTCGTTATCTCCCAAGGGGTCCCAGACTGTGAGAGGGCACAGGCTGGGCTGAGGGACCCCCCTCCCCCCCGAGTGCACAAATTTTTGTGCACCGGGCCTCTAGTCAATAATAACATTAAACATAAATGGATTAAATACTCCAATCAAAAGAAATCGAGTGACTGAATGGATAAGAAAACATGACCCATATATATGCTGTCTATAGGAGACCCACCTCAGAATAAGGGACTCACACAGACTGAAAGTGAAGGGACAGAAAAATATCAGGCAAATGGAAATGAAAAAAAAGCTGGGGTAGCAATACTTATATCTTACAAAATAGACCTCAAAGTGAAGACCATAACAAGAGACAAGAAAGGCCACTTCATAATTCTAAAGGGATCGATACAACAAGAGGATATAACTGGTAAACATTTATGCATCCAATGCAGGAGCACCCAAATACATAAAAAAACTTCTGGAAGATATCAGGGGAGAGATTGACAACAACACAATCATAGTAGGAGAGTTTAATATCCCATTAACATCACTGGATAAATCCTCTAGACCAGTGGTTCTCAACCTTCCTAATGCTGTGACCCTTTAATACAGTTCCTCATGTTGTGGTGACCCCCAATTTCATTGTTACAAATTGAACATAATTAAAGCATAGTGATTAACCACAAAAACAATATGTAATTTTATGTGTGTTTTCCAATGGTCTTAGGCGACCCCTGTGACAGGGTCGTTTGACCCCCAAAGGAGTCGCGACCCACAGGTTGAGAACTGCTGCTCTAGATAAAAAGTTAGCAAAGAAACATCAACCCTAAATGACTCACTACAGGCAGTCCTCGGGTTACGTCGGACTCAACGTACATCATTTTGTGGTTACATCACCATCTCCCATTTGCAGTATTTATATATTTAAAAAAAGTTCGATGTATGTACATATGTTTTATGTTTCTTATTATTTATTTACCACAAGTAAAGGTCAGGAATTGTTATCTTTCTTTTAATTTTTTTTTTTACTGTTTCACTTCATTACTGCTGTGTATGTGCTCCATGTGAGTGACGAAGGTGCTTATGTAGGTGGATTCGGACTTATGGCGAAAATCATGTTACATCATGCCGTAGGAATGAATCTCGGACGTAACCAGAGGACCTACTGTAGATCAGATGGACTTAATTGACATCTTTAGAAGATTACACCCCCAAACTACAGAATATACATTCTTCTCAAGCGCACATGGGACATTTTCAAAGATAGACCATATATTGGGACACAGGCAAAGTCTCTCCAAATTCAAGAGGATTGAAATCATATCAAACATCTTCTCAGATCACAAAGGCATAAAATTAGAAATCAACTACAGAATAAACAATCACAAAAATTGAAACACTTGAAGGCTGACTAGCATACTATTAAACAATGAGTGGGTTACCAAAGAGATCAAAGAAGAAATAAAAACGATAACGAAAACACAAAAATCCAAAATCTTTGGGACACAGTGAAAGCAATCCTGAGAGGGAAGTTCATAGCATTACAGGCCTACCTCAAAAAACAAGAAAAACTGGTAATAGACCATCTAACTCTGCAACTTGAAAAATTAGAGAGCAACAACAAAAAAAAAGCCCAGAGTGAGCAGAAGGAAGAAAATAATAAAGATCAGAGCAGAAATAAATGACATAGAGACCAAAAAAAAACAATACAAAAAAATCAATGAAACCAAGTGCTGGTTCTTTGAAAGGATAAACAAGATTGATGAACCTCTAGCCAGGCTCACTAAGAAGCAAAGAGAGAGGACCCAAATAAACAAAATCAGAAATGATAAAGGCGAAATAACAACAGACCCCACAGAAATACAAATAATTGTTAAAAAATACTATGGGCAACTCTACTCCAACAAACTAGACAACCTGGAGGAAATGCACATACTAGTATTCCTAGAAAAATACAACATTCCAAAACTCAACCAGAGGAATAAAAAAATCTGAATAGGCCAATAATTATGGAGGAAATTGAAGCAATAATCAAAAAAACTTCCAACAAACAAAAGCCCCGGACCAGACAGCTTCACAAGGTAGTTTTATCAAACATTCAAAGAAATAAAACCTATCTTCCTCAGACTATTCCAAAAAATTCAAGAGGAAGGAACACTTCTAAGTTCTTTCTACGAAGCCAGCATTATTCTAATCCCAAAACCAGATAAAGACAATACAAAGAAAGAGAATTACAGGCCAATATACCTCATAAACATAGGCACCAAAGTCCTCTACAAAATTCTAGCAAATCGAATCCACCATTACATTAGAAAGATCATACACCATGACCAAGTGGGATTTATTCTGGGGATGCAAGGGTGGTACAATATCCACAAATCAATACATGTGATATACCACATAAACAAACTGAGATAAAAACCATATAATCATATCCATTGATGCAGAAAAAGCATTTGACAAAATCCAACACCCTATCTTAATAAAAACTCTCAGCAAGCTGGGAATAGAAGGATCATACCTCCACATAATAAAAGCCATATACAAACCCACAGCCAACATCATACTCAATGGGCAAAAACTAAAACTATTTCCCTCAAGAACAGGAACAAGACAGGGATGCCCACTCCTCTTCAACAAAGTATTGAAAGTACTAGCTAGCCATTGTGATCAGACAAGAAGAAATAAAAGGCATCCAAATTGGAAAAGAAGTAAAACTGTCCTTATTCGCAGATGACATGATATTGTACATAGAAAACCCTAAAGACTCCATCAAAAAGCTACTAGACTTAATAAATGAATTTGGCAATGTAGCAGGATACAAAATTAACATCCAGAAGTCTATGGCTTTTCTATACACCAATACTGAACTCACAGAAAGAGAAATTAAAAAAGCAATGCCATTTACCATTGCAACAAAAAAATTAAGATATCTAGTAATAAACTTAACCAAGGAGACAAAGGACCTGTACTCAGAAAATTTCAGGACGCTAAAAAAAGGGATAGAGGAAAACATGAACAAATGGAAGAATATACCATGTTCATGGATTGATACAATCAACATCATTAAAATGTCCATACTACCCAAAGCAATCTATAAATTCAACACAATCCCCATTAAAATACCAACGGCATACTTCAAAGACCTAGAACAAATTCTCCAAAAATTCATCTGGAATAAAAAAAGACCCCGAACAGCTGCAGCAATCTTGAGAAAGAAGAACAATGTTGGAGGGATCACAATACCAAATATCTAGCTATACTACAAAGCCACTGTTCTCAAAACTGCCTGGTACTGGCACAAAGAACAGACATATAGACCAGTAGAACAGAAAGGAGAACCCAGAAATCGACACACACCAGTATGCTCAATTAATATTTGCAAAGGAGTCAAGAGCATACAATGGAAACAAGACAGTCTCTTCAATAAATGGTATTGGGAAAACTGGACAGATACTTGCAAAAAAATGAAACTAGATCACCAACTTATACTATTTACAAAAATAAACTCAAAATGGATAAAGGACTTAAACCTAAGATGGGAAACCATAAAAATCTTAGAAGAAGCCATAGGCAGCAAAATAGCAGACATCTGTCATAGCAATATCTTTACTGATACAGCTCCTAAGGCAATGGAAACTAAAGAGAAAATAAACAAATGGGACTACATCAAAATAAAAAGCTTCTGCACAGCAAAAGAAAGCATCAGCAAAACAACAAGAAAGCCCACTTCCTGGGAGAACATATTTGCCAATGTTATCTCTGGTAAGGGTTTAATCTCCAACATTTATAGGGAACTCATACAACTTAACAAAAGGAAAATAAACAATCCAATCAAAAAATGGGCAAAGGACCTAAATAGACACTTTTTGAAAGAGTACATTCAGAAAGTCAAGGGACATATGAAAACACGCTCAAAGTCACTAATCATCCGAGAGATGCAAATCAAAACAACAACGAGGTACCATCTCACACCTGTCAGAATGGCTATCATCAACAAATCAACAAATGACAAGTGTGGAGAGGATGCGGAGAAAAGGGAACACTCATGCACTGCTGGTGGGAATGCAAACTGGTGCAGCCACTGTGGAAAACAGTATGGCGTTTCCTCAAAAAATTTAAAATGGAAATACCATTTGACCCAGGAATACCACTTCTAGGAATATATCCCAAGAAAACAGAAACACCAATCAGAAAGGATATATGCACCCCTATATGTTCACAGCAGCACAATTTACAATAGCTAAGATTTAGAAACAGCCTAAATGCCCATCAGCAGATGAATGGATTAGAAAACTGTGGTACATCTATGGAATGGAATACCACGCTGCTGTAAAAAAGAAAGGAATTCTTTTTTTTTTTTTTTTTTTAAATATATTTTATTGATTTTTCACAGAGAGGAAGGGAAAGAGATAGAAAGTTAGAAACATCGATGAGAGAGAAACATCGATCAGCTGCCTCCCGCACACCTCCCACTGGGGATGTGCCCGCAACCCAGGTACATGCCCTTGACCGGAATCGAACCTGGGACCTTTCAGTCCGCAGGCCGACGCTCTATCCACTGAGCCAAACCGGTTTCGGCAAGAAAGGAATTCTTACCATTTGCAACAGCATGGATGGAACTGGAAAGCATTATGCTAAGTGAAATAAGCCAGTCAGAGAAAAGTAAATACCACATGATCTCACTCATTTGTAGAATATAAAGAACATTATAAACTGTTGAACAAAAATAGAGGCAAAGAAGCATCGAACAGACTGTCAAACTACAGCGGGAAGGTAGGGGAGTGTTGGGGGGAATAAGAGATCAACCAAAGGACTTGTGTGCATGCATATAAGCACAACCAACAGACGCAAGACACTGGGGAATAGGGGAGGCCGGGGGAGGTCAATGAGAAAAAAAAGGAGACATATGTACTACTATCTGTAATACCTTAAACAATAAAATAAAATTAAAAAAAGAAAAAGATATCCCAGAAGAAACTGAAGAGACAAAAACTTATGGTCTGGGGGTAAATTCAGCATAAAATAAAAAAATTGCATTGGAGATTGGGGTATAAATTATGTAAATTAAAATGTCCTAATTGTTCAGGGGCTAGAGTTCTATTTCTATTTTTATTATTTTTTAGTTTTATTGGATTGTAGATATTGCAATTGTTTCTGCAGGTTTCCTTAATTTCTTGCAGTTTTTGCTTCATGAAATGTCAGTGCTGAGTTATTTGATGCATGAGTATTTATTACAATTTATTATGGATTACAGCCTTTGGCAAATGGCTCCCCATTTTTCTGTTTTACTACCTTTACCTTAAACTAAACCTGCTCAGATACCAATCTCATGACCCTTATGTTTTTTAAGAAAATGTTTTTATAGATTTTAGAGAGAAGGGAACAAAGAGGGATAGAAATATAGAAGCATCGATGAGAGAGAAACATCACCAACTGGCTGCCTCCTACATGCCTCCTACTGGGAATCACGCCTGCAACCCGGCATGTTCCCTGACCAGGAATCTAACCAGTGTCCTCTTGGTTCACACATCAACACTCAATTTACTGAGCCACATTGGCAGGGCATGACCCTTGTTTTTAAAATTAGCAATTTTGTCCCCCAAAAGGAGACATATAGATTAGTACTCAAATATAACAACAGCAGTAGCAGCAGCAGCAGCTGACACTTAGCGCTGACCATGTCCCAAGCACTACCTTAGCATGGTAATGAATCATTTCATTCTTACAACCTCTGATGTAAGTACTATTAATTATTATGCTCATTTTATAACTTGTTAAAGATCACACACCTACTTCAGCCCGGGCAACTCTCACCTTTGTGGAAGCTTTTCTTCCACTCCTGTGAAACAGCTCTAGAATTCATAAAAAGAACAAACAATCTTAGAATGGAAAGGATACATACAGGATGGTGCTGGCAGGGTAGTCAGATGACCTCCCAGATGACTCCAAGTCCTCATGAACAAATCCCTCCTTTCCCAGTGAAGAAAAATGAGACCCAAAGGAGGAACTTGCCCTAAATCCACAGAGCTAATCAGCATCAAAGCACTCTTTCCATTATTCAATGTTGCCTTCTGTGTCACAAGACAGAACCTTTAATCTCCACCAAACCTTTAGTACTAATTACACACACTTGAAATTAACTCTAATAAGTAAAATTCAGTAAGTTCGTTTTCAACTATTTTATATCCTCAAAGATCTACTCCTCCATGAAGCCTCCCTGGACCATTCATTCATGATTAATCCATATTTATTGTTTGGCAAACAAGACAGAGAAGATGCAACAGCCCTTGATGCTTACCTTACACCAGGGGAAAGAGACAATAAACAAGTAGATAAACCTACAGATTGTGGTAAATGCTATCAAAGTGACTGCAAGATCAGGTGACAAGGGGGAGCAGTGTTACTTCTGAAGTAGTCTGGATAAACTCTCTGAGGAGGTGATATTTAAGTTGAAACAAGATGAGGAGCCTTCCATGATAAGAGCAAAGGAAAAGTCCAGGCAGAATTCTGGTTTATCTAAGGAATCCAGGATTGGAGGAGTACTAAGAGATGAGGTGGCCAGATAGACAGGAGCAGATCAAGTAGGATTTTGCCTATTTAAAAGCTTTCTTAGAAGGTTTGAAACATAAAAATGGTGAGGTCTGACATGTTTTAAAAGATCATCTGGCTGCTCTGTGGAAAATGGATTAGAGAAGATTTGGAGTAGAAGCAGGCAGTCCAGTTGGGCTTTAGCACAGTCTTGTCAATGTTACTCAGAGTAAGGTCAGCAAACCAGTGCCTCTCTGAGAAATGCTTGTTTCCAGTCTAGGAGATAACTGCAGAAATTGAGAGGAAATGTTTAGAAACTTTTGTAGCCATTTGGCATGGCTGCAACAGGATGTGATTATCTTACTAAACAGAAAAACAGGTTCTCTGCTCCCTGACATGGTTAGTTTCAAGTGGCAAAACTGCATAAATGTATCAGTCACAATTAATTTCAAAAAGCTGCTCCTTCACCAGAGTTTGAGAAGCACTGATCTCCATGATTAATAACAGGGCTCATACGAGGGTGGTGGCAGTGGAAATAGAAAAGATGAGTTCAAGATATACACTGGAGAAGTGGTAGGACTTACTGATAAATAGGATATGAGGGGGAATCAGAGAAAGTAGGAACAAGGTTTCTGGCTTGAGCAAACAGACAGATAATGGTGGCACCATTTATTGAGAAGATAAGGGAGAAAGTGATTTAGAGGGAGGGAAAAATATCAAGAGTTGGACATCTTAAATTTGAGATGCCTGTGTGACATCCAAGCAGTGGATGTTCAAGTTTAGAGCCAGAGAAAAGATTTAGGTTGGAGATAAAAATTTCAGAATTATCCTATCTAATAAAGAGGGAATATGCTAATTGACTGCCCTGCCCTCAAAGATGGTGGTGCCCACAGCCAATAAGGAGGGGATATGCCAGCCGTGGGCAAACTACGGCCCACGGGCTGGATGCGGCCCGTTTGAAATGAATAAAACTATTGAAAAAAAAAGACCGTACCCTTTTATGTAATGATGTTTACTTTGAATTTTTTTAGTTCACACAAACACTCCATCCATGCTTTTGTTCCGGCCCTCCGGTCCAGTTTAAGAACCCATTGTGGCCCTCGAGTCAAAAAGTTTGCCCACCCCTGGACTAGAGTGTTGGCCTGTGGACTGAGGGTCTTGGGTTCAATTCCAGTGAAGGGCACGTGTCTCAGTTGCAGGCTTCATGCCTGCCCCTGGTCGGGGTGCATGTGGGAGGCAACCAATTGATACCTCTCTCTCACATCGATGTTTCTCTCTCTGTCTCTATCCCTCCCTTCCACTCTCTCTAAAAATCAATGGAAAAAATATCCTTGGGTGAGGATTAACAACAACAACAAAGAAGCACGTAGTTTGGCTGTACTTTGGATGTCGTGTGAAAGCAAGAAAATGACCTGGGATGCAAATCTAATCATTCTTGTGAAACACGTTGATGTTTTTTAACTATTCAGGGTCATATCCCTTATTTTGGTATCCAATGTCCAAATCAAAATATGACTGAAATATATTTTTATATTCCAATTTTAGGGGGGGTGAAGGATAAGAATGTACTTGATATAACATATTATTTGCAAAGCAAGTTATATATTCTTTTCAATGTTAAAAAAACCCAAACATTTTGGTAAGAACTTTCTGGAGTTTTTCTTCTTGCTGAACCCCCTGTAACTGTTCCTTAACCTTGAGTTTTTGCTTTTGTTTGGACAGAACCTGCTTTAATAGGCCTTCTGAGTTCCTTCAGGTGTCCCTGAGCAGGACACTTCTGTATCTTTATTGCCAATGAACTTTCCGACAGATGTCAGGCTTTCAATAAACAACTGTATAATGAATAAATCAGTGGCTATTCCAATTTAAAAAAATATAGGAAGTGCCCAAATGTGAAGAACTGTTCAGTGTTCAGGAAAATTAGTCAGAATGGAAACAGATTTCTTTCAACTCAAGGCAGTGAGGTGTGCATGTGATGTTTGGGAGCTCAGTGGTGCGTGAGCATCGTGTTCCTGAGAGAAATACTGTTTGCCTTAGGACAGTGAGTGAGTGAAACCATGTAAAGTCTGAGAAAGAGGATCAGGCTTAATAAAAGGCTTCTTTTGCAGCCAATTCCCAGTTTGGAATTTTGATGGAAATGATGAATGAAGAGTAAGGAAAGGACTTGTTTTAGCAGGCAGTATTTTGGTTTCCCTAACCAATTTAGACTGCTTAGTTATCGTCTATAATAATAAAAGCGTAATATGCTAATTAGACCAGATGCTCTTCTGGACAAAGCCACGGGGGGGGGGGGGTGACTGAGCACTTTGCACGAATTTTGTGCATTGGGCTTCTAGTTATGAATAAAAGCAAATAATCTCTGGGGTCTTTTTTTTTCTTTTCTCTTTTTGGCTAATTAGGAGATTATTTCACCCAGAGAAAATAATCAAGTTGTAGTCCTTCACTGGCTATCCATGCTGTCCAACACAAAAGCTTTTTAGAAAGTTCTTGATGTCACAGTAGCAATTAATGTATTTGCCTGTGTTTTCTTGAAAGATTATTTGCCTTGATATTGTAAAGCTTTATAATTTCAAAAATATTCCAGTTAAAAAATAAAATCAGAGCTCTTTGAACAGTGGTGTTGGCACAGTATAGTTTTTTCAGGGAAATTTTTTTTTTTCTTAAGTTGTACATGCAGCTTTAGCTTCTGGGAATTCTCGCTTCTGGTTTTTTTTGTGTTTTTTTTTTTTTGCCAGGAGTTTGGGGATAAACTTAGTTTATTCTGGGTCAGTTACATTTTGAAAACTAGGGCAAGATAAACCCAGGGTCATTTAGAGTCCTGCTAAAGTAGGTTAACAAAGATCTCATTCATTCCTTATAGAAATCAGAATCCTTTTTAATTAGCCCCTTGGGAGATACGAGATTTTTCTCAGCTTTTGTGTATGCATGTGCATGAATTTTGTTAAATTAAAAAAAATAAAAAAGCCATTCAGGAAAGAACATATCAAGTAAAAACAGCTTGGTTTCAATAGGAAGTACCTCCTTATAGTCTCCATTTCGGTTGAGTCTGTACCCCTCAGGAGTATGAAGCTGAACGGTTGTGTTATTGATCACTTCTATGCAGCACTCTTGATCAGGAAAGCTCAGTGGGCGCACCCTACAATATACCTGAAAATACAAGGAAGTGTTTGAAGAACAAAAGTTGACTTTTTACCTGATTTTTCATTTAAGCTTCCTATTCATCCATTCAACAAATATTTGGTATCTTAAATTAAGAGATCAATATAATAAACTTAGAGCTATGAAAATTGCTACCCAAGACTGTTAAATACAGATATTAGATATGATATAAGAGATTTTATTACTTATTTTTAAAGTATATTTTTACTGATTTCAGAGAGGAAGTGAGAGGGAGAAAGAGATAGAAACATCAGTGATGAAAGAGAATCATCACTGCCTCCTGCACATCCCAAATGGGGGTCAACCAGACATGTGTACTGAATGGGAATCGAACTATGACCTCCTGGTTCACGGGTCGATGCTCAACCACTGAGAAACACTAGCCAGGTGATATGAGAGATTTTAAATGCACATAAATCTAAAACATTTTGGTAACAAAAGCATCAAACCCAAAGCTTCTTTTCACTATTGTATTGGCACAAATTTAATAAAGTTATACTACTAATTTAAAACTCTAAAAATCAATAACATCACACAATGAGCATTATTTGAAAATCTGTTCAAATTCTTTGGAATTGAATGTCAATTAAAACTTGCCAGCTTGCCGAAACCGGTTTGGCTCAGTGGATAGAGCGTCGGCCTGCGGACTGAAGGGTCCCGGGTTCGATTCCGGTCAAGGGCATGTACCTGGGTTGCGGGCATATCCCCAGTGGGGGATGTGCAGGAGGCAGCTGATCGATGTTTCTCTCTCATCGATGTTTCTAACTCTCTCTCTCCCTTCCTCTCTGCAAAAAATCAATAAAATATATTGAAAAAAAAAAAAAAAACTTGCCAGCTTAACACTTAATGTATACATAAGTAGATGCAAGATCTGAAATGTGGTTTTCTTAATCAATGACAGTGTTGAGGAGAAACTGTTTAGCTCTATGTGCAGAGTATGTGGTTCCCTAAGACCAAGAGACACATTCCAGTACCAGTGAAGGGGAGATTTAAAATATTCCAGAGCAGCCCGGCTAGGGTGGCTCAGTGGTTGAGCATCAACCTATGAACCAGGAGGTCACAGTTTGATTCACAGTCAGGGTACATGCCCAGGTTGCAGGCTTGATCCCCAGCAGGGGGTGTACAGGAGGCAGCCGATCCATGATTCTCTCTCATCATTGATGTTTCTATCTCTCTCTCCCTCTCCCTTGCTCTTTCTAAAATCAATTAAAAAATATTTAAAAATGAAAATAAAATATTCCAGAGCAAATCAACAGTCCTATGTTTGCCCCCTGCCTTTTGTTGTTGCTGTTAATCCTCACCCAGGGATATTGTTTCTATTGATGTTCTACAACAGTGATGGTGAACCTTTTGAGCTCGGCGTGTCAGCATTTTGAAAAACCCTAACTTAACTCTGGTGCCGTGTAACATATAGAAATTTTTTGATATTTGCAACCATAGTAAAACAAAGATTTATATTTTTGATATTGATTTTATATATTTAAATGCCATTTAACAGAAAAATCAACCAAAAAAATGAGTTTGCGTGTCACCTCTGACATGCGTGTCATAGGTTCGCCATCACTGTTCTAGAAACTAAAGAGGGAGGGAGAAGGGAGGGAGAGGGAGAGAGAGAGATACATCAATGTGAGAGATATCAACTGCATCCTGACCAGGACCAGGGATCATCACCTGCAACCAAGGTATGAGCCTGTGACAGGAATCAAAGCCACGACCCTTTGGTACATGGGCTGACGCTCCAACCACTGACCCACACCGTCCAGTGCTATCACCTGCTTTTGAAAGCCTGAAACTAGTGAAGTACATGCAATTATGAATAGTCATTAGACTGAATTAAACTGTTCTATATCAGTCTTAAACTTGGTCCCATAAAGTATGGAGTTTGGGGCTTTCCTCATGAAGCATGCCATCAATTGGTGTGTTACAGTCCAGAACAGTGGGTGACAAACTCATTAGTCAACAGAGCCAAATATCAACAGTACAACGACTGAAATTTCTTTTGAGAGCCAAATTTTTTAAACTTAAACTATATAGGTAGGTACATTGTTATTAACTTAATTAGGGTACTCCTAAGCTGGCCTTTGCTAAAAACGTCCTCAATCTGATTGAGGTAGTTCACTGAGGTCGACCCCTTCCAACTCTCCCATCCACACTCGTCTTATATACTTGTTTCGTCTATCTCCTTTCTGAAAACCGACTTCTGCGCATGGGCCACGAAGTTTCAATCGCACTGTATGTGCGCGCCCACACGTGGTATTTTGTGGAAGAACCACACGCAAGGGGCCAAAGAGCCGCATGTGGCTCGCGAGCCGCGGTTTGCCGACCACTGGTCCAGAAGATGGGAGAGGATGCTCATCCAAGCAGAAAGTTTTCTACCATCTTACAGAGTATGAAGAATTCTCTGGGATAGTTGAATATTTTTCATTATCTAACTCTTCAAATTATAATTAGTTATAGTCAACTATAGCATGTAGTTGACAACTAAAAATTTCATTTTTCTGAACTAATGAATCATATGTAGAAACAAAATTAGAAAGCTGGAACCAGCCTTAAGCAATTTAGTACAGTTCTTTTATTCTTTTAACTAAATGTTCTTTTGACTCCACTTCCACATCTCCATCCATTCCAAGCATACACATAAGACATAAAAGGAATGAAGAAACAACACACACAAATTCACAGGAAGACCTTACCCCAACTGGGTCTTTAAGACTCGTCTGGGATCCTTTCTTCCCTACAGGTTTCCTGGGTGTTTTAGTCCTCCTGGTCAGAGATTAAAAAAAACACACAAAACATTTCAGTTCAGCACTAACATTCAAAAACCTCACTTATAATTCATACAGAGAAAAACTTCCAAGGTTTATAAATTATTCCTGAGCAGTTCCAAAACACTACACCCTAAATAACTAACACAAGAATAAATTGCATTAAAAAAAAAAAGAATAAATTGCATTAGTAGTGTTTGTGGCATGCATAATCCAAATATAATTAAAATTTGGTTTAGGAGACATTTTTGGTACTAAATGTACCTACTTCATAGTTAAAATAGCTGGGATATTTTCTTGAGTGACAATTTTACAGAGGCACTACAAGTTTGAAAATTCTAATGATAAATGACCACACTTACCTCAAAACACATTTATGTGTGTACACAAGCACACTCGCTGCACCAACAGCCATTGCCCAAGGTAGACTGACAAGTGGTTAACTTCAATATCCATTCTTTCATCAAGGTTTATGTCTATACTTTCTTTTTTTTTTTTTACTTCTTTTTAAAATAAATCTTTGTTCAGATTATTACAGTTGTTCCTCTCCCCCCCCCCCCGCCCCATAGCTCCCTTCCACCCAGTTCCCACCCCACCCTCTGCCCTTACCCCCTCACTGTCCTCATCTGTAGGTGTACTATTTTTGTCCAGTCTCTTCCCACACCCTCCACACCCCTATACCCCCTGAGAATTGTCAGTCCACTCCTTTTCTATGCCCCTGGTTCTATTATATTCACCAGTTTACTCTGTTCATCAGACTTTTTATTCACTTGATTTTTAGATTCACTTGTTGATAGATATGTATTTGTTCATAATTTTTTTATTAATTAAATCTTAATTGTTCAGATTACATTTGTTCCTCTCCCCCCCCCCCATAACTCCCCTCCACCCAGTTCCCACCCCACCCTCCTCCCTCACTCCCCATCCACTGTCCTCATCCATAAGTGCATTTTTGTCCAGTCTCTTCCTGCATCCCCCACACCCCTCTCCCCCGCAAGAATAGCCAGTCCACTCCCTTTCTATGCCCCTGATTCTATTATAATCACCAATTCATTCTGTTCATCAGATTATTCACTTGATTTTCAGATTCACTTGTTGATAGATGTGTATTTGTTGTTCATAATTTGTATCTTTACCTTTTTCTTCTTCTTCCTCTTCTTAAAGGATACCTTTCAGCATTTCATGTAATACTGGTTTGGTGGTGATGAACTCCTTTAGCTTTTTCTTATCAGTGAAGCTCTTTATTTGACTTTCAATTCTGAATGATAGCTTTGCTGGGTAAAGTAATCTTGGTTGTAGGTTCTTGGCATTCATCACTTTGAATATTTCTTGCCACTCCCTTCTGGCCTGCATAGTTTCTGTTGAGAAATCAGCAGACAGTTGTATGGGTACTCCCTTGTAGGTAACTGACTGTCTTTCTCTTGCTGCTTTTAAGATTTTCTCTTTGTCTTTTTGCCCTTGGCATTTTAATTATGATGTGTCTTGGTGTGGTCCTCTTTGGATTCCTTTTGTTTGGGGTTCTCTGTGCTTCCTGGACTTGTAAGTCTATTTCTTTCACCAGATAGGGGAAATTTTCTGTCAGTATTTCTTCAAATAGGTTTTCAATATTTTGCTCTCTCTCTTCTTCTGGCACCCCTATAATTCGGATGTTGGGATGCTTGAAGTTGTCCCAGAGGCTCCTTACACTATCTTGGTATTTTTGGATTCTTTTTTCTTTTTGCTTTTCTGGTTGGGTGTTTTTCACTTTTTCATATTTCAAATCTTTGACTTGATTCTTGGGATCCTCTTGTCTGCTTGGATCTCTGTATATTATTCTTTATGTCAGTCAGTGTATGCTTAATTTTTAGTTGGTCCTTTTTCATATCCTTGAGGATCTCACTAAATTTATCAGCAGTTTCTAGAAAATTTTTGAAAAACCTTATAACCATGGTTGTGAACTCTATATCCAGTAGTTTGCTTTCCTCCATTTCTGTCATTTGTGATCTGTTTCTTTGTCTCTGCATATTTTATGCTTCCCTGTGTTGATAGAGTGGCTTTCTGTGCTAGGTGTCCTATAGGGCCCAGTGGCTCAGCCCTCCCCAATTACCTGGGGTGGATACTCTTGGTGCACCCCTTTGTGGGCTGTGTGCCCAGTCTTGTTGTAGTGTTGTAGTTAAGCCTTGATTGTTGTAGGTATCACTGGGAGGAATTGACCTCCAGGCCAATTGTCTGTGAGAATCAGCTGTGTCTACAGTGGGAGAACTTCTGTGCTAAAGACACCCTTATGGGGAAAGACTTGCTTCAGTGGGGCTTTGGTGCTCCCTGAGTCTGCCCCCTGAGTGTGTCCCTTATGGATCTGAGGAGTTGTAATCTGGATAGTCCCAATCTGACCACTGGGTACACAGGCTCTTGGATCACTAAGGAGGTGCTAATTTAGCCTCTGCCTGAGGCTACCCAGCAGGAGCTAAGGAGAGATCTGCAGATTCCTCTTCTTTGTTTGGGATTTGGAGGTGCCCAGATGGGGCCCAGCTGTGAAGCAATGCAAGCTGCTGTGGGGCCTTGGGCCTTCTTTTGGATGTTCTAGGTCTTTCTGACCCAGCTGCAGTTTGTTAGGCAATTTTAGATCTCAAAAGTCCAGCCCATTCATATGCAAAAGCCTCTGTGCACAGCTTGGGTGGGGCGGAGCAAACAGCTATGGCTGCTCCTCAGTCCTGCCCTAAGAGGTCCGGGTCTCAGTGTCCCGGGAATTGCTGCAAGCACCTCTGAGAGAAAGCCGCACTCAAGTTCTGCCTGCTGCCAGACATTCTCCCCGTATGAGTCTGGGTCCCCAGAGACTCGCCTGGAACTGGAGTCAGGGCCCGAATGCAATTGCAAAAGACACCGGTGTCCTCCGTTGCCAGCCCCTTTCCGCACGCTCGAGCCTCCGTACCTCTGCACTTTACTTCTGCACCTCCTGAGTCTGTGTGCTTTTCTCTTTCCTTCTAGTTGTAGAATTTCCACTCAGCCAGCCTTCCTGTGGTTCTGGATGATGTCTATTTTGTCTTTTAGTTGTATTTTTGAAGTGGTTGTGGGAGGCAGCAATTTCCGGTGTTCACCTATGCCGCCATCTTGGTTTCTCCCTATGTCTATACTTTCAAGGTCACTGAATTCTTAAAACCTATCATTCTTTGTCCCCCAAACAAAATGTGGTCCCCAAACTGCAATTTCTTGCTCTTAAATAATGTAATGCACACAACAGGCCTCAAATGGAGCCACCTGTGCTAAGCCCACATCACCAAACCAAGACTTAATACCTAATAGCAGTTTAGTCTCTCCCAGGAATACAATCTCAGCCAGTCAGTATGGAATTTCTCGGTCAGCATCAATGAGGTAAACGCCTTCACAGATCCCTGTGGTCCCTCAAAGGAAGGTGCTTGCTCTTTGCTTCTTCCTGCCCCTTTCAGCCTAGAAAAGTCTCTTCTATGCATGCAGATAAGCATAATCAATGAACGCAAGACACTGGGGGTGGGGTGGTGGTGGTGAGGGCATGTACCAGAGGCCGGGGTAAGGTCAATGGGGAAAAAAAGGAGACATATCTACTACTATTTGTAATACTTTAAACAATAAAATAAAACTTAAAAAATAAATGCAAAAAAAGTCTCCCATTTTGTATGTAGTTCCTCAGGTCTTTCTAGCTGTTAAATGAGGAACCCCCCCCCTCCCCAATTCACGAACTGTTGAGTAAAAGCCCATAAGATTTTAAAATTTACCCAGTTGAAATTTTATCAGTAGGGACAACAGAAAAAGCTATTCTGATTTATTTCACTATTTCTCTAGGATGCCTGCCTCCCTCCCACCTCCCACTCCAATTTATCTACAGGCTGAACACTTACCACTAAAATCACGTGAAATGATTGGCTTTGGCTACAGATTATGAAACTATTTTCTCAACATTTTCCCAAATGAAAAGAAGCAAATTAGTGTTTTAAGTGCAAGATAATTGTGATAGGTTTACTTAACATTGCACGTTTTTAAAAAAAAGATAAAGGATTTTGACCTTTGCCTCTTAAGAAAACCAAGCTGCCTTTTGCAGATGACGGTAATCATGGTAACACCGACCCTCTTCCTTGCACAATTCTGTTTGCCCAGCAGCGGTCCGGGAATTGCGCTGCACGGAGCAAGTCCCCGATGCGGCGAGGAATGTGGGCGGGTCCGTCTGCGGCCGGAGGACGGGGCGAAGCCACCCGCCTCCACCGGGGCTGGGCTCGGCCCCAGGCCCCGGCGCCGGCAGGGGGGGCGCCGGCAGGGGGAACGCCCGCAGCGCTCACGAAGCCAGGGCCTGGGACCCCCGAACCGGCCCCCACACGGCGCTCAACACTCGACCCCACCCACGACACGACCCACACTAACTCGGCAAAATGCCGCCTGAGAGCGCGGGCGGCCAGGAGGGAAAGGGGCGACTTCAGAAAGGCCTGGCGGGGGCGGCCCAGAGCCAGGTGCCGGCCGCCCAGCTACCGGGAACCGGCGGCATGGCACAGCCTCCCCACTCCCCCGACTTGGGGCCGACCTCCCCGGCCGGGTCTCCGCGCCGCGCCCGACTCCATGGAGCATGTAGGGTCCGCGGCGTGAGGAGACGCCCGCCCCATCCCCGCGGCCCGCTCCCGGCCCCGTACTCACGCTGGCTTCATCATGGCAGCAAGCTCCGCGCTGCCCAGACGCGCACGCGGACGGCGGGCTGGTCGGGGAAGCCTGGCGGGGACGGCGAGTCGCAGAGGAGCGCCGCGGAAGCCCGGACGCGGGGGCCGAAGCGCTGCGCTCAGTGGAGCCGGGCGGCGCGACGGCGAGCCCAGGTGAGCTTGCGCCCGGCACATTTCAAACGGGCCAATCAGCGCCGCCCACTGAGAAGGGGCGGGGCTTCCGAGGACGCGCCTGCTCTGCCGGAAGTGGCGCTGGTCTCCTGGGAGACTGACGCGGAGAGGGTGCGGGGAGTCTGGGCGCCTACGCGGCTGCGCTGGAGCCGGGACTTTACATATGAAATACAACTCCCTCCAAGTCCGATAAGGAAACTGAAGGTCTGTTTTCCTACAGCACGAGACGTCCAAAGGCGGAGCACATCCAGGTCTGATTCAGAAGTCTGCGCTGTCGCTCCGGCCCAGGAGGGTTCTGTTCTGCCCAGCGCAGTCTCCACTCCGTCTGTGGTTTTCGCATCACCACACCATTTCGGCTTCCTTTCTCTCTTTTCTTCTCCTTTCCTGGGCTCTCCAGCTCTGTCATTTATATACCAATGTTTGATCCTGGGCATACAGAAATGAATAAATTTTGGCCCTCAAAGAACGTCCAGACCACTCTTTTCTATGATGAACTGATCCTTTCTCATTCTGATCTCTGCCCCTAACGGATGACTATCAAAGATACATTTATATCTGTGCTCTCATGGAACTCTAGTCCCGTTTCCTCACCTTCCTACAGGATCAGACACCGGTAAGGATAGACACAATGTAATATCCTTAGCCCATGTTTTTCTATACAAAAATGATTCTAATCTTTGTCATTACATAGTTACAGTGAATTCATCATTTTACACAATGCAAGTAAATCTGGAGGGTAAATTTCTAGAAGCATAATTGCTGTGTCAGAGTATACGCATGGGTAATGTTGGGCAGTATTGCCAAATTGTCCTTCCTAAAGGTTGTCCAAATGTACAATCCCATCAGGCGTGTATGACAGTGCCTGTTTCTCACAATTACCAGACAACAAAGCTGATCTAATAGGTGAAAAAAAATCACGATGTGGTTTAAATTTCCCCCCTTATGTTGAATGTGGTCGGGTGTCTGTTTTTATGTTCAAGAGCCATTTGTGTTTTCTTCTCTATGAACAGTGTTCATCTCCTTTGCCTCCTTGTTCTACTGAGTTGTTCGTTTTCCTAATTGAATTGTAAATATATTAAAGAAATTGGTCCTCATCCAAAATATGAGTTCAAAAAGTTTAATAGTTTATAATTTGGTTTTATTTCATTTATGTTGTTTTGTGACAGCTTAGAAAAATATTTAAGAGAGTCAAATTTATCAGACTTTTCTCTACTGACTTGTGTTTTGTGTCATACTAGGAAGTCTTCTCCAACTAAGATAATTTTTTTAAATATATTTTCTAGTGTTTTTTTAAAATATATTTTTATTGATTTCAGAGAGGAAGGGAGAGGGAGAGATAGAAATATCAATGATGAGAGAGAATCATTCATCAGCTGCCTTCTGCACGCCCACCACTGGGAATCAAGCGTACAACCTGGGCATATACCCTGAACAGGAATCGAGCCATGATCTCCTGTTTCATAGGTTGATGCTCAACCACTGAGCCATACCTGCTTGGCTCTAGTGCTTTTATTTTATTTATTTATTTTTTTTTTACAGAGAGGAAGGGAGAGGGATAGAGAGTTAGAAACATTGATGAGAGAGAAACATCGATCAGCTGCCTCCTGCACACCTCCTACTGGGGATGTGCCCGCAACCAAGGTACATGCCCTTGACCAGAATCGAACCTGGGACCCTTCAGTCCACAGGCCGACACTCTATCCACTGAGCCAAACCAGTCAGGGCTCTAGTGCTTTTATTACTTTGTTTTTTATGTTTAAGTCTTTGGACCATTAGAATATATATATTTTTTGTAATCAAATGAGAGGTTGGAATCTGTATTATTTAGGAATTGGGCTGGACTGTTGGCTTACCTCGTAGTTACTCTGCAGTCTGGTTTTGGCTTCAATTTCTCTATTGGAACTCTTCTCACCAAGATTACCACCTCCCTGATGCTAAATCTAATTGACCCTTCCCCACCCTTATCTTGACCTTTTAATAGCACTAAAAAATATTTCTCATTCATTTCTTCCTATGCCTTTTTTTTTCCCCTAGCTCTCTAGCCCATTTTTCTTAGCCTCATTTTTGAGTTATTTTTTTCTCCCTTAAATGTTGTGACTTAGGGTATTTTACCTGGTTTACTAGCTGGTCCCTCTCCTCAGGCACTCCCAACCATGCCCAGGGCTTCACCTTCCATTCACATTTGCTCTTCTGAGTTCCAGACTCATGTATCCAACTGCCTTATGAATTTTCCACTTGTGTGTCTCACAGGCACCTCACACCTAACATATCCTAATCTCTTCCCCTGAACCTGCTCCCCCTCAGTGGATGACATCACCATCTACCCACCCTCCCAAACCAGAGTCCAAGGGACCGTCTTTGACTTTTGCCTCCCCGCTCTATTCCAATATTCAATTACCGAATCTTGACAGTTCTACCTATAGCCTTCAAACCTCTCCACTTCTCTTCCGTCCCTTGGCCACTACCATCGGTCACCTGCATGATCTCACCTGGCTACTACCTTCCCATCCAGGATCCATTTTGCAGCCAGCTCCCCTATAAATCACAGATCTGATCATGCCACTCCTGTGCTTGTAAAACTATAGTAGCTCCCCATGGCTGCAGAACCCCAATGGAGCCCCAAGGCTCTTCCTCTTCAAGCTCATCACCTATCATTAACCCCTGCACCACTACCTCCAGCCATGCTGACCTTTGCTGTCAAGCTCTCCTTCTTCCCTTCCTCTGACAATGTCTCCTTATCCGAAGTTCTCAGCAGGTCTCTTGCCATCTACGCTGCTCTGCATGCTGGTCCCCTGCACTTCCCAGTCACCGCACCTGCTGATTTGCTTTGGCACTCACTTCCCAATTTACAATCATTATTTATTAGTCTCTTCTCCATCTTATCCCTACATCTTATCACTAGATGGCACTGTTGCACCCCGGTGTCCAACAATTGAGCTACTCCATAAATGTTGAGAGGGAATGAGTGAATCCACCCTTTTAAAGAAAACCCCAGTCAAGGACCTAGTTAAATTGCACCACCCCCAGCTTTTTTTCTGGCCAGTTTTTTCTTCCTCCCTCACTTCTATCCATATTAAGCTCTCTGGCTTATTAGTTTTCTTTAAAATGCCAATTCATTATAATATCATTTCTCAGGGTGTCCCACAGGTAACTCACACCTAACACATCCTAATCTTTTCCCCCAGAGGGCTCCCATAACCAGTAAAAGAGCTGCATTTCCCCCTAGAATTAGAGATCCAGACCAGAGGTGAGGGTAAGAGAGAGTAGAATTGGTATGCTGAGTGTTTGTTTTTTAAAGTCAGATTTATTAAGGTATAATTTACACACAGTAAAATTCAACCTCCTTAGTTGAACTGTCTACATATTTGTCAAACATATACCATCCTGTAACCATTGCCACAATTAAATATTTAAAACTAGAGGCCTGATGCACGAAATTCGTGCAAGGGGCTCCGCCCCTGCCTGGCTTTGTCAGGAAGGAAGGATGTCCAGAAGGACATCTGGTCTAATTAGCATACTGTGCTTTTATTATTATGGATTCCCATCAAACAAAAAATTCCCTTGAAGTCAATCACTGTCCCCTACCCTCAAACCCTTGGCAATCACTTTCCTAACTTGTTGAGTTTTGTCTTTTCCAGAATGTTTCTTCAACTCAGCATAATGCTTTAGCGGTTTTTCCATGTGTTGCATGTACTGGGAGTGTGTTCCCTTTTATTTCAGTAGCATTCTATTGTATGAATGCATGACCATTCATTGATTCGTTTAATGGACATTTAGGTTGTTTCCCCTTTTTGGTGATCAGGAATGAAACTAGTATAATTATTTGTGTAAAGGTCTTTATGTAGACATGTGCTTTCATTTCTCTTGGGTGGGATGACTGGTTTTGTAAGTGTAACTTTGTAAGAAACTGCCAGACTGGACTGGGAGGGTCTTATGTAAATCACTGAAAAGGAGCTGACACTACACAAATTTGAAGCCATAATAAATCCAACCAGCTACCTAAGTAAGTCCAGCTACAGGACCCTAATGAACACCAATGACCAGACCTGCAGAAGCCCAGAGTTTTGACGGAAGGTGGTAAAATGGAGACAGGACCACTGTGGAAGCTGGTACACCCAACACCCAAGGGAAAGAGTCCTCTCCCCAGCCCTGCTGTTCACTCAGTGGTCTTGGAACCAGCATCTCACATTCCCAAGCCATTTATAAAATGAATGATTGGAAGTCAGTGTTTTATATTCTCAGAAAATAAATTAATAAAACGAAGCTTGGGGGGAAGCTGTAAAATTAATAACAAAAAGAAACAAGTGAATAACATACACAGAAAGGGGCTATAACTGACCCAAGTAATGAAGACTATTTACTTTATGCCCTCAGGCTGAAGACAGAAAGATCTTGAAACTTACATTGAATTCTAATCAGTAGGCTTTTTTCAGACATAGGTCAGTAATTTTGAAATGGCATTGTGTACATTCTAGGACTGAGCAAAGAAGTACATGTATTGTGGACAACAGGAGCAGTTTTCTCTGTTAGAGCTGCATAAATATCAAAAGGGGAAGGCTAAAACGTACCTGGGGATTCTTTGTCCTATTTGGCAACATTTTTCTAAGGAAGAAATTATGTTAAAAAATAATGGACTCTGTCACTGCTTCTTTTTGGGGACGCACGGGACTTGGTTGAATGTCTGTAAGGAGGATTCTCCGAAAGGTCGGGGGCCTCTGGGGGGACCTTGCCGAAGGCGGGACCCTACCTTGACTTTTCCGAACAAGTCCGGTCCCCCGGGATGTTTTGCTAGAATCTCTATGTTTAGTCTTTAAAGACCTGACCTTGTAGAAGCATATACTGTACTTTCTCAAGGATACTTACCCTGCTGATTGTATCTAGAGATTGAGTTCAAGCTGTTTGAATAAAAGCCAAAGGAGGCAGGCGAACCTGGCTACTTGGGGGCGATAGCCAAGTAGTGCCTTAGCCCTCTCTTTCACAGAAACGTGTGTCAGAGCAATCTGTTCATCCGTCGCTCAGGGTCTGCCGGTCAGCCCCGGCACTACTTTTAAAAAGAAATTTTTAAAAAAATTGATTTCAGAGAGGAAGGGAGAGGGAGAGAGAGATAGAAACATCAATGATGAGGATCATTGAATGGCGGCCTCCTGCATGCCCCGCACTGGGGATTGAGCCTGCAACCCGGGCATGTCCTCTGACTGGAAATTGAACCGTGACCTCCTGGTTCATAGGTTGATGCTCAACCACTGAGCCTTGGAGGATGCAAAATATAAGCCAGCTTTAGAAATCTGTTGCTGAGATGAAGAGAATACGTGTGACAACTCTCTTTGTCTGAAGTACATTTATTACAGACTTGAAGCATTCATACAAGTACCCATGGGACATAGGAAAGCCCCATTCGCAATCTCCCAGGAAGAACAGGAGAAATTTGCAGAGTTCTTCAAAAAAATCAAGTCATTCAGACATCTTCTGGATGTTATACATATCAGGCATCAGTGGCCAGGTTTCCATCCATCCAATAGGACAAGTGCCTACTGGCCTTTGCAATTCCTGCTACCTTGGCCAGATACACCTCCCCCCACGCTGGCACAGCTGGCACCTTTCTGCCTATCAACCAAGTCTCTTCTCATATATAAGCTTACCAGAGTGGTCATCCACTCTCACCTATTCCTTCACTAGGCTTCTTTTCTTTTTTTAAAAAATTCATTTTTATTGGTTTCAGAGCAGAAGGGAGAGAGAGATAGAAACATCAATGAAGAGAGAGAATCATTAATCGGTTGCCTACTGCACGTCCCCTACTGGGGATTGAGCCCACAACCTGGGCATGTGCCCTTGACTGGAATCAAACCTGGGACCCTTCAGTCCGCAGGCTGATGCTCTATCCACTGAGCCAAACCAGCTAGGGCTAGGCTTATTTTCTTTATTGCACTTACCATTACCGGAATTTATCTTGTCTGACTGACTGATCAGAACATCAGATCCATGAAGGAGGGACAGTGAGGGTTTTGTTCACTTCTGTGTCCCCAGTTCCTAGGTCAGTGTTTGTTCTATATATACCAGGCACTAAAATATTCATCACATGATTTAGCAATGCACTCATGTACAGGAATCTATTTCTCATGAAAAATGAACATGTTTGTAGAGTGGTGGGTGAAATATAACCAAACCAAGTGGGAAACAGGACAACTGTATTATAATAAATAAACTTTATTTCTTTATTCCACACAATTTAAGAAAACCATACACTGGAAGAATATCTCTGAGTTTTTCATTCATATGGATCGTTGATTAGAAAATCAGGCTAGCGTTCAACAGATATGTCATAACATGTTTTACAGTGTTGATAGGTGTTTCATGTATAAAGGGTATCATGGCTAAAACAAATTTGGGATCCAACTGAAGTGCTTTTCCAACGTACCTGACAATACCATTCTACTCCACTGCCTTCCTCAGAACCTCTCATATGAGCAGGGTTCCACAGAAAGCACTTTGAAAAAGATTACAGGAGACCAAGTAGTTAAATCACTTTGTACTCAAAAGTTTCTAAACTTCCCACTTATAATTCTAATTAACAATGGATCATAACTCTCTAAGAATTGAGCAGTGGAAAATGAAACTCTATAATAAGTAAAGGGGAGATACATTTGACTAAATGGCCTCATTCAAACACATTGAAGTTTTATCACAACTATAATGTCTGATAAGTTTTAGAGTTATCATTCTCAAGCAGGGGGAGGGGAAAGAGGGACATCCCATTGTGAGTGTACCCACCCCTACATAATCCCTTTTGAGACAGGGTCAAGGTGAACAGTTGGCACCCATGGGAGTCTGGCACATCTCTATAGTGTATTGAGACATTAAAAAATTTTTGAGAACTACATTAAAAAGCATCTTCCCAGTGAGGTCTTCAACTGACCCACTGCCAACCTTTCTAACTTTCTGGAATGACTTAAGCAACACTATCAGACTTAATACTTACTGATAATTCAGATATTTGAATTCATTTTCACTACAGAGTAGAAGCTTCCAAATCAGTGTACTGCAAATTGGTATAAAATTTTAATTTGTAATACTGTCCAAAAACATACAATGGGACTAAATTTACCAAAGTTATAAAACCACTATGAAACATTTGATCTTATTTTGTTGATTTAACATTTCATTTTCACCATTAAGCATGACAAAAGTAACATAACCAAAGATTAAATCATCTAAAAGCCCTTCAAATTAATCATCCAATATTTTCCAACTATTTGTAAGCTATAGAACATGATTTTATTGTTATAAACAGAATTAGAAAGCCTTCATGTCTTTGGCATTACTAAAATAGGGTATTTAAATGTTGTACCCTTTTCCACTATAAAATTGAAGTTAAAGTAAGATGAAATGGAAGCCCACTTGCCCTGCTAGAATAAAATGTCTCTAATGATTTCAGATTGTTGCTAAAAAACAACAAATTTTGTCATGTATTTTGTAATTAATGTACCAAAAATTTACCAGCCCATATAATTTCATCAGTCTACTTCTCCAGAGGAAGTAAACAGATAATAAAACTAATGAAATCATATTTCTTGACCACTCTCATCCAATATAAATTGTTACTTGTCCTCAGAGGATTGGACGATGAGCTATTTACCAGGCCATTCAACCTGGGCCAGTAAACCACAAAGGCAGTATTCTAAGATAGGGGGTGTTCCTGAGTCAGCAAAGAGAATTCTGCATTGTAGACAGCCCCTTAAGTCATTAGCAAGTGCACACCAGGGGTTGATAGGCCTGTGTTAGCAATTGCTTTGTGTCAGCATTTCCGTATGTCCAAAAATACCACGAAATACTGAACTTTAATTAGTAATGCAACAGATGAGAAAATGCTCCGTGTTTTAGGACTGTGCGGAGTAGAAAGCTGGGAACACATCCTTCAGTGGTGAGTTGCTGAAAATTACATCAATGAAAACAAAGCCGATAAGCCTTTTGGAATTCCTGACACCAGCATTTCTTCAAGTTTGGCCCGTGGCCCCTCTGCATTAGAACCACGTGGGACTTGCTCCAGCGCAGATCCCCTCTCAGAAACCTGCATTTTACACGGGTAAAGCAGAATCTCTGGTCTCCCTGGGAATCTGCATTGGCCACAAGCTCACCATATGTTTTAGGTTCTCAGGAAAGCCTGAAAAATCGCATCTGCCCAGCCCTTTGGCAAGGTCTTTAAGCATCCTCTGCACATAAGCACTAAAATTGGCAGCGTATTTGAAATGCTGAAGCCACAGCAAATGCACGACACCCCTAAATACAGTGCTGTCACTGATTTAAAATGTGACAAATGAACACGACCGACAGGGATTAACCTGGCCAACTCCCACGGAGTGCCATGTTTTACCTGTGCTGCATAACACTTTGCAGAATCAAACTGGCAACAAGAAAACAGAGCAAAACGGGACATATGACACCCAGACATAGGCTGTGGACTCTTAAGGAAATCCAAATCCAGAGTCCCAAATCCAAATCCATTGACATGGAATTTGCACTTTGAAGCAGAATGGACTTGAGGGAAAAAGAGGGCTCTCTTTCTTTTCACTCCCTTCACTAGGTGGGAAAAGAAAGAAGAGTCCCCCCACCCCCTGAAACCAGTCCCCAGGACTCCGATAGACCCGAGTTCCTCTTTCTAAGGTCCCCTTGACCTTTCTGGCTTATTTTCCTCCCATTGTGGGAGCTCTTGGGGACTGGAGAGGCATTTGCTACATGAAACTCATCAACTTCCATTTTTAAAGAGTAAATACTGTTTAAATAGAATTGCAAAACTCATTTTAAATAAATTTAACTTAATTAAATATTAATAATTTGCCTGAATGAGGACTCGCTTGAACCCATGTTCCCCTTTTAAAACCACACATACAGAATCAGTGCACAGCTAGAGAAATTTCCTCAGTTAAATACCTTATTGATATGAGCCCATTCAAAAATGCCAAGACACCAATCATTATGAATATCTTAGACCACTGTAAACCAGTACCATGCCACTGGCTTATGGTGGTTAAGATGTTGTAGCTTAATGTTGACATCTGGCACAAAACGCTTAGGGTCTGAATCATGTTTCCTTTTTATGTAATTCTGGCTCAGGCATCCGATACAGAGCAGCTGAGAAATAAATTATGTTGACGAGGCTGAAGATGAGGCACAGAAGTATGGCTCCTGCTATCTGAGGGAAAGACAGGGCCCTGGCGTTGGCCATGAGCCATTCCCTCCTCAGAGTCTTGTCCAGAAGTATGGCTTCCATCTGCATGTGCGTAGCCAGGATCACACACACGTGGAACAGCTGGTGACTGTGACCTACAGCAAGTATACAAAAGGCCACCAAGATCAGCAATAAAAAAGGAATGACATGCTGAGTGAAAGAAGCCAGACACAAGGGACACATATTGTATGATTGCATTCATATCACTTGTCCAGAAAAGGCAAATCTATAGAAACAAACTGTAGATTAGTGGTTGCCCTGGGCAGGGGGTGGGAGTGGGGGTGAACAGCATATGGGCATGAGGGATCTTACTGGGATGCTAAAAATGTCTTAAACCTCATTTATAGTGATGGTTGTACAACTTGGTAAATTTACTAAAAGTAGCATTAAATTGTATACTTGAAATTAGGGAATTATGTGATATGCAAAATATGCTTCAATAAATTTATCTTTAAAATGTAATGTGAGAAAAAGAAAAAGGCCATGAGAGTAAACCAAATTCACCAATCCAGCTTTTCACATGAAAAAGGCATCATGTTCTGCCAGAGGTCATCTCTCTTTCTCTTTTTAAAAAATATTTTTATTGATTTCAGAGAAGAAGGGGGGGGTGGGGGGAGAGAAAGAGAGAGAGAGAGAGAGAGAGAGAGAAAGAAACATCAATGATGAGAGAGAATCATTGATCGGTTGCCTCCTGCATGCCTCCTACTGGGGATCAAGCCTACAACCCGGGCATGTGCCCTGACTGGGAATTGAACCGTGACTTCCTGGTTCATAGGCTGATGCTCAACCACTGAGCCACACCGGCCGCGCCCAAGGTAGTCTCTTAAAAGCCAGTGCTAATGAGCTCAGATTCCAACTTCAGTGCCAGAGGAGAAGCCAGCCAAAGTCTCTGTTGGCCACTTACGAGGTGGTCCACTTTCTCTTGCCGGTCAATCCCAGATGTGACCAGGAGCTCTTTCTCCCCATGACCTGCTGGACCCCAGCTCACCAGAATGCACCCACATGTGGGGAGCAGGGCGGGGGGCTCAGTAGAGTGTGCTAGGAGTGGGCAGGGACATGCACCTTTGTTGGCTGGTGAGAAAAGGAGTCCATTGCCCAGGGCTGGGTCCTGCTTTGGGGGACAACTTTCAGAAACCAAAAGCAAGATGAGAAGACCACATGTGTTGTGGGCTGATCTGTGTCCTCTTCCAAATTCATATGTTGAATTCTTAATCCCAGTACCTCAGAATAGGATCATATTTGGAGATGGGGTCTTTTAGAGACAATGAAGTTAAGATGAAGTCACTAGGGTGGGGCCCAGTATAACTGGTATCCTTATATGAGAAGAGGAGAATAGGCCGAGGACATGCACATACACAGAGGGAAGACCACATGACAAGAGCTGGAAAGATGGCAGCCCCTAGGAAGATGGTGTGTTTCAAGGTACCACCCCTGCCTTATGGGCTGCGTACGATTCCCAAACTCTGTGAGTGATGTGCTCAACAACGGAGGAACCCTGTCTCCATTAGGAAAGACATAAAAAGACGCAAGAGCCCTGGAAATATGTGAAATGTGGCTGCAGCAGGAAGAGTGGTTTCAGCAATCCCACCCAACAGGAACAGGGAGGAGCTTCCTGTGGGCAGACGCTAACCAAGCCGGCCTAGCCCTTCCCACTCGGGCTTGTGGAGAGGGAGTCCCATATCCAGCAGAGATTTAATGTTCTGTCATTAACTGTTGTCGGGCAAATTTCTCCCCATAGTGGTGTCTTTCTGCTTTGAACGGGATAGAGATGAAAAAATTAAATGTTATTAAGAAGCCAGGGAGTTGACAAAATAAGGGCCAGGGCTATTTTTCCTGCAGCCCCCAGACTTCATGCACAATCCCCTCTACTTCATCCAGCTGGTGCTGGGAGGTGAATGTGGTTGGTGGGTGCCCGTAGGCAGGTACCCCCTGGCCCTTGGGTCTCCCTCCTTTTTTGAAATCTGCCCTCTAAGCATTTTGCTTGAAATTCCTCCAGCAGGACAGAATAAGTAAAGGAGATGAAACCCTAATGAGAACGAACAAAGTAAAGCTGGCCACGTGACCTAGGTGGTAAGAGATGGAAAGTTATAGACAAAATGGGCTTGGCAGCAAACAGGGTCCTGCTCACCACAGGGAGACAAGGATGCCCCCTTGGTCCCCATAATAGCTTATCTGAGGAGCTCTCCTCCCAGCACACATCAGCCTCGCCGGAAGTGATCAGGGGCCTCCAGCCAGTCCCAGAGCCAGGGTGGGGGTCGCCTTCCGCAGGGCCTGCCCACTTCCCCAGGTAGAGAGGGAAGGAACTCTACCAGCAGGTGCAAACCCGTGGCACTGACACCTCCTGGCCACATCACTTCTCCGACTTTAGCGAGCTCAGGCTCACCTAGAGAATCACACAGCCTCTGAGGGAGTGCTGGGCCCCATCCCCCACGTTTCCGGTGTAGGGCCCGAGAATCTGCATGTTCCCGGGTGAGGCTGAGACTGCTGGTCTGGGCACCACACCTGAGAGCCACCTCTCTACCCTGACTCCTGGTCCCATCGCACCCCGCTGAACAAGACAAAGGCAGACACGGTCCCCTCCTGGGCACAGCCCTGCACAGCATCTGGCACCTCGGAGCCATGTGCACCCTGTCTGTCTTAGTCCTCTCCACGGATGCCCTCAGTGGCCATTGAATAGTGGGATTTCATGTTCTAGGTAATTCTAGGCCTACCCTGGCCCCATACCCCATAGGAATGCGTTAGAATCTTAGACCTACCTGCTCTCCCATCCTCCCTGGCCATTCACTGGCTGCGTATATCCTGGCCCCTATTAACTCACCGTTGCACTCACCTTGGCCAGCACCTGGAGAACTTCCTGAAGAGCTGCTTCTCTCCCTGCCCTGGCCTCCCCTCTGCAGCTGCATCACAGGGATGGAGCCCTCCCCAGCTGGAGGGCAAAGGCAGTAGAGCCACCACACACTCACCAACGTAGTCAAAAAATCCAGGGGCCAGGCGCTCCGGCAGGTGCGCGGAGTAGAAGAAAGAGGCCAGGAGGGTCATGACCACGTGCTTCTGGTGGTACAAGGTAACTTCGTTCTGCGGACTCTCCCCTGGGAACAGGAATACCTGCAGGTATTTAAAAGCAACATCAGGTCTTGAGAGGAGGCCCTTGTCCCTGTCATCACCTGCCGACATCTTGGCGCACACGTGGGGACTTGGGCCAGGGCCCCCACCTCCTCGGGGCTGCGCTTGGAAAGGGAACTCTCAGGGCTGTGTGAGCAGAATTCCTATTCTGAGAGGGACCAATTGAGACCCAAGGTTAATCCCCCAAAGGTTCATGAGAGCCATTTGGGTTATTTAACTTAAAAAAAGAAAAAGAAAAAAGAAGGAAGGAAAGGAAAAACCCTATTAGATACATTTCTGCTCTTTTTTTCTGGACAGAAGTAATGTGTAAGTATAGTAAAAAGTGATCATTTCACACTGGAACTCATTTCTAACCAGCACGTCCTCTGAACTGATGCTTCTTATTAAGACTTTAAGGCTTAGTAATCCCTTGAAGGCCTTCTGAGTCATCAGAAAGTATTAATTACGGCCATGAGACTGTTTCAGAGTTAAGTACAGTTTCTGTTATTGTTATAAATAAAGACAGCAGCCCCCACCTTCCGAGGGCACGAGGCCAGGCATCATTTCATGGGCACCTCAACAATTGCCATAGGCAGACTCTATTTCCCCATTTTGTACATGAGGAAGCTGGGCTGGAGGGTGACTTGCAAACCCTAATTAGAAGTGAAGTCTGGATCTGGTCTGGATCCAGGCAGACTGAGTCCAGAATCCGTGCACTCGTCAACTTCACCATTCAGGGTTAGACCTCCCATCCCACTGCCCACTGCAGCTGTGTGCCAGGCGCCCACAGATCCTGTGATGGGTGTGGTTTGGTGGCATGTGGAACTGGCTTGGTCCCTCTGCTCTAATTTCGTGTGCGTGGTCTGTGTCCCCAAGGAAGGAGTGGGGGAATGGGCTGCACCCCCAATTCTAGGTCTCCCGCAGGCCCACAAAGGCCAAGCCCAGAGCACGTGGTCAGTGCTCCAGCTGGGGGAGCCAGCTCGGCCCCTCCCCTCCACTCCCCAGCTGCCTCTGGGAGGGGCATGCCACTCACTGGGCCCTGACCATGTGCCAGGCATCACTGAGCCCAGCAGGTCTGTTGTTTTGATTAATTTCCTTTAACACCCTGTGAAGGAGGGGGTGCTAGTCCCAGTCACAGAGGAGGAAACGGAAGCTCAGAGAGGTAATGTGCACCGTTTAAGGCAGTGGTTCTCAACCTTCCTAATGCCGTGACCCTTTAATACAGTTCCTCATGTTGTGGTGACCCCCAACCAGAAAATTATTTTCATTGCTACTTCATAACTGTAATTTTGCTACTGTTATGAATCGTAATGTAAATATCTGATATGCAGGATGTATTTTCATTGTTACAAATTAAACATAATTAAAGCATAGTGATTAATCACAAAAACAATATGTAATTATATATGTGTTTTCTGATGGTCTTAGGCGACCCCTGTGAAAGGGTCGTTCGACCCCCAAAGGGGTCGTGACCCACAGGTTGAGAATCGCTGGTCTAAGGTCACACAGCCAGTGAGCAGTGGGACTGGGACTTGAACTCAGACCCACCTGTTTTGGGAGTGCATGGACTTCCTTCCTGTCTTTCCTCTTTCACCTCTTATTTCTTGTTCTCCATCTAATTCCTATCTCTCAGACCTTCATTCATACTTTCCCCATCACTACTGATAATACAGTAATTGATGATAACTAACATGGTAATAATGCTTTTCTTGGACTCTTGCCACCATTTCATGTAATCCTCCCATAGCCCGATGAAAGGAGGTGTTATTACCATGCCCATTTTACAGATGAGAAATGAAGGCACAGAGATGATAGACAGCTTGTCCATAGGCTCCCAGTGAGTAAATATTAGAGATCTGCCTTTAGAGCCTGCTCTCCTGGTCACTCCACTAAACCCCAGGCTGCTTCCCCTGCCCAGCCCTCTGGGACTGCTGCTGAGCCCCAGTGAGCACATCTCTCTCCTGTGGCTCCCCGAGGCCGCTGTGTCATGCTGCTCCCGACTCTACACGAAGCACCCGGGTCCCCACTCCCGGGTCCTGTGCTGCCCGGCATGGTGCTCTGACCCCCAGGAGCTCAGGGAACAGCTGACTTCCTAGTGGTGCCCAACAGGCAGAGGAGACGGCAGGGCCCTTACCCGGTACAAGATGGGGAGAGAGTCCCAGGTGTAGGGATAAGCAAATGCGAGGACACGGAGCATCTTACAGAGCCTGGGCTTGTGGAGCTCCAGAAACCTAGATCAGGGAAGAAAGGGAACGAAAGGGGTGTCAGTAAATTATACACACGTGCGCATTCAAAATACCCACAGGCAAGCCATCAGCGGGGACAAGCACTTTGCAAAACTTCCTCCAGCAGCTTCCCCGCCCCCCAGCCCCCCCCCCCCGCCCAATGGCTTGACCTCAGATGTGAGGAGACCTCAGGGGAATCCATCTCTTGGCATCTGAGAAGCAATGGTATATGGATGGAGCCGGCCAGGAGGGAGACAGGTGGGCAGGGGCGGCTGCGGGGCCCAGGCCCTGGGGGAGCACAGCTGCGGAGGCCGAGCTGCCTCACTGGTCAGAGCCACCCTGGTGATTACCGAGCAGAAGCCTCGGCTCAATTAGGTGTGTAATTGCTCTGAGGGACTTCTGGAGCGTGCACTACCACGCATGGATACTCCTGGCACAGGGAAACTGCATGCGGCCTTTCCTGTCCTCCTCCCCACCCCCACCCGCGTCCAATCCAAGGACAAGGGAAATCAACATGAACCCGAGTGGTGCTGACGGTCACCACAGGCAGGTCCTCCGAGATGGAAGTGACAGGACCTCAGCTGGCCGGAGGGGCAGGGACAGTACAGGTGGCAGAGGACATGGGAGGGCAGGGAGAATGTTCACACTAATCTGTAGCCCTGAACTGGGGCTCAGGTAGAGGAATGCTCACGCGCCTGGGACAGGCACCTGTTCCAATCCCGCAGAGTGTTGTGGGGGGCTGGGTCCCCCCTTGGTGCCCACAGGGCTGCACAGGTGGTGCAGAGCTAGCACGCCGAGGCTCATGGGGTGGCTGCTCTGAAGGACAGTGGAGACACTCGGGCCCTCTCCGTCTTCCCCATGGTTCTGCCCTCACCATGCTCTCCTGAGGGCATGGGGTCTGTGTCCCACCACCACGCCTCACCTCTGCTGCCCAAACCCCTTATCCCAGCCCTCAAGCCTGCAACTTCTCCCCCAAACTCGGCCTGCTGCTCCCCCAGCCCAGGCCCATTTTCCCTGGCCATGTCCCCTATGAGCCGGTGCAGGCACCTGTCTGGAAACCCCACTGCTGCCCATATCCTTGGGCGGGGACACGGCAGAGACCACCCCCCCACCTCTGCCTCCTGGGTGGTGGGCAACCTTCCCAAGGACTGGAGCTGGGGCTGCTCAGGTCTGGGTCCCCCACACCCAGCTCAGAAGCACATCTGAGGTCCTGGGCAGAACATGCAGCCCTCAGGGCCAAGCCTGGGGATCCCTGTGCTGGGGTACGAGGCAGCCCTATGGCCCCTGAGAAGCCCCGCAGCCTCCAGAGACAAGCTCCAAACCCACTCATGTCCACCAGCACATCTCTCCTTTTCTGACCCTGCCCACAAGTCAGAGACGCACCTGGCAGGCCTGGGGCAGAGAAGAAACAGAAGCTCAAGGAGAAAGAGGAAGGAAATAGGGGACCTCCAAAACAAGGGCCCCAGCCTTGGCACCCCCGCCCCCCGGGACAGGTGAGGCAGCGCAGTGCCATGATCTCGCAGGCAGTGTCTGACCGGGACAGCCTGGCTCACATCCTGCCTCTGCCCCTCATGACGGTGCGAGCCTGCAGGTCATATAAACTCTGCACACCTCAGAATCCTCATGTTAACACGGAGACAACAACCGTACCCCCTTCACAGGCTTGCTGCAAACATTTGATGAAATGATACTCACAGAGTAACACTCACTAAATGGTAGCTTTATAAGATGTGTGATGGGACCCATTCTCTCCCTCTCCCCATCATGTAGCCACCGTTGCCCCAGGAAATAGGAGCCGCAGGGAACCGACAGGTGCTGGGTGATGGGTCTAAGGTCAGGTGACTAATCAGAGACAAAACTGGGATTTAACCCTACGGCTGTCTGGCTTCCAATTCACACTCCCACCCTCCAGCAGGCTGAGAAGGCCTCAGACCGCCAGCCAGCCTTTGTTTGTCCCCCTGGGCTCTAGGGGGCAAACCGATGCCCCAGGAACCAGGGCTGGTCTCAATCGCCTCGGCCCCGCCTGGCACAGCCAGTCGACCCCAGCAAGCCTGCTCCCTCCTCCCGCACGCACTGCCACCACCTGTCACTTCTGGGCTCAGGGAGGCTCCCTGCGAAAGCTCACTCTTTCTGTGGCCACTTACACAGGAAGAAAGCTGGCTCTGGCTGGCTGGCGAGGGCCATCCCCCAAAGCATGGATTTCCTGCAACTTGAGACAACATTTCGCCCAGCCCGATAGAGTGCTTTCCCAAGGGCAATCGAATCAGCCTCTCCGACAGCAAAGCTGAGTCTATGGGGGAAAAGGGAGAAAAAGCAGAACAGAAGAGAGACAGCAACGGAGAATGAAAGGCAGAAAGGCCAGCAGCGACAGAGAGGGGCCTCCCCACTCCCAAGGTGCAATTCCAGGCCAGGCCACAGGGTGTCGCCACAGCCAGAGGTTTTGAGAGGGAAGGGTTGGCGCCACGGAATCCTGTGAAGCACCCCACACCTCAAAACCCACCCTGGCAGAGCAGTCCCTGCACCCCAGGGTTGAAGGGCCCATTTACAAGGAGTCAGGCCTCCTCTGCCTAGAACTATGTCGACAGGAAACACCACATTTCAGGAGAGGCCTCCATCAAGAGAGGGTCGATACAATACCTGTCTGTTTCAAAGCCCGATCAATCTTTCTGCTACAAAGCTGGAAGGATTTGCCAGCGAATTCCTGAATTAGCAGGCCTTTGGAGACTTCATTCTAATGCCGAGCGGTGTGTGTGTGTGTGTGTGTGTGTGTGTGTGTGTGTGGTTATGGCTGTTTTGTTGTTGCCTGGGTGACATTGCAGGGATGTGGACATTTCCGTGTGCTGGCTGCACCGTAGCAGCACTTTGTCATCTGGCCAAGCCCTCTGACCTCCAAACCCGCTTCCAGGCGTCCACACTGCTGACCTGCCACAGCTCACTTTCCACCAGGGGTGACAACCCCTTTCCATCCCTACAGCATTGACCACAAAGCATTTCACGTAAGCGAGTATTTGCCAAAAAACCCCAACGGTTGGTGGCTTGGGATGGAGAAACAAAAAAGGCCCTACAGTGACGTGTGATGCCCAGCAAACACTGTGTAACGCACACTCCTAGGGGAGTGGAGCCTTCTGGGCTTAGGGTGGTCGGCGGGCATGAGCAGGGTCTCCGTCACCCCACCCGGCTCCGGAACCACAGAGAGGCCACGCAGTCGCTCATGTCCCCTCTCCAATGCTACAGAACAAAAAGGCAGTTTTCTGGAACATGTTCATTTGGACTAAATTCCATGGTAATAAGGACCGAATCACCAGCCAGGGGAGCCCAGGGCCCTGTGTGTGGGCTTCAGGACGGGCACCGGAATGGAAGGAATGCCATGGGGACCATGATGTTCTGGGAAGCACGTGCCTAAGTGAAAAGCTGCTACTGAGGTTCAGGGCCTCCTGCTGTGCTCGGGGGGGAGAAGGTGGGCTTTCATGCTCCTGGCCGTTCCATGGGCTGAGGGGCCGGGAGGGAGAGGCAGGAGAAAATCTCGGAAAAGGAAGTGGCAGTGAGGAATGCCCAGCCCAGCAAGCCCAGGGGCATCGGCCAGAGGCCCTTGGTTACCGTGTGGACACTGAAGCCCCGAGGGGCAGAGACGGCCTCGCAATGAGTCTCTGAGATCGGGAGGCGGCCCTGCTCTCCTCTCCTCCGGCTCCTCCTACAGTTAATCAGCGCCGGAGTCCCTGCCCACATCACCTTTCTCACGCCTCAGACACTGACAACCAGGAAGACAGAGAATGAAAACAAAGAGGGGAGGCCTTGTAAGATCAGAGAGCCACCAACGTGGAAAGGAAGGAGGACAAGGTGAGGAGGAAAAGGAAGGGCCCTCCCCTGGGACACCCACTGCACCTCTGGCTCCGAGAGGGTGGCGTTTGCCCTTTCTCCCCTTCTGTTCCGGCACAGCCCCCTGGCCCCGTGGTTGTTAACACACCTGGAAGCCCCTCGGGGCCTGGAAGCTAAGCCCAGGGAGCTGTCTCCCTAGGAATGTGACCGAGCACAGGGCCAGTCCCCAGTCGGGCACACGAGGCACCTCAAATCCCCAGCCGCCTTTGGGCCCCTCTCTAGCCGCTCTCTTCCTTCCAGCCACATGGGCGCGGTGACCCGCCCTGCTGCTCCAATGCAGCCCCATCCTCTCCGGCCCCCCGCCTTGTCCAGGCTGTCTGCTCTGTCCAAACGTCCTTCTCTCCTCTCCAGCTAAAGTGTTTAACCTCCCGCAGTCCTCAGTCCTAACGTCACTCCGCAGAACCCTGGGGATCCATCCACGCAGCTGTCATTTGGTATTGTCATTATTTGTTTATGTTACATTCTGTCTCGCTCCACTCTAACGGCCATGCCCCCTGGACTTTTGTGGGGCTACAGTTTGCCTCTCCTGAGGCACTGGGCGTTCTGAGGGCAAGGACTGCGCCTCACTCCTCCTGGTGTTCCCAAATCTTAACATGATGCCTAGAGCAGGGCAGGCATTTAGGGCATGTTGAGAGGTTGGTTGGTTGGTTGGATGGATGGGTGGATGGATGGGTGGACAGATGGGTGGGTAGGTGAGTGGATGGGTGGATGAATAGATGGATGGATGGGTGGATGGATGGACAGATGGGTGGGTAGGTGGGTGAATGGATGGATGGATGGTTGGATACATGAATGGATGGTTGGATAGATGGATGGGTGGATGGATGGACAGATGAGTGGGTAGGTGGGTGATGGATGGATGGATGGATGGATGGACAGATGGGTGGGTAGGTGGGTGGATGGGTGGATGGTTGGATACATGAATGGATGGTTAGACAGATGGATGGATGGAATAGCCTCAGGTGTGCCCCATAAATAAACAGAAGTAATCCATTTCACTGATAAGGGAAAAGCCCCCCTTACATGGGCATTCAAGATATTCCTGGCTGACCTGCCCTGCCAAACAAGTTGGTCCAAAGGTACCAGGCTTGCCATATGCGTAAGACCCATTCATTGTATCTGAACAATCAGGGGAGACTCCTGGCTAGAAGGAAACAGTCTACCCTGGTAATTTTAAAAAAAGCAGCAATGTTCTAAGAATTTGCATTGAGAGTTCATGGGAAGGCAGTCCTGGCTCATGGACTCTGGACTGTTCCTCCCACACCCACAGGCCTTCCCACCCCTCAGCCCACAGTGCTTGCTGCCCTCTGATCCTAGTTTCAAACACCAGAGCTGCCTGGCCCTGCAGGACCCAACCAGACAGGACAGGGACTGGTCCAAGGACCAGATCCGGGTGTGTGGGTCCCTGGGCCAGGCTGTCCGTGAGCCCTCGCATCCACGCGCACTGCCTCGCGGGCATGCTTCACCTGTCTTGAGCGGTTTCTAGCATCCTTGTTACTTTCTATGCCTGTTACTCCTGGTCTCACACAAGGTAGGGCCCGGCCTCCTCCCCTCTCCACCATGTCTGCAGCCCCCCAGCTCCGGCAGGGCACTAGGGCTGCACTCCAGCAAGAGCTCTTAATCCCCGTGTCCTTGAGGAATGGGGGGAGGAGGAGGGAAATAATCATCCCTGACATCTGATTCCATTTCTTACCCTGTGGGAGACCATGTCTCCTCACAGCACTGGGGGAGCTCTGTGATTTTCAGAAGAGAGTTTACCACTCCTACGCCCAGACCTTTCCACGGGACAAAGTATCGCAAAACCCAGTGTTGAGACTGTGCCTAGAACTGAGACTCATGCCCACGGGAGGCCCCGCACGCTGCCACCTGTCCGAGGACAGGTCCGTGGAGGGCAAGTTGGGGCAGGTATTTGGATGCTGTTTAAGAGCCTATCTTGCCATTCTTAAACCAGTTTGTCAAGTTTGTGCAACTTGCCTACCTCTGGGTCCCAGAAAGCCTAAGTGTCACCCAAAGAAAGCTGGAGCCAAAGTGACCCTCAGAAGCATGCCTCCCGTCCCCGTTTTCTCCCGGGCAGGGGAGTGCACGGCCGCAGGTACCAGCAACTCTGAGGCCTGCAGTCTCGTAGGGGGACTCACCTGCTCCCTGGAACTGCCATCGAGGGGACTAACGGTAGGTGTGACCTATCAGCCAACCTTGGCACCTGTGAAGGCACTGGCCCAGGAAGCACCCAGCACCCCAACACCATCTAGAAGGCTGTAGCCCCGACACTGCCATTTGAGAGGTTTCCTATGTAATTTAGGGAACTGCAGCTTTGGGGCAAAGAGCTAAATAAATGAGAGTAGTTATCCTCAAAACAATGCCTCTGGCTCTCATTCCCCTAAGCCTCTGTGAGTGAAAAGGGAAAAAAATCGAGGAAATTAGAGTGAGCGAGCTGGGTGTGACTCATGGCCGGGGGCTTCCCCTGGATGTGTCCTCCGACCTCTGAATATCATGTGTCACGCGGCACACGTATCTAGAGGCCACTTAGTCCCGAGTGGCAGCCTGCCCGTTGATGGGGCGCTCCTCTGGGCCAGACTTGTACTAGGTGTTCTGGCTACATATGTACGTTCCCTGTAATCCTTACCTCCATCTCACCAGGTAGATGTTGGCCCCATTTTACAGACGAGCAAACTGAGGGTCAAGGAAGATAAGTGATTGCCCAGCAACAAGACCAGCTTCATCATTTGCAGGGCTCAGTGCAAAGTGCAAGTGTAGGATCTCCTTGTTCAAAAATCATTAAGAATTTCAGGACAGCAATAGCAGAGCATTGAACCACGTGCGGAGCTCTCTTGATCGTGGGGCACAGGCTGTTGCCCGCGAAGCTGGTCTTGCTCGAGTCCCAGGCTCCCAAATGCCTCTTGCGCTGCTGCCCCCTCCCCGCAGTCCATGGAGATGCCCACGAGGCCCCTTCCCCGTCCCATCTGAGGGGGAGCGGCCGGGTACCTGGAGTAGCAGGAGAGGCCGGTGCTGATGATGGTGTTCAGCACAGCCAGGGTCATGTAGTAGTCCCGGAAGGTGGTGCACACCAGGGTGTCCGGGAAGGAATAGGCACAGTAGGCGATGGCCGAGCCTGGGGAAGGAAAAGCAGCCGGTAAGGAGCCACTACTTGGCACTGTCTGCACTCGGGAAGATCAACCCTCGCATGTGGCCGAGCCTCATCATCCCCACCGACCAGGAACAGTCCTGCTGCTACACGCCCACCCGTGCCGTCCCGAATGCCCCTCTCCTCTGCCTACCCAGATCCTACCCTGAGAATTTACATTGGTCCGCGGGCTTTTACATATATTAACTCACATAATCATTGCAACCACCATCTTGCACTTATCCTCATTTTACAGATGCAAAACCGAGGCACAGAGTGGTTAGTAACCCACCCAGGGGCACACAGCTAGAAAGCAGCAAAGCTAAGCCTCAAGCGCAGGCAGTTCAGCGACAGTCCCTGCTTTTAACTGCATGCTACGGCCCACGATGACCTTCCAGGTGCTCCTTGCGGAAAGATCGAGGTGCAGGGAGAGAGGACCCTCGCGGAGGTGAGGAGAGCCACATCAGGGGGCTGCAGGGCTGGCCAGCTGGGAGGCTGGGTAAGAGGCTGGCCTTAGAGTTGTGTCTTGTTTTAGGTTTTGGAGTTTGTAGAGAAGGCTTAACTAAGGGGCTTCATGAGACCTGTCCGCTGCAGCTAAGAACAGGGGAGATCGCTGTCTGGGACCTAGGCCAGGTGGCCTCTCCAGGCACCCTCACCTGCTGGGAGAGGCAGCCACAGGCCGGTCAGCCCAGGGCCTGAGGGGTGAGGCCAAGCTCACCTGTTACTCTCAAGACAGTGAGCTTGGAATTCTAGCTCAAGGCGGAAACAGGGCTCGGGCGACACAACCTCTGCTCTGATCCCATTTCTCAGGTGGAGTCTGCTGAGGCCAAGTGCTGATCCCAGGTCACACAGGCAGAGGGGCCTAGAGTCGCCACCTTCTGGTATGACACTCCCCACCCCAGCAGGCCACCTGTGAGGTTTCAGCCGGGCTCCCAGGGGACAACCTGCTCTCCCAGCTGATACCACGGGGAGGTTCCCTCGTGGGCCAGAATGCATCGCTCTGTGCATGTTGTCTGGGGCCCAGGTGCCAAACGCCGTGGGTGGCACAGAGCGAGGAGCCTCCGGCCTTGCCAGAGACTGATCAGAGCAAGATTGATCAGAGCCTCTGGGCACGTTGGAGTCTGAGGTGGTTGTTAGGGTGGGCGGGCGTCCAGCACAGCGGCTGATCTGGGAAGCCTCCTTAGAGGGGGGGGGGGGGGGGAGTCCGACAGGCCCGAGGGCAGGCAGGGCTTTAAGGGGGCTGAGAGGAGCTGCCTCGGATGCCTAAGGAAAGCGAACCTCGTCCTTCAGGCAATCGGGAGGTGTCTTTCTTTTAAAAAAGTTTTTTTAAAATTACAGTTTACATTCAATATTGTTTTGTACTCGTGTCAGGTGTAACTGGAAGGTTTCTGAGTGGGGGATTAAGGTGACCAGCATCTAGTTAAAGTGCACAGGACGGCCTAGAGGGAGGAGGGCTGGAAATCAGGGTTGAGGGTTTCCGCAGGGTTGCAGGAGGGGTGTGTGTGTGCGGGGGGGTGGGGGGGGGAAGGGGGGGCAGTGGCTGCAGACATGGAACAGAGTGTCTGGTGGGATCCACAGGCTCTCACAACTGCTAGAACCTCCTTCCCTGCTCACTGAACACCCCACGTCAGGCCCTGGGCTATGGCTGGAAAGTGAAATGTGAAAGGTATATGTCTGTCCTCAGGGAGGTGTTCCCAGTGGGGGGCAGAGATAGAGGGACCACTCACAGGCTGGGGACCCAGGCCTGGGGGCTTGGAGGAAGCCACAGGCAGGGGCCCTGGCTCTGCGGTGTGACCTGGGTCACTGACCTTCACTGTGCCTCGCTATTCTCCCTGAGAGAGCGAGAGAGCGTGGGTATAATGACGGCCCCACCTCGGGGCACTGCTGTCAGGGTAACCAGGTCATCATGGGAGTGGCTACCCTCCCGTGCTTACTAAGTGCTTCCCTTCCAAACGCGTTTAATCTTCACAACACTCCTAGGAGGAAGCTGTGCCAATTTTGTGGATGAGAGATGGAGGTTGAAGAGGTTAGGAACCTTGCCCAAGAGCAGGGTGGCAGCCGGGCCCCGAGCAGCGCGTTATGCCGCCCCTGGTGCTGTGTGCCAGGTGCTCCGCGTGGAGTCTGCCTGGCAGCGACCACTCCAATATGCTCGTTCTTGTCACAGTGAGTCTGGGCAGGCGATCAAGGGCCGTGGAGGCTCCCGGCTAAGGAGTTTGGACTTCATCCCAGGAATGTGGGCACCCTGAAAGGTTTGAAGTGGGAGGGGTGCCAGGTTCAGAAGGTGTAGAAATCACGCGGACAACTGGAGGAAATGGGGTGTGGAGGGGCAGAGAGGAGCCTGCTCAAACAGTGCAGGGGAGAGGCACGAGGGTCTGAGCCAAGCCGGGGGAAGGAGCCGATCTGGAAAATGTGGAGGAGACTCAACTGAATGTGCTGATTAGAGAGGATGGAGGAAGTGGGATGGGCCAGAGAGAGAGGGAGGGGAGCTGAGGCTTCTGACTTGGAGCCAGGGCGGGGAGAATGCGGACAGTCCAGGCCACAGGGCTGGGTGTGGGGGGACCTCAGGTGAGCAGTTTAAACTAGAGACGGGGGTTGGGAGCACCTCCCAGAGGTGTCAGGGGATGGTGTGGGCACAGAGGAGAGCACCCAGGGAGCTGGGCTGTGTCAGAGCAGAAGCCCAGGGACCGGTGCTGAGCTCCCCCACCTATAGGGAGAGCAGAGGAAGAGAGCCAGCAAAGGAGGAGGTAGAGGAGGGAGTGATGCACCAGGGGGCAGAGAAAGAGAGGGGGTCTGAGGAGCACAGGGGGCCCCGCATCAAAGGCTGGAGACAGAGCCCACAGAGCTGCATGAATCCCAAGAGTCTAGTATATGTATATACTAGAGGCCCAGTGCACGAAATCCATGCATGGGTGGGGTCCCTAGCAGGTGCCAGCTGCCAGCCAGGGCCTCCCTTCCCCCGCTACAGGCTGCTGGCTGGGGCCTTCCTTCATTACACACCATCCCCTGGTGGTCAGCACACGTTATAGCGAGCTAATGAACTCCTAGTCGGCTGAACTCCTGAGGGGACACTTTGCATCATATATATATTTTAGAGGCCCGGTGCATGAAATTCGTGCACAGCAGGGCAGGGGGTCCCTCCGCCCAGCCTGTACCCTCTCCAATCTGGGATCCCTGCCAGCCTGATCCCCCTAACTGCTCTCCCCTGCTGGCCTGATCCTTCTATGTGTGTGCATGTGTATTCTACGTGTGTGCATATTCTGTGTGCACATGTATATGTGTGTATTATAGTGTATTATGTGTGTATATGTGTGTATTATGTGTGTGTCTATACATGTGGACATGTGTATGTATAGCTTGTGAAGAAAGAGAAAGAGGAAGTGGGATAGAGGTGGGCTCCTTGGGCAAGGGAAGACCTAGAGCAGGATCGGGAGGGAGAAGAGGCTAGAACCGGGATGTGAGGGGACAGATGGATCCTATGATGGGGTAGAGGAGAGGAGTCAACAAGAGGGGACATCATAGTTAAAGGAAAACACAAGAAGGTTGAGAAGATCGCTAACTCCTCTAAGCCCCTGGACGAATGAGGCTTGTGACCACCCACTTCCCTGCCAGGCACGACAGAGACCAGCGCCGATGTGCGGTTGGCTCCTCCTGGCCTGTGAGAGCAGATGTTCGTTTCAGAGAACTTGTGAGCCAGTTGTTAGACACAGCCAGTATTTGAAATTACATATCATAAAGTTACAATGAAACGAATCAGTAACAAAAGTAATCACTATTCAATTTATCCATCTACTGTGTTAGTAGAGAGGAATGACTATGTCATGGTGAGCTACTGAGTATCTCCCCACCGTGTTCAGCGCTGTCATGGCTTGAAGTCTGACATGTGGGAATATTTACACCACAGATCAGCAGACACCGCAGGCCAGGGCCTTTCTCCCCAGAGAAGTAGTTGTTAAGTATTGCCAGCCCACCTGTGGATAAGTTGCTTCTAAAACACTTGTCGGGAACCTGGAAGGGACACTGCATTCCCACAACTCGTCTGCAAGCCCACCAAAGCCTTGTGACCCCAGCTCCCAGGGGAAGGGGCAGGTCGCTCAGTCCCAGCCGAGGGAAGTCGAGAGCAAGGCCTCACCTACCCAGGCTGAAAAGGTTGACAGCGCCGTAGTCCAGGAAGAAGCAGATGTGCCGGGCGTTCTTGGACATGGAGCTGAAGGTGTGTGCACAGCTGGAGGCAAAGGGGTACACGCAGCTGGTGCTCATGTACACAAGCAGGGGCCAGGAGTAGCTGTCATTCTGGACATCTATCACATACAGTGCCGTCACAAACCTCCACACGAAGAACCTGCAACACAGCACGGCCCGCTCCATCCCTGTGGCTGGAGGCTCCTCTTCCTCCTGTTCCCCTGGGATGGCCAATCCCTGCCCGTTTCACTTTGGTGAAATGCCATGAGCAAGGGGCGGTGAGTGGGATCGTTTTTTGGTTGGAAATGAGCAGGAGAGGCAAGAAGAGAGCCTTTATCTAGTCCAGTCCCCTCTCCCTGCTGGTGGTGACAGATCTCTCTCAGCACCTTGCCCAAGTGATTCTCCAGCCTCAACTTGCATGCTTCCAGGGACAGGGAGCTCACCACCTACCCAGGCAGCTCCGAGAGTTGGAAAGCTCTTCACTGAGCTGCCACCTGTCTCTTTGGAATCTATCACCATTCGATCGGCCCGAGTGCTCCCCAGTGGGATCATCGAGAACAGGCCCATCAAATATCTTAAGGCATAACCCTCCCCACCTCTTTTAACTTCATCCTAAATACCCCGGTGCATTCAACCATCTCTCATAGGATCCACATTTGACCTGGGCACCATCCCTGTAGCTCGTCTCCATCCCCCTTACAGGAAGGCTGCTCAGTCCCAGGCAGCCCCCCCGGGGGGCCCTGAAAGTCTAGCCCAGGGGTCCTCAAACTACGGCCCACGGGCCACATGCAAATACAAATATTGTATTTGTTCCCGTTTTGTTTTTTCACTTCAAAATAAGATATGTGCAGTATGCATAGGAATTTGTTCATAGTTTTTTTTTAAACTATAGTCCGGCCCTCCAACGGTCTGAGGGACAGTGAACTGGCCCCCTGTTTAAAAAGTTTGAGGACCCCTAGTCTAGAGACAACAGGACGCTTTCTCCCTTCTCTTCCGCACGATTCCTCCACTAACACTGCAATCACTTTCCTGCGTGGCCGAGGTCCATGCTGTGTCAGATCTGTCTGACCTACAACCCACGTGAGGGGGTCCTGCCTCCAGAGCTGCTCAACTCCACGTACTGCTAATCACGGCGCCCTCCCCTTGCACCCTCCCAGGGAAGGAGACTATAAGCTCCTCACGCAGGGACCCACGGAGCATCGCTAAGTCCTCTGGCGATGGGAGGAACTTTCCCCTCCTGTCCCAGCAGAAATAAAGCTTAAGCTATTTGCTGTTTCTCACAACATATCCTTTGATCATCTTGAGATTATTCCCTAGTCCCCCTTTCTTAGGGCATCTTACTCCCGGCTCTCCCAGGGCCTCCTGCCACTCCGTACTGCTCAGCTGGGCCTGGGAGTGCAGGGGTGTGCACGCGGTGGGGCGCCTCAGCCACTGGGGCTCAGCTGGATCTGCACCCAGGGCTCAGGCCCCACAAGCTAGGTGGTCAGGCCAGCGCTCTTTGTAGCGGCACAAACTTCAAAACAGCCTAAATCACCTGTGGTTCATCCATAAAACAGACACCAGGCAGGTGTTCCAAAGCCTGAGGGGCTGTGCTCAGAGCTTCCAGGGAATAAAGGACTTGCTCAAGCTCCTGACGTTTTAACTAGGGCTTCTGGGAGACCCAGGGAGCCTCTGAGCCTGAAGGGGATCAGATCAAATCATGCCCGGGGGCAGGGAGCAGGGAAGACTCCAGAGCCAGGAGCCCCACGAATCCCACCACCATCCATGATCTGAAGCTCATCTCAGCTCCACACCCACACACCAGGCGGAGTCCCCAGTACCCCAGCACAGCATCTCAGCCCTCCCCACCCCAGCTGTGTTTAAAGCAGCCCTGGCTCCCAGGATTCCCGAATGAGACGGCTGGCCAAGGGGCTGGACAGTACCAGAAAGGCAGCAAGTGAGTCCAGATGTTGAGGGTCTCATTGGTCATTTGGAAAAGGCTGAGGATGCAGGCGGTGGCAGAGCTCTGTGGGTGTCGGTAGCCAAAGAGGATGCCCTGTTCATGGAACACCTGTGGGGGAGAGGAGGGGCACCGAGGTGAGACGAGAGGGTGGCAGGCAGGTCCGAGGAGGAACATCTCTGGCGGCATCTGGTTTTCTCCCAGGCTGTGCGCTTGAACACCTGTCAAAGTGCTCCCCCCGCCCGCCCCCGGCTTCTAAAATCCCATGTCCTCCAAGAAGCCCACAGCCAGCTGGAGGAGAGAATTCAGGGCCCTGGCTCCCTTCAGGAATCCAGCCTGTCTTCCATTCTCAGACACACTTACTCTTGTCATGAACATTGTTTAGGAATCTGGTTTGGCACCCTCTCCCTGGCAGCCTCTGCCGGGGACCTATGGCCTGGTCCTCGGATGCCTCGGTGGCTGGCTGACATATGTGCTGTCTGTCTGAGCCGACATGCCCCAGGTGTCAGGGGCTGGCAGGAAGCTCTCTGCCCAAGATCCCTCTTGCAAATATTCACCAAAGCGCTTCATAAAGGCCTTTTGATGATGAAAACTATGATGGCATCAGCTGAGGTGGAGGACAAGGCTGGCCCACACAGGCCATCCCCACCCCACGCAGCCCACTTGGCAAGCCTCTCAGGTACCAAGTGCCCATGTGATACCTGGACCGGTCGGGTAAAACACGGGCTGTCAACCCGCCTGAGGACAACATCACACCATTAAAAATGGTCGTGGTGAAGACGAGGAGGCAAGAGGGACAAAGCTCAGGCTGCAAAGTTAAGTGGAAAAAAGAAGACTGTAAGTTGTATTCCAGCCACGATGAGAAGACCTACAGGCATTTCAGCACACGTGGTGGGGCAGAGGCTGGGAGGGAACAGGAAAGTGGAGTTTTATTTGCTGAGGTAGCAGGGTTTGTGGGACACTCTTTCCCCTTTGTGTGGATTTAGATCAGAGTTTCCCAATCGCGACATGATTGACATTTGGGGCCAGATAGCCCTTGTCGTGGAGGCTGTCCTAGGCATGGTTTAGCAGTGTCCATGCCTCTCCCGAAAAGATGCGAGCAGCACCCGCTGTGTCCCCTATCACGTTGTGACAACCAAAAATGTCTCCAGAAATTGCCAACATCCCTTGGGGGTAAAATCTCCCCCTGTTAAGAACCACTGATTTACGTGAATGGTGTTATAACCGTTAGGAGGTAAATTTAATATGAGTAGATAATCGAGGCAAATAATAATGATAATATCAGTAATCATAACACAATTCAGGTCACAATAAATTTTAAATCTTTCCCTTTGATTTTCTAGGGCCGTGGGAGGAAGGGAAGGCTGGGAGAATTCCAGCCGAGACACCCATCTCTCATTTGAGTTACCATCTTCTTAGTGTAAGAGAGGATCCCGATTCAAAGATACACAACATGGAACATAACTGATACTGTCTCTTGGGGTTCTGAGTCAAGAGGTCACTTTAAGTAGTGGAGCAAGTCAGGGGTTTTATTAAAGAGTCAAATGTGGGCCACTGAGGTGCCACGTGACCTTGAGCTGGGTCATCCCTCTCTGGGCCTCAGGGTTCTCACCTGTGAAATGGGAGGCGTTAGCTAGCTGGATGGTCAGTATGTTCCTTTCTTAGTTCAATTCTGAGTTAAACTGGTCAACTGGGGGAGGAGGATAGAGAAGTTGGTTCATGGTTCAGTGAAGAAATACTATTTGAATTAGATTTGGGTCTTAGCTAATTAAAGCGATTTGTTCCAGTTATAGATTCTCCGTTCAGTTCTGCTGACATCCCGGTTTGCAGTGGAGAGGCCTCTCTAATGGGCAGCAGGGATCTTGGCTTACAGCTGTGCCCCCCCCCCCCTCCCCAGGGCTGCGGGCAAGGAGGCAAATGGGCCAGCCTTCGGCCTTTGATCCACGTGAGGAGGATGGTGTGGGCTTGGCACACACTCAGAAGGCCCTCTTGTAGCCCTAGCTGGTTTGGCTCAGTGGGTAGAGCATTGGACTGTGGACCAGAGTCCCAGTTCGATTCCAGTTAAGGGTATCTACCTCAGTTGCAGGCTCCTCCCCGGCCCAGGCCCTGGTCTGGGTGCATGCAGGAGGCAACCAATCGATGTGTTTCTCTCACCTCGATATGTCTCTCTGTCTTTTCCTCTCTCTTCCACTCTCTCTAAAAATCAATGGAAAAATATCCTCCAGTGAGGATTAAAAAAAAAATTAAGAAGGCCCTCTTGTAGAAGCTATGGGTCATTCATTCTCTCTCTTACGTTTTCTCTTTCCTTTAAAAATTTTTTTTTTTGTTTAAATGAAAGCATTTGTTTAAATTAAAATGCAAAGACTCTGGAAAGGAGGAACTGTTACGAGTCACTCCTTGCCATGAACGAGGTCAGCAGATCCTGTGCAGCAGGCGATCTTGTGACGAGGGTCCTGCAGGGCGCCTGCGTGCTGGGGTGGGACTGAGGGAGGAGGCGGGGTGGGACTGAGGGAGGAGGTGGGGTGGGACTGAGGGAGGAGGCGGGTGGGGCTGCAGGACAGCAGGGCGCAGGGGGGAGGGGGGGCATGAGCCAGAGAGGGAGACCCCCTACATTTTGCCCAGGGTGGTTCCGGTGTGACTACTGTCCTTCTCTCTTTGGACCCCGAATTTTTGGGGAGGCAAGAGAGGATGCTGACACAGTCAAAAGCCAGAGGAGAACAGAGCGGCTGGAAATACACACACTGCACACTGACCACACTGGAGAATCTGCCCAGACCTGCGGAGGACACCTCACTACACAGCCAGGGCTGCGCTCAGATCGACAGAACCTGCTTCCCTGAGCTGCTGTCCTGACCCCGGACGTGGGTGGGAACCCCACATGTAACACGCCATAGAGGCGGGATTTAAAGGAGCCCTCCCTCCTCAAAGAATCGATGGGTAAAGGATGAGAGACGGAGTCCCTCTGTCCCCGAACAGCGATGTCTGACCCGCCCCTTCCCTGCCTCCCAACCTGAACCATGGTTTGCGAGGCCAATTGCCAGGCTCCAGTGCTGAGCCCCCTGAGCCCGGCAGGGGACTCGTTCTCCCCACCGTCCCGCTCTAGCCTCGGCAGTGCTGTGCATGGAGGAGATCTTCACAGAGTGCAGGCTACATAAACCCAAACAAACGAAACATTTGAAAGCAATTTTGGACTCACACCTAGTTTGACCCCAAAAGGCAAATGGCAACCACTGCCGCACGCTCTGTGGCTGGGCCTCACTTCTGAGCACCCCCAGGTGAGGGGCGCCGGCTCCCCTGCGCAGCGGAATTGATTCGTAGGACCCCGCCTTGCACCGCTGGTTGCAGGCTGGGCCATTTAGAGCGAAATGAAATCAAATCGTGCACAGCCTATTATTTAGACGTGAGAACCCCCGGGCACCGGGCTGGGAGGGCACGCCAGCAGGTTTTCCCTTCGGTGCCTGGCCCGGGCGTGGCTCCCACAAAGACCCTGCGCACCTGCCAGCCGATGCCTGGCATTCCACCGCGGCCTTTTTAAACCCTTGGTTTTTCTAGCGATTAAACTGCAAATCACCTGCGGAAAGTGATCGGGAATTCTGGCTGGTGGTGAAGAAGTGGATTTTGTTAGCAGGCGAAGGGGCGAGGCAGAGTCTGCATTTCCTGTCCAGATCTCATGGCATCCTCACGGCCCAGTGAGGGAGGGCCTGCTATGGTTCCCATTTCACAGAAAGGGGAACTACGGCCTGAGGAGGGGAAGGCATATACCGAGATCCCAGAAATAGTGGGAGCAAGGCTGAAACTTTTAAAAAATATTTTTATTGATTTCAGAGAGGAAGGGAGAGAGAGAGAGAAACATCAATGATGAGAGAGAATCATTGATCGGCTGCCTCCTGCACTCCCCCACTGGGGATCAAGCCCACAATCCGGGCATGTGTCCAGACCCGGAATTGAACCGTGACCTTCTGGTTCACAGGTTGATGCTCAAACACTGAGCCACGCCAGCCAGGTGCAAAGCTACCACTTAAATGCAAACATGAGACTCCACCCCCAGCCTCTTCCACTGTCATCGCTGCCACTCAGAGGGGCTGTTGGAGACGAAGCGCTCACCTCCTGGCCCACAGGGTGATTTTGGATTGTCACCGACTTCTCTCAGCCTCTGTCTCTTCTTCTTTAAAATGGCATTACGGGCTGAATTTTGTCCCCCACAAAATTCATATATTGAAGCCCTAATCCCCAGCACTTCAGAATGTAACCATTTTTGGAATATAGGGTTTTAAAAGTGGTGATTACGTTAAATCGAGGCCACTAAGGTGGGTCCCAACCCAATCTAACCAGTGTCCCTGTAGGAAGAGGGAATTTGGCCACACGGGGAGACACGGGTGTGTGTGCACAGAGGGGTGACCACAGGAAGAAGCAGTAAGAAGGGGACCATCTGCAAACCAAGGGGGTGGCTTTAGAAGAACCAACCGTGTTGGCACCTTGACCTAGGGCAGTGGTTCTCAACCTTCCTAATGCCGCGAGTTCCTCATGTTGTGGTGGCCCCCAACCATAAAATTATTTTCGTTGCTACTTCATAACTGTCATGTTGCTACTGTTATGAATCGTAATGTAAATAGCTGATATGCAGGATGTATTTTCATTGTTACAAATTGAACATAATTAAAGCATAGTGATTAATCACAAAAACAATATGTAATTATATATGTGTTTTCCGATGGTCTTAGGCGACCCCTGTGAAAGGGTTGTTTGACCGCCAAAGGGGTAGCGACCCACAGGTTGAGAACTGCTGTTCTACGGGGTCAATAAAAGAAAAAAGGAGACACATGTAATACTTTCAATAATAAAGACTTACATAATAAATAAATAAATAAATAAATGAATAAATAGAAAATGGTTCTATTTCTACCTTGACAATATCCCTTCATGACAAAAACAATATGTAAAACTCTGATTTTTATATAGCTGAAGTCAGCTAAATGTCAAAGACAACTAAATTCAGTTATTATTGCACATCTGGATGTTATAATAATGGATTAGTGATATTTGGAAGAGTAATAAAATAAAAACATACATAATTTGTGAATTACTACATGTTTATTCCATAGTTTCTTTGTCTTGCTTTCATTTCAGCAGAATTATGAGTTATATTGTTGTAATGAACATTATCACAAAATTTGTATTCTATTAGCAGTGATGCCAATTTACAACACTATTCTTAGTCATTGAGTCTTAGTTTGTTTTTTTAATTAATTTCATTTGGAAGAAATTTCTGCCAAGTTACTGCTCAGTTCTGTTACATATTCTTAAAGCCATGTTTAGAATCAGAAATGAACTATAAATTTTACATATTAAGTTTAAACATTGTAATGAAGTTGCATAATTATAATTTAGAAGAAATTAAATATTTTAATTTAATATGGATCACCAGGTTTTATATTGCTGTTTCTACTCTCTCTTAATGGCACTTATTTGGCATTCCCATTGTGTGACTAAGAATAGTTTATGGTCAGATTTGTTATGCATTTCAACAAGCTATCCCATCGTGGAGAGGATTCAGAGAATGTCTGCATAATCTTTGAATTGTTCCAAAGGAAGCCATCGATTTTCCTAGTAAGAAATTGCAACCATGTGCTGCCATTTCTGGCTCGAAGATTGCTTTTGGATTTTTGGTCCCATTCTGACCTTGTGTTTGTTTTCTATTGTTGCCATAAGAAATTACCACAAACTTGGTGGCTTAAAAAAGAAAATACGTTTATTATCTTACAGTTCTGTAGGATCGAAGTCTGGTGTGGGTCTCAGGCTAAAATCAAGGTGATAGAGGCTCAGGGGTGGGGGGCAATCTGCTTCCTTGCCTTTTCCAGCTCCCACAGACCACTGGTAGCATTCCTTGGCTCCCGGCCCCTTCCTCCATCTGCAAAAGCCAGCAATGTTGGGTCTCTCGACTATCCTTCCACAGTCACAGTTCCCCTGCCTCTCTCCTGCCTTCCTCTTCCACGTGTAAGGACCCTTGTGATGAGCTGGGCCCACCTGAAAAGCCCAGATGGGACTCCTATTGTAATGTTATCTGATGAGCAACTTGAATTCCACCTGAGACCCCGATTCCGCTGTGCTGTGTAACCTGATACAGTCAGAGGTTCTGGCGATTAGGACTCGGACATCTTTGGGGGCCATTTTTCTGCCTACCCCAGACTTTCTAATCATGTTATACCGTTACCGCAGGCTTGCCCACGGCAGATTTTTCAAACAATGCCTATAACTGAAAACCGTTTTCCTAGTCCTTAAATCAAAGACTGCCTTTTATAACAAATGTGAACCCGAGGGGACACTTCCTTGTGTCAGCTTCCTCACGCTCATCTTCTGTGTCGGCGCCCGGGATGGTGCCAGCCATTCAACAGGACTTGGCCCAGGTGCCCCCTACCTGAACGGAGTCAGAGTTACTTTTTTGTGTTTTTTTAAATATATTTTATTGATTTTTTTTACAGAGAGGAAGGGAGAGGGATAGAGAGTTAGAAACATCGATGAGAGAGAAACATCGATCAGCTGCCTCCCGCACACTCCCCACTGGGGATGTGCCTGCAACCAAGGTACATGCCCTTGACCGGAATCGAACCTGGGACCCTTCAGTCCACAGGCTGACGCTCTAGCCACTGAGCCAAACTGGTTAGGGCCAGAGTTACTTTTTAAAGGCATTTTATGTCTTCTTTTTTTCACTTTATTGTTCATTAAATTACGAATCTCCTTTAGATCCTCCATCCTAGATAGTAATAATTTGTTTCATTGCTCTTTATCCTTCTTATATGTTTGGCCAGCAGACATGTACCACTGTCTTTTATAAATACTGTGCTGCATGTACAGCACGCATCCTTACTGGATATTGGGCAGTTATGTTTTAGAGAATATCACACCAGTGTTCTAAATTAGCACTTACCTGTAATGGCTTGATACCAACAACAGTTGTCTGTTAGAGTTCAAGTAATTGCATATGGGTTGTGGCAAGTGATGTTTAATTGGGAACCTAAGCAGGGTCCTGCAGGAGACAGTGCTTAGTGTCCAACCCAGGGCCAGGCACACGGCAGGCACTCACTCAGTGAAAGGTTAAAGTGGATGCAGCCGTTCTCGCCCTGCCTTCTTCCCTCCCGGCTCTCTCCAGGCCTTCTGCCCAGACAGTTCACTAGGCTTCTCAGTGGTCTCTATCCCCTGCCCTGGCTTTTCATGCCCATGTTTTTGGGTTCATTTTGTCCCATTTAGGGAACCTCCCCTTCTGTGATGAACTGATTCTAGGCAGGGAGGTGGCAGCAGGATGCTGAGGCAGGAGCCTGGGTTAGGAAGCTGCAGCATCAGCATGCCCAGGGAGCTGGTCAGAAATGCACTCTTCGCCCTGGCCAGGTAGCTCCATTTGTTAGATCATCCCGATCTGCCAAGATTTCAGGTTCAAGGGCCCTGTACAAGAAGCAACCAATGAATGCATAAATAAGTGGAACAACAAATCTTTCTCTCTCTCTCTCTCTCTCTCTCACCCCCATCTCTCTTTCTCTCCCAACCCCCCTCCCCCAAATAAATTTTAAAATGTAAAAAAAGAAAAAAAAAGAAATTTGGACTCTATCCTAACCCCACACAATTACAATAAGACCCCCAGGTGACCTGCAGGCACCTGCAGAGAAAGTTTGAGAGACCTTGGCTTAGGGACTTGACCACCCAACCTTACCACCTGTGTACCAGTCCACTCGGACTGCCAAGGCACAGTATAACAAAGTGCACAGACTGACTGGCTGAAACAACAGAAGTTTATTTTCTCATGTTCTAGAGGCCAGAAGCCCTAGGTCAGCGGTTCTCAACCTGTGGGTCGTGACCCCTTTGGGGGTCGAACGGCCCTTTCACAGGGGTCGCCTAAGACCATCAGAAAACACATATATAATTACATATTGTTTTTGTGATTAATCACTATGCTTTAATTATGTTCAATTTGTAACAATGAAAATACATTCTGCATATCAGGTATTTACATTATGATTCATAACAGTAGCAAAATTACAGTTATGAAGTAGCAACGAAAATAATTTTATGGTTGGGGGTCACCACAACATGAGGAACTGTATTAAAGGGCCGCGGCATTAGGAAGGTTAAGAACCACTGTTCTACCCAGTCCTGCTTCCCTCAATTCCTCCAGGTGTTGTTCCTGAGAACTCACCCTGATAAACTTCCTGCACACAGATCTTTGTTTCTGGGGAGCCCAACTTAAACATCGCCCTTTCTTCCCCTCCTGTGGCAAACCAGAGGCCACATGCTCCAGACAGTGCAACTACAAGACGGTAGATCTCCCATCTCCCACTTCCCCACTGAGCACTTAGTTATGTGAAGTGAATGTGAGATAAAACTTTGCCATGTTAAGTCATTGAGCTATCTGGAGGAATTTTAAAAAAATTTATTTTTATTATTCACAGTCCCCCAACCCTCTCCTCTTTCCCCCTCCATCCAGCCCCCACTACACCCCAGGTCTTCACCACACTGAAATCTGTCCGTCTGTTCCATGCGTCCATGTCTCTGGACCTATTTTGTTCATCAGATTATTCTGTTCACTAGATAACACATGTAAGTGTGGTCATCTGATATTTGTCTTTCTCTGACTGGCTTATTTCACTTAGTATAATACTCTCCAGGCCCATCCAGGCTGTCACAGAATGTAAGAGATCCTTCTTTTTTACAGCCGCATGATATTCCATTGTGCAAATGTACAACTTTTTATCCACGCATCTACTGTGGGCACTTGGACAGATTGTAAATAATGCTGCTATGAACATTGGGGTACATATATTATTTCTGATGGGTGTTTGGGATTCTTAGGCTATATTCCCAGAAGGGGGATCGCTGGGTCAAACGAAAGTTCCATTTTTAATTTTTTGAGGAAACTCCATACTGTTTTCCACAGTGGCTGCACCAGTCTGCGTTCCCACCAGCAGTACACGAGGGTTCCTTTTTCTCCACATTCTTACCAGAACTGTTGTTTGTTGATTTGTTAATTGTAGCCGTTCTGGTAGGTGTGAGGTGAATACCTCACTGTAGTTTGAATTTACATCTCTCTGATGACTAAGTGACATTGAGGAGGTTTTTTTCCCCATATATCTCTTGGTCAACTGTATGTCCTCTTTGGAGAAGTGTCTATTTGTCCATTGGCCACTTATTAATTTATGGGGAGAAATTCTGAAAGTCAGCATAGTTTAGCCCTTTCTGCCTAGTATAGTTATTCCTATTAAAACAGCTGGAGTAGCCACAAAACCAATAAATATAGAGCATATTTCTAAATAGAGTTATAAAAGAAGTGAAGGGGAAAATAGAATGTTAAAAGGAAAATAGAGAACAAGAATATGAAACTCAATCCAAAGAAAGCAAAAAAGCAAAGGATAACTAAACAGAGAAAACAGGACAAATGGAAAGCACTTAAGATGATCGAAACAAATGCAAATATGTCAATACTTGTTATAGATATAATCAGACTAAACTGTCCAGTTAACAACCAATACTGTCAAACTAGATAAAATCCAACTATGTGTCATTTACATGAGACACAGTTACAATATAAGGACAGGGAGGGATTGAAAGTCCAAGGAAGGAAAGAAAGAAACCAGACAAATACAAAACCACAAAGCTGGAGTGTCTGCGTGACGGTCAGATTCAAGACAAAAAGCGTTACTAGACACAAAGAGAATCCCTACGAAATAATAAGAAATTTACTTCCCCAGGAAGATATAACGATTATAAACTTGGATATACCTAAAAAACACAGGCTCAAAATATATAAAGTAAAAATTTACTTATCTACAAGGAATAATTCACAAATCTGCTATCATAGTGGAATATTTTAATACATCTCAATTATGGTAGATGAAGCTGAACAAAATTAGTAATAATATAAAATTATTTGACCTTGTGGGACATACATGGAATGCTGCCCCCAGCTATTGGAGACTATAAATATTTTCAGGTACACTTAGAAGACTTATGAAAATTGATCATGTGTTAGATCATATAGCTAGTCTGAACAAATTTCAAGGCCTGGAATAATACAGAGGGCATTCAATTAAGTTAAATCAATAACATTAAAACTCCATTTTACACTTGGGAATTAAAAAATAAACATGTCTAAGCAATCATAAGTCACATAAAAAATCAAAATGGACATTAGAAATTAATTAGAATAGCACATATAGGCTGAAGTTAAAGCAATACGGAATCAGATATAAGGCAGCGATTAACTTAAGAAGTCAGAGGAGGAACAGAAAATAAAATAAACCCAAAGTAGAAAAAATTAACCATAATAAAGGAACCCTAGCCAGTTTGGCTCAGTGGTTGGAGCATCAGCCCACGGACTGAAGGGTCCCGAGTTCGATTCCAGACAAGGGCATGTACTTCAGTTGCAGGACTGGTCCCAGGCCCTAGTCAGGGTGCATGTGGGAGGCAACCAATCAATTTCTCTCACATCAATGCTTCTCTCTCTCTCTCTCACCCTCCCTTCCACTTTTTCTAAAAATCAATGGAAAAAATATCCTCGGGTGAGGATTATCCCAAACAAAACAAAACAACAATGGAATTGGAGATATAAAATACATAATAGAAGCTCCACTGAGTACAAATTTGCCTCTTTTCAAATATTAAAAAATACAAATTGGCAAGATTAATCCAGAAGAGAGAAAAACAAAAATCACATGATTATGCCAGTAGATGCAGAAAAAGCATTTAATAAGATCCAATACCCTTTCATAATAAGAAAGCACTCAAAAAATAGGAACAGAACTTGTTCAACCCAATAAAGCCCATCTATGAAGAACCCACAGGTAATGTACTTCTTTGTGTGTGTGTGTGTCTCTCTGAAGGGTTTTTTCCACTTAACCCCCTTCACCTTTTCATCCAGCCCCCCAACCACCCACTAACATACACACTTACTGAAAGAAAAAGAAGAGCTTTCTCCTTAAGATTAGGAACAAGACCAGGATGCCTGCTCTCACTGTTTCTATTCAATATCATAGAGGAGGGTCTAGCTAGGTCAACCTGACAAGGAAAAGAAATAAAAAGCATCTAAACTGGGAAGGAAGAAGCAGAAGTGTTTGTAGATGACATGATCTTACATATAGGAAATCTTAAAGGATGCACTAAAAAACGATTGGAACTAATAAATGAGTTCAGCAAGGTTGCAGTATATCAGATCAATATACCAAATTCAGTTTCATTTCTATATACAAGCAGTGAACAGTCTGAAAATCAACTTAAGGGAACAATTTCATTTATAACAGCATCAAAAACAATAACATATTTAGAAATAAATTTAACAGATTATTTTAATGGTATAAGACCTGTACACTTAGAACTACAAAACATCACTGAAAGAAATTAAAGAAGACCTAAATAAATGCAAGGACAACCCATGTTCATGGATTAAAAGAGTTAATATTATTAGAATGATAACGCTCCCCAAATTGATCAACAAATTCAATGTAATCCCTATCAAAATTCTGTCTTTGTGTGTGTGTGTGTGTGTGTGTGTGTGTGTGTGTGTGAGTGTAGAAACTAACAAGCTGATCCTTAAATTCATATGGAAATGCAAGGAATCCTGAACAGCCAAAACAATCTTGAAGAACAACAACAAAGTTGAAAGTCTCACATTTCCCAAAACTTATTACAAAGCCACATAATCAAGACAATGTGGTAGTGGCATAAGAATAGACAAATAGATCAATGGAATAGAACTTACAGTACAGAAAGAGCCCTTGTATTTACAGTCAATTGATTTTTAATAAAGGTGCCAAGGCAATTTAATGAAGAATAGTCCTTCTAACATATGGTCCTGGAACTACTTGATACTCATACATAAAAGAAAAGACTAAAGTTGGAATCTTTTCTCACGCCACATGTAATAATTAAAAAATGGATCACAAAAGAGATAAAACTCTTAGAAGAAAATATGAGTAAATCCTCATGACCGTGCTATCATCAACAAACGACAAGTGCTGATGAGGATATGGAGAAAAAGGAACCCTCCTTCACTGCTGGTGGGAATGCAGACTGGTGCAGCCACTGTGGAAAACAGTATGGAATTTCCTCAAAAAATTAAAAATGGAACTCCCATTTGACCCAGTGATCCCACTTCTAGGACTATATCCCAAGAAACCAGAGACACCAATCAGAAAGGATATATGCACCCCTACGTTCATAGCAGCACAATTCACCATAGCTAAGATTTGGAAACAGCCTAAGTGTCCATCAGCAGATGAGTGGATTAAAAAGCTGTGGTACATCTACACAATGGAATACTACGTTTCTGTAAAAAAGAAGGAGTTCTTACCATTTGCAACAGCATGGATGGAATTGGAGGGCATTATGCGAAGCAAAATAAGCCAGTCAGAGAAAGATAAATATCACACCATCTCACTCATTTGTGGAATATAATGAACAACATAAACTGATGAACAAAAATAGATAGAGACAGAGAAGCACTGAACAGGCTGTCAAACTTCAGTGGGAAGGCGAGGTGGGGGGTCAGAGATCAATCAAAGAACTTGTATACATGCATACAAGCATAACCAATGGACACAGACACTAGGAGGGTAAGGGCATGTGCAGGGTAGGGGGATGGTAGGGGGAATGGCTGCGGGGAGGTCAATGAGGGAAAAAGGAAACATATGTAATACTATATGTAATACTTTAAACAATTAAAAACAAACAAACAAAAAATCTTCATGACCGTGGATTAGCCAAAGGTTTCTTATATATGACACCAAAAGCACAAGGAACAACAACAATAAAATAGGTGATATCAAAATTTAAAACTTTTGTGCTTCAAAGGATATCATCAATAAAATGAAAAAAATTAACACGTAGAATGGAAGAAAATGCTTGCAAATCATAAGCTGATAAAGGACTTGTGTCCAGAAAATATAAATATCTTTTACAACTCAACAGTAAAAACACAATTGGCCCAATTTAAAAATGGGCAAGTGACTTGAGTAGACATTTCTCCAAAGATATACAAATAGCCAATAAACACATGAAAAGATGTTCAACGTCACTAATCATTAAGGAAAAGCAAATCAAAACTACAATGAGAGCCTGGACAATGTGGCTCAGTGGTTGAGCTTCCACCTATAAACCAGGAGGTCACGGTTCAATTCCTGCTCAGTGTACATGCCTGGATTGTAGGCTCCATCCCAGTGTGGAGCATGCAGGAGGCAGCCGATCATGATTCTCTCTCATCATGGATGTTTCTATCTCTCCCTCTTTCTTCCTCTCTGAAATCAATAAAAAAAAAATATATATATAAATAAAAAATATATATATTTAAAAAAACTACGAGATACCACCTCATACCCCTTAGGATGGCTACTATGTATTAAAAACAAAACAAAACTCAAAACAACAGTGTTGGTGAGGATGTGGACAAATTGGAACCCTTGTGCTTGTCGATGGGAATGTAAAATGGTAGAGCCACTGTGGAAAACAGAATGGTGGTTCCTCAAAAACTTAACAATTACCAAATGACCCAGCAATTCCACTTCTGGGTATATACCCAAAATAATTGAAAGGAGAGTCAAAGTATTCACAACAGCTAAAACATAGAGGCAAGTCAGTGTTCATGGAGAGAGGAAGGGATAAACAAAATGTGGTATATACGAACAACGGAATATTATTCAGCCCTAAAAAGGAAGTAAATTCTGACATATGTTACAACATGAATGAACCTTGAGGACATTATGTTAAGTGAAATGAATAAGCCAGTTATGAAAGGACAAATATTGTCTGATTCCACTTATATGAAGAACTAGAGTAGTCAAATTCATAAAGACAGAAAGTATAATGGTAGTTGTCTGAGGCTGGGGGGAGGGGAAATGGGAGTTATTGTTTAATGGATGTCGAGTTTCAGTTTTATAAGATAAAAAGAATTATGGAGATGAATGGTGGGGGCAGTTGCACAACATGTGAATCTATGTAATACCACTGAACTGTGCACTTAAAAATGTTAAGATGGTAACTTTGATGCTAAGTATATTTTACAATAAAAAACTTCAGCACAGAGTTACCACATGACCCAATAATTCCGCTTGCAGGTGCGTACCTAACAGAACTAAAAATACGTCTACATAAAAACTAGTACACAAATGTTCACAGCAACATTACTCACAATAGCCAAAAAATTGAATTAACTCATGTGTCCATCAACTGATGAATGAATAAAAAACCATGGTGTATCTACATAATGGAATATCATCCCGCCATAACAAGTAAATGCAGTATTAACACGTGCTACTGCACAGCTGAACCTTAAAACCATTGTGCTAAGTGCAAGAAGGCATTTGCCAAAGGCCACCTATGGTATGAGCCCATTCATATGAAATGTCCCAAACAGGCAAATCCATAGAGAGAGGAAGTCAATTAATGGTTGCCATAGGCCTGGGAGCAGGGGTGGAGGGGAGATGTCTGCTAACTGGTAGTTTCTTTCTAATGTGATGAAAATGGTCTAAAATTGATTGTGGTGATGGTTTTCTGCAACATGCTTTGTGTATGTAAACATACTAAATACCACTGCACTGTATAATTTTAAAGGGTGAATTTTATGGTATGTGACATGTTTCAACAAAGCTGTTACATAAAACAATTTTTCCACAAAAAAATTCAGCTATAGAATTAAGTTGTTCCCTGAACAATTTTACAGGTTGCCATTAATGTAGACAAAAAGGTGAGTGGTGCTCCCTTGGAGTAGGCTAAATGGTGGCCCTGCTCAGACATTTTACAGATAAATCCTACCAAACACTCAGAAAAGTGTGATTCTAATATGATAAATTTTTCCATACAATAAATAAGCAACATTCTTCAACTTGTTTGTGGTTGGCATAATCTTAATTCCAAATCCAGGCAAAGGGTAGTATAAGAAGGAAAAATTATAGGCCAGCTCATTAAATAGATTTAAGGATCCTAAACAAAATATTAGTTTATGGATTCCAGCAATAGATTAATAGAATATTACACCATGACCAAGTTGTATTTAAATGCAAGGTTAGTTTAACATTAGTAATCAATCAATGTAACTCACCACATTAACAGTTTAAATGAGTCCTATATGACCACCTCAAAAGATATAGATACAGAGGGGGGGAAAGGTCTTGTAAAAATTCCTAATTAGCGAAAAAAAAATCCTAGGAAACTAGGGATAAAGAAGATTATCCTTAACCTGATAAAGATTATTTACTTTTACACACACACACACACACACACACACACTAACATTCTCTTAAATGATGAAATGTTGAAAGCATTTCTTTTGATTACAATAAAGAGGACACCAAGATAACTGCAATCGAGACTGCTATTGCATCTTACTAAGCTCCCAGGTAATTCTGATGCTGGTGATCCAAGCATCCACTGAGAAATCCTGGGCTAGAGGAACCATTTCCCTGTTGAGATGGCTCCTTGCTCCTGGGCGCCCAAGTCCACCCACCTACCCAACACCACTCCCAGCCATTTGCTGGCCTATGCCTCCATTCTTTCATAATAATCCCACTGTTTTATTTAATTTAAATATATATATATAATTTTAGAGAGAGAGGAAGGGAGAGGGAGACATAGAAACATTGATGAGAGAATGTGCCCTACGGGGACTCAAACCAGCAACCTCCTGGTGTCCGCTGCAACACTCAGCCAAACCAGTGAGCCACGCCGGCCAGGCTGTTCTGTTTAATTTTTCTTGGATCTTCACAATAGCCCTGTGAGGCTGGCCTACCACATACTGCCTCCTTTTTACAGATGAGGAAACTGAGGCTTAGAGAGTTTCCAGTCTTGTCGGAATTCCCACAGTAAGGGGCAGAGCTGCAGGGCGAGGCTGGGAGATTGATTCTCTTTGCAAAGCACCTCAGAAGATCCCCTGCCTTGTGCCCTGAACTCAGGCATCTGGGCCGGTCATGTGCCTACCTGTAACCTGCAGGCCAAGGCTGTAGTTAATAAAAGATTTCTCAATTTGACACAAAATGCCCTTGTTTCGTGTCAACGTGTCATGCTGTATCCATGTGAACTGCTATCTGGACATCACTATTGTCTCTAAATTGGGTCTGTGTAGGAATCAATGCCTAGATATTTCTTCTATCCCTTAGCTATTTGTTCAAATCTTTAATAACTGGCGAACATACCCAGGCCTGTTTTTAGCTACAAGGGAGACTAGAAATTAGGAGGCATATACCCAAGTCCCACCTTGTAAGGAAAGGGAGAAACTGCCCTTTCCTGTGAGGAATCTCTCAGCCAGGAATGTGCCAGAATTATAATTCTGACAATGCCGAGAGGTGGTGGGTGTCCTGCTCTCCCCGGCCCCATGGGTGAGGCTCCGAGAGGGTGGGGAAGTGCCTCGGGCCACACAGCTGGTTAATATACAGGGCAGAGGTCCTAACCAACAGCTGGAGGGCCACGGGGAAGGGAGCGGACATCTGCAGCTGGTTGAAGGAGGAAGCCAGAAAGGGGAACAGAGCGTAGGGCAGTGATGACGAACCTCTGACACGCGAACTCATTTTTTTGGTTGATTTTTCTTTGTTAAATGGCATTTAAATATATAAAATAAATATCAAAAATATAAATCTTTGTTTTACTATGGTTGCAAATATCAAAAAATTTCTATATGTGACACGGCACCAGAGTTAAGTTAGGTTTTTACAAAACGCCGACACGCCAAGCTCAAAAGGTTCCATCACTGGTGTAGGGGGTAAGAAAGCCTTCTTCAAACAGGGGTCAAGAGAATGTCCAAGCTGGTGAGGAGGCTAAAGAGACCACCGGTGTGGCTAGAGAAGAGGGTGCAGGACGGGAAACCGAGCAGGAGGTGGGTAGGAGCCAGGCCTGCCTAATACCAGGCTAGGAAGCCTGGGTTCGAGTCTGTGTGAGGGGCTGCTCAAAGTCTCCTGCCCACATGCTCTATTGATCCAAGTCAGCTGGAGGACTTAGGAAAGTCAACAACAATGATGGCAGCCAATATTAGTTCGCCATATGCCAGGCACTTCACACGAGTTATCTCACTTAACCCCCAGCATACTCCTAGGAAGCAGATACTAGTATCCCCCCATTTTACAGATGGGGAAATTGAGGTAGGCAGATTAGGTATCTTGCCCAAGGTCACTCTGCAGACTGTCTTGGGATCCACAGAATCCACCAAAAGTAAGCTTAACATTTATATGAAGTCTCCTATTTTATTTTTTTATGCAAATTATGCATTTTTCTCTTTAATATACTTGCACCTGTTTTAATACCAAAAATTGCCTTTCCCTTCTCTCACCAAATCCTCCTGTAACACTACCTTCCAGGTGGGTGGAGTCACTCTGTGTTCTCATCTGGGGCAGGAACCGTGGGCATGATGCTGGGAAGCCCAGTAGTGGGTGTGGGAGCCCAAGGAAGGTTTTGATGTTGGTTCTCCACCTCTGGTTAGTGCCATTTTACTAAAAAGGGTACTGCCATCTCCCTCATTTACAGAAACTGGACAGAGAAGACATGTTCATCTTTTTAGCGTCCTGAAGTTTCCTGGTCCTCGTCTTTGGAGTTCCAGCAGGTTACCCAAAGCTCCCATTGAGACCACTCTCCACTTCTTTCCTGCACATGCTCTGAACCCGACCTTGACCGGAACACCCAGGGAGATGTCCGATGATCACCATCCTGAGTCCCACCCCTGCCCTGAGATCTCCCATCTCCAGGTCTTTGCTCACACTGTTCCTCCCACCTGGAATGCTCTTCCCGCAACCCGCACAACACATCTGAAAGGCGGCCCTTCACTGGGCTGTCCCTCCCCGCTTCCCCTAACCTGCCGTCAGTGCCCAATCCCTCCTCTGACCCTATCTGTCCCTCTCTTGGGACACACCCTCACCCACTTTGCAACAGAGGTGCTCGTGCAAGGGCAGGATTTGTGTGTGATTATTCCACAGAGTCATGCCTTGTACAGAGCAGGCAGTCAGTAAAAACGTAACGCGTGAATGGGCCAAAGAGTCACCTTGCGATCCCACCAATCACAGCCACCAGTGCTCTCTCTGTGGGTAGATCAGCCACCTAAACCCTCGCACCAGGAAGGCAAGTGGATGGCCCTGTGGGACCCGAGGCAGGCGCTCTGCTCAACAGCCAGGCAACCCCGCTTCATTCTGATGCGTCTGTTACCTGCTGCATTCCTCACGTCTTCCCACCAACAGCCCTGCGTCGTCTTCGGTTTCCCCTCAGTGTCATCTTGCCGGCATCACCCAGCTTCACCCGCTGTCAGGGAGAGCGCCTGGCGGTGCATCTCCTCCTAGCCTTCCATTCACGCTGCTGTGGAGCGCTGTCCGCCTGGCGGTCGACCACGTGCCAAGGAGCGCCCCCTCCCCCCGGGACCCCCTCCCGGTGAGAAGGCCCGCCCTGGGCTAACGCTTCTCCAGTCAAAGAGCAAGGAAACTGGACACCGGAATGAGGGCATCGCGCAGCCGTGTTTTCCGTGCAAGGGAAGGAGGGCTGGCCCCAGCTGGCCAGAGCACAGCTCACCAGAAGGCCGGCCTCACCGAAGGCGTGCTTAACGTGCAGGCTGCCAGGAGTCCCCGGTGTTCTGGGACGACTGCCCCTGAGTTCCCAGGCTCAGGAGACCAGGGCAGGGCGAAGGCCCACCAACACCCTTCTCACCACCTTGACCCCTGCCCGGCCCGGGCCTCCTGTAAGTGATGGGGACCACAGCAAAGCATGTGCTGGGTGTCTTCACCTCGGGCCCGAGTCCAAGCACCCAAGGGAGGATCTAAAAAAACCCTCTGCCCAGCAAGATGATGGTGGCTTCACCTCCTCCGCTCAAATCTGTAGTCTCAGCGACGTCACTTCAGGATAAAATACAGATGTCACAGGGAAGGGTTATGCCAGCGGTTCTCAACCTGTGGGTCGCCACCCCTTTGGCGGTCGAAGGACCCTTTCACAGGGGTCGCCTAAGACCATCCTGCATATCAGATATTTACATGACGATTCGTAACAGTAGCAACATGATAGATATGAAGTAGCAACGAAAATAATTTTATGGTTGGGGCACACAACATGAGGAACTGTATCTAAAGGGCCAGAAGGTTGAGAACCACTGGGTTATGCCATAAACAGTTTCGGGAGCACTTCCATTTCCAGGCTGGGTGTAAGTGAAGGAACAGGAAGCTCTCCCCCGCGAGGAGTCTGGGAGGAAGGCTTTGAAGAGAGCGGGCCTGCACAGAGCTGACTGAAGACAGAGCCATCCCCGGTTGCAGAGGCCACATCCTCGCCACCACCTGGAACTCAGCCATGCGAGGGAGGGCACCTACCTGGGGCATCTGGTCTATGCTGAACAGCCTGGGCAGTTTCAGGCTCAGCATCTTGAGGCCGGGCGGGGAAGGCCAGTGGGTGGTCGCCGCTCTCCGTTACCGGGCCTCACTCGAAGGGCTCACATGGCCGGGGGAGCCTCTGGCCACGGGTGCCCGGCTGCTTCCCTGAAAGAGGAGCGGAAAGAAACCCGGTCGGTCTTAGCCCAACTCCAGCCGGATCAAGGCTGTCAGGTGTGAATGGATCAGACCTTGCTTACGATGGCAAAATAACCAGGCATTCCTAAAACCAAGAGGCAAACCAGAGCACTGGAGGCACTCCAGAGCACTGGAGGAAGGTATGAAATCGGAACATGGGCGATCACTAAACTATAGAGCTGGAATGGGCGGCAGAGGGCACCCCAGCCCCTCACACTGCACACGCGGGTCGGGGGGGGGGGGGTAACTTCCCCAGGTTGCACAGCTAGGGGAGGGCCAGGACTGCTCACTTCCCACTGCACCGCGTGCTGCCCCCGAACAGACGGTGGGACCCCACATCTGCGTCCACCCAGTGGGCAGAAGAGGACCGAGAGCCATGCTCCCAATCACCCAAGGAGAAGCAGCTCTTCCGGAAGGCAAACCAGAGCGTGTCTGCCCCAGCACAAAAGAACCAGACCAGGAAAACCCATCGCACTTGCTGGAGACAGAGCACCTCGGACTAACAAGGTTGCTTACATGTAGGAGTAAGACTGCTTAACAGCTGTGACTAATGTGAACTAGAGAAACTCAAGTCCCCGGGGCAGGCCCAAGAAACAGAAAAACACAAGCTGATTTAGCAAAGGAAGAGCAGAGCTCGGAATGTACCACAGTCCACGCTTCCTCTGCCCCATTAGCATTGGGCCCAAATCTGCCACCTCTAAAAGCCCCCTGAGGGCTGGGTCCCTGTCGCTGAAGCCCTCGGGCCCTGCCTGTGCCTCTGCCGTGGCCTGAGCCACATCCTCCTGCAGGGAAAGCCACCTGCCTGGGCCTGGTTCCCTGCTGTTGGAGAGGACACTCCGGATGCTTGGAAACTCAGGTGGTGCCTGGCTCATCCTGGGCCTTCATAAAACATGTATTTAATTCTGTTAATTTAAGCCATGCTGTTCCTCCTCTGAACGTAGGTGTGGGTTTTGTGTCTGTGTGGTTCGTTTACACTTTTACTTCTTATAGTTCTTTATGCTCTGGCATTATGTAGCAAAATCGGTTGTATTTGTTTCATTGTCATAAATGTGCCATCTTAACAACACTGATGTATTACTCACAATAGTCAAAAGGCGGACACAACACACAGGCCCATCAGCAGAAGGATGAACAAAAGAACAAGTAAACAGAGTGTGGCCGTACCATGGAATGTTATTCCTTTTTCAAGAAAAAAGAAGTTCTGACGCATGCTACAACATGGGTGGAGCTTGAACACATTATGTGAAGTGAGAGAAGCTAGTCACCAAAGGACAAGTGTATGGTTCCACTTCGTGAGGTGCCAAGAACAGGCAAACTCACGGAGACAAAAAGTAGAATAGGGGTTGGGTGGAGGGAAGACCGGGAAGTTTTGTAATGGGCATAGAGTTTCTGTTGGGGATGATGGAAAGTTCTGGAAATGGGTAGTAGTGATGGTTGTACGGCAACCATGTGACTATTCACTGAATTGTACACGTAAAATGGTTGAAAGGGTAAACGTTATGTTGCACATATTTTACCACATTAAAAAAGTTATGTAATATTTCCAAATTACAGAATAATTAAGAGAATACTTTTTTAAAGCACATGTACACTTTACCCAGGTTAAAAAAACGAAAGTTAATGCTTTGCAAACAAACAGCGCTGATGTGAGTGGGGCTCTGCGCACCTTGGCTTTCCAGGTCTCAGTCGCCAAGCCGGCAGCGCCACGGAGTCACCAGTGGCAGCACCCGAGATGGAGGCCCGGTGCTGGGGCATCTCAGGGGCACCAGCAAAACCCAGCCCCCGGCTGCGTCTCCACAGACCTGCCACCTTGGTCCTCTGGTTCTCCCCGGAGTCCCCCCAATGTCATGGGCAGGAAGAAGAAAAGAGATGGTCCCTGCTCTCACAGCACACACTATCCAGGGAGGATGACCACACGAAACATCAAAAGTGAGGGGTAACAGGGCCCCTGGTCAGATGGCAGAGCAGGCACATGCTGTGCTCGCCTCCTCCCGTCACCACATCAACATTACAGCACGGTCACCCCGGAGAACCGCCTGAAGACTAGCCGAACAGAACTCCGGTAACTAACGGGCTGAATGTCAACTGTAACTGAAAAAATAAAGTAAAATAATAAAAAAGTGAGAGGTAAGGCAAGTGGTACATGATTCACCCACGGCTTCATCCAGCCACTGTTCACTGCATTTTTATCATGTGATGAGGACGGGGGAGGGCTGAGGTGCAGCTGGTGACTCTCGGTGGGCTGCTCCAGCTTGAAGGAAAAGGTGAGAATTTAACGGACATGAACATGGTAGAGGTTTGTGACACACAGAATACGGGGGAGTGGGTATCCTCTGTACCATCTTATTTTTTGTTACATAGGAAAAAAGATAAATAAGGCTGTCCCTGTTCCCAAGAAATGTATAAAGAAAGAGATGAGACAGATATGCACCAAGCAACTAGCACAAGTCACCCTGAGAATAGGGGAGACCCTCACCTACTCTGCACCCAGCCCGTGAGGTCACCCTGCTGCCTGCTCTATCTCGTTCACCCTCACCACGCCATCTCGGGAAGCTGGCAGGGCAGGTGAGGACCCGGGACTAGATTCAAGCCACATGGGTTCAAAGCCCGGTTTGCCATTTCCTTTGCGATCCTGGGCAACGGACCCAACTCCACATGCCTCAGTGTCCTCGTCTGTAAAATGGACACAACAGTAGTACTTTCTTCGCAGGGTTGTTGTTATGATCAAAGAGAGAGAAGCCATGTAAAGGGCCTGCTATAAAGTAAGGTTCCAACCAATACTTGCTGCTATTACTAATTTTCTTTTCTTTTTTTAATTTTATTTTATTGCTTACAGTCTTACAAAGGGTATTACATATGTGTCCCTTTTTTTTTCCCCCGCCCTTGACAATCCCCTGGCCTCCTACTAATTTTCACAGAGAAAATTAATTGTATATTTTACAGGCAGGAAAACTGAGGTATCAAAAAGCTAGGGGGCTTGCCCTAGATGACACATGACTTGCATCTGAACTCCAGCCTGGCTGCAGCCAGGGTCACATGCCCCCCTCAGCAAAATTACAGACAACTTTCAAACAGCTGACTGTTCATTAAAACCGCGATCATCGCGTCCAGTAACGCAGTGTTCTCCACGCTGCAGGTCACAACCTGTCAGATCATAAAATCGACTTAGTGGGTCATGACTAGCACTTAAACACAGAATAGTATGAAAAATAATAGAACAAAGTATCAGTGTGCTGCCTAGAGTCAAGGTAAGTATTGCTCTGTGATATTCCTGTTGGTTATGCATGTTAAGCTATACAGGTCTGCTATGCTGTTCTTGCCAATATCTGTGCTGGGTTAGGAAAAAAGGTATTTCTTACGGAAGGTCACACTCAAAAAAAGTTAGAGAGAACGTGCAAATGCCACCGGACACGTGTACTGATTGCGAGGAGCTATGGCTTTTAAAAATGTCGTCGAGAGTCACACACCCATGATGTGTCTGTGGGGTTTGGGGGACCAATGCTTCCGGATATCTAGACAAAAGGGCTGGGCAGGAAGCCCCTCCTAACAATCCGTGGTATGTTGTAGCAAGCACCCTGGCCCCCTGAGCTTGGAGAATGTTCAAGAAGCCTTCTGAGGGAGGTGCGACAGGAGGGAGGCGCATGGGGCTGGGGACCAGGGAGGCCAAGGCCTGGTCTCCCCTGTGCCGTCTCCTAGATTCGACCTCGGCTGGGCTGAGGGACTCTCCCCGACTCATCGTTGCCATTGGTGAAATAAGCATATTGACATCTACCCAGTCAGAGCTGTGGGCAGTTAGAGTGAAATAATGGATATAAAGTTATTACTACGAATTCTAAGTAAATACCAGTAGTGTTACTCTCCCCCTAGCGGTCATGCCGCTACTATTACTATAAATCACCACACACTCAGGAGAGGGGCCCATCCGCTGCAACAAGTCCTGGGGTGGGGGTCTGTAACCCGAGGTTAATAAAATTATAGGAAAAATCGTGTGTGCGCATGTGTCTGCATGTGTGGGCACATGTGAGTACATAAACACGTATGTTTGTGTCACGGGGGACAGGGCCATGGCTTTCAGTGTTGTCGCGGTGAGCTGGAAAGGTTCCGGACCCGTGGCCCCTTCCAGGCCAGGAGTCACCGGGCCGGCTCTGACCGTGGAAAATGGGTGGACTCTCTGAGTCGTGTCCACCCACTGGTGAAGGAGAAGAGCGTTCCTTTGCAGAAACCTGCTCCTGCGCCCAGACCCCGGCCCGCGGTCTGGAAGGCATGCCCGCAGCAGGTGAACTCCAGAGAACCTCATCTGCAGGCTGCGCTGGCCTCGCCTCTAACAGGAACGCCCACACCCAGGCCACACCCTGGCCCCACCCGTGGGCCACGGGAGTGGCTCTCACTGCAGACCCTGCTCTCCCCGGGGTGGGGCGGGCAGGGCTGGGAAAGTGGGCCAGGGGGACCCGGCAGGCACTGACAGTGCCTGCCCGCTACTGAGCTGGGCACTGCGGGCACCATTACCACTGCGGGCCACCAGGGAGAGCCAGGTGGGGGAACGCTCCCAGCCCCTCCCTTAAACTCCTGGGAATCTCCCACTCCCGCCAGGCTTCAGCCTACCCTCAGCTGTGCACACCTTCTCCCTGTCCACTCTCTGCCTGCCTTCCAGGCCCAGGCCTCCCAGGAGCCTTCCCTGCTCTCATCTTCCCCTGAGCGACCCGACACGTGAGAGGGTGGCAATCAGACGCTGGTCAGGCGGATCGGGGTTCCAGCCCAGGCTCCTCTACGCACATGGACAGCCCTGGAGCGCACTGCGAGCCTCCTTAGCCGGGTCTCCTCCCTAACACGTAAGCTCGGAAGTGAGCGCAATGATGCACCGGAGGCTCTCGGCACAGTGCGCGGCCTGCAGCCCCGCAGCAAACGGCAGTTGTTACGGCCTTTGTTACATGGTCTCAGATTCTTTCAGGTGTGCTTGTTTCGGTGCCTACAATTTAGATTTCTTAGAGATGGGGCTAGATCTGCTTTTATATAAAAGGAGAGACAATAAAAACTTAACTGACTGTTTTACTCAAAGGCAGCCCATTGGTTTATTTGTCCATTCCTTCCTCCATCCATCACATAGTGAGTCTACGTGCCAGGCACTGCCCCGAGAGCGGGGGACGCAGTGGTGCGACCACAGCCGAGCCTTGGGGGGTCCCTGCAGAAGAAGAGAGCCACGCAGACCAGTGCCTGGGCAGGTTAGCTGCCAGCGGGTGATGAAAACAAAATTCTATGGAAGCCTGTGGTGGGGACAGGGTCAGATTTGGGGGGAAGAAGCAGCGGAGGGCTACAGCTTTTCAGAGAAGGTGGCATTTGTTGTGAGCACAGAGATCAGAAAAATCTGTCAGTTTGCAGAGGGCACAGCTGGCAGAAGGAACAGCGTGCACAAAGGCACACAGCTATGTTATAGGACAGACAGTCACCCTTTGAGCTGCTTTAGCGGAGTGGGAGGTATGTGTCTTCTTCTGGCTAATTGGGGGCAAAGTTGGGGAGTGAGTGTGTGTGTGTGCGCGTGTGCGCGTGTGCGTGTGTGTGTGTGTGTGTGTGTAGGAGGTGGCAGGAGGGAGCCCAGGGTTGCCACGAGGCGGGGGCAGCCCCACCAAGGAGACGGTTTTTATCTTTTTTTGGGGGAACATTTTTGTTCTCAAATGTTTCCCCATGCTTGCCTGCTCACCCACGTTCTGGCAGGAGGCTGACGTGTGGGCAGGAGGGAGGGAAAGCTGGTACAGTGGAGGCATTCCCTGAGGCGACTCCTTCTCACTGCCCTGGAGACCCCTGCTGGCTCCTGCTGAGGATTCCAGCACCTGCCACCCAAAGCTGTGTTTGCCCTCCACTCTCCCCTCCCTAAACTGTACTTGCTGGGGCACCCGCTCACTCCCCCCGGCAGGTCTCTGTCCCAGGTCTCCGTCTCAGGCCACAGACTCTCTCCCTGTTGTCGACTGTGCCCAGCAGCCCTGCAGGCATTTACTCTGCGCACAGCGACTCCCCAAAGCACTCCAGCCCTGTCCCAGGCACCGAGGACACGCAGACTTCCAGACTTCTTAGGTCTCTCTGAGCGCCTGCAGGAGCTCACGTCAGGTAGAGAGAGGAGACGGACCAGAAACTGTCCGGGTGCGGGGATGGGGAACTCCAAGGAGCACAGAGAGGTGAGAAGAGCTGAACACAGAGTGTGGTAGAGACAAGGAAAAGGAGGATGGAGTGGGAGGAAAGTGTAGAAAGCAGACTTTGGGCTTCTGATGTGCTTTTAAAAATAACAGGGTTACAAAAATAAAATAAAATAAAATAAAATAAAATAAAATAAAATAAAATAAAATAAAATAACAGGATTACACTGTCGTGGAGGATACATGACATTATCATTGGTCAAAGCCCATTCAATGTACTATAGAGAGTGAACCCTGGTGTGAACAATGGAGTTAATACTAGAGGCCTGGTGCACAAATTTGTGCACAAGTGGGGTCCCTCAGCCTGGCTGGCAATTGGGGCCGAATGGGCCGGCCACGGGAGGTTGGCTGTGGGAGCGCACTGACCACCAGGGGGCAGATCCTGTGTTGAGCATCTGTTCCTCGTGGTCAGTGCACATCATAGCTACCAGCCAGTCATCCGGTCTTCTGGTCGTACGGTCGTAACGGTTGCTTAGGCTTTTATATATATATATAGGTTGGTTCATCAGTTGTAACAAATGTATCTCACTAATGCAAGATCTTAATAATACAGACTTGGGGGAGGGCAAGAAGGGACATATGGGAGCTCTCTGTACCTTTTGCACAATTTTTCTCTAAACCGAAAACTGCTCTAAAAAACAAAGTCTATTAAGAAAAAAAAAATCTAGGCAAACATTAAAATAATCAAGGGCCCTCACATAAAAGCCCAACAAATCTGAAGACTTACAGTGCTGGGCCGAGTTCACACATGATGACAAGTGGCTGCTCCTTCCCTGGCCAAGCGCTTGCTGCTTGCTCTCAGTTCAGTGTGGGCAACCCCACACTCCTGCCAGACTCCGCTGGGAGCTCTGCAGGTGGGGCCCTGGGGGACAAGGTCAAGTGTCCAATCACAGGGAGAGAGAGAGCTGGGGTCTTGGAGCACCATCTCCCAGGGGCTGGGAAATGGTGACACCCATGAAGAAAGGGAGGAAGATGAGGGCAGTTTTCAGACAAGGTGAATTTGATTGGCACAGATTTGCAGATTGAAGATATGTGAGCACGTCATGGAGGGGAAGTGGAGGCTACAGATCAATTTAGGAGGCAGAGAGACATGAGTTTCAAAGCACTGAGGTCCCCCAAGAGAAAGGAGCACAGAAGACCCAAGAGATAAGAAAAAGTCAGGGTCATGGGGTTGGGGGCAACACTAACAAAGGTGGGGCAGGACAGAGGGGTGATAAAGAGGATTCACCAGGACCTCAGTTTCCCTGGAAGGGAAAGAATAGGGACTGTGAGAGAAAGGGGTGAGCCGGGCTTAAGGAGGATGAGGTTGGGGCAGGTGTTGTGGGGCAACGCTGGGGAGCCAGCCAGGTGAGAGGCAGGGCAGCCAGCAGATGCCTGCCATCTGCCTGGGATAAAGCAGTCCCTGTGCTCTCCGCTGGCCCTGGGGCTGGGAGCAGAAATGGAGAGTGGACGCAAATACGCTCTATCACTGACTCATTCACAGCACACACCCTGAATATCTGCTATGTGTCCAAGGCTATGGCAGGATACGGGGATGGAGAAACAGATAAGACAGTTCTATCCCTTAAGAGCTCACCTGCCAGGGTAGAAGACTGACACTAATAATTGACACAGAGCACGTCTGATGAGCTGTTAGGACCAGATGCTTCTGGGGAAACACAGAGGAGGGACATCACACTAGGGCGTCAGGAGAGACTTCTTGAAGAAATGGAACTTGAGCTGAGTCTTGAAAATAAACAGGAGCACAGCAGCCACAGAGGAGAGAGTGCGTTCTAAGCTGAGGGTGCAGTAGGAGCCAAGGGAAGGAGGTCGAAAGAGTGCACAGTTCTGGGAGCTGTCCGCAGTTCCTCCCGGGTGGTGGAGGGCGTGGAGTCGCAGGCGCCAGGGTGGTCCTGGAGAAGAGCCAGATGAAGACGAGTGCACCCCATCTGAATGTGGTGGGAATGAGTGCCCTAGGGGGCTGGTGAGTTAGGATTCGGGGAGGGAGCTGTCTCAGGGATGGTGATGGGAGAGAGGATGGTGACCCTAGGTCAGACAAGGAGAATTCTGAGGAGTGGATATTTCAAATATTTGGATATTTGAAATATCCATTTCAAATCCTGGCTCCGTCATTTACTGCACACCTCCAGCAGATGACCTAATCTCTTCAACTTGAATATTCTTATCAATTAAAAGAGGATAATGAAAGTATCAATGGCTCCTGTGAGGATGAAAGACCATGGGATCTATCAGAAAACCAGCACTGCATAAATGGTGGCTATCATCACCGTTGTACCCCAAACCACCTGAATTCTGCATTAATGCTCCCTCATGCTCCCTCTGCCCTTGGTTTGTAATTCTGCATGAAAACAGACTGCTTCCCTCTGGCTCTGACCCACCTCCCAGGCTGAAGCTGTGACTAATGGGCGCTCCATGTGCTGCGAGAAGGGGTTGCCATGGCGACCTTCCAGCTTGGCTTTTGGACTCCGTGAGTGACCTGAGCCTTTTCTTTGTTCCAGCTATCCCAGCTATTCTAGCTATTTACCACTAGGCGACCTGTGCACATTTGAAAAAGCCTGCAGGATATTCTTTAGCACATTGTAGAGAAACACTGGAAACAATCCAAACTTCTGGCAAGAGAGAGCTGGCGGGTGAAGTTATGGTACACCCATGCAAAATTGTACTGTGCGGCTATTAAAAATATTACAGATCTGTGGTTACTGACAGGAAACAGTATCACCACTTGTTGTTAAATGAAACCAGCAGGTTATGGAACAACATAAATCTTGTAACACCACCTATATATAAAATTGTGTTACATTTAACAGCTTGTATTCATGGACAGAAAAGTGTATGGAAGGATGTTCCCCAAAGTGTGCACAGTGGTTCTCTCTATGTGGTAGAGGTCAGCTCTGGGGATTTGCTTTACTTTCTTCTTTACACTTTTTTAAAACACAGTTTGCCTAAATGAGCATGTGTGCTATTATTGCCCAGTGCACAAAATTCATGCACAGGTAGGGTCCCTAGCAGCTGCTGGCTGCCGGTTGCTGGCCAGGGCCTTCGTTCGCTCCACACCACCCCCTGGTGGTCAGCTCACATCATAGTGAGAGATCGAACTCCTGGTCAGTCGAACTCCCAATGGGACACTTTGCATATTAGGCTTTTATATAGAGAGAGGCTCAGATCTTGAAATTCTTGCACTGGTAGGGTCCCCTAGCGGCTGCCGGCTGGGTACTCCCTCCCTTCTCTGGCCGGCCCCACCCCCTGGTCGAGCTCCCAGACAACGCCCGGTTGAGGGAACAATTTGCATACTACACTTTCATTATATAGGAGGACTAGCAAAGCAACAATACCACTAAAAGGAAATAAAATGAATGAGTCCTCTAACCCTTGGCCGGTCTTAAAGAAATTAGCTATGTGAGCCAAATCATGGCAAGTTTGTACTGCAAATATTTGCAAATCTACTGCGAACAATGGCATGTCTTCACATACCTACCTGAGAAGCCTGTCTGCCTGGGCCCTGCCAGGGGCAACAACGGCCTGGCCGTCCTCCATCAGGGTGACTGGGACCCAGGTCCTAAAGCCAACAGCTCATGCATTTTGGAAAAACAACCACCTTTCCCAAGTCAAAGGCCTCCGGGGATTCCTCTGTCATCACCATGGTGAAGGCAGAGGTGGGCAGGAGTGCCCTGCACTGGGAACACTAGGTCAGCAGTCAGCACTCACACATTGAGCACTTTCTGTATGCCAGGCACCATGCCAGCCTTGAAATACAGGGAAATGGGGGCCAATAGAGGGCTGCTCCCACCGGACTCCTGGCATCATAGCTATGGGGCTCCAGGAAGGGCTTGGAAATCGGAACCCCTCTGAGTTCCTGCAAGGGCCTGCTCTCCTGACTCATGGCCCACCCTTTATGCTCCTACAACAAAATCCTCGGGTCCCCTCCATATCCTCAAGCTTTCCACAGCCCACCCAGCCCCAGCCCCACCTCCCACCAGCCTTGCCATATGCCGCACACACCATCGCTGGTCTCTGCCCTTTAACACGATGGCTTTCACACCTCCATGCTTTTTGTACTTGCTGTTTACTCAGGTGAGACCCCCCTTCCTCCGCTTTCTCTTCCTGACAAAATTCTACCCATTCAAGTCTAAATTCCCATATCACTTGATAGGGTCTACATCATCCCATCTGCAAACTTCACGGTGACATACCAGTGCCCTGGCTCCCGCAGGTCAAGACTGGCCGAGTCTGTCTGGTTCCCTGCTGTGTGCAAGGTGCTCAGCCCAGGACGGGGCACTGTGTTGCTGCTGAACGAATGCACGTTTGCTGAACAGCGGTACTTCTGCCGCCTACCACAATCTGAACCCTAGTGGCAGGGTCTGGCAATTTCTCTAGACCCTTCTACCCAGTGGTTGGCATGCTTTATTCATGAATCCTGTACTTCAGTGCCCAAATGGAGTTTGCTTGGTTCAAAATTTTATTTCAGAATTTGTAAGATCTGAAATCTCAAACCAACTATAAAAAAAAATGTATGAGAGCCCTGGCTGGTGTGGCTCAGTTGGTTGAGAGTCGTCCCGTGCACCAATAGAGGGCTGGTTCAATTCCTGATCAGGGCATATGCCTGGATTGTGGGTTTGATACCTGGTGGGGTGAATATGGGAGGCAACCGATTGATGTTTCTCTCTCACACTGATGTTTTTCTCTCTCTCTCTCCCTCTTTCTGAAATCAATAGAAAGAAAGAAAGAAAAGAAAGAAAGAAAGAAAGAAAGAAAGAAAGAAAGAAAGAAACAGACAATTAGGGAAACCTGACCATTGGATATTTTATAATCATGAGAAATAATCCGTTCTTCAGGTGCAATAATAGTACTATGGTTATGTTTTTTAAAGGGCCCTTTCATTGAGAGACGTGTACTGAAGTAGTTACAAATGAAATGATATGAGGTCTTGCACCTGCTTCCACAGAATCTACTTAGGAACAGGGGTGGTGGGTAAGGGTGGATGTGAGAAAGCCTGGCCATGAGCTGATGACTGTGGAGGCCAGGCATGGAAGTTCATTATACCAATCTCTCAATTTCTTTTATATGTTGTTAAAAGGAGATAACCACCGTGTCAAAAAATACCCCTGGAATGTGAACTATGTCTTGCCTTCTTCTCAGACACTGCATGGCAGAAGATAAAAAGTATGTTGTAGGAATAATTATCACTGTATTCCCATTTCCTAACATATGAAATATCAACATGACAGTTTTGAAACTGACATAAGAACCACCATCTGAACAAGATAAAACTAAGGAACTTAAGGACAAATGGGAAATGCTTTAGAAACACAAACTATGGCTCCTGATAAAAGACAGCAGTACCCGAAAAAAAAAAAAAAAAAAAAAGCCGAAAGGCCTTGTCAGCGGAAAATATTCAAAGATATCTGACAAATATATCTTCTCGCCATTCCCCAGCTAGGGTAGAGTCAGGAAAATTTCTAGGAAACTTATAGGAGAAAACATATTTGTGACATATGATACTGCCAATGTCCTTTGAATTTAAGCTTCTGCTTTAAAAAGGATCAAATAATATTTCACCTTCAATTTTTCATGACTAAATTTGTGTTTCTGAAGTATGTAGATTTTAATGTCTTGTCTTTTTATTCTTTTTAGTTTTTTAAAATATTTTTATTAAGTTATTACATATGTGTCCGTATCCCCACGTTTAATGTCTTGAATACTTCCTTTTTGTTTACCTGCTAATATAGACCAGAATTATAATGTCTATTTTTATAAATTCACATTTACTTGATATTCTAAACTGTTATACACTTTTGTATTTAAAAATTATGAAATATTTGGTTTTACTAACTCAAATGCTTCATTAAACACCTTCCTGTAAATTACCAGGATTTAGTCTAGTGCTGTGCGGTATGCAGAGTAAGACAGCCAAGGTTATTTCACTCCAGTGTAGCTATTTCTACCCGTTGTCAGAGCCGGACAGGAGGGTGCTGGGCATCTAGCCCAGCGTCCTGAACTCTGACGTGCCTCAGAACCACCTGGAACTTTAAAACATGCTGTTCCCCCAGGCCCACCACAGCCCAGGTGAGTCACGTTTTCCCAACGTCACAGCCAGTGTTGAGACCACTGGGAGTCTAGGCCGCGGTGAGAGCAGACCTACCCAGAGCGGGTCTGCCACTGAGCCACACAATGAGGACCGGGGAGCCTCTGCTATGGCCTGTGGGCCTCCAGGGTGGGTACAGTAAGCAGGTCCCTCCCTCAGGCTGGAACAGGGTGAAGCCCTGCCAGGTTCATGGAAGGTGAATGCAGGCCCTGAGTGTTGGGGTTCCCCTCCCCCAACGGGGACATGTCAGGCTGCTGAGGGTAGGCACGATCTTATCTCCACCCCCTCCCAAGCTTCTAATCTGATCAAGACTTAACGTCTGAGATAAGGCTGTCAGCCTGGGCGAGCCCAGACCACAGGAGGAGGAAAAAGAGGGAGACCCAGTAAAGATGGGGCAGCAGACAGCTTCCCACATCCTGGGGAAGCAGGTGTGGAAACCCGGGGGAGGCCAGGCGGTCTCTGAGGGCAGAACCAGGACCCCCAGATGGCAGCTTTGGAGAGGTAGGCTTCAGCTCAAGCCACAGAGGCCTGTCTCCCCATGAGGAAGGGCCGCTCCGTAGGCACTGAGTTCCACGCCCAGAAAATGCCCAGTGGAGTCTGGGTGCTGATCCCTGGGAGGGGGATGCTGACCCCTGGGAGTCTGGGTGCTGACCCCTGGGAGGGGGATGAAGTTACGGGGAGGGACAGGGGCCTGGAAAAGCTCTCTAGCAGTAAGTCCCAAACCCAACAGCGCAAACACAGAGCTCACCAAAAACTCATCTCCAGCTTTCTGAGTCAGAATCCCCAGCGGGCAGCCTGGTTAGCGAGCTCTAATGGCGATTCCCATGCACGGCCCATAGGAACGGCTGCCCTGAGCACCTGTGACTGTGCAGCCTCCTGTGGCCTAGAATTCACTCAGGAGGAGGCACTCAGGGCCCAAAGTCGCAGAAGGACGGGAGCTGGGGACCTGGGCCAGCAGGGCGGTGGGAGCAGGTGTAGGGTGGGGCAGGAGGGAGTGGAGGGAGGGGCCCTGGAGGAGGAGAGGTTTAGATTCAGTCCCACCTCTCCTAGGCTCCATGCTCAGGTCCCTGGTGAGCGTGTAAGAAACCATGGCTGCCCTCCAGGAGGATGCCTTCCTCTGCAGAGACAGACACAGTCATAAAACGGCGAGCGACCAGCGCAAAGGAAGGAGACAGGTTCTTGGAGAGGCCGCCTGCCTTCGGGGCAGCCACACTTGGGTGTTTCACAGCCGCCTCAAACCCACACACCACAGCGGGACCCCTGTGTGACCCTGAATCCTGCCCTGGCACACGCTGCTCCCTCTGCTTCGAGATGCCCGGACCCTCATCCCTTGTCTGCCTGGAAAATCCCACTCACCCAAGGCCCCGCATCAGACTCCAGTTTGCCTCACTCCCATCAGCCCCCAGGCCACTGGGAACTCCTCTGCACCCCTGCCACACTTCAGGCTGCACGGGTGCCCTGGAGCACGACTGTCCCTCCTGGGCTACAGGCTGGCACCCTGCTCAGGGCGGGCCCAGGGGCCAAGCACAGCGCCTGACATGACATGCTGGGGAGTGCTCAAAACTTTGCCCAATGGTGTGGGGGTGTTCAGAGAAGGGAGGATGAAGCAAGGATGTTGGGGCAGTCAGGGAAGGCTTCTGGAGGAGGCAGCGCTCGGGGTGGATCCCAAAAGGCGGGGAGGGCTTGCTTTGGCAGAGGAGAGGGAACGGTGCCCCAAGGGAATTTTAGAGCAAAGGCCCAGAGAAGAAAAGCAGCTAACAGAGAGTGAGAGGGAGGCCTACTGGTGTTGAACTCAGACACAAGAGATGGGAGGCCAGCAGGGGAGGGGCCCAGGGAGCTGGCCAGGACACGGTGCCCCTGGTGCGTCTCTCCCCCAGGCCAGGGTGCTCAGAGCAACCTCCCTCCTCCCAGCCAGCTCTCCTTGGCAATCATTAACCCTGAGCTTCACGGGCAGGACCAGGACAGCAGGACAGGGGAGTGTGTGTGTGTGTGTGTGTGTGTGTGTGTGTGTGTGTGTGTTGTTAACTGATCAAACTGTTGAGTGAACCATTTCACACAATTATTACCCAAAAACACACCCCGCAGGTAAGGGGGAAACGGTCAGGGCATCCAGGGTCATTCAAACTAGCAGAGGAAGTAGGTCACGTGGACCAGGCAGGGGACCCGCGTGTGCCCACACCTTTAGATTAGAGGACAGTGGGGGTCAGAGAAGGACATAGGGCCCAGGTGGGAACAGGTGTGAGTGGAAAATGAACCCACAGCCAATACGGAGCTCAGATGAGCGGAGCCTCGCTCCCAGACAATGCTTCCCGTGGGTGAGGCGTGGGTCTGGGCCCTGGAGTCAGGGCGACCCGGGGTTTGTGTCCTGAGGTCTCTCCAGGCCTCGCTTTCCTCCGCTGTAACATGGGGCTGATGGTGTTGACTTGAAATCTCCTGTCTGTGCCAAGCCCTGTACGGGCATTTTATACTCCCCTGGGCTTTCACAACGTGCCCCTGGGTGAGCATGTTTATAATCCCCAGAGTGACGACCTCTTGGGTCTGTTTCTGGCATTGACAAGAGCCCATGAGTGAGGGCTGGGGGCACGACAGGTGTTCAAAAGGGCCCCTGCCCTCACGAGGTTGTTAAGGCGAGGACCCCCCTCAAACCTGCCACAGGCTACACGGTGGTTCTCCTTCCTCCTCGCTAGGTTGGTATTTTTCCTGCTAACCCAATGGCACAAGAAACACATTTCACATTTGAATGCAGCGGTGGATTAAGAGCCCCAGTGGCTGCAATGTGACACAAGGTCATTATTCTAGCATTATTAAGCACAGGCTTTTTAAAAGGGCTGAGGCAAATGCATTATTCAAAAACCATGGAGAATGGAATAATGGTTCCTTCGGAATCAGCCTCCAAGAACAGTCAGCCAGCACTCGGGAAGGGGGCCCGGTAACCCCTGCCTGCCTCCCATGTGTCCAGACTGCCCGCCCCTCAGGCTCCAGGTTGGCCTTGCGCCCCTGCCCTGAGCTCACCGAGGCCCCAGGAGGGCTGGCCCTGGAGGCAGCAGCTTGGGTGGGCGTGGGGATTCTGGCCGAAGCTGTCCTGGTCATCCCTTTGGGGCCCCCAAAGCTCCAACAGCCACTGGTTATTGTGGAAAATAACTCACTCTGCCCAGGGAGGCAAAGCCAGGTCCCTATATGAAAAGTGAGAATGAAAGAAAAATTCACTTTCCTGCTTAAAACGCCTCCCCCGAACACATGCCCCTGCAGTGTACCATAGCGCCGTGAAGTAGGAAGCACGCTGGAAGATGGATCTCTGTATTTCTCTCTTTCTTTTTTTTTAAATGTCTTTACTGACTTGAGAGAGAGGATGGGAGAGAGAGAGAGAGCTAGAAACATCGATGAGAGAGAAACATAGATCGGCTGCCTCCTGCACACCCTCAGGGGGATCCAGCCCACAACTAGGGCATGCGCCCTGACCAGAATCCAACCAGTGACCTCTTGGTGCATAGGGTGACGTTCAACCCACTGAACCACACCGGCTGGGTGGGTCTCTGTATTGCTTGGCCCAGGAATGTCATACTGGGCTTGGCTTCTGTAGAAGGAGGCGGAAAAGTGGTCACCTCAGCAGCACTGGTATGAATCAAGGGCCCCTCCCACATCGCGAGGCTGGAAATGTCACCATTACCCATTCACTTCTTTGGGCCTTAGGAGCACACTGGTACTTTGGGGAGAAGGCGGGTGCCATGGTGATTCACTGGAATTAGAGGACATTTCTCTCTCTCATTTTTCACACAGAGGCCCAGATCTTCCTACCTGAGCAAGTGAATTCATTTCCACAATAATCGGTGGCAGTTGGCAGTCTGCCGGGAGGTAGATCAGAGTAGGAGGCGGGAGCGGAGGGGCGGGAGCCCAGCTGTGTTAGCCGCATCACAGCCGTTTGTGGGAGGAGAACACTGGGCAGGAGCCCGAAGACCTGGTTCACGTCTGACGGAGCAGTCCGAGCCAGTGCATACGCTGGGTGGGGGTGCCTCAGTTTCCCTACATTAGTATGAGACAATGGAGATGGCCAGCCTTGCCAGCACCCATAGGCTCCCAGTGAGCAATGCTGGAGGCTGGCTGGGCACCCGGGGGAGGAATCGCTTAACGCCCCAGAGACCTCCTCACACCAGCAGGACGCTGGAACTAAAACTGGGAGCCCAAACAAAGCTGTCTTTAAGGGAACAAGACCCACTTTATCAGGAGCCAGGCTTCCCTTTGAAAGTCAAATCTGAGGCTTTCAGACAAGGAGGGGTGTTCACCACACACCCAGGCCAGAGTCTGTACCCCTTTCCCGCCCAGGCCTGCGGGAGCTGAACCAGGGGAACTCACCTCCTCAAACTCCTCCGCTGCTCTTTGCAGGCCCTTAAGGAAATCTCAGGGATGACGAACAAAGGTTTGACTGTTAGGAGGAACCTAAAAGGCGCCTAAAAAACAAAACTGATGCTTCCAGGAGAGAAGCCAGGTGTGAAACCCTGGCCCAGAGACGCTGGGTGGCTTGCTCAGGGTCACACAGCAGGCTGGGCCCGGGGTAAGTCCTGAAGCCTCCAGTCTTGAGAAGCAGCATTCCAAGAGCTGGGCATCTGTGGGACTTGGAGGAACGGTTCCTAAGAGGATGGTGAAGGTTAAGCCACACCAGACTAGGAAGGAGGGAAGAGGGAAGAGAGAGGGGGACCGGGAGGAGGGAGCAGGCAGTGGAGTCAGCCACTTTCCCTTCCTCCCGCCTCCTTCCTCAGCCTCATGATTAAACCAAAGGTTCCATCCTCCTGCTCACAATTTCCGTTTTTTATCACTTACATTTTTTAAAACCACCGGTCAGGTTCTAGAGAGGATGTGTTCCAAAAACATTCAAGATATAAAGGATTGAGGTCCCATTTTTCAGAAATAAACGCCCTCGTGTCTTAGCGCCCTTCTCGCACTGCGGCTGCCCCCTCCCTTTCACAGGCAGGGCTCCCTGGGAGAAGCAATGCTGAGGCCTGATCTGGGGAAACACTGGTTTCCAGCCCTGGGGGCAACAGAGGGGTCCTTCAGGAGGCAACAGCCCCCACTGGGAGTTTTCTTTTTAAAAATATATTTTTTATTGATTTCAGAGATGAAGGAAGAGGGAGGGAGGGAGGGAGGGAGGGAGGGAGAGAGAGAGAGAGAGAGAGAGAGAGAGAGAGAGAGAGAGAGAGAAACATCCATGATGAGAGAGAATCATTTGATCGGCTACCTCCTGCACGCCCCCTACTGGGGATCGAGCCGGCAACCTGGGCACGTGCCCTTGACTAGAATCGAACCTGGGACGCCTCAGTCCACAGGCCAACGCTCTATCCACTGAGCTAAACCAGCTAGGGCTCCACTGGAAGTTTTCAAAGCCTTGCTGGCCCTCAGAGAAATGCAAGATCCGAGTCTGACCTCTCCTGTCTAGCTCGAGGCTCCATCACCCACTGGGGCTCCCCTATTAGCGAAGGCCCCCCATATGACAGAGCCCACGAGGACTCCACCACCTCCTCTCCCTTTCCATCTAGAGCAGTGGTTCTCAACCTTCCTAATGCTGCGGCCCTTTAATACAGTTCCTCATGTTGTGGTGACCCCCAACCAGAAAATTATTTTCGTTGCTACTTCATAACTGTAATTTTGCTACTGTTATGAATCGTAATGTAAATATATGATATGCAGAATGTATTTTCATTGTTACAAATTGAACATAATTAAAGCACAGTGATTCATCACAAAAACAATATGTAATTATATATGTGTTTTCCGATGGTCTTAGGCAACCTCTGTGAAAGGGTCATTCGACCACCAAAGGGGTCGCAACCCACAGGTTGAGAACTGCTGATCTAGAGGCTCACGTTGTACCAGGTGACCATCCTCCTCCTCCTCCTGTCACCTGGATGGTCAGTCTCCCCCAGATACCTGGCCAGAGCGAGGGGCCTCCTCACCAGCCCTCATCTCCCCTCCCTTCGCCTTTGCCACTTTTTCCAGATCCACTGTCTGCTCCAGCTCTTCCTCTTTCAAGAAGTCTTCTCTGCCAGCCATGCCCAGCGGCTGCCTTGCTCCTCTGCACTGGCACCCGCGGCTGCATTGGAGGATTGTTACATGGTGCCCTTCTTGCCACAAACCTGTGAGACCCACAGCACCGGGCCCAGGCCAGAGTTCATAAGAAGGAGGTGAGCGCTTGCTGAAGGTGAGATTATTTCCCCCAAATTCCACTCTCAAGAAGGTAAATAATTCTCTAGGCAACAATAAAAGAGAAGTCACAAAGTAGCATGAGTCATCACCAATTGTGTACATGCGTTTGGGAGCTTCTGGTGGATGTATTGACTTATAGCCCAGAGGACTGGAATGTAGGCCAACGCTATTAAAATTGGCAGATTCTCTCCCGCATTCTCCTGAAAAAAAGATTCGGTTCTGATCGCTGCCCCCCAATACCCCCACCCAGCCCCCACCGCCCGCTCACACACTCTCCTCCCTGTTGCTTTCCAGCCTGTGGGCCTGTATTCCCACCGTAAGGCCTCGCCTCTTCTCCAGCCCTTCCCCTCTCTGAGAGCTCGCCGATTCAACCACCTACGCTGGGATAGTTCTGGAGCCTTGCTGGGACCCGAGGTTCCCTGAGCCTCATACTCTCTGCCTGTCCAAGGGTCCCTGATGTCTCAATTGTACCCACAGGATTTTAATTCATGGAGTTGATGGAATGGACCGGGGAGGCTAATGCCATTGAAAGATAACTTATTACTTATATTTCCCAAGTGAAGGGGATACATCACACACACAGGACTACAAGGGGGGCACTAGGTTTTGGTTAAGAGTCAGAACAGGAGTGAGGGGAAGGCCTCGGCTAGAGCCTTTATTGGGTTTCCATGGGAAAGGCAAGGCAGGCAGGTTGAAAAGCTTAGGACTGGCTCATTTGAATAATTCCAGTGGGTCTGGGGCATAGGAGCTGTCCCTGCTTGTCTGGTACCTGCCCTGGAATGGTTTAGGGAAGGGGGAGATATTGGCTTGGTGTGTGAGACTGAGATAAGGAGGTGGTTCGAGCATGGACTCTGGGTCGCAGGCGAGGTGCAAATCATTTTGGCGGTTAGTTTGGTCCCGTGATCAATGGGTGCCAAACAGACCGACAGACTCGAAGCAAGCATAGAGCACCCATCCACTCACTTCCCCTCAACTAGCTCAGCTTCGAGGGTTCATTAATCTAATCACTCTCATGCTAATACAGTAATTCTCCTGCTCTGATACCTCCTTAATGCAACCCCATCCCTGGACAAACTTAACTATCAGCCTTCACTCCCTCAACTTGTGGCCACCAACCCTCTAGCACCAGCACCTCTCCCTTGCTTCTGGCTGTTACAACAGCAGAGGTGTCCTCGGCCTTCCCAGTCTGGAATGTAGCCCAGTGCTTCCTCGGGATCTTTGTGCCAGTGCCACCCTCTCTAGTGAACCTCTCCCATTAGCATTCGTAATTCTGTATTTTATTTTTTTAAATGTTTTTATTTATTTCAGAGAGAGAATGGGAGAGGGAGAGAGGGATAGAAACATTAATGATAAGAGATAATCATTGATTGGCTGCCTCCTGCACACCCCCTACTGGGGATTGAGTCCGAAACCCGGGCATGTGCACTGAACGGGAATCCAACCGTGACCTCCTGGTTCATGGGTTGACATTCAACCACTGAGCAACACTGGCCAGACATACTTGTTTATTTTTAATCCTCACCTGAGGATATATATTTTATTGGCTTTTAGAGAGAGAGGAATGGAGAAAGAAACATCGATGTGAGAGAGAAACATCAATCAGTTGCCTCCTGTACATGCCCTGACTGGGGATCGAACCCACAACCTTTCGGTGTACAGGATAACACTCCAATCAACTGAGCCACCCAGCCAAGGCAGCATTCATAATTCTTAAAAGGAAAAAATAGTAGCAACAGCAAAAAACTCCTTGATAAACTTATAATTGGGGAGAGGGGCCACTTATAATATAATACAAACTTATAATTTATATGCTAAACAAAAGACTAGTTTCCCAAATACATAAAGATCATTTTCCATTCAATGAAAACAGACCAACAACCTAATAGAAAATGGACAAAACATACACATAGATAGTTCATAGAAAAGGACATAGAAAATGCTCTTATGTCTATGAAAGCATTTTCAACCCGATTCATAGCAGGGAAAATGCAAGGTTAAGCTATATTGAGAAATTATTTTTGCCTTCCAGATTGGCGAATATCAGTAAGTTTGGTAACACTGTACATCGGAGGGTGTGGAAAAATTAGCATCCTCACACATGGCTGGTAGGCGGTACGCATTCTTAGCAATTCTGTGGGGAGCTAATTGCTAATAGCTTTTGAACTACACACTCACATAGTTCTGACCCATCAATTCCACTCCTGGGACCTTATGCCACATGCACCTACCTACACTGCAAAATAACTAAAGCGCAGGCAGTTCTGTGGGGCGTTGTTCGTGGTGTCCAAAAAACAGGAAACGGGTTAACTTATATGACATCAGGTAGTGGTAGGATATTAGTTAGCTATAAACAAGAATAAGACACTGTGTACTGCTCTGGAAACAACTGGGAAAAGAATGAATCAAGGGCAGATGCATGCAGTGTGCCACCAATAGCAGGGAGAGACTCCACATATGTGTTTACTGGTTCATGCATGAAGTATCTCTGGAAGAATCTGGAAGAAACTGGTGAAGTTGCCTCAACGGTGGGGAGAAGGGATTGGGAGGTCAAAGGAAATGGGGGTGAATACTTTTCACACTGAAATCTCATTTTTTGAATTCTGAACCTTGTACATTTATTTTCTAAGGAAAAAAAAAAGGTGTGTGTGTGTGTAACATGCAAGATTAAAAAAGCAAAACAAAACCTTCCCTAACCCACTCCCCTTTCTGGCATCCAGCTTCCCTCCTGCCCCATTCCTCAGCTACCTCCGTCTGACTTCTCCCATGGCGTTTACTGGTCTCTAAGTCCAGTGGCTGCTCCCATCCTGTCTTACTTGCTGTAGCTCCAGAGACGTCACAGGCCCAGGCCCTGCTCCTTGGACACGCTTTCAGGGCACCACACATCTGGGCTCCTCTGCTCCTTCTCTGGGAGCTTTTCCAGTCTCTGCAGGCTCCTCCTCACCCTCTCAGTGCGGCCCTCCTGGAGCTCACGCCTAGGCCTCCTCTCTGCTCTGCTCTTCACGGTCCTCACACTCTCCCTGGCTCATCCCCTCCCGGGCTTCACTCACCTACGTGCACGTAACTCCCAAATCCACATCTCCAGCCAGACCTCACTTCTCACCTCAGGGCTCCGCCTGGGTGTCTCCCAGGGACCTCCAACCCAACATAATCGAAATGTAACTCGCCATCTTCCAGCCCGTTTCATCCTCCACCCCCGGGAGGCCTCCCTGCCTGTGATCCGTGGTGAGTGTCGCTAGTTCATCCACTCTTCCCCTGCTCACCTACTGGGTATCTCTTCATTGGCTCCACCACCCTCCTCACAGGTCTTCCTCAGGCTTTTTCCTATCTCAGGGACTTTGCACACATATGAACCCTCTCCTCCACTCTCCATACCTGCTTTATCTTTTTAAAAAAATTATTTGTAGCCAGAACCGGTTTGGCTCAGTGGATAGAGCGTCGGCCTGCGGACTAAAAGGTCCCAGGTTCGATTCCGGTCAAGGGCATGTACCTGGGTTGCGGGCACATCCCCATAGGAGATGTGCAGGAGGCAGCTGATCGATGTTTCTCTCTCATCGATGTTTCTAACTCTCTATCTCTCTCCCTTCCTCTCTGTAAAAAATCAATAAAATATATTAAAAAAAAATTATTTGTACTGGTTTTCAGAGAGAAACGGGGGGTGGCGGGGGGGGGGGAGAGAGAGAGAGAGAGAGAGAGAGAGAGAGAGAGAGAGAGAGGAGAGAGAGAGAGAGAGAGAGAGAGAGAGAGAGAGAAACATCAACTGGCTGCCTCCTGCATGCCCCCCACCGGGAATTGAGCCTGAAACGTGGCCATGTGGCAACCTTCCAGTGCACAAGATGATGTCCAACCAACTGAGCCACACCAGCCCGGGTCATACCTGCTTTATCTTAATGCTTATCTGTCTTCTAAAACTCAGATTAACATCATTTCCTCAAGAAACCTTTCCTGACCTTTTAGACCATAAATCTCAATTAAGGTTGACTTTATCCCTCCTCCCCCCCTCCCCGGGGACATTTGACAACGTCTGGGGACATTTTTTGTTGCATAGCTGGGGTGGGGGTGTGTATGGCTACAAGCATCTGGGTAGAAGCCAGGGATGCTGCTAAGCATCCTACAATGCACAGGGCAGCCCCACAGCAAAGGAGTACCTGGCCCAACATGTCCACAGTGCAGAGTGAGAAACCCTGCCCAGACTAAATCACGTCCCCATGACACACTTTCACAACACGCTCTATTTCTCTTGCATATCACCTATCACAATCGTGATTAAATATTTAACTGTGCAAAGGCGTTGGCCAACTTCCATTTTCTAAGCTTTATGGGGTGAATAAGTGAATTAAAGTCACTGGCTCATGTTTACCTATCTCCACCCCCAATGACCACCCTCAAGCACAGAACCTTGAACTTGGCAGTGAAAAGGTACATGATATGCTCACGGCAGGGACTGACCCGTCCTGCACAGATGCCACCCCGGGTCCTACCCTCCAACTCCCCTGGGTCCTCTATGCCGTCCAACAGCAGTCCTGTCCCTTGCCCTTGACCAGATGCTCTCCCTACACTACAGCTCCTAGCTCTGCACAGCTCTGGACACCCCTCAAACCCTCATCTCCACCCAGGTGGCTCCAGGGGCCCCTCCAAACCAACAGGGCCCAAGCTATTGCCTCGTCATCTTGTCAAACTGGCCGCTCTTTCTGTTAGCTTACCCACGATACACCCAGCCTCCAAACCAGAAACCTGCGCGCCCTTGTGTGGCACATCCATCCTTCAGACCTGCTCCCTCCCCCCACCCAACGATATAGCTTCAGTGTTACCCAGTTTTCTCCCACTTGGTTGTTCTTGCTTTAAGTCTCTTTCCTTCCTAGTCTACCTGGGACATCATGCCCACCTATGTCCTTCTAAGGTGACAAATGGCATGTATCACTTCCTGATAAAAACAAAACAAAACCCTCCAATGCTTCTCACTGCCTACAGTGTGGAGGCCAGGCTCCCTAACCTGGTCCAAGACCCGTCATACTCTACCCTGCCATGGCCTTGTCACCAGTCACACCCCTGTTCAGTCCCAAGCACAAAATCCACTGTGCCACTAGCTTCATGCCCTCCCTTCCCCTCTCCCCTTCCTTCCCCTCCTCTTAACTCCTCTCTCCTTTCTCTTACCTTCCCCTTCCTCTGTTTAGATAACTGGAGATCTCATGTTCATTCTTAAAATCTAGTCCAAACACTTCTTCCTCAACCGTATGGCAGTTCCTCAAAAAATAAAACATAAATTGCCATAGGATCTAGTGTTTCTACTCCTGGGTATATGCCTCAAAGAACTGAAAGCAGGAACTCAAAATAGAGAGTTGCACACCAATGTTCACAGCAGCACTACTCACAACAGCCGGAAGGTGGAAGCAGCCCGAGTGTCCATCACAGGTGAATGAATAAACAAAACGTGTCTAACCATATGATGGAATAGTATCCAGCCTCAAAAAGGAAGGGCATTCTGAGGCATGCTACAACACAGGTGAACCTTAAAACATGATGGTAAGCGAAAGAAGCCAGACACAAAAGGTCACGTGTTGTATGATTCTACTTACATGTGCTACCTAGAATAGTCAAATCCATGGAGACAGAAAGAAGAATGATGGTTGCCAGGGGCTGGGGGAGGAGGGGATGGGGAGTTAGTGTTAGAGTTTTAGGAAGTGAAAAGAGTTCCACAGTTGGGCGGTGGTGATGGTTGTACAATGATGTGAATGTACTTAAAGACACTGAAGTGTGTACTTTAAAATGATAAAAATAGTAAATGCTATGTCATATGTACATTTTACCACAATAAAAAAAGGCAAAAACAAAACCCAAACCCACTTATTTGTGTTGAGTACCTCTATACCCGTCCGCCAATTCCTAATTCCCTACAACACCCGCTGGGTGGGGCTGACCGGGCCCTCCTCTGCGTAGGCTCGCACACATCCTTAGCACACATCCTTAGCACATGGCAATTACGGACGGACACCCTGTCCGCCCAGACTGAAGGTTTCTGCAGGCAGGGACTAGGTCTGCCTCACTGCTCCTGCCCCAGCATCTAGGCCACAGTCGAGAGCAGCCTACAGTCCTCCAATGAGTACTGTAACCCAAATCAACCATTTGGATTAACACTACCCCAAATCTCACAGCCTGTTGTCCCTAGAACAGTGATTTACTTCCAAGATTCATCAACAAGCCCCTCCCTCTCCTGGAGAAGATAAACCTCCCCTCTTTCATTAAGCAACTTGGTCAGAAGGGGCTTCCATGGAGAAGGATAATAAACAGCCAGCTCGGGAGGAACAAATAAAATAAAGCCAGGCTGGGTCGGGGCAGGCGTGCTTGGCCATGTGTCTCACGTCACCAGGCTCTGTCTTCTCCCTCTCTGCGCCGATGACGGGCTGATTCACTTCCTGTGTCCCCAAGAGGGGACCATGGAGAAGCCGAGTCCTTTGAGCCCGGAGAGATGATTAGTCACTGGCTAGAAGGCTGCTGACCTTAGTGTGGGGGCCGACCACAGGCCTGCTGCCCCTGCCCCCACTTTCTTATGTAACCCAAGGTCTGGAAAGCAAAGAGAACTTGGCCGTGGCTCTCAGCAAGCGGCTCAGCAGGCCCAGAGCCTTCCCCTTTCTCACATCCTGCCCTGCCAGCCCTTGGAGCCCCCACCCACAGATTCCCACCCGGCCCAGATCTACAATTGGAGCTGGAAGAGGAAACTGCATCTGGGTCCTGAGAGTGATCCTTGGGAGGGAGGGTACTCAGAGGGCATCTAGCCCAGTGCGTCTCAACCAGAGACCATTTCGCCCCAGAGGGCGATTGGCATTGTCCGGAGACATGTTTGGTTGTAATGAAGGAAGCGAGAGGTGGTGCTACTGACATCTGGTGGGTAGAGGCAGGGATGCTGCTCAGGACAGCCCCACAGCAAAGAAGTATCCCGGCTACCACGTCAATGGTCCCCGATCTAAGCCACGCCGTCTCTTTCACAAACGGGGAAACAGAGGCCCAAGAAGGGACAAAGCCAAAGTCAACTGTGAGTTAGCGTCAGAACAGAATCCAGGATCCCCACCAGTCACACCGGCCACACCAGCCTTCAGCTCCCAAGAGTGCAGTGACCAGCTCAGCGGCAGGTGGCAAGGGGGCGGAGCGGCTGACTTTGGGAGCATGGAGTCTAGAAGCCCATGGTGGCCAGGCTCTGTGCCCCTGGCAGGCTCCACACGGACCCCGCCAGGGTCAGCCTGGCCATGGGCTCCCAAAAACCAGAGAGAAAGAATGTCTTAAGGGGCTATGGTGTGTCCAGGCAAAATGCCTGGTTGAGGCTTAGGTGAAATTTGCCACCCAAGTCCCGACAGAACATGCTGGGGGTGATCCCAGCCTGGCGTCAAGGCCAGAAGGGAGCACGACTCTATAGGGTAAACCCTGACTCAGAGAACAGGGCATGGGTGGGAGTTACACCCTAGATTACTGCTTTGGGGGACACTGTCTTTTCCCCCAGATGCCAAAAATGACTGCATCTCTCATACCTGTCGGCTCCTCACTGCCATCTGTGTAATTTCAAAATAACATCTCGAGTCACCCTTGTTCTTCCCCCAGGAGCCAACACCATGTCTCCAACCATGGGCCAGACACTAGGGCACCGGTCCAGGCAGCAGAACTGATGGTGCAACCCCATCATTTGTGAAGGACTGACTCACATCATATCACAGCAGGAGTACTTTTCCACCCACTATTGCTAAAAGCCACCAGACTTGCAGCGATGGCGGCGATAAAGAGGTCAGGGGACAGAAATGCACGAGCTATGTCTCAGGTCAAGGCCGCACCCTCTTCAGGGCCAGGGAGCCCACAGAGAGTGGTTGGGGGGTGGGGGACAACGAGGGTTGGGTGGGGGTCCCTACAGGGGCTTCAGATGCACTACGAATTCATTCCTTCAGACTAAGAATGCTTATTGCTCTCTCCACCTACCCAGGCCCCTTCCTCTCCAATTTTTCCAACAAGCAGGTGAACTCTTATGAATCCTCAAGGCCCAACTTCTGGAATCTCTTCCCTAACATAAAGTCTCAGGTGCATTCCAACTCTGAATTTGGCAAACCACATACCAATGGGAGAGGATTTGGGGGACAGCAGGGTTTGGGGGGCAGTTAGGCCAACGCCCCCGTGGACCTAACGTGTGGGCTTGCACAGGCGCTGCTTCTGCGGCGAGGGGTGTGCCGACTACCCTGGTCTCCGGGCTCTCCGTTCCAGCCATGTGGCCAGCCTGGTTGATTGAGGCAGCACGGCGCAGAGGCTAAGGCTGCAGGGTCTGGAGCCAGACTGTCCGGGCTCGTTCTGGCACCCCCTGTCCCTGCCCAAGTGTCATCTTGGGCAAAGTTAGGTCACCTTTCTGAGGCTCAGGTTCCCCATCTGTAAAATGGAGATATCGTTTCAACCTGGTGGTAACTGCAAGGATTAACTAATACATGTAAAGTGCTTAGAACAGGGCCTGCCACAAAGCTAACAGTTATTGATTGTCTATTACTGTTACTAAAAAGGCAGTAGTACTTCCCGGGAGTGGAGGAGGAGAGGTACCTCCAGGGACCGCATCTCCCACCTGTGCTCCTGCAATAGGCCCTCGGGCGGCCTCCTTGCCCCCAGTGACTTCCCCTCCGATTAATTCTACGCGGCTCAGGGCTTTGACTCAGAACAGATCATATTCCTTTGCCGAAACCATGGCAGGGAAGGATGAGGGGGGAGGGAGGATGAAGCTGTTTGGTGTGTGTAGATGTGTCTCCCATATTTTCTTTTCTTTTTCTTTTTTAAATATATCTTTTATTGTTGATAGTATTACAGGTATATCCCTCCCTCTCCTTCCCCCCCTTCCCATATTCTCTATCCCATAGAAAGCCCCAGCTTCTATCCAACCATGGCTCTTGGATTTTCACCTCCACACCTCACTGGAGCTTCTCCATCCTGCTTGTCTCTACACCGTGTCTCCAAAATTCAAGCTCCTGGGCCCCCCAGGGAACCACCCTAATCAGATTCCTAAGTGGGGCCTCAGCGCCCCGAGCCTTCCCAGGGCCTTGGGCAGAATAATGTCCTCCCTCTTCCCGGCCCACATCTGGTTGCACCATCTCAGACAGGTTTGCCATCCCTGGCCCCGTGATCTGAAGCTCCGCCCTCCTCCCCAGGTCTGCGGGGACCTGGCTTTGGTCCTCCTGGATTCTCCCCGGCCCTGGGGAACTTTCACAGGCGGCCTGGAGGGGGCGCAACTTTCACCACTGACAGGAATGGCCACCTTCCGGCCAGCATTAGGTTTCTTTTCAGATGGGGTCTGGCCCGGAGCGCTCCTCCCTGGCTCTCAAATCAGCCTGTGGGGGTGGCTGTCTGTTCAGCACAGGAGCTGCCCCCTTGGGTGACCGAAGGCAGCTGGCAGGGAGCACCCCCAGCAACCTGGTGCAGGGGGCAGAGACCCAGCTTTGAATTAGTTGCCGCCCAATCGGGAAAAGCTCCAGCGCTGCCTCCAACAGGCCACTCCTCATCTCTGGGCTTCAATCTCCCATCTGCACAAGGAGGAAGGGCAGGCTGCAGGCACCGTTTATTCAACATGCATTAACCGAGCACTCACTACACACCAGGCACTGCTCTGATCCTTGGGGATAGAGCAGTGATAACACAGACAGAAAGCCCTGCCCTCACAGGGCTGATATTCTAACAGTGATGACAGACAATAAACAAGATAAGAGGTTGTTAGATGGTGATAAGTACTATGGAAAATATAGCAGGGAAGGGGGGTAGGGATATAGCCTCTAAGGCTGATTCCAGCTGAGAAGTTGTGGGTCTAGAGCTCTTGTTAAGACCCAGGAACCAGCAGTAGGAAGCTGGGAAGGGACAGCGGGGAGTGGGGTGAGTTTGGGATGGAGGGGGGGAGAGGGGGAGGTTGGTTCAGGAGCTTAAATCCCAGCTATGTTCTCAGTGGCCTCCTCTAGGGAACAAACTGACCAACTTTGGGTGTCCTGATCTGTCCTTAGGCCAAAGCAGACATTGGGGTTATGGGTTCCTAGCCTCGGTGTCCAGGGCACTGCCATGGAAAATCTTCTAGGGTCCTCCATCAACACCCCACTTGACCTTGCCTGGCCTTGCATAAACAAGACAATGACCTTTTCCACTTCCAGGGGCTCTCACACCACTCCTGTCCCTCCTCCTGGACCGTCTTATACAGTAGCCTGCCCCCTATCTTTACATGGGGAGGGGAAAAAGGATTAAAAACTCTCCCCTTTTCCCACCAATTTCAGCAATTTCTCTCCCTGTCGAGACTGTAAATACTTCCTGTAAACCTACTGTGTGCTCAGGATGAGGTCAGCCTCATGGATTCCAAGATGCATGGTGGCTTCCCAGAGGAATTTACAGCCCAGCTGGGCAGGGCAGGCTGACACTATGGTTTGCTCTGAAGCTTACAGAGCCCTTTGGACTACTTTCTCTCCTGTAAAACCATGCAGATTGTGTTGCCATCATTTTATAGGCCCACAAATGAAGGCCCACAAAAGCAAGTTCTCGGCCCTCTATCCACAGTTGCCCCAGGGAGTGCTAAGGAGAGAGAGGAGGCGATGGAGATTAACATTTCCAAATAAGACTTCTGGAGCAGCGGTTCTCAACCTGTGGGTCGCGACCCCTTTGGGGGTCGAACGACCCTTTCACAGGGGTCGCCTAAGACCATCAGAAAACACATATATAATTACATATTGTTTTGTGATTAATCACTATGCTTTAATTATGTTCAATTTGTAACAATGACATTGGGGGTCACCACAACATGAGGAACTGTATTAAAGGGTCGCGGCATTAGGAAGGTTGAGAACCACTGTTCTGGAGGGATGGATAAGACAGGGGTAGGACAGGGGTCCCCCGCCTCCAACCCAGGGCAGGCAGAGCTGGACATGGAACCGCCTCCCTCTGCTTCTCCCTGGCCTGACACGGAGCGGACCGAGGGCGAAGCGAAAGCCTGTCTGTCTGGAAAAGTACATGGGGTTGCGGATGCGCTCCCTGGTTTAAAAAACGCCCAAGTGCCTCAAGTGGGCAAGGATGCCAAAGGCCTTTGGTGATGGTGGTGGCGGGCCCCTTTCTGGTCCAACTTCTCAGGTGCCCTTTCCTCTGCTGGCCAAGGGCAGAGAGCCGTCAGCTGGGAGCGAATCCCTGCTGCTTCAGGTTCGTTCATTCAGTGCTGGTTGAGCACCTTTGCTCCGGGTACCCTGCTCCCGCTCTCCGCCCAGCAAGGAGCTGACTCTCTCTTGGAGGAGCTTCGTGACCATTTTTTATTTCTTCTTGGAGGTGCCCTTTCCTGGCCGACCCCTTCCAGGGGAGGGGCCTCGGGGGGAGGGAGAAGAAATAAACCCCTGCTGAGTCAGGGGCCCCGCAAACATGTTGAGGGGCAACCACCTGGCTCTAGAAGGCTGATGTGAGGTCCAGGCCCACCGCTTCTCATGAGCACGCTGCTTAACTTCCTGGAGCCTTTTCCTCCTCTGCCAGTGGAACAAGACCTACTTAGGGCACTGGTGTTGGGGGGTAAAATGACATCAGAGATGTGTCCATGTTAGCTCCTCTCTGACCCACTGAGCTCCCCAGCCTGCTCTCTCTGGCTCTGCATGGGAAGGAGCACCTTTCAGACCCATCCTTACCCTGAGCTGAGCCCTCCTTCCAGTCGCGGCTGGAGAAAGCCCCTTCTGCTCAAATCAGCAGGGGCCACTGCGCCCTAGGTCTATGCCCCTGCAGTGCCGCAGGCCACCCTTTCTGCGCTCGTCTCCTGGGGCTTGGAAAGTACTGGGGGAGCCAAGGATGCCCAGCCACAGACAGCACAGAGGCCAGGCTCCCCTTGCCTGGGCACCCACTCCTCCAACAGCGCCCAGAGGGCCCCTGGAGCCGAGGGCGCCGCCTCACCCTCACCCCCACCCCGGCTGCAGCCCGCTGTCCTAGCGTGTATCTGGCCCGAGGAGGCGGGAAGCACAAATGTAAACATCCCTTAAGTTCCAGTGGGTCTCAACCCTCTGGCCCTTTAAATACAGTTCCTCATGTTGTGACCCAACCATAAAATTATTTTCGTTGCTACTTCATAACTGTAATGTTGCTACTGTTATGAATCGTCATGTAAATATCTGATATGCAGGATGGTCTTAGGCGACCCCTGTGAAAGGGTCGTTCCACTGCCAAAGCGGTCGCGACCCACAGGTTGAGAACCGCTGCAAGCCATCGCCAGCTCTGCAGTCCCATCCAAAGGTCTTTTCCAGGGGGCGGGTGGCGCGGGGAGGATCGCGGGCTCGGAAGACTGAGAGATGCGAAAAGTGAGAGGGCAAAACTCAGCGGATTTCCGCGGAGACCAGTGCGCCCCGGCGGCCGCCCCCGTGGCCCCGGGCTCCCCGCCGCGGGAGGCGGAGGCGGGCGGAGGGCGCCGGGGAAGCGGCTGCATTTCCCTGCCGCCCCGCGACAGCCGTCCGGGGTGAAGTTTCCCAGACCCGCCCTCGGAGCGGAGGTCCGGCCCGGGGAGCACGCGGCGGCCGCGGAGCTGGTGCGCGTGGAGCCGGGAGGGCGCGTGCGCGGGGCCCGCGGCGGCCTCGGCGAGGCGTCCCACCCGCGGTTACCTGGGCTCCGAGGGTCACGGGCGTCGGGCTGGGAGGGCGCGGGCAGCCGGCGCTCCTCTTGGCGCAGCGGCCCCCAGACACGCGGGCGCTGCACCTGGCCCGGCCGGTCGGCGCGCCTACCCCGCCGGTCCCGCCCGCGATCCCCTGCCGCGCGGGGCGGGGCGGGGCGCGGGGCGGGGAGGCGGAGGAGGAGCCGCGGGCCAGGGGCACCCTCCCCGCGCGGGGCAGGCATTTCACCACCTGCCAGCCACCGGCTGGGTGACCTCCCATCACTCGCCAGGCTGAGGTGCGACCAAAGCCCTGCGCCCAGGGGGTGCGCATAGGCCCCCTCACCCCCAACCCCCTGCGCCCCACTCCCAGGGGCCGAGGGTGGGGAGCCTGAGGCCTCCTTCAGGGCCAGGCCCCTGAGCATGCCCTTCAGAAGAATGCATGGGGTGGAGTACAGGGAAGGAAAAAACCAAACAAACTGGGTACCGCAGCCACACCCCACACGCCCTCCTCTGGAGCCAGGGAGGAGGGGGGGTAGTAGGGGGGGGGGGGAGGAAGGCTCCTGGCTGTGCGGGCCCTGTTGTCAGCCAGACCTGGCTCTCTCCCCAGTGGCCAAGGAGCCGGTTGGAGGGGGGGTGGTGTTGAGGGAGGTATTGCTTTGCACCCACCCCTCACCTTTCCCCCCAGGTTTCCATTTCCCAGGTTTGGAAGGTGCTGGACCTGGGCCTCTGCCACTCAGTGGACACAGAGATAAGAGCTGAAAGGACACAAAGGACAAAGAACGTTTGGTCTCTGGGACCCAGACTTTGTGGCTGCTCCCAGGTGCATAAGGAACAGGTTGCAACCACTTCCTGCCCCCACCCTGCACCCTCCCGGACAAGGGGGAGCATCCACCCCTTGGACAAAAGTCCTGGACTGAAGTGAGGAGTCAGACCTCCTTGCTGCCTCAGGCTCGGACTGAAGTGGGGGGTCAGACCCCCTTGCTGCCTCAGGCTCTCAGAGCCCCTCTGCTCCCCGCTTTGCCTTGTGTGCTAAGTGCACAGACAGTGGAAGGAGCACTATCCCTAGAGCCCAGAGGCCTCCATTGAGCTGTGACCTTGGGCAAGTCTTGTCCCTTTCCCGGCTTCAGTTTCCGCATTTGAAGCGAGTGGGTTGCAGTGGATGATCTCTAAGGCCCTTTCTATGGTCCCTGAATTGTGTTATTGGGCATCTTGCTTTATAAGGTTTTCTGTGGCTGCACGTCTTGTAAAGGTGTGTGTGTGTGACCCTCAGTCTATATTAGCCTGATAAGTTCTTTTATTTTTTTAAGAAATCCTCACCTGAAGATATTTTTGTCCATTGATTTTTAGAGAGAGTGGAAGATAGGGAGAGAAACATCGATGTGAGAGAGACACATCTATTGGTTGCCTCCCACATGCACCTTGGGATCGAACCTGCAACCCAGGTACATGCTCTTGACCAGGAATTGAACGGGCTGACGCTCTAACCACTGAGCCCACTGGCCAAGGCTCAGACTTAATAAGTTTGTATGAGGACATACAAACAGGTAGGCAGTCATCCAGTGCAAAGCAGAGCTTGACAAGAATGGCTGGCCTTCGGGGAGTGGCTCTTGGTCCCAGCTTATGCTGAACTCCGTGTGGCCTCAGACAAGTCCCTCGTAAATAATCCTCCCTTCGCCTTCCCAAGGGTTTTGGGGGCTCACTGAGATATTGGCTATGGAACTCTCTGAATGGGGAAGGCAAGAGGTTGTGTGCTTTCTGGTGTCATCTTTGGATGCCTGGGACAGTGAGGGACTTCAGAGGGAGAAGAGGGCTTGAGATGTTCACAGCCTAGCGCTGGCCCCGTCCCCACCCTGCAGAGGCAGCAGCAGCGTGCACAGCGGCCTGTGCCCCACCCTGCTCCCACCCCACCCCAGCGAAGTGCACAGCTGCACAGCGCCTCGCCAGACTCCAGCCCACCGCAGTCCCTTTGTGCGCACCCTGGGAAACGAAAGAGGGAAGATCAAGCGGCTCCCAACCTACAGGGAGGTGGCCAGTGGATTGCCAGTGAACCGATCAGCATGTCCCGGCTGAATACCTACCTGGTTGGCAGGTGCCACAGACACCCCCCTGCACTCGGAGGGAGATTAGATCTAGCTGAATGATTAAACAGGAACACTTTGGAGAAATACATGGAACAAGGAGAGGCCGTTGTGGATGGTAAACACTCAGGGAGGGCAGAGCAGGAGAAAGGGCAGGGGGGGAGCCTGGGGATTTTGGAGGCCACACCAGTTGTGGAGAGACAGGCGTGGGGTGTTCCCGAGAGGTACAGGCCCCAAACTCCCCAGTGAGGCAGCAGACGACAGGCCAGGAAGGCAGGGAGGTGACATGGGAAGAGCCCCAGGAGCCGGGCAGCCTGTACTGAAACGACTGTGAGCAGTTGTTTCTCTTCTCTGGCCCTCGGTTTCTTTATCTATAGAGTGGGGGTCACAACGTCTTTTCTTTTAGGGTTATCACGGGACCGCAGGATGCAGTTGGAAGTGCGCCGTGAACTGCTGAGTGCTGAGCGGATGCAATATTTGGGGTTCTGTTGTTTCCTTTCAGGGCCTCAGTAAACATATGTGGAACTGACCACGTTGGGTTGGGCTCTGCTGGTCTCTTCATGGCAGGGGGTGCATGGGCCGTGAAAGGGGGGTCAGCAAATGGTCAGAGGGACCCGTCAGGGCGGGAAGAGGGGAGAGTGCCAGTCACAAATGTCACATCCCCTTTGTTTTTAATATCTTTTATTGATTCCAGAGAGAGGAAGGGAGAGGGAGAGAGAAACCTCAATGATGAAAGAGAATCATTGATCGGATGCCTCTTGCACGCCCCCTACTGGGAATCAAGCCTGCAACCCCGGCATGTGCCCTGACCAGGAACCAAACTGCGATCTCCTGGTTCATAGATTGATGCTCAGCCACTGAGCCACGCGGCCCGGGCTCACATCTCCTTTGGACACCTTTACAGTGCAACTCAGCTACCCTCTTTGGGAGAATAGTCCCGTCCCACCCATAGGACTCAGAATCTCCCACCTCGGCCTCTGCCCTCCTGGCCCTAAGGGGTCAGGGGGCACCATATCAGAACGTACTGTCCTAACCAGCCCCCACTCCTCACAGGGCTCGCCAGCTCCTCCTGGGAGGGCCCAGCCTGTCCTCTTTTTTCAAAATGCCTCTCACGACAACAGGAACAATACAAAAGGGACCGAAATCCCCACTCAATACAGGACTTGGCCCTCTAGCACCCAACCTGACTTAACACATAAGTCCTCCCCCGCTTGTCTCCTCTGGGGTGGCTCCATCCGGGTTTACTGCTCCAACTGAGGCTGGGAGAGGTGGCCACAACCCTCTATGCAAGGGCTGGGGCAGCCCCCTGCTTGCAAGGGGAGAGCTAGGGGACTGGTTTGAAGCTACGTTAGCAGAGAAGCGTCGTTTTATTGGCCTGGAAGGTTTATTTGGGTGGCTGGGGAAAGGGCCTGCATAGAGACTATGAAGGGGGTTTGGCTCCCCACCCCACCCAACATCATCGCTACCCCACAATGACCTCTGTTTCCCCTACTAGCCTCAGAGGGTCACTGTCCTTGCACCCACAAACGCTCTAACAAGAAAATATAACGCCCGATGCAGTGGTCTCGGTCCTGGCTGATGTCCGCACCAGCCACCAATTCACTGCGAATCTCTGGAGGTGGGGCCAGGTCTTTTGAAAGTTCCCCAGCTGATTCTGCTGTGCAGCCAGCGTGGTGGCCCCAGGTGGTCCAACTCCCTCAGCTGCCTGAGTCCGGGGCACCTAGAGAGCCTCGGTCACGTCTGTGTCCTCATCATCCTGCCCCCAGGGCTCCCGGGTGGGAATCAGCTCACAGCAAGGATGCTGTGTGCACAGGAAGTGTGTGCGGAGACGGGGCGCCTGCCTTGACCACCGTGGCACGTAGTGACAGTGGGGGATGTCCCCAGCAGCCACTGCAGCTGCACTTCCTGCCTGAATCCCGGGCCATCCAGTGCACGCGGCTCACCACTTCCCTGGGTTTCTTCCTCTCCCAGCCGCCTCATCCCCACTGCGGTCGTGCGCGTTGGAGGAGTGGGAAGGAGGGAGCTCCTCTGGGCAGCCTCTGGCTTCTGCTCTCAGCCCGGGGCTCTGCCTCCGCGCCAGGCAAGCCTTTAAGGATCGCCCCTGCGAAGTCTTGACTGCCCAGTGAACCCAGAGACGGCCCTCTTCCCCCCTCGCTGACCCCCAGCTCTCCCAGTCCCCAGGTACCAGCTGCCTGCAAGCTCGAGGCAAAACCTGGACTCTGCTCTCTTTCAAGAGCCACACCAACATTCATCACCTTTAACCCAGCAATCCCACACCTAAGAATGCATCCTAAGGGAGTAATCCCCAAACAATGAAAACGCTCTTTGAACAGAGTTCCAGCATTCTACCTAACCAGAGCATGGCTGCCCAGCTCCAGACCGCTGGTTTGCAGCAGCCAACCCATTTTAAAAGCTCCTTGTGAAGACGGTTGCAACACGGGGAAACGCGGATGATGCTGTGGTATTGAGTGCAACATTCAGTGGGTAGGAGTCCAGCTGAGAGAAAGCAGTGTATGTGCCTGTACAAGGGCTGGAGGGGATTGGGGAGAAAACCAAAATTCCATTTCCTAGATCTGGGATTGTGAGTGATTCTTTTTTTTTCTGGTTTCTGGTATTGTGGGAATAAGTATGCAATAAATACATAATCGTATGAGTATATGATAGTGATTGTTATTAGCCTTGCATTCTGGGAAGGCTCTTGAATAGCCTATTCAAGCTCAGGTGTAAATGAGCACAGGCCTCCTGTGGGCTGCCTCGGTGGAGGATTTGCATTTGAAAGAAGCTAAAGTTTCAGACAAACTGGCATTTGGGCCAGGGTGGCAGCGCCATTGTAAGGCAGGCAGGGCCTGAGGTGCCCACCTAGAGATGAGCCCTCTTCTCCACGCTCCCACCCAGCAGCCCGCTGAGCTCAGGGCGCCCACCTTGTGGGGGCGGGAGGTGGGGCGGAGGGGGGGGCAGCAGAGGGAGAGCTCACTGCTGAGAGCCTTGAGGGCCCTGCCCATTGTTCTATTCATTGATAAGCGTATCTGCGGGGTCACACGGGGACACTGGCTAGGTAAGAACGTGCCGAGGCCCCAGCTAGCACAGGCAGTGCCCAGGTGGGGCTCAGCCAAGGGGAAGGGCCTTCTCCCCTCTGCCTTTGGGCACCCCCACCCCCAGGTGGAGGGGTGACCCGGAGCCTCCGCAGAGGCAGCCTGGGTGGCCAAGGACACATTTAGAAATAGGGCTGACCCCAGGGAGAGGGGCTGGCACTGGGCCCCAGGCTTTCCTCAAGTCTGGGTGTGGACCCCTTTGAAGTTGTGTTTTCAGGAAAGGCCAGAGGAAGCCTTGCTGTGCTCTTTGTCCACACCCAGCTCAGGAGCTGTTCGCGGTGGGAGGCAGAAGTGCTGCCTGCTGCTCTCCGGGCCTGGCCTGGAGGGCAGCTCCGGACTCCCACGCAACCCACACATGCCCGGTCCAGTCTGCTTAAGGCGTGGAAGTCCAAATCTGCACCAAACATCTAGCCCGGCAGGAAGCCTTCATTTTGACAAGAGGATGAGAATAACCAGTGTTTACCAGGCTCTTACTACAGGCTAGACACGGTATCTCAAGGCTTACTGCACCCCATGCCCATCAGTAGCCCCGCTGCATAGACTGGAAAGCCGAGGCAGTGACTTGTACAGGGTCACGCAGTTGCTCAGGACTGGTCTAACGTCTGTGCTCTCAGTCGCTGCTACACTGCCTTTCTCAGTAATCAGAGGATACATGTCAAAGTCCAAAAATTAAATACATACACAATTTTTCCTGGAACATGTCTTCACCACAACATATATTCTATAGCTAATGTTCAAAATATGACGCCTTTTCACATTAGCCAGCCAATCTTGAGGCTTTCACAGGAGCAAGCCTTTGAGAAATCGTCCATTTATGGGATGATTTGTGGAGAACTTATGGTCAATTTCAGACATTAGAATACAGGAAGGTGAGATCTATTAGCTATTCCAGGAAAAGTAAGACCCTAAGAGGGCAAACAGTTCGTCTGAGGTCGCTCCGTAAACCAGAGGCTGAAGCATTAGATTGCCACCTGCCTGGCTGGGTTTCTTCCTCCTCAAACATTCTCGGGTCACTGTTTTCAGGGTGGTTTCCGACGAGTGTCTACTAGCCGGATCCTTCGGGTTCAGTCTGTGTCCCATCAGCCCACACGGTTTCTTCTGTTTGCCTTTCAAAGATCCAAGTGCAATGTCTTTCTTCCAGCACACAGACCTGAGGGGGCCCAGTGGGCTGCACTGGCCTCCAGTGAGGGCCGCAGAGGCTGGGATCCGCCAAAAGCCGTGGTCACAATCCTCTCACCATCGAGTCCCCTTCTGACCCAGAGCGCGGTTTGAGAATACTCGTACTTATGAAGTCCGTACTAAAGGTTTCAGCGCGGGCAGGGGGTTGCTAAAGAGAGGGAGAAGGTAGCTGAAGGCTGTGTAAATATTTCATTTAGCCCCAAGCTGGTATCCCTACAGACATTGAAGTCTTTATCATAATATTCCCGAGTCTAAGGACAAACAGCCCCTTTCTGGCTCCCATTGAACCCCGGTCAGAAGACCTCAGACAGAGCCCCTTTATATTGCTTGAATGCTCTGTTCCCTCCATCCTCCCAGCCCACACCCATGTTGCCCTTCACATCCCGGGCGCAGTCTCAGCACCAAGGGCCATGGGCGAGGCGGGATGGAGTGCACCATCCCTGCTTACGGAGAAGGAAGCTGGAGCTTAAAGGGCCAGGGAAACAGGGAGATGCTGAGCCCAGGTTATTTTCACCCAGATTCTGAGCATTTCCTGCCCCACCTTGGGGTCCCCAGGGAGGCCCCCAGAACCACAGGCCCTATGGCTCTTCCCATGTCAGGGTTCAGTTCCCCTGTAATGAATGACTAAAGGGAGTCAGCAAATCACACAAAGGGCCATGTAAGACCTAAAGCCTCATTCATGCCCAGAACTGCCAGGGCTGGGGGCCAGAGGCCTGGGTGTGGTGGTGGCCACGGCTAATCCCAGGCTACCCAGAGCCAGTCAGCACCCGCCCACTGGCTCCAGCTCCCCCTTTCACCTCTTCGCCAGCAGTGGCATCCCTGCCCTCCTGCACCACCCCAGGGCCAGACAGCATTCCGGCTCTCCAGTTCTCCCTACTCCCTGCTGAGGCTGATGTTACCCAACCCCCACCTCCCCTCGCAGATGAAGTCACTGAAGAGGAGGAGGCACAGACTGGTTAAATGCCCAATTCAAGCTCACGCCCTTGGCAAATGGCTGAGTCAGGACTTGAACCCAAAGTGCATGTTCTCTTGGTGACCCCAGACACTAAGCTTGCCCAACTGGCGCCCCGTATTCCCCTCACAGCCGACCTTCAGATCATCAGTCGGCCTGGCCTGTGCTTGAGGAGTGCCACCTGCTGGGTCCATTTGGGGCCTCACCTTCCCAGTGCACATGGTGCGTGGCCACTTGAATTGAAGGACCCCTGTGCCAAGGAGCATTGCAGGGTCTCACTGCCTCAGGACCAGGTCAGAAGCTCACAGGTGGGCCTGGGCTCACAGGATGGGGAAGGGCAAGCTTCATAGGGCCCCTGATTTCATAATAATAATAATTATTATTATTATTATCTAAAGTTTTACATATGTCTCCTTCTCCCCCAATTGACCCAGCCATTCCCACCCCGGGCAAACCCCCGCCGCCCCAGTGTCTGTGTCCATTGGTTATGCTAATAGGCATGCATACAAGTCCTTTGGTTGCTCTCTAATCCCTCCCCTCCCCTGCCATTTGTCTCTGGATCTATTCTTGTTCATCAAATTATATTGATCATTATATCCCACATATGAGTGAGATCATGTGATATTTATCTTTCTCCCACTGGGTTATTTCGCTTAGCATAATGCTCTCCAGTTCCATCCATGCTGTTGCAAATGGTATAAGTTCCTTCTTTTTTATAGTGGTGGAGTATTCCATTGTGTAGATACACCAGTTTTTTAATCCACTCATCTGCTGATGGGGCCCCTGATTTCTTCCTTCCTCCGCTCACTCATTCATTCTTTTGAGATCCTTACTGAGAGCCGGCTCTGTGACCGATGCTGTGGGAAGCTCAAGAATGTCCCATCCTGATCCCAGATCCCATGAAAATGTTGCCTTGCACAGCGAACAGGATTTTGCAGATGTGCGTAAGTTAAGGATCTTGAAATAGGACCACTATCCTGGATTATCAGAGTGAGCCCTTTGCAGCCATAAGGGTTCTTGTAAGAGAAAGGCAGACGGGTCAGAGGTCAGGCTTCCCATACACACTTTGGGTTCAGTAGGTCTGGGCTGAGAATTTGCATTCTAACAAGCTCCCAGGAGATGCCGAGGCCTCTGGTTGCTGACCACACTTTGAGAACCGCTGGGGTAGAGCAGCGGTTCTCCAGATTTAATGTACATTCAATGTCCTGGGGATCTCGTTAACACGCAGGTTCTGCAGTCACCGGTTCCATTTATTTGTTGCGTGTGCATGGCCTGAGCCCTCTGCTAGAGCATCAGGGCTGTGGAAGCAGCACCTTCGCTGCTTGCTGCTAGAGCAGTGCCTGGCAATCATTCGTAGCGACACCAGCTGAATGAATGGTGAGTGCACAAGGGCTTGGAGCCTGCAGGAACCCTTGAAGCTGAACATGGGGATGTGGGTGTCCTGGGCGCCTTGCTGATGCCACAGAGGGAGTGAAACCCATGGGGATCCATGAGGATCGGGAAGGAAAAAAGGATGGAGAGGGTCAGCAGGAGTATCCACACAAAAGGAGCAGCTGGAGGAGAGGGGAGAGTGAGGACAACGCTGGGGGAGGGGGTGTGGCCAGGAGGAAGGGAGGTCAGGAGCTGGAGAGCAGAGAGCCAAAAGGGGCCTCTGGATGAGCTGAGGGAGGAGCTGGGTGGTGTCTCCTCTGCAAAGAACTGAACACTTAGGGAGGGGTTAGCGAGCCTAAGCCTGTGGGTCGCAACCCCTTTGGCGGTCGAACGGCACTTTCACAGGGGTCACCATCCTGCATATCAGATATTTACATGATGATTCATAACAGTAGCAACATTACAGTTATGAAGTAGCAACGAAAATAATTTTATGGTTGGTCACAACATGAGGAACTGTATTTAAAGGGCCAGAAGGTTGAGAACCACTGGCTTAGGGGCTCAGACTTACATCCATTTTTTTCTCTCTCGACTTAATTAGACAATTTATAAGAGTCATATGCGTATGTTGGGAAACATTTTGGAGAATTCTGAGACGTATAAGGAAGAAAACTGAAATCTCATATAACTACCACCCCCAGAAATGAGCCCTATTTATATTTTTATGTGCTTCATTCTTTATTTAATAAAAGTATTTAACACACACACACACACACACACAATTTTCCTTCAAGTTGAGGTTACACCAGCCGTGGGCAAACTACGGCCCGCGGGCCGGATCCGGCCTGTTTGAAATGAATAAAACTATTGAAATAAAAGACCGTACCCTTTTATGTAATGATGTTTACTTTGAATTTATATTAGTTCACACAAACACTCCATCCATGCTTTTGTTCTGGCCCTCCGGTCTAGTTTAAGAACCCATTGTGGCACTCAAGTCAAAAAGTTTGCCCACCCCTGGGTTACACTGTTTATATATTTATATCGTAATTTTTAACTTAATATTTTGTCCCATAATTATTTTGTATGTTATTTTGAAGAACAAAACATAATTTTTGAAAGGTGGATAATATACTTTTGTAGAAATGTACCATAATTTAACTATACTCTTATAGCAGCCTTCCCTTATCCATAGCTTCATTTTCTATGGTTTCGGTTACCCATGGTCAACCTCAGTCTGAAAAAATCTTAAATGGAAAATTCCAGAAATGGACAATTCAAAAGTTTTAACCTATGCACCATTTAAAGTAACATGATGAGAGGGGAAACCAAGATGGCGGCATAGGTAAACACCGGAGTTTGCTGCCTTGAACAACCACTTCAAAAATACAACTAAAAGACGGAACGGACATTGCCCAGAACCACAGGAAAGCTGGCTGAGGGGAAATTCTTCAACTAGAAGGAAAGAGAACAGCATACTGAGACTCAGAGGAGGCGCAGTGCGGAAAATACAAAGGTGGGGAGGTGCGTGCAGAGCGGGCTGGCGGCTGAGGGCACAGTTGTTGTTTTCAATCGGGAGGGAGACTCAGGCCCTGAGCTCCAGTTCTGGGCGAGTCTCTAGGGACCCAGACTCAAATGGGAGAAGCGGGACTGCCTGGCATCGGTCGGAACGCGAGGGCAGCTTTCTCTTCGAGGTTTGCAGCAGTTGCTGGGACTCTGAGAGGCAGAGCCTCTGGGGACAGGACTGAGAACAGCCATAACTGCTCCTTCCACCCGCCCTGTTGATCCCGTGCCACCCGCCCTGCCCAAGCCCTGCGCAGAGCCATTTGCCAGATAGCCTCAGGCAAAGGCTAGATTAGCACCTCCCCAGAGGACAGAAGTTTTCCCACTGCAGACACAGCTGATTCTCACAGCCAGTTGGCCTGGAGGTCAAATCCCCCTAGTATTAACTATAACAATCAAGGCTTAACTACAACAAGACTGAGCACAAAGACCACTAAGGGGGTGCACCAACCATGAAAGCATAAAAAATGCGGAGACAAAGAAACAGGACAAAATTGTCAATGGAGGATATAGAGTTCAAAACCACACTTTTAAGGTCTCTCAAGAACTGTCTAGAAGCCGCCAATAAACTTAGCAAGGCCCTCGAAAAGACTGGTGAGACTGCCAATAAATATAGTGAGATCCTCAAGAAATCTAATGAGACCCTCGATGTTGTGATAAAGAACCAACTAGAAATTAAGCATACACGGACTGAAATAAAGAATATTATACAGACTCCCAACAGCAGACCAGAGGAGCACAAGAATCAAGTCAAATATTTGAAATGCAAAGAAGCAAAAAACACCCAACCGGAAAAGCAAAATGAAAAAAGAATCCGAAAATACGAAGATAGTGTAAGGAGCCTCTGGGACAGCTTCAAGCATACCAACATCTGAATTATAGGGGTGCCAGAAGATGAGAGAGAGCAAGATATTGAAAACCTATTTGAAGAAATAATGACAGAAAACTTCCCCTTCCTGGTGAAAGAAATAGACTTACAAGTCCAGGAAGCACGGAGAACCCCAAACAAAAGGAATCCAAAGAGGACCACACCAAGACACATCATAATTAAAATGCCAAGAGCAAAAGACAAAGAGAGAATCTTAAAAGCAGCAAGAGGAAGAAACTCAGTTACCTACAAGGGAATACCCATACGACTGTCAGCTGATTTCTCAACAGAAACTTTGCAGGCCAGAAGGGAGTGGCAAGAAATATTCAAAGTGATGAATGCCAAGAACCTACAACCAAGATTACTTTATCCAGCAAAGCTATCATTCAGAATTGAAGGTCAGATAAAGAGCTTCACAGATAAGGAAAAGCTAAAGGAGTTCATCACCACCAAACCAGGATTATATGAAATGCTGAAAGGTATCCTTTAAGAAGAGGAAGAAGAAGAAAAAGGTAAAGATACAAATTATGAACAACAAATATGCATCTATCAACAAGTGAATCTAAGAATCAAGTGAATAAATAATCTGATGAACAGAATGAACTGGTGATTATAATAGAATCAGGGACATAGAAAGGGAATGGACTGACTATTCTTGGTGGGGGAAGGGGTGTGGGAGATGCGGGAAGAGACTGGACAAAAATCGTGCACCTATGGATGAGGACAGTGGGGGGGTAAGGGCAGAGGGTGGGGTGGGAACTGGGTGGAGGGGAGCTATGGGGGGAAAAAAAGAGGAACAAATATAATAATCTGAACAATAAAGATTTAATAAAATAAAAAAAAAATAAAGTAACATGATGAAATCTCCCACCTTCCTGCTACAGGCATATGCTCCCCACCCATCAGCCACTTAGTAGCCAACTCTGTTATCAGATAGAGACAGACAGATAAGAAGAGAGAGAGAGAGAGAGAGAGAGAGAGAGAGAGAGAGAGAGAGAGAGAAAGAGAGAGAGAGAGAAAGAGAAAGGGAGAGAGAGAGAGAGAAAGGGAGAGTGCACTCACATACTTTTTATTACAGTATACTGTTATAATTGTGCTTCTTTATTATTAGTTGTTGCTGTTAATCTCTTATTGTGCCTCCTTTATAAATTAAACTTTATCATAGGTATGTATGTATAGGAGAAAACAATACAGCACGTATATGGTCCAGCATATCTGAAGTTTCAGGCATCCACTGGGGTCCTGGGACGTGTGCCCCGCACTAAGGGGGATGCTGTGCCTCAGAGCAGTTGGGGTCCTCCGTGCGGTGTTAGTTCACATCCCTCTCAGATGAACGATGCCCGGCATCTCTCAGGTGCCGGCCTTAGTTCTTCCTGGTGAAATATCGTTTGAAATCTTTTGCGTATTTTAAATTGGGTTATTTCTTTTTTTATTATTTTTTAAAAACTTTATTTTCACAGAATACATTTCACATTAGGGATTCTTGCAGTGGGAAAATAACAATTTATTACTTAAAGTTTTATATCTGTGGACATTATTTCAGGACAAGTAAAATGAACACATTTGAGGATTGTGTCTCAGCTTAGAATGTGTAATATCCCCCTGATTGGAACTCCTCTATGTTCAGAAATTCTTCAGCTCTTTTCCCAGGATTTAGAAATTACTAATGTGAAATATCAGCATTTCCTAACTTTAAAGTCTCCCGAAGACATATAACCACCAGTGACTGGTACCAACTGAACCAAGGGGGCAGTTAGCCATTAAGTACTGCCTAAGTGTCTGCAGTCTTTGCTCATGAATTAATAGTTTCTCCCTTTTCCCATCATTCCCAGAGCGAGTATAGATGTTTGATCAGGTATTGACCATAACAAAGCTGAATTCCCTTGGATGCTTGGTAAATTCAACTGCGAAAGCTCATGTATCATGTTCAGTTACCTGTGAGCCTGTGAGAAGCTGGAAGACCGCCTCATTCACTCGCCAGAACATGGAACTCCGTCTCTCAGTTTCTTGGGTCCAATTCCTCTCAAGCCTTTTCCTCAGAGTAAACTCTGAAACCAGCCAGGTGGTTAGAGGAAGAGGTTTATCTCGCCAGTGGACTGCTCTGTCATTTCCTCCTTATTGGGAGATGAATGGCAGGACAGCGCGGAGGCAAAGACTGTGCAGTCAGTTCTCAAGGTACTCAGTCAAAAAGGTCAGCGCTTCCACAGCCTGGCAGCAGCTTCGCACGTGCCCACATCGAGATGGTTGAAATAACAAAGCCCAGCAAAGGTGACAGCGGAGGGTGCCAAGAGGCCTGCCTTGGCAGCTTTCGGCAACGCACCCTGTTGAACAGTCAGTGACAACCTGTCCACGCCCGTGACGGTGGCGAGTGAGGGCTGCGGCCAGGGAGCGGTGCTCCTAGAGGAAGGATTCCACAGGCAGCGGGAAGCGGGCGCAGGAGCAGGACACGGGCAGCTCTCACAGCCCAGCGGACAGACCCAGCCTTGGAACCGGCACGGCGGCGGGGGCACAGGTGCCTGTGCTGTATTCCACACCACCCTGGGGCAAATGCCGAGGTTTGAGCAGGTCTGACCCCTCGGTTCGGGGGAAGAGAGCTCGGCCGCCTGGAGCACCGCGCAGGACACCCAGCCCCAGATACTCGCCATCGCGCCCCCGGGCGCTTCTTCTCGCCGACTCCTTTATACATTCTGAATATTGGTGAAGTCCAATTTATTATCGATTTTTCCTTTTACAGATTATGCTCTTGGTATCTAAGAACTCTTTGCTGAACCCGAAGTTACAAATATTTTACGTTTAAGACTATGATCTATTTTGGGGTTAATTTTTGTATAAGATGTGGGGTAGGTGAGAGATTTTTTTTTTTTTGTCTTGCAAATAGAAGTTCAGTTGTCTCAGGCATTCATGCACTTGTGCAAAGCACGTGTGTGTGCACCCTGGGGCTGGATGCTCATGTAATCACATCGCCATTCACACACAGAATGGGCAGAGGAATTCACCTTTACACCACACTCCTGTCCCACGAGGGGAGACAGTAGTTGGCGAGAAGCGCCCGGGCTTGGGATCAGATCGCTCCTTGCTTCTGGCCTGCCTCTGATTCTCCAGAAGAAAACATGCCGTCTCCGCAGGCCTCAGCTTCCGCATCTGAAAACGGGCAACAGCAATCCTGACCTCACTGGGTTGACTGAGGGCTATGGAGGATTCTAAACACACACGTTTGCAGCCTGAGGAGCTGTCCTGGGCAAGGAGATGGGCCTGCCCGGGAGCTGTAGGTGAAGGGACAGGTTTGGCTCGAATGGGACAGCATTCCCACGGAGCTGTATCTCTGGAAACCCTGGGAAGCAGCTAAAGGCTGCGTGGTCCTGCCCTATTCTGTTTCTTGTAGTGAAAGGGCTCCCTTCTGCAGTCCGAGGATTGAAGCGAGACATCAGGGAGAACGTTCCTTCTGCCAGAGGGAGAAGTGAGCGAATGGTGGCAGAGCAGCGTGGGTCTCCTGGCTGCACTTGTCTGAACTTCCTTCATCACGCGAGGTCCTCTGTGGGCCGGAGCCAGCCAGGCCTCTTCGTGCTCCCAGTTCTTGCTCTGAGGTGCGCTGGCTCGCTCTGGAAGGGCCCCTGCTGCCCTGCAGGTGGCGCCCTCGTGCCGGCTCAAGAGGCGGCGCAGGTTTGGTCCTGCTCTGCAGCAGCTGGGACCCGGGGCCACATGTCTGGTCTCTAACCCCGGCCACGTAAAGCCTCAAGAAAGGCGCTGCAGGACCCAGGCCGCAGGCCTGACGGGGCCAGAAGGAGCTGCTGTGGCGTTAGTGTGACGACAGAGAAAACCCTGGGTTTGGGGGCTGCCTTCCCCCGGCGTGCCTTTCCAGGGTGGTGCTCGGTCTGTGGTGAGTCGGCTACGGATGCGGCCTGAGGACGCCTACAAGTCCATAGCTGCTCTGTTTCCCCACCTTAAAAATGTAAATATCCTTCCTCCTTCGTAAGGCTGTCAGGACACACTTGGTAAATGTTAGCGCTTAATAAATGCTACCAATTCTTGTTCCTCAGCTCACAAGATGTGTCAGAGTCAGGAAAGATTATATTGCCTGATGGACAGCGAATGCTAGAATCACAAGTGGTTTTACTTTTATAAACTAGTTAAGATAAAATTTTAAAAAATCAAATAGAAAATTTCAGGTTTAAGTAATTTTGACTTTAAGTTTTGATATTCACAACATAACTTGTACTTGGCCTTTTAAATTTAATAGATACTTTTTAATATTTTAGAAAAATAACGTTATTTTCACATACCTTTTTTAAAAGTTCATCTTTTACAATTGATCTAATTTACATTGCTATGATGAAAATATATTCAAATTTTATACTCTTGGTGTAATTAGTTTTATTTTTAACCCCATGGATCATTGAGAATGAGTGCAACTAGAGATCATGATAGAAAGAGCAATTATAAACGTGGAGCTCAAACCAGAGGTGAAAAGAAATAGAAAATCTGGAAAGTGACAGCCTGCTTAAAATTTTTTAAACTGCCAACAAGTGAGCAGATTTTACCGGTACCCCCCAAAAACATACAATTATTAAAAACGGGAAAAGGAGCTGATTAGACAGCCAACTGTGGACAGTTTTCAATAAAAATAAGCAAACACCAATAAGGAACATTGATGGGATGTTCTTAAAGGACAAAATGATATTCCCTGTATCCAGCCAAACAGAATGTTGTATTTGGGAGAGGCACTAAAGACATTATATATGCAGGAAACTAATAAAGCTTAGGTTTAGTAGAAATGACTTTAAATTTTATGTTAAAATAGGCAAACATGTAACTGGAATTTTAAAAAGTGAAACAAATAATTATCTAGGATGTAGAATTCACAATGAGATTATTAATTTGAAGGGTAAAAAGTGAGAGAAGAAATTGAATAAAAAAACAAATATTACTCTGATCAATTACATTGTATCAGAGACAAAAGCTACATTGAATGACTAATATTATTGTACTAGAGGCCTGGTGCATGAATTTGTGCATGGGTGGGGTCCAGCTGGCCCACCCCGATAGTGGACCATCGATCCAGGCTGGCGGGGGGGAGGGGCTGTGGGCAGTTGGCCAGCTGGCCCCACCCCCTGGTTGAACTCTGGGTCAAACTCCCTAGTCAAGGAGACAATTTTCATATTAGCCTTTTATTATATAGGATTAGTTTTGAACTACAGAAAAAGTCAAAATTAAGGAGTATTTTCATTGGTTTTCTACCTTTTATGAAAAGAACTAGAGGCCCAATGCACAAAATTCATGCAGGGGGCTCAGCCCTCGCAGCCTGGCTTTGTCTGGAAGGATGTCTGGTCTAATTAGCATATTACACTTTTATTATTATAGATAGGTTTTGATCAAAGTGAAAAATTGAATAACGGCTTTCAATTATGGGCATTGCTTTTAAAAAACTGTGAAGGATAAACCTCTGATAATGCCACTAATGTGATCATGAAGAAAAAAAGTGTATGAGCCAGAATTTTAATAAAAAATGAAGAAGCATTCCCTGTGCTGTGTACAGCTCATGGTTTCAATTCATACTAGGAGGTGTGGCTTCAACTGCACCATTACAATGGCATTCTTTGGACAATTCAGCAATTATATATGATATGTTCTGGATCTGTCCCAAGATAGAACATCTTGATGAAACACATATCAGATCTGACCTTACAACCACTCAGAGACACTTGATGGGAAGGCCAGCGAATGCTCTTAAAAGGAATCAGAAGTAATTTGGACAAGATACAATACGATTAGAAGAGTTTAGTGAAACAGCAGATCCACAAAGAGCAAGTCATGGTGCTTGGCTGAAAATGAAATTATTTTTAAAATGTGTGCTACTCATAATTATTTGGTATAAACTGTTGCTTGTCAATAATATTAGAAAAATTATTATTTAAAAAAACAGATCTAAATTAGCTGCTATTTTTTAAAGGACTGAAACATTATTTTCATGTTTAGAGAAATTTTTAGATGAATAGAACAAACCTTCATATGAAATATGCAATCAAAGTGATATACCGATAGAATATAAGGAAATTAGGAAACACAACCAAAATGCTCTCATGACTATAAAGAAGATTCACATTCAAATAGTCCAGTTTATAGAGACTATTTTCAGGCCATTGTAGATGAAGGCAGAATCTCAACTGAAGAGAGATTTGCACAAATGAGCACTGGTGCTTCTGGTTTTCTTTATTATATCTCAGTGTTGAAAAATCGGGAAGAAGTTAAGAAATGCCACATGAATTCTTCATGCTGATTAAGGAATGCTAATCAACATACTGTTTTCTTCATCAAGAATGTCTTGTTTTGAAAAAAGCCAGCTGAATTGAAGGGTGTGCCCAGAGACACTTTCTTTCACAGCCTCCTATCTCATCACAGACCCGCAACAAATGTTCCATGGACTGGCATTCCGAGTAGCACCAAGCTAGACACTGCTTCAAGAGAGGCTGGAATCTGTAAGTGATAGAAATTTGTGTGGGGAAATTAGAATATTATGTAATGTTTCCTGTAATAATAATTTATCATATAAAAGCCCATTATAGGGTTTGAACATGATATGCAAAATTTATGGTTCACATCAGAATCCGAGTACTGCTGTAAGGAATATATAAATAATTCCAGTTCCTATTGTTTCAGAAAACTGAAGTTTCTCCGCATAGAATTTAAAGCAAAACTGTCTAAGAACCCCGCCCCCCCTCAAAATAAAAGGTCTAATTTGGCATTTCTGCCAATAGAACAACATTTTTGTAAAAATCCTTGTTATAACAACATGATTTGTAATTTTGTTGAAATAAAGAAAGGCAAATTTTATGAAATAAATAGTGTATAATTTATGTATTTTTATTTTATTATTCTTTCAAACATCACTAGCTCATTAACAGAACACTCGGACATACCTAGTAATGATTAAATGCTGTCATTTGTTTCTTTTCTTTTCAGAGAGAAGGGACAGGAAGAGAGGGAAAGAAACATCAATGATGAGAGAGAATAATTGATTGGCTGCCTCCTGTATGTCCCCTACTGGGGACAGAGCCTGTAATCTCAGCATGTGCCCTGAGCGGGAGTCGAACCTCGATCTTGTGGTTCATAGGTCGATGCTCAGCCACTCAGCTGGGCAAATGCGGTCATCTTTGATGTTTTAGTAATTTTTGGCCATATAAAAACCAGTTTTCAGCCCTAGCCAGTTTGGCTCAGTGGATAGAGCTTTGGCCTGTGGACTGAAGGGTCCCAGGTTCGATTCTGGTCAGGGGCACATGCCTGGGTTGCAGGCTCGATCCCCAGTGCGGGGCATGCAGGAGGCAGCTGAGCAATGATTCTCTCTCATCATTGATGTTTCTATCTCTCTCTCCCTCTCCCTTCTCTCTGAAATTAATAAAAATATTTTTAAATAAATAAATACCAGTTTTCAGTCATATGAAAAACACTATTTTTCAGTTTTGTTATTATTAAGGTATTATTTGTCAAGGTAAAAGGAGAAAGAATTTTCGTGTAAGGGCATGTGAGCCTGAGTAATAACCATGAAATGTTGAGACACGTGGTAGGGGTCCATTTGTACTGTTCAGGCCCCCGAGTGTGAGGAGCCGGGCCAAGGCCTCTGCCACCTGTGACTGAGATGTGGATGCCGCTTTCGCCCTCTTTTCACAGGCCTGAGGCATGATGGGGATCCGGGGTGGGAAACAAGAGGACCCACCTTACTTGCCTAATTTCCCTTATCACTTATAAATCAAAGGTGATTCTACCTGCCTCGGGCGCTGTTGAAAAATCATGTGAAATAATACGCGTGGAAGTGCTCCATGACGTGGAGAGAGAACTGTCCAGATGGAAACTATCCTGTCCATCGCCCAAGACCCTGGTTTCACGCCTTACCTCCCTCCAAAGGACAATGGCTTGCACCAGCTGTCGGCTCAGTGGCAGGTCTAGGCCATCGTGTGTGTGTGTGTGTGTGTGTGTGTATGTCTGTGTGTGTGTGTGTGTGTATTTTTAAAAATTGATTTTAGAGAGAGGAAGAGAGAGAGAGAAACATCTCTGGCTCAGTGGCTAGAGCGTCGGCCTGTGGACTGAAGGGTCCCGGGTTCGATTCCGGTCAAGGGCATGTACCTTGGTTGCAGGCACATCCCCAGTAGGGAGTGTGCAGGAGGCAGCTGATCGATGTTTCTCTCTCATGGATGTTTCTAACTCTCTGTCCCTCTCCCTTCCTCTCTGTAAAAAATCAATAAAATATATTTAAAAATATATATAGAGAGAAACATCTATTGGCTGCTTCTCACACACGCGCAACCGGGGATCAAACCCACAACCCAGATATATGCCCCTGACTGGGAATCAAACCCTTTTGGTGCATAGAACAAAGCTCCAACCAAATGAGCCACACCGGCCAGGGCTGGGCCATCATATTTTATACCACATGCTTCCTCCAACCCACAGTTGTCCCAAGGGGATCAAGTGACATATGACATAAGATAAAAGCAGGAAAAGATCAACTGGAACGGGGAAGCACATTTTCATCCTCCCACGATTCCCTCTCCTTCCCAGGACATCCTGACCTCAGCGCCGGGAATGCTGCTGAACTTCTCTCTTCTCTACTTTGCATCACCCGTTCTCTCCATCTTGTAAGCGTGGTCCCAGTTTTCTTGTGGTGAGGGCTCAGAAATAGTTATAAACTCTCAAGTCTTTTATCCAATGCATAAAAAAAGTAGATGGCTCAATTAGGCTACCTACTAGAATTCATGAAAGAATCAAATGTTCTTGACAACATTTAGAATGAAATGTGACCCCAGAAAATGGACTTGGTAGCGGTAAAGGTTACAAGAGAAAAGCTGCCCTGACAGAAGCTATCATCAGTGAAATTTGATATCGACAAAAATTTGAGATATGAACCATATTTCTGATATAAAATTTAAGTGAAAAAAAGACTTGGTCCCAATGAAAATAGTTTCAGTCAACTCAAAATGAAAAAGCGAAAAAATTGGAAATAGCTTAAGTGAGCTTTATAGAAAATTGATCAAGGGATTAAATGACTTAATGGAGTCCATTCCGGAAAACCTTTTCCCAAGGAAAATTCATCAAAGTCAACGAATTTCCTAGTTGCATGTTTGTATTCAAATGTCTCCAGTGGATTCTCTGTGGGATTTTCATTAAGACCCAAGGGCAGTGGTCGCGGTGGGCATTGCACCTGAGGTCGCGATGTAGAGGGGCAGGGAGGGGGAGATGGGCAGTGCCTGTGGGAGTAGCCCCTTCTTTTTATAAAAATATAGTATTAAACCTAATGTGACTGCATTAGTATAAAGATGAACGTAATACAATCTAGAGTTATTATTTTATATTTATCATTATTATTATATTATGTTGTTCTTCTGATTTTATTTTATTTAAAAGTATATTTTTATTGATTTCAGAGAGGAAGGGAGAGGGAGAGAGAGAGCTAGAAACATCAGTGATGTCTGTGAATCACTGATTGGCTGCTCCCTGAACTCCCCACACTGGGGATCGAGCCTGCAACCTGGGCATGTGCCCTGACCGGGATTGAACTGTGACCTCCTGGTTCATAGGTCGACGCTCAACCACTGAGCCACGCTGCCCGGGCTTGTTCTTCTGATTTTAAAAGAAATTAGATTAAAACAGTTTTGAGGGCCTTTGGCTAACAGGTAAGTTGGCCCTGGTAGGAGCCCAGGTCAAGGGTAAGCAGGACTGCTTGATGGAGCTGGGGGTGGGGTGGGCGGCACCCAGAGAAGAGATGTGGCTTTATCTCCATCTTCTTAATGGAAGGTGCCAGAGGGATGGCTCCCAGCCCAGCCTTCCCGCAGCCACTCAGCTTTCCCCAAGGCCTGGGTTTCCATCTGCATCTCTCTTCACAGTGGATGTTCCCCTCGCAAGCAGCCCTGCGGGTATTCTGTGCCTGCAACCTAAAGAGCCCAACTGCACAAAGAATCCCAGTGCTCCCTCCCCACGCTCAGGAAGCCCCTCTCAGCAAACTCACTTCATGGCTGTCGGCGTGGCTGAGTTGTCTGTGTGGAGAGCCAATGGCATGGTCGCCCTCGGACTCAGCTGAGTGCCATTTGGGCTGAGATGGGATCTTTCCCTTTAGGACCACCCCCTAGGCATCCCACCCCATCAACAGGCCCGAGTGAGGTCCTACTGTGTTCCAGACCCTGTGTCACAGGTGCTGGGAGCTGGGCATTCCCCAGGACATAGCCCTGCCCCCAAGGAGCTCATTCAGGGCCTCCGGTGCCAGGGTCTCTCCATCTCGGCACTGGCCTTTGGCCACGCCGTTCTCTGTTGTGGGCTGTCCTCTGTACTGTCGGGTGTCCAGCAATCTCTCTGACCTCTCTCCACTAGATGCCAGCAGCCCCTTCCCCCAAATGGTGACCATCAGCATCTGCAGACGGTACCAGTGTCCCCTGGGGGCAAAATCTCCCCTGGTGAGAGCCACGGTGTAGGGAGTGAGTGTTGACACCCGAGTCAGACAGGGCTCGCGGCAGGCTGGTGAGTTTATATTTTTTTTTTTTTTTTTTTAAGAATTAAGGTCATATTTTTTATACATTTTATTGATTTATTACAGAGAGGAAGGGAGAGAGATAGAGAGTTAGAAACATCGATGAGAGAGAAACATCTATCAGCTGCCTCCTGCAAGATGTGCCCGCAACAAGGTACATGCCCTTGACCGGAATCGAACCTGGGACCCTTCAGTCCGAAGGCCGACGCTCCATCCACTGAGCCAAACCGGTTACGGCGAGTTTATATTTTTAAATATAAAACAATACAGTGATTTTTCACTTGGGTTTCTTGGACCTTCTCCAGATCTTGGGATAAAATTCAGGGCACCAGGAGGCTCCACAATTGTGGGCAGGAACCAGGAGGCCTGAAATGTATCTAAGATTCTCTGAGCATTTTTCTGGTGAGGGAGTCCCTGGCTATCCCTCCAAAGGTCTCCCCTCTCTCCTGAAAGAGGCCCAGCTAGAGCGGGAGGGGTCAGGGCTGGTCGCTGGAGAAATTTTGTGCAATCAGCAAAGGAGACCCCGGGCTGAGTTCTGCTTACCGTTTCCTCTCGGTCTATTTTAATTCCGTTGGTAATTAAAAATATTAATGCACTGTGAGATCTGCTTAGAGCGCAGGCAGGCTCCGGGCGTCACCGGAGCTGGGTGCATTGATGTAAGGCAGCTGGGCAAAGGGAGTGACTTTGTGAACCAGAGAGAAAGCCGTCAGTTAATGATTTCCTCCACCATTAAGAGGCCGCTTTGAAGGACAGAGCCTGCGGGGAGATAAGCACCGCAGCTTGCAGGCCGTGTCAGCTAGTGAAGCACAGTGACCTCCGTCTTGTATAAAGACTGCTGTTTGAAATTCTCTGCTATTGTTAGATACTCCCTTGTTCTGTAAACTGTCATTTTTAGACAGTCTCTTATTCTATAAAATAACTGTTTTAGTTTGAATAATAGAAAAAGATAAAAACTTAACTGTCTGACCCGGCAAGCTAGCCATCTGACGTAATGGACTAATACTGATAATAATTCCCATATTCTTATGCCAAATGTTCGTTCTTTATGTATGCAAGATTACAAACTGTCTGTAACAATAACTCACACAGAGCCCTTTGTAAAACCTGCAGACAAAGAAGCTCAAAAGGTATAAATACGGAAAACTCCCTGTGTGACTTCGCTCAGAGATTTGGGAGAAACACCTCCCTCTGGGCCGCGCGCAATAAACGACTCCTAATTAATTGGCTCATTAAGGCATCTTGTATCTCTGGCTGATTTACGATACAACACCAGGGCCGCACTGAGCTGGGTGGTGTGGGCCCCCAGGCCTCTCCACGCTGGCCCCAGCGCCCCTGCCTGTGCCGCTCCCAGCAAACCACTCTTACCAGGGACCTGGCTACTCTGTTTACACCCAGGTGTAGCCATTGGAAACAGTTTACTCTCATTTTTTTGACAGATTTTCTTTTTCTGACACCATTTCTTTTTTATTTAATTTTATTAGTATTATTTTTTAATCCTCACCCAAGGATAATTTTCCATTGACTTTTAGAGAGAGTGGAAGAGAGAGGGAAAGACAGAGAGAAATATCTATGTGAGAGACACACATGGATTGGTTGCCTCCTGCACGCACCCTGACCAGGGCCCAGGCCTGAGAGGAGCCTGCAACCAAGGTACGTGCCCTTGACTGGAATCGAACCTGGAACCCTTTGGTCTGCAGGCTGACACTCTATCCACTGAGCCAAACCGGCTAGGGCTGCATCTTGATTGGAGTCATAGCTTGCTGGGTTGAGGTAAGGGTGGAGGACAACCTTGGGGTGGGGCCTGTGAGGTGGGCTTGGGGAGTGAGGGGTGGGGGGAGTAGAGGGAGTGGGGGGGGCAGGAGCCCTGTCCTCGGTCCCAAGTCCCTTTTCTTCATCTGAGAATTGGAATTGTTCTTTGAGACCCAGGCACAGCCCTGCCTTTTTTTCCGGGAGGTTCTGGCATGGGCACCGACTCTCCTTGAAATGACAGCAGCTGGCTGGATCTTCCCGACTTTTCCTGGTTTTCTGTAAACCCAGCCTCCTTGAAACTTTTGACTGGAGGACCTGTGGGCAGAGGTCTGGATTCCCGAGGGGGTTGGCAGGGTGCCCACTGTGTGTGAGCGCACCCGTGCACGTCTATTCACACACAGTCTGGGCCTCACCCTGTCCCTGACCCATCAGAGGACTCCGTGCTGAGAACTCTGGGGCACTGGCTTGTTTGGGGGTGTGGGGAGGATGGAGAAAATGAGAAGCCTTCACGAGGTCCCTGTCTGATGGGGTTCAGCCCCCTCCCTGGGTGATGCCAGGAGCCACAGCCCTCCATTCAGAGACCTCCTTGAAGAGGAGGAAAGCCAGCCCAGAGCAACTTAGGAGCTAAGCGAAAGGTGCGCACACATAACCAATAGGCCGGCGGCAGGGAGGCAGTCGCCCATTTCCCTCTTCCTTCCCCCCCTGTGATTCCACCTTACCCTGTCTGTCCTTGAGTTTTGCTCTCTGTTTCCCAACAGGAAGGAACACCGGGCAGGAGCGATTCCCCCACCTTGGCTGCACATTATAACCAGCGCCCAGCCAGCCCACGCCAGGACAGAGAATCACCTGGGACTGGGGCCCAGGCATCAGGCTCGTGTCACCCCCCGGGGATGCCAATGTGCCCGCAAGTCTGCGAATCAGTGTGCTCGGAAGCGCTCCTTAAAGGCAATGAGCACGCCCGGTACCTGGGGGGTTGGTAGAGCGCTGACCCCGATTCGGTAGGTTTGGGATGGAGCCTGGATCTTCATTTCCAGGAAGCTCGGGGCGAAGGCCCAGGCTGATGCTGGAGCGCGGCAAGCACTGCCAGTGCTGCGAGGAGAGAGCCAGCTGCAGGCCCCTCTTTCTTCGGAAGCTCTCATTAATTAACTAGTGAAACACCCACCCACCCACCCACCCACCATCCACTGAGCTCATTCTATGGGCGGGGCTCTGTGCTCGGTGTGGGAATGAGGCAGAGACCAGAGTCAAGCTCTTACTCTCAAGGAGGCCTCAGTCTGGGGTGGGGGTGGGGGGCTGTGCACAGGGAGCAAGTCCGCTTCTGTTGGGGAGAAAGACAATGCAAACGTGGAAAGCCAGGCACTGCGATCACAGGCACCCAGAGCTGCCGGAGCTGGTGGCCCAGGGCCTCACCACGGAGCTGGCATTGGGGCTGATGACCGGGTGAGGAGAAGCCAGCCTCGTGAAGTCAGCAAACAGTCCGGGCCGGGCAGAGGGAATGGCAGTGAGTGAGTAGGAGAGGCTCAGGTCGAGGGCCAGGCCAGGGCGAGGCAGGGCAATGGGAAGCTCTTGGAGAGTTTTAAGCATCTGATTTTTATTCTAAAACAGTGTCTCTGCTGGCTACGTGGACACAGGGTTACAGAGGCAGAAGTGAAATCCTGTTGGTGAATAAAGAGGTGACACACACACTCTAACTTCTCTTTTCTCCTCATCCCTTCAAATGCCTTTGGAAAAGGCACTGCTCTTGGGCCCAGGAGGGGACCCAGTCTTCAGAAGACCCCCGTGAGACCATCCAGCCTTCCCACCGCCGCCTCGGCCACCCGCACCCGGGAGCTGCCCTGGATTCCTTGCTCTCCCTCCCCCTGCACAGCCAGCCCATTAGCTCTGCCATCTGCCCTTAATCTGACCACATCTCACCACCTCACCTCAGTCCTGGCCACTGCCCTTCTCACGGGGTTCCTGCCATGATCACCCCACTTCCACTTCTGCCCTGCAACCCCAAGTCCGCTCAGCTGGAGTCGCTGAGGTGTGGAGAGGTGAAGTGACTGGCTCCACCTGGCACAGCTGGTCAACAGTGGGCGGGCCCTCCAGCACGATGCAGCCCCTCTCAGGCTACAGGAAATGGAAGGCCAGAGGGCCACCAGCGGCTAAGACTCAGCTTGGGTTTCCTTGGGAACAAAATAAACCTACCTTCCCGAAAGTTTATGAAGTAATGGGCATCTCAAGATGGAGTAACTCCCCCCCTCCCCTTAACATGCATTTTCTTTAGATAAAAACCCAGCTTTAAACACGGTGACAGGGCAACATGTAGGCAGGCTTTGGGGGGTTTTCTGGGTCACTTTCTCCTGCGCTGTCAGGAGAGCTTCGATGTGATGGGTTAGGGCTGAACTGGTAACCACAGAGAAACGGAAACCAAGAGAGAAGTGCTCCCAGGCCCTCTCTTCAGGCTAAGCTTAGGGCGAAGGAGGCAAGCCTGCCCGGGTCCCTCTCGGGGGGAGGGGGCTCCTTTCCCCACTCCCGTGCAGGATGTGAAGGCCACACCTCAAGTCCAGAGAGCAGGGCTTCAGCTCAGCAAGGCCACCAGCACACTGACCCTGCAAGCCACCACACACCCACGCCTCCGCTCCTCTATGGACAGGAAGTGCCCACTCCACTGGTCCCCTAAGACCACGCTGAGGACAAACTAAAATAACGAAAGGACTCTAGGATCTCATTCATTCCAACTCGAGTTTGGAATTGGTAATATTTTAAACATGTCTTGTTTCCACAGCCAAAAATAAAAGTATGTGCCTCCGGAAGCTCTTACTTTGCAGACTTATGGAGGGCAGGGCAGTCTTCTCAGCATGGTAGCCCCTCGGAAGGCAGAGTGCCTGGTAGCTAACTGTTTGCTATGATTCCTTCCAGATGTTTTCTGTGCATTGACATAGGCGTGTGTGCGTGTGCATTTGCACATGCACAAGCACACGCAACTTTTATTTTACCCTGCAATATGTACTTTTTGCAAGTCTTTTGGGAAGACAGTCAATAGCTGGACAGTGTTGGAGGGGATGCAGAGGGGCTGTGATGCTGGGTTGTCCAAAACCAAATGTAAACACATGGTCCAGGGATGCTGAAGCAATGGGGCACATGCCAAGGAGACTTGATGACTAAAGAACCTCCTGTCTGTTTCTGGGCTCCTCCTCTTCTTCTTCCTCCTCCTCCTCCTCCTCCTCCTCCTCCTCCTCCTCCTCCTCCTCCTCTTCCTCCTCCTCCTCCTCCTCCTCCTCCTCCTTCTCCTTCTCCTTCTTCTTCAAAATATTTTTATTGATTTCAGAGAGGAAGGGAGAGGGGGGAGAGAGAGATAGAAACATGAACGATTAGAGAGAATCAATGATCGGCTGCCTCTGCACGCCTCCCACTGGGGATCGAGCCTGCAACCTGGGCATGTGCCCTTGACTGGAATTGAACCATCACCACTTGGTTCATAGGCTCTTGGCTCTTCTAATGGTTTAGGGGAGCAAGAACCAATTGAGCAGATCTGATGTAGAGTTCACAGATGAAATGGGCTCATTTCCTCATCTGGCAGGTGTGGGAGGTGCCCGGGTTGAGATCTGCATCCCTGGTTGAGACCACTGTGTGGGACCCCATGGGTGGAGTCAGGAGATGGTGGATCATGGCAGTTGCTCAGGGACGAGGGTCAAGAACATGGAATCTAGGATCAGATGTACCTGGTTTCCAGACCTTGGCTTGAATGACCTCTGGCAAGTTGTTTAACTTCTTCAAGTTTGTTCCTCCATCTGTAAAGTTCACATCATGTGGGCAGAGCTCAAGAGATTTATCTCAGTGCTGTGGCTGGTGCAACGCTGTGAGCACACTCCAGCAAACATGCTTCCTTGGCACGCCAGGAAGTGGCAATGCCCACCTGACAAATCTCCAAGAGCCACCTGCTCTTAGCCCCGACCCTCACGCCCATTGGATAACACAGCAAGCGTGTCCCTGCTGCGTTGGCTGCTTACCCCTTTATATACGGCTGTACTTCCTCAATAAACTTAGATCTGTGTCTCTGAACCTGGCCTCCGGAGTCATGTGTGCAAGCGCCCTAGCGGGTTGGGCTCCGTCGTCCTCACCCCCGAGGGACCCCCTGTTCCCACATCACATTTCCAAAATTAGAAAGAACTCATGTGGAGTCCTTTTGCAAGAGCTTGACTGTGGGCACTCGGCCATATTGCTGTAATAACACCATTGCATGGTCTTTGATTTTGGAAAGGGAAGGCTACCCAAAGCCTACCAGAGGAAGAGCACTCCAGGCTGTGACTGGAGCAAGAAGGGCGTTTTCTCACCTTTTCTGTCTTGTAGGTAGCACGTGACTGGTGCTCAGGAAGTATTTAGTGAAAAGGATTGCATGACCTGGAGCAAGTGACTTAAACAGTGTTTCCTTTTCCACCTCCAGAGTCTGGATTCCAGGCGTGAGTTGTAAATGAGATTTAGTTCGGGGAGCGCCTTGTTCCCGCTCCCTATTCCTGAACAAAGCAGCCCCAATCCAGAACCATAGTGTGCTCTACCCAGACACTAAATTCTGAATATTTATTCAAGCTCATAGGAAGTTGCCGGGTGATATCTTGCGGTGGATATCTCCAGAAGAAGCGAGTGCCTCTCTGGGTTACCTGCAGGAGTTGAGAAGATACACTCGTCCTGATTACCTTGCCACACCATGGGTGGGATTTGAGAATTAGTTTGGGGCCACCCACTCTATATTCAATTGAAGTGCACAGATTTAATTTCACTGGTGTTGAAAAGGAAAGAGAATAACAGGCATCAAAATAAAATCATGCCCTTTTGCCAAGACTCCCCACCCCACCTCACCCAGATTTACTGCCTTCTCTAGTCTCCAGGGACTAACACCCTTTACTAGGTTTTCTAAACGGAAAGGGGCCGGCCATGCTTATCTCGGCGACTTCACTGGGTGCTGAGGAGAACAGCACGAAGTCCAGGTGGTAACCTTAGCTGCAGTGAGCTTGGGGTTGCTTAGTAATATCCAGTCTAAACTGCGTTACCATTCTTCCTGGGCTGCTCTATTTCTGATCCTTCACAGGGCCCTTTTCTGCCCCTTTTGCTGTCTCTTTGCTACTGCTCCTCAATGGTTTGCTTTGCAGTCCTGTCATTTCACAAAATCCTTCTATTCCTGGAAAAGGATGAGCAGAATTACACGGTGTTGCTGCTGCTTACCATTCAGGAAGTGCAGCGCGCACACACACCAGTTACCAATCATGCTTACCAGATGGTAAATGTATCTCATTTCATCAGAAAGTGAGCAGCAAACAATTTCACCACCAATGCAACATCTAAACTCACATCCATTTTCAACCTGACATCCTTAATGAGTTGGCCTGATGAAAATCAATCTTTTATCCCTCTATTATTAAGTGTCTGTAAGTTACAATAATGCAGACTTGAGACTTTAAAAATTGCCATTAAACAAATCTCACAACTTGCTATTTTTATATGCTTTGTATCTCTCTACATTTTTAACACCTCAAGTTCTATATTCAGAATGGACTCACGGAAATGGCACATGGTAGGAAGAATAAAAATCTAGTGGCTAATGTTGGTGCTTTTATATAATTTTAACACCACTGCTTAAGTTTAAAGGTTACCTTTTGTTACTTTATAAAGAAAAATTTAAGATCCATTAGTTCTCTCCTACTGGACTGTGTGATGAGGCAAGGGAAGCCCATGGAGTGGAGAAAGGTCCTGATGCTACAATGGCAGAGCCAGGGAGCCCTGGCTCCTGAGTCCCAAGTTTATTTTTAATTTTTTAAAAATATATTTCTTTATTGATTTCAGAGAGGAAGGAAGAGGGAGAGATAGAAACATCACTGATGAGAGAGAATCATTGATTGGCTGCCTCCTGCATACCCCCCATTGGAGATCGAGCCCAAAACCCAGGTATGTGCCCTTGGCTGGAATCGAACCTGGGACCCTTCAGTCTGAAGGCCGACACTCTATCCACTGAGCCAAACCGGCTAGGGCCTGAGTCCCAAGTCTAGATGTCTGCCCACCCAATGGTCCCCAAAGAGCTCTGACTTTTGGCCTTAACTGGTTATCAACAAGTTTCTGTGTACTTGTGAGTGACTAGTGGTTTATGGGCTGAATTGTGTCCCCCCAAATCCATGTTGAAACCCCAACTCTTACGATCTCAGACTGTGACTATATTTAGAGACAGGACATTTACGAGGTAATGAAGGTAAAATGAGGCCCTACTTCAGTATGACTGATGTCCTTCTAAGAAGAGTTTAGGACAAAGACAACATAGAGAGGACACAGGAAGACGGTGGCCATCTGCAACCCAAGGAAAGAGGCCTCGAAGAAACCAAACCTGCTGACACCTTGATTTTGGACTTTCAGCCTCCGGAATGGTGAGAAAATAAATTTCCATGGCTTAAGCCACCCAGTCTGTGGTATGTTGTTATGGCAGCCCTAGAAAATATAGTGGGTCCAGCCTGGAGGAATACACAGAACTTACATTATATTTTTCTCTATAATGGAGACAGTTATTAGTTAGGGTTCATTAGTTATAAACAACAGAAATCCAATCCAGCCAACTTAGCACACAGAGGAATGTGTCCTAAAGGGACAGTGTATCTCACGGAACCAGAGGAAATGCTGCTGGCCTCTGAAATGCACTGGGCCCAGGGCCTGGAGCACTGCCAAGATTCCCCTCTTTTTCACTGTGTATCTTCTTCAGTTATCCATTCCAACTCCGGATTCCTGGGGGAGAGACCCACTGGCCCACCTTGAGGGAGGGACTCACTCGGGTCTAACGGTCAGGCCCAGAAGAGGCAGGTCACATAGCACACAGTGGCCACCAGAGCCCCACGGATACGAAGAAGGCGTTCTCAGGAAAGGAGAGCTCAACAGACTGGAGTAAGTCCTCCGCGGCACGGAGGGTCTGTCCCCTCTCAAGGGCAATGGGGAGACAAATAAGTGGCGTTCAGGGTGCTGCAGAAGAATGGCTAATATATTAACCATTTAGCTATAAAGAGCAAAATCAAAGCAAGAGCAGCCTGAGACCTCATCCAGACCAAGAACTACTTGCCCCCTTATGACTGTTTCCCAGCGGAGGATGACAGAGAAGGAAGCGAGGCCAAGAATGTGGATTAGCAGCCTGTCAAAATCTGTGCATCCATCAGCTGGAGAAAGTTGATTGGTGATCAATTGGAATTCCATTATATAAATGCAGCGTTCATAACAAAAAAACTAATGTGCATTGAAACATAACATGAAGCCAGACTAGTCTATGATTTTGTATGTATTTGGGAGCCTAGATCACTTATTACTCTCTAAGAAGGGAAGGATTAAGTAATGCTTATTGTTCTGCAAGAGGCACAACTACAGAAAACATAGGAAGGGCCAACTTCCCAATAAATCTAATCAGATAGAAACAGTCATCAGCTGACTTAGCTTGGAAGGGCATCCTCACAGCCAGCATGGCACTCTGGTTTTGATCGTGTGACTCGATCCTCTTCTTCCACCTGGTAGCCGGGCCCTGCTTAGGCTCTATCTCCTCCATAAGGGCCTTTTTGACTGACCACACAGTTCAGCCTTTTTTTCTTTCTCTGAAACTGATTTGTGGATATTGTGTACTCCCTATAGACTAACCCTCCTGGTTAAGGCCCATGTGATATTCTCATCCCCATATTGTCTTAAAGGGCCCGATATACCTTATAATGAGCATCTGTTGCCTGACTAGTTGCCACAGGCTGAACAGAAAATGGTGGTCAGAAATCTGCCTGCTGGGATAAAATAATCTTAGAATAATTAGAGATGAAAGAGAAATATCCAGGTACATTCCTTTTAGGATAAAAACTTTATTTTACAATTTTATAAAGCAGCTTTACATTCAGCACAATCCATTTACTTTGTATAGAAACAAAATACCTTTCCATCTGCAAAAAATCAAGTTTTGCTGTATATAAAACTAACATGTGCACATTGTGCTTAAACTGCAAAGTCTGTACAGCTTTACAAAGGACTACCCTTCAGAAGGGCATCCAGTAAACACTTTATTGCATATTTAACACATGGTATATAACCCACATGTACGATGGAGGAAAAACAAGAAAAACAATTACAAGGAGGATGCGGATAGCAGCTTTCAGTGAAGTTTGTACAGCGACAAAGAAAAAGGACTGCCACATCTCGAGAGTTGTGCTTGTGTGTCATTTTTTTTGTATTTGCTCACATACACTGGATGGTTTTTGGATGAAGCCTTTATGTACAGTAACTGCTAAAGGGTCAAACTTGACCTTTATCTGAAACTTTTGACTGGTTTCAAAACTGAAGTGGCAATAGATTTAACTTAACATCAAAGCTAACTCAAGATAAGTGTAAACTAAAACCCATAATCTTGAAACAAAGACAAATTTAAAGAAAAATAAAACTTCAAAACACCTTCCCCATTCTCTCTAAGCACAGAGTAAGTAAACATTTTTCATGATTAAAAACCCTAGAAAACTCCATAGGTGTTTAGGAACAAAAGTGCAATGGATGGTCTTGGGCAGTGTTCCTCCACGTATGCCCCCAGATCACCTGCATCAGAATCACCTGAATGCTTGTTAAAAATGCAGGTGACCATGGTTCACAGGCAGATTTACTGAATATCTGGAATCGTATTTCAGTGGGTTCCCAGGTGGTTCTGAGACATAGTGAAGTTTGAGAACCAATAGTTTGTACTGATGGTGCTGCTATAGGTTCAACTCACTCTCTTAGAGAATTCTGGGATCACAAGAAAAATCCAGTTGCTGTTGCAATGTGGAAGGCAGTGTGAAACCAACAGCAATGAAATAGCAATGCCATTTCTAGATCAAAATGCCTTTCCTTTTTCAGTGGAAAAGGACAGACACATTGTTAAGGCACTGATATTTGTCACAGAAGCAGTACCATACTGTTTTTGTTGATTCCCTTAATCTGAAGTACCAGTATGCAAACACAAGGCAGTCTGGACTGTTCTAATATAATAACAAATACAATGAAGTAAAAAGGGTTCCCGGATTGGAGAACGTTTATTTTTGAGCACTGAAATTAAAAATGAAGGCATCCAGATGTTCTTGTTGAGACATCTAATATAGAAGAACTACAAAGGTCAAAAGCTATGGGGAACCTAGTAACCCACAACTGTTTTGTTGTGGGTAAAACAGAGTTGTGATGCGCATTTAATATAGGTCACCGATAAACTGCACTGTTTGTGGTGACCCCTGAAAGTGTGGGGTCTCATATTCCAATCTGTCTAAGTTATAGTACTGATTCAGTGTACTGTCAGACATTAAACAAAAGACAGAAAAATCAGCCTCCTTTGGTTCTGACCTAATGCTTGAAGCCCTACAAGCAGACACTGCCCAGGGTATGTGGGGTAAGAAACCTAAAGGCATATAAGGGTATAGTGAGATATAAAAGCCAAATAAAGTCTGATTACATGTACAATAAATGCAGTAACATCACTTCTATCCAAGAGCTTAAATAATTTAAAATTAAAATTGCAAAGGAAAAACAATGATGTGCAGTCAATGATTTCAAAAGTTGACCAAGAATGATCTAAGTAGGAAAAACCCCTTCTGTGATTCTTTTATGTAATATCTAATCTAGTATTTTTCCTTAAGGGGGAAAAAAAATCCTAAAGATGTGGACTTATTAGAATTACTAGCTCCTTTCCAAATTTAGGTTTATTTTTAAAATTTCCTAAATAATGACCCCAAAATGTCCCCCCAAATAGAAAAAACTCGTGTGTAGTCTGAATTGAAATAGAAAATTCTAGATAACAACAAAAGAAACCAATCACAATGGAGATTGGGGAGGGATAGTCTGATTATCAAACCTTTACTGATTGTAGATCAAGTTTCATAAAACATAATATTTTTGTAATTTCTTGTGCAGTCAACACGTTTCATTTTAGTTGTGCTTACATTACATAACTGTGAAGCCTGAACAAAGACTGTGTTTTAATTTACACATCAAGAAAACCAGAAATTCAAAATATTCTCCATATATAACCAATTGAACAAAAGCAACAAATGCTCATTTGCCCCCAAGAAGTTAATCTATAGAAAAACACACACATCATTTAAAAAAGTTGCACACAGTCCACTATTCAGGCTACAGGTAAATATTCACTGTATTACAGCACATTAATTTTTTTAAAGTCTGCTTTCAACATAAACATAAATAATCACATTTTAAAAGCACCCCATACTAAGTTTTCAGGTAAGTGACAGCCAGTTGGCCAGTAACAGCTACTTACCATTCATTTTCCCAAACTGAGCGGGACTGGGCTACCTGTGGAACTGTACAGGTGATAAGCAAGGCAAGGTTACACATCTCTGTTCAGCCCCCTGACTGAACACTTTCCTGCTCTGAATGCCACCTACAATTCTAAGCACCCATCCCATGGAATGCCGTTATCTCAGGAGACTGGTTTTACGGATCAGGTGTCACTTTGATGTCATCCACAGAAACCCAGTCTCCGACCTTTCCACACGTGCCTGCCTCTGCGCTGCTGGCAAGGGCCCGTAGTTTCTGTGTGCAGCAGAGACTGAAATAGGCTTTTGGTTGTGAGCGCTAGTTGTGCTTTGCCCTGCTGCCTTTAAGGTAGCTTTTCCACCGCTTGACGAATTCTTTGAAGATTGGGGACTCATCAATGGTGCTGAGGAGCTGCAGCTGATTGATGTGGGTGGTGTGATAGTCCCAGCGGGCCAGGTTGGGGGCGATGCCAAGCATGAAGTGCCGGAGGTCATAGATGGTTCCTGAGCCAGTGTCGTACAAGGGGAGCATGGCTTTCAGGGATTCCATGCCATGCTCATACAGGGACCTCGCTTCTTTCCCGAGTTTTTCTCCTGCAGTTTCTTTTAAGTCATACAGCCCAATTAAAGAATACATAAAGCCATTTAAAACAAAAGAGCTAGGTGTGGTTGGATACTCTTCATACCAGTCATGTTTATTCATAAACACAGCTTTAACTCCATGCTGCTCTGATAGAAACTTGTAAGGGGCTGTTGCCCTTAAAGCTGAATTGAGGAATATATGGTCTTTTGTTAACAGATAGGCCCTGACTAATGTAGAAATGGCTTGCCCTTGGGCCATGGCAGAGTACCACCCTGGCTCTAAAGACTTGAACCCTTCCCCTAACTTCCGGGTTACCATGATCGGCCAGCCACCTTTCTCATCTTGGTTCCTTACCAGCCAGTCACTGGCAGCGAAGAATGCAGCCATGTGGGCTGTGGTAGAGATAGTAATGTTATCAAGGAATCCTTTCCCTTTTGCAATTAACCTGACCACCTTCTTGGGCATTATTTTGGTTGGCTTGACAGCTTTTGTGTTGGAAAGACCCACTCCTTTCCTGAGGTCAGTGACCAGGTCCCTGGTAACTGTGCTCCATGAAGTCCTGGGCCCAATGCCATAGTATATGTCTCTTTCTTTAAAAGCAATCAGCTGGGTATTGGAGACATAATGCACAGTGAAGAGCTGGTTCTTTTCTGTAGTCTCTAGAACCACGGACACACTTCCGTTTGTCAAGAACTTGAGGTCAAATGAAATAATAAAATCTTTTGTGTTCCCCAGTTGCAAAGATACACCTTCACTGGTCTCTGCAGGGAATAAAATATACCAACAAAGACTGATTAGAATGCAACCTCTTTGTGTTTAAAAGTTAACTATAATTCATCCTTGACAACCACTGACCATACAAAACTAATACTTCAATATTTTGTGTCAGATCATCATTATTATTGTTATTGTTATTTTTACTGAATTAATCACAAATGATAGAATTGGTGAGTCCATGATGGCTGTGAGCACCAGGCTAAAGCTTTTATCTTTTGGCCTGTGTGGTTAACATTAGATGGTTATATAACGTAAGAGCAATGGCTAAGGTATTGTTGATCAAACTGCCTTTCAAATACCAGCCGATCAATAATCAGTGAGTATTTCAGTATACCCATTCTGCAAAAAGAAAAACACAGTCAAAAGCTAGCTGAACCCAGGTTGTCTAGTCTGGGTCTCAATTACTAATATCTCATTTGATATTAAAAATGATAGGTTGTTTTCAGATATTTGCTGGAATTGTGAATAAAATTTCTGGTAATTAAGGAAGAATAGGATGATGTAGTCAACAAAAAGTGAGGGAGACTGAGGAAGGTAGAGGGAGAAGCACAGGCTTTCGAGTTAAAACAAACAAACAAACAGAAAAAACAGCCTTGTATAAACTCTTATTCTGTCACTTACTAGCTTTGAGATGTTCAATAAATACACCTCTTGGAGTCTTAGTTTCTTCACATGTTAAATAGAGATAATATTACTCTGCAAAGTAATTGTGAGGATTTAAAAAAGATAGTGGCTTGGCCCGCTGGTGCTGCTCAGTGGTTGAGCGTCAACGAATGGACCTGGAAGTCACAGTTTGAGTCCAGGTCAGGGTTTGATCCCATGTGGGGTGTGCAGGAGGCAGCCATTTGATGATTCTCTCTCATCACTGATGTTTCTAAATCTCTCAACCTCTCCCTTCCTCTCTCTGAAATAAAAAAAATATATTTAAAAAAAAGATATTGGCTTGGACCATAGTAAAAAATGACAGTGATTACTATTATTATTTTGAAGCCACTGGCTTCAGAAGCTGATAAATAGTAAAAGCTATTTAATTTGGCATATTATCAAATAGGAAATTTCTCCTGCATATTTACAGTGCAATGATGGCTGGCTCCCAGAAAGATGACTTTCTGTGTACTGCTGGGCTAGATCTACCAAGCAAAGAAACCGAGCACATTAAATCACACAGCAGCAGCAGCAAGAACAAGAAAAACAACAACAGAAAATATTGTACAAATTTTATAATATTAAAGATACCAGTAAATGTAAATATCTTGATCTTCATAGAGGTTAAATATTCAAAACACATTCACATGTGTTATCTCATTTGATCCTTACAATAATCTACTGAGGCTGGCATTACTATCTACTGAGCAGGAATTACCATTTTAGAGATGAAGATATGAAGGCTTTGCAAGGTTAAAAGGTTTGCCTAAAACCAAATGCTAAGTAGTGGAGTAGGGACTAGAAACTAGGATTCTTGAACCCAAGTTCAAAGACTGTGAGAAAGAAATGATATTGGAAGTAGCATTCTCATGAGAATAATCAGTGAAAGAGTTATTTCTCATATATATATAGCCATAGAATCAGATCTGCTGTGAGGAGTCCTTGAGGAAATCTTTAACTGGGAGCAAAAATTAGAAATGTGAGCTGATGACAGTGCATAATGTATACACTGTGATTAGTTCGGTGAATATTAGCATGTTGAGTTGATCATTAACTCTCCCAACAGTGGACTTTACCAATGTGGATATAATTAATCCAAGGCTCTTAATTACTTCATTTGATGGACAATTATGGAAACTGAATTAAGAATGAGAACATCTTGATAGACTTATGCAGGCTTTGAGTGATATTTTTAAAAAGTGATTTCAAAAGTATACTTCTAATACAGTAAAAATCCATTTAATCTGGAAAATGTCAACATGCAATCTCTCTCTTACCTAGCATTTTTCTGCATCAATAGTAAAATGGAATCTGATGCTCAGTATATCCCCAAAGCACTACAGGATTCTGTTATGAATTACTCAAGGTTAAATTATATTCAGCAAAGCAGACTATCTTGAGTGCTACTTATTTTTTTCATTCTTAGGGTAATGCCTCATTAATCAGACTCTTGTCTGATTTCACTAAAGTGGGTAACAATGGCCCATCTCTAGAAGTCCAAATGGGAGGAAGCTAACGAAGTACCCATTTTTCTCCCAGAATTATATTCTGATTTTCACTTTATATATAAAATTCCAATGAAATGATATGGTTTAGTCAATCACCTTATGTCTCAATATAACAGATTACTTCAAAGAACTCAGCAATGAATGATGTCATGGGATGTAACCTTTTAAAAAAACCATTACTAACTTTCCTAAAACCTACCACCACCATACAGAGAAGTCACAATCTCTAATTTAAGTCAATCTACCAACAACCATAATCTTCACAACAATTTTATGAGATAATTTTTAATTTCATTTCATAGATGTACTGAGAAGGATCTGAATGGTAGAAAATGGAACTGACTATGGTGTGGCAACCATAGTGCTTTAAATCTAGTAATAGAAAATTTCCTAATTGCTTGAAATCCACGACCCCTCCTCTCTGAGCAGTTATTCCGAGGAGTCTCTACAAGTGTCTATTTTTGGTATGTGTTTACATGTACTTGGGCAACAAAGAATAATAAACACTTAAGAGTAGTCTTAAATCAGTATTTTCACATAGTACATAAACTGTTATGACTTATTCATTTAATCAACAGGTTTACTATGTGGAATGAGAAGAGGCCTTACTCAAAATCTCCAGGACCACTGAAAGGTAAGGGCCAGGTAGAAGAAGGGAAGCTCACAAGAAGCCTGAGAAAGAATACTGTAGAGAAAGGAAAAATGATACCGTGGAAATGAGATAAGGAGAGTGCTTGGGGAAAGAAAAACTAATTTAATTTAATAGAGCAGGACAGGTATAAAGTTTTAATTCATTCCATCTTAAAATCAGGAATAGGAACAAAATATTATTCAGCAAATAAAACAAGAAAAAATATGCTACAGGTGCATGTAATAATTCTTTCTGCTAGATGATTTTGTTCCCTTCAAGGCAAAAATATTCAAGGCCAAAAAATAAAAAATAAAAGGCCAACAGGATTCAGGCGTTGGTCCCCTAGAGCCTCATCTCACCTAGACCTATGCTTTTATGTACAAGTCCCAATTTCTTCTCAACAGTGATTCTGTGAATTTATCTCCCATGAGGTCTATATCCTCTAAAAAGCCTCATCTCCTATACTACTGCCTTAATAAACAGACTCACCTCTGGGATTTCTTTCTCCTGCTCTGAGCAACAACCCCCATGTAACTCCACTCACTCTCCCTCCAACGTTTGTATTGAGGGCTACACCAGGCACACCCAGGATATCAAAACAAGCTCTCCATCCCCAGCTAGCACACTCCCACCAACAGGGAGTTCCAACTGTGAGTAGCTTTTGTCCTACTTGCAGAGGTACTGCCTCACACAGAGTTCTCTTTTTCACATGCTTAAAACCACATCAGGAAGTAGTTTTATCTCCAGCTACCGGCTGAAGAAAGAAGGGCTAAAGCCTCATTTCGTATGAGGGGACCCATCTTTGTATTATCCAGGGCATCCAAAAGTGGACCATGAAATCTATTGCTCTAAAAAGGATAGAGTTAAAAGACTGCTCTAGAAACCTTCCAGCACTTGAAGAGATCAAGATGAGGGCTGCTGTTTGCCACCCTAATCCAGACAACATTTTGTAATTAGTGCAAAAATAAGCCCCTTTGGTGCACCCTAAACCAAATATCCTTTTGCTTTGTCCAAGCACTTCCTGCTGCAATAAATTACCTCTAAGGTATCACAAGCTAAATATCCTTAAACATTTCCACATACTTTCTCACCCAGCTAAGCCTGCTGTTTTACAATAAGAAAAGATGTTCTATGTACTGGAATATCACAGAATACCACAGGAGAAAAGAAGTCCTAGTCACAGAATAAAAACGAAAGGTCACCCATTATTTGTACTGCATTAAGCACTCATAAATCCATTACTTAAGGCCATCCAGAATGAGTAGATTTGTATTGTGGCTTTCAAGGTCTGTGAATTACACAGTCATCAATAAAGGACAAGGAGAGAATACAGAAGAGGGCTTATAACCTTTTCTCTTTCTATTTACTGCCTGCAAGGTTGGTGGGAGGGAGGAATGAGTTCTATTTTTGACAACATTTCCCCATAGAGAAGTAAAGCCTGAGGTGCTAACTAAAATTATTTCATTGTCTTTTTAAGTAATGGACTCATTAATTCTCATCGATATTGATTAGTGGAGGAAAATGCATTACATCCTAATTAATGAGACTGTCTTAATAAAAGGGAAAATGTTGCATAAAGTTAATTTGATTTTATAAATGATTTTATTAATGAAATGGTTTTTTATGAAATTTGAGACAATTTAGTACATTAACAAAATTCAATATGGGAAGCAGGCCTAGTTGGTAATGCTGTCTTATCTTGAAAAAATTTAATAGCTACTGGTAAAAATATGCAAAGGAAAGGCTAGTTCTTTCTATAAGGGAAAACTTCTACCTGAATGCAAAATAGTTTAAAAATTAAAGAATATTGCACTGAAATACACAAAAAATCTTCATTTTTGTGGGACACAGATCCCTGGAAGGAGATGCACACCATGCAGTAACCTGGATCTTAATATTCAATCTAGGGCTTAGCTCTTCACCCAGAAAATATGCCTTCTATAACCTTGAATTTTTTAGCTGTTCCTTTTTAGGGATTTTACTTGAGTGACACCATTTGTTTCTTTATATATGTAACATGAAAGGTTTGCTAATGTATGTTTTTTTAAAAATAATTTAAAGAGTATCAGATGCTATAAATCAACATAAAATTAGCAGTCATACAATACATCACTTACCTGGAGCAATGAACTGTTTAACATTGGTGAATCTAGACTTATCAGCCACACTAGCCACAAAGCAGCCCTTTGGCACGGTCCAGTCGTTGGGCTTGTTGGCTTTGTCTCTATCTTCTGCTGTTTCATATACTTCTATATGAGGAGGTTTCTCAGTTAGATTCTTGCTATAATGACTTAACCCATACTGTGCAATTTGGATTGGGTAGAAATAGCCTTGAGGTCCCCATTGTGTAGATAAAGGTACACCTATAACATAGAGAAACAAAATACTCATGTCCATACATTTATAAGTTTGTTTGAACACCACTCTTCACTGTTTTACTTCTGGGGATATAAAGTTATCAGCAAAATTTGAGCTTCCTCATATAGTTTTCATACTTACTAAAAAATAGTACCCAATTAACCAGATTCCTATCTACAAAATTAAACATTTACTCGCATTCATTATTTGTTGACAGGCAGCAATATAATGTTGTAGATTATCTTTTAAACTGACTTTTTATGAGTGGTACTTCTGCTCATAACTATAGATGTTATGTTTTATAATCCTGCTTCAAACATTCAAGTTTTGCACAATTTAAGTACATGTAGATAATGTTATCATAGTTTTATTCTAGAGTGTCAATTCTGAAATTTTCTTAAACATTTATACTTATCAAGTTAATTATGTACTCATCTCTCCTCCAATATCAAGATGGGGTCTCATAAGTATATAATCTGATGGTTAGAGCATTTACTTAAGAACCCAGTTAAGATTAGGCAACTTAAAAGTATAAACAAGCTTGCGAAGCTTTTTCATATCCTTCATGTCAAAAGGTAATTCTTGAGAACAAGGAGTATTTTTAAAAACAAATTAAAGTGGTATGTTTAAACAGATTCTTGAAATAATTTATTAAAAGATTATCCTCTTGTAAAGTTCTAAGGAAAAGTTATACATGCTTGGTTTCCGTATTTTATTTACTTTAGTAATTCCCTACATGGGAAATACAATCACACCACATTGCACAGACTATTGTATTGTTGCATGGGGTATGTGTTGAGACATAAAGTCCGATCTGTATGTAGTTCTAGTCCTAGCAGAAACTGGGAACCTATAAAACCGTATGTGCTCTGATATAGTTTCAACACAGTTTCAGAAACTAGGGGCCACAGAGGTGAAGAAACCTAGGCTACAAGTAAGCTTTTTAACTTCTGAATTCCTTCTCCAAGGGGAGATTTTTTTTTTCTAAAATTCAAACAATTATTTTCACTTCATAAAAGGAAAGCTTATAGTCTTATTAAAGATGATTGATAACTATAATGTACAACTGGCATGAAAACTGATATACTGATCAATGGAATAGTAGGCCATAAACATACTCTGGTATTCAAAATACTTTAGTATAATGATAAAGCTAGCATCATGAATCAGTGAGGAAAAGAGGAGATTATTTAATACATGTTAGGAAAAAAGTCTAAAGACAGACTACCTTTTACCATTTACTAAAACATTAACCAACTTAGCTGGATTAAAAAAGTTAAATGTAAAAAAACAAAAACCATAAAACTATTAGAGAAAATACAGAGGAACAGCTGATTATGGTGTGGCAAATGACTTTCTAAGCATAAAAGGAAAAGGTTAAAAAAAATCCCCAAGTTTAGTAAAGAGAACTGAAAATTTCTAAAGTTAATAAATCATAAGTAAATGAAAAGTCAAATTCAATTTCGCTTTCTGATCAATCCTAGGTTTGAAATACAAAATCAAATTGGACACCAATATAATCATAAGGAATCCCCATTGCTCCAAATTTGAAAGACAATATGTAATAGACTATAGGAGTTCAGAATAAGTTCAGAGAACATGGTATCTATAGATTGTCTAGTTATGAGGACTTTAAACCTCCACCCAGAGATGATGCCTGGCTAATCCTAATATATAAAAAGCCAGGGGCTGTCACGACCGAAACAACCAGATGGATGACCAAACAGCAGGCTGTGTGGGGCGACCAGGCCGGCAGGGGGGTTAGCGAGGGATGACCAAATGACTGAACAGCAGACTGCGTGGGGCAACCAGGCTAGCCAGGGGGGCAGTTGGCGGGTGGGGTGGGGGAGTTGGGGGCGACCAGGCCGGTGGCGGGGGTGGGAGGGACGTTAGGGGTGATCAGGCCGGCAGGCAGAGGCAATTAGGGGTGATCAGGCTGGCAGGGGGGCCAGTTAGGAGCGATCAGGCAGGCAGGCAGGTGAGCAGTTAGGAGCCAGAGATCCCAGATTATGAGAGGGATCCTGGATTGGAGAAGGTGCAGGCTAGGCTGAGGGGACCCCACCCCCATGCACAAATTTCACACACTGGGCCTCTAGTCTGGTAATAAGACTGTAACTGGGACATTGATGGCTCCACTGAATGGTCTCTGTTTCTTTCCCATCTCCTCTTATAGGAAAATTAACTATATTTTAACACAAAATTTCTGAAGATCCTGTGCCTTGGCCTTACTGGAGAGAATTTTTGATTCTGAGGCAGATCGATGGAATAATCCTATTAGATCAGGTATGATCTTATTGTAGCTCACACCATCTAGAAAGTTGCCCTAGGTTGAGAATAAATTGTTCTTCCGTGCTAAGTCAGAGTGATGAAAGGTCTCTTGATGGTAAATTATGTATGTACTTGCTATATAATTAATACCTATAGTATCTTATTCCCCAACACAATTAGGATAGAAAAATGCAGTGGAGCAGAGATACCAACCTTCTACCCCACTTATGCACTTGACTCTGTCTCGGACTTCCACGTTGTAGCCTTCAAAGGACATAAACACACCATCAGGGTGATAAGGAGCTCTTTGTGCATAGACTTTGGAATAGCTATGAGAGAATTCAAACCTATCATAGCCATCATACTGAACTACCTTTCCATAAACATCAAAATATTTCTCTATCCAACTGAATGGAAGAAAGATTTCATTCCCCTCTCGTCTCCCTTTAATTGTGTGGTCATCATTTATGAGACAGTCAATTTCTTCATATTTGAGTCCTAACACCTTGCTTCCCCCATTGCTATTGAAGCCCCCAGCAACAGGGGGTGCTTTCTGCTGTTCCTGAAGAAATGCCTCCTCGGACTGTTTGGCCAGATGGTTCACATAGTTGTTACTCTCAGATGCTGCTGCTCTTTTTTCTAATCCATCCACTCTGAAGCCACTACCCAGGTGCCGTGGAAACTGGATGGCTTTGTCGCTGGAACACTTATTCCACAAAAGTACTGTGACCAAAGTGAAGAGTGCGCAGATGATAATCAAAGTCTTATAGTTGACCCGAGCTGCCAAGCAACGCATATTCAGACCATACCTATGGAATCAAGAAGAAAAATTCATGCAAAAATGTATTACTACTGATATTTCACGAGATAAGGCTTTATTTTTTATGCTGAATTACCACATTAAGGAAATTTTATTAATTGCATGTAATCTAATCAGATTTAAAATTACAAACTCAAAGTTTCTGGCATGATAAAGAAAAGGCAAGAGGTGCTTTTCCCTAAAATGCTCACTTGGCACGAGCCTCTAAAAGCAGAGGTTCTCGCCGAAACCGGTTTGGCTCAGTGGATAGAGCGTCGGCCTGCGGACTGAAAGGTCCCAGGTTCGATTCCGGTCAAGGGCATGTACCTGGGTTGCGGGCATATCCCCAGTAGGAGATGTGCAGGAGGCAGCTGATCGATGTTTCTCTCTCATCGATGTTTCTAACTCTCTCTCTCCCTTCCTCTCTGTAAAAAATCAATAAAATATATTAAAAAAAAAAAAAAAAGCAGAGGTTCTCAAACTTTCTGTTTGTATTTCCATTTGTATCACAGTAATTTTTTCACAGAGCCTATAGGCCCAAAGAAATATCTAATAGTTCCATTTATTAAGTAGTTGGGCCCAAACAACTTAATACATATTTTTGTCTCAACATCTTAGTAGCTGTTTAAACACATAACAGGTCTTATTAAGGTAAATGCCAACATCCATGTGGCGAAATCCAACAGTGAATTTTTAGTGCTCATCCTACTTGACCTCTTCACAGTATAAAACACTCAATGATTCCTTGGCTTCTAGGGCACCATTCTGTCTTGGTTCTCCTTATAGCCCAGTGGCTGCTTCTCCTCAGTCATCTTCAATCATTCCTTCTCATCACCCTGAAACTAAAATGTTGGGAGTGACATAGGGTCCCAGTCCTCAAACATCTTCATCTGTACTCACTTCTAGGAGATCTCACCCAATCCCATAGCTTTAAATACAATTCATATACTCCCAAAATTCTATCTCCAGGCCAGTCCTTCTTCAGAACTGCAGACATATATATCTAAGTTCCAATCCAACAACTGACATCTTTACTTGGAGGTCAAATAGACTTCTGAAATATAACACCCAAAACTTAACTTCTAATCTTTTCCCCCAATCTGTTCCTCATTTCTTACTGTTCAGACCAGTAATCTTGACTCCTTTGTTGCTCACCCCATATCCAATCAGTCAGGAAATCCTATTGGCTCTACCTTCAAATTATGCCCAGAATCTGACCTCTTTTCTGTTACTACTATTACCACCAAATCAGAGCCACTGTAACTTTTCATGTGGAATACAGCAATGATGTCCAAACTGGTCTCTGTGCTTCTATCCTTGCTCTACTATTCTACCCCCAAGTCTATTTTCAACACAGCGGTCAGAATGATGCTTTTGAATATAAGCCAGATCATGTCATTCCAGTCCCTGCTGGCCATATAGTGTACCAGCCAGTTGTGTTTATATGTAAGCGGTCCCAGGTTGCCTATTGCTGGGGTCATTGAGAAATATGAAAAATTATGAGTTATTTATGTGCAATATATGGAATATTTCAGCCTGCTGAGAGTAAAGGGAATGGTCTCATTGCTGTTTGCTCTGTCATTTATTCTGTGGTATAAATCCATAACTATTTATTTTATTGTTTGCAATCCTCCTTCCCTTTTTCCTCTCAATAAACTCTTTTGGCACCAATGAGATAAAAAAAAACCCAAAAGCCCAAAACGAAAATGTTTAATGAAAAAATACACAATGAATTTCTGTTTTACAAGAAGGTTGATGGTGAATGTTCAATCCATTTACTTCTTTTAATTCCAAGAAAGTTAACTTTGAGTCCTTGCCTGTCTGAAAACAACTTTATTCTGCTCTCACCTTTCATGAATAGTTTGGCAGGATATAGAATCCCTGGTTACACTGTACTGTACTTTCTTTCCAAATGTTGTAGGCAATATTTTACTGTCTTAAAGCATTAAAGGTTACTGATGAGAGATTTGATTTCAGACTGATACTTGTCACTTTGTACATGACTTTTCTCTGGATCTTTTATCCTAGGAATTGTGCAGGTTCATGTGTTACAGTATTATGTCTGCATCACTATTTCAATACTTGATGTGTCCTTTCAATCTGAAAACTGGTGTCCTCATATTCTTGTTTAATCAATGTATCTTCTTGTAGCTTTGAGTACATTAGTTTCTCTTTTATAAAGTTATCTCTGGTTACCTCTATTTTCTCCAGTGGCATTTTTCTGATTATTTTAGTCTCTCTTTCATGCCATTAGTTTTCCTCACATGCCTGGTGATCTCTGGTTACTCATTCATATTTGGGCCTAAATGACTCATTAGCCAATGTAAATTTTCTGTTACTGTCAAGATGGTCTGGGTTTTTTTTTGTTTTGTTTTTGGCAAAATGGCTCTCCTGAGGGGGCCTCTGTGTGGGCTAGGTATACAGTGTTCCTTTAGGATGTGTAGGTGGGGAGCCAGCAGGCCCTGTAAATGCCAGAATAAAGATGGCTTTTTCTTTTGTTCTGGGGACACAACTTGTACTCAAGAAGTCTTAGTACAAGTTCTCTAAAAAAAGATCTGTCCGGTGCTTTGCCTGGGTTCATGCCAGCTATCTGTAGTCCAAGTGCAGGGGTGAGAGAGGTATGGGAGGTGAGATGAGGGATATACTTGTGCCTTCTTGTACTCGAAAAGAGATCCAGAAATCTGTTCAATTATTACTCTTGGGGAGTCTTCCTATTTATTGTTATTGGCTTCTTCACTTCTTATTTCTATACATTTTATTTCATCAGAGCATCAGGAGGAAAAGAAGGCAAAGATATGGCTTTAATCTTGGAAATCATACAGATTTTAAGAGCTAGAATTCAGTAACATTTTATCATCTGCATTATTAGTATGAGAAAATGTGTTCAATACTAAAAAAAACACAAAACACAAAAAAGAAAATACAGTGTGGCATAAGCAAACCTTCAGAAGTAATATATTTATACATTGAGAATTTCCTTATATTGTGGTACAGATAAACTGATAATAATAAATAGTGTTTATTTCAGAAAAAGGTCCTTTGTTAAAAACATTTACCTGCCAAAATTTGAATCATTTGTCAGCTATACCTGAAACGTAGACCAATTAAAATAGAAATATAAAGCTTTTTGTTGCATCTTTGAGAAGTGCCCATTCTCCATGACTCCAGTGAGAGTAGGCTACCATTATGATGAGGCACATGAGGGGAAAGTAAAGAAAAATCGAAGTTAAAAACTTTCAATAACCTTTATGCCCAGATTTTATCTGATACCATTCCTCAATCAAAGCAATCAGGGCTTCTTAGAGAAATGGATGATTCCAGGTCTGGGGCCTTGCCATAACAGAAAACTTTTCAAATATCAATGGAATCATAATCCAGAAATCAAAAGAAGTAGAAGAGGTCAAATAAAAGATGATTAGAAATATATATATATATATATATTTTTTTTTTAATATATTTTATTGATTTTTTACAGAGAGAAAGGGAGAGAGATAGAGAGTTAGAAACATCGATGAGAGAGAAACATCGATCAGCTGCCTCCTGCACATCTCCCACTGGGGATGTGCCCGCAACCCAAGTACATGCCCTTGACCGGAATCGAACCTGGGACCTTTCAGTCCGCAGGCCGACGCTCTATCCACTGAGCCAAACCGGTTTTGGTGATTAGAAATATATTGATAATTACTGAGGCTGAAAGATACCTTGGCGGTTCACTGTATTTTTCTCTATACTTTTATGTTTAAATGTTTCCATAATTTAGAAAACTAGTATCATAGCAAAAAGACACAGGACAGGAATGAGCCTGAAAGGTCCCCTTCCCCACTAGTCAGAGTTGTGAGAATTAAGATGACCAAACCAAAAGCCTCATATGTTAAAAACCTCTATTTTATAGAAAAATTGTGGCTAATAAAGTAGAAAAAAAATTTTAAATAAAAAATTATGGGCTCCCTCATTAAATTACTAATTTAGGCAAATATGAGAGTAAGGTATATGTTTGATAGGGACATAGAGATTCATACTGTGCGAAGTAACACCAAATGTATTGTTTTCTAGTTACAAAGAGAAAGATGAAATGCTACAGTGAAGGATCAAATGGTCATTAACCTAATTCAGAGGTCAAATTCAGTCTCATTAATGGTGACTCATCTAGATACTGTGTCTCTTTTTAAAAAAAATTGAATTTATTGCAGTGACATTGGTTAATAAAAGTATACATGTTTCAGGTATACAATTCTACAAAACATCTGTATATTGTATTGTGTGTTCTCCTTCCATCACCATTTATCCCCCTATCCCCACTTCTACCTCTCTCCACCTCCCTTTCCTCTGGCAATCATCATACTGTTGTCTGTGTCCATGAATCTCCCTTTTTTTTCTTTGCTTAGTACCCTCACCTATCTCACTGAGCCCTCACTCCCCCTGACAGCTGTCAGTCTGTTCTCTGCAGATACAGTGTCTCTTGATGAGTTAAAATAAAAAGTACATAACCTATCACATAGCCCAACCAAAAATGTTTAACTTAATCTCTCAGGCCTTAAGATTTAACTTCTAGTTAATAGGAAATACAAGGTATAGAGGAACAAGTTAAGTATGGGAGCAACCAGATACATTTAGAAGGTAAAACATCCTGCAGGAGAGCTAGCCCTGTCTCCTCAATAAGTTTAGTGGCATACAAAGAAAAAGGGGACTAGATTCAATGAGAGAGAGAGAGAGAGAGAGAGAGAGAGAGAGAGAGAGAGAGAGAGAGAGAACGCATATAACAACCAGATATGAAAATTAGTCCTACACCAGGAAATTTGACTATGGACTTGATAAGAAGGAAAGATGGAAGGACATATGGAGAGATACTGTTAAATTTAAAAAAGGTTATAAAACAGAAATATAATATGATCTCACTTTAGTAAAAAAAGCGTATTTTCTAATTTTCATGATTGTATTTGTTGTTTTTAACTGTATAAATTGAAAATTAAAAAGGTCAAAGAAATATTGTTAAAATGTTGAAAGAAAGAAGTATAAATTTTAAGTTAAAAATGTGTATAAGTATTTAGCTTTCAAAACAGACACTGACATTTTTGGAGAAGAGGGAGAGATTGGTGAGATAGAAGGAGGATGGAGAGAAAGAAAACCCTGATATTGGCATGTGGTATTAACTACCAAATCAGGCTTATCTAAAGGTAAATGTGAACATCCTATCTAATAAAAGAGAAACATGGTAATTGGCGTACGACTGCTACCCTTCCCATTGGCTAATCAGGGAGATATGCAAATTAACTGCCAGCCAAGATGGCGGCCGGCAGCCAGGCAGCTTAAACTGAACATGAGGCTTGCTTGCTTCAGTGACGGAGGACTGCAACGTTCCCCACCTGCCTTGCAGGCCTCTGAGCCTGCAGTTTGAAACATTGTAACAAATATAGAAGCTAAACAAAACCCCAGAAACCAGCTTTCAGCCAGCTGGGATCTCAGAGCTGGAGTTGATACAGAGTTTTGATTATAGAACCTAAACAAACCAGATACCTCCTTTCAGCAGCTGAGGCCTCAGAGCTAGAGTCAGAGCTAAAGCTGGCCCAGAATAAAAAGAAAAAAAAAGAAAAAAAGGAGCAGTTGGGAGCTTCAATCCCAGCCTGAAAACAGCCCTCAGCCCCTCACCCAGACTGGCCAGGCACCCCAGTGGGGACCCCCACCCTGAAGGGTGCATGACCAGCTGCAAATAGCCATCATGCCCTCATCCAGGCTGGCCAGGCACCCCAGTGGGGACCCCCACCCTGATCCAGGACACCCTTCAGGGCAAACCAGCCAGCCCCCACCCACACCAGGCCTCTATTCTATAAAATAAAAGGGTAATATGCCTCCCAGCACCGGGATCAGCAGAGCCATGAGGCCTCCCAGCACCGGGATCAGTGTGATAGGGGGCAGCGCCCAAACCCCCTGATCGCCCTGAGGCTCTGTGTGTGACACGGGGCGGGGCCACAACCTCCCTATCGGCCCTGCTCTGTTCCTGACAGGGGAAAGCGCCCCAAGCCCCTGATCGGCCCTGCTCTGTGCCTGATGGGGGGAGCTCCCCAACCCCCTGATCACCCTGCGGCTGTGTGTGTGACAGGGTGCGGTGCCCCAACCCCCCCCCCCCCCACCCCACGGGCCCTACTCTGTGTGTGACGAGGTAGAGCCATAACCTTCCCATCGGCCCAGCCCTGAGTGTGAGAGTGGTGGCGCCCCAACCCCCTGATCAGCCCTGCTCTGTGGGTGATAGAGGGCGGCGCCCCAATCCCCTGATCCACCCTGCTCTGTGCGTGACAGGGGGGAGCTCCCCAACCCCCTGATGGGCCCTGCTCTGTGCATGACAGGGGGGAGCTCCCCAACCCCCTGATGGGCCCTGCTCTGTGCGTGACAGGGGGCAGCGCCCCAACCCTGATTGGCCCTACTCTGTGCGTGACAGGGGGTGGCGCCGCAACCTCCCCATCGACCCTGCCTTGAGTGTGACAGGGGGTGGTGCCCCAACCCCCCAATCGGCCCTACCCTGAGCATGACTGAGGGTGGCATCGCAACCTCCCAATCCGCCCTGCTCTGTGCATGACAGGGGAAGGTGCCCCAACTCCCCAATTGGCCCTGCTCTGAGCCCGACCAGGGGCTGCACCTAGGGATTAGGCCTGCCCTCTGCCACCTGGGAGCAGGTCGTTATCTCCTGAGGGGTCCCAGACTGCGAGAGGGCACAGGCCGGGCTGAGGGACGACCCCCGCCCCCCAGTGCACAAATTTTTGTGCACCGGGCCTCTAGTTTTATTATAATGTTGCTCAAATTGTAGAAAACTGACCATAGAAACTTTCAAATTTCAAAAAGCAGCCTGCATTGACATTTTGCTAAATATAAATGATAGTAAATTTAAGAGCTAAAATGAGGGTTTTCTGCTGAGTGGTGACAAGCTTCCTACTTAACTTAAAAGCCTTTGCCACATTTATGAACTAGATTAACCTTTCAAGTTACAAAAAAAGTTTAAAAAAACCCATAAATAAAAAACTTTGAAAACTCATCTATTGCTGACCCTAAAGATTTATTTTATTAGAAACATAATGCAATAAAATCTGATTTTAGTAACTGTGGAGATCTAAAACAGAAAATAACATTCAGTAAGATCATAAAGAAACTGGAAAAACTTTACAGAAATAGATAAAAATTAGGGAAAACAAAATATAACTTAGTTTTTCTTTGTTAGAACAAATTGTTCTCCTCTAAAACGATCTGCAATTCAAAGAACTCTTCTGTGATAATTTACTTTTCAAATTCATGTTCTTAACAGAATATTTTAAATAACCACTAGAGTAATTCAATAAACATTAAAACTGTGAATATCACCATGATTTTTTAAAATATGAAGGTCATATTTCAGTTAAGAACAACCTTAAGATAAATTTGTACAAGATTTCATTGAAAGAAATCATTGGCTTTTTCTTTCCTCTGAATAATGTAGACCAAAGCTTGCTTGCTCATTCTTTAATTATATATCTAACAATTTACATTTGTTATAATTCTTTTTGGTACCAAGTAAATAAAAGGAATAGGAGTTGCTCAATAGATAATCAAACTGACTATGTATATAGAAAATGTTATGAGACAAAAACTGTAAAAAAGGTTACATAAATTTGGTATGAAACATAAAGGAGGAAGCCTGTTACTGTCCCTTAACTTTGTAAAGTGTTGAGGAAAGCTTCAAGGTGGAATGAGTAGAAGATTGACAGACAAGTATTTGCACTTGCTATTCCTTCTGCCTGGTACTGTTTCCCCAAATATCCAGTAGCTTGCTCCCTTACTTCTTCAGGTCCCTGCTTAAGGGGCAACATGTCAAAGAGACCATTTCTGACCACGCTACCTAAAATAGCAGTTCTCACCCTGTCATTCTCCAGCTTTATTTTCCTTCTTAGCATTTATCACCACTTGATACTATATATACATACTTAGATTATTAACCCTCTCCAATCTAGAATTTAAATCCCACAAGGACTAGGATTTTGTTTCTCCTGGATCCCCAGTGGCTAGAAATGTGCCTGGTTCACAGGAGGCATTCAATATAGATTTAGTGAATGAACGAACAATGTTAAGTATGCAATTTTAAAAATAACAGACATTTAAAATAGATAACTTTGTTTTCTTTCCCATATTTGGGTATTCTGAAATCATAATCCAAATAAAAATGAACATAATGGAAACAATAGAATATGGATTGTGAGGCTGTATACTGGCCAACTCTTTAAAACAGATTTACAATTTAATTACTGCTCTTAGTAATGTTCCATCTGTTTACTGTTTGATAGACCAAGATTTAAATTACACAAATGGTTAAGCATTCTGTGATAGCTCTAACTCAAAGGAGAAGTGCTTAATATTTCTGGTGGTCAGGCCTCTTCCAATAATGTAAACAAGCAGTATTCTCTGGCAATTACAATAAAGGACAAACTGAGAAGGGAATTTTGCTAGTCCCCATTTTTTAGAATAACAAAAGTTAAAGTAATCTTTGATACAAGTGGCCTATAATGCATCAAATAAGATTATATTTCTAGGTACACATCCCAAAGAAATTGAAGAGGGAGTATATGGTAAATTATATTATTTACATTTCAGAAATGAAGAGGCTATGGTATAATAGTCCACAATAGCTTCACTAAAGAAGAGGATAGGAACAAAGCCAAAATAAATGAGAATTTAAACCTGATTAAAAATTGTATTTCTCCTAATTTATAGATGATAAAACTGAGGCTATGTGATGTTAAGTAATTTACCCTAGGTCACAAGATTACTTGATAGTTCACTTGAGATTTGAATTCAAGTTTGTTTGATTCCAAACCTTGTGTTCTAACTGACATGTCATAGGGTATCTTTGAGCAGATATATATTGTATTTCTGACACTGAATACTACCTTCCCTAAGGAGATATTTGAATTTATAACAGGTTACCAGTTGTGAATTGAACTCAAACATTTACAGGTCTTATTCCAGACAAAGTTGAATTCTGACCTTGAATTAATAGCTTGCAAAGGTAAAATATGATTTTAGGAAAAGTTATCTAGTATTCTAAAAATTTATTAGTATTTTTGAATTATCTTCAAATTCAACAGTGTAATTGCATGCCATATTAATATAAGAAAACAGTAGAAATGACTCATAATTATGAATATTTAAGTATATACAGTCCAATAAACCTACCCGGTCTCTAGGTAGATTAGAATAATTAAGCCCTTGAAAATAGGATCCCACTGGCCCCACAAATCCAGCAATAACTTACAAATGCATAACAAAGCTTCATTTCTGCTGATAATTATCATGATGCTCTGGGGTGGCTTATTTAAACAAAACTTTTCTCTAGGGACAGAAATGGAGCATAATAACAGTTTCATCAGTCCATGTTAATTTGAGGGTTTGAAAATAATGTGTTGGTGCTAAAAATCCCAAGGTGGCAGTATATGTCAGAGTAATTAGCATTAGTATAAAAAGGGAGGCTGTAAAAGTATAAATCTTCAGGTAAAAATATTTTTATTTCATGATTGTCTTTTAATTAGGCAGGGGCAAAAAATAAAAAAAACCCACCAAAAAAACCCAAAAAAAACCACCACACCCCAAAAAACCAAAACCAAAAACCCCCACAAAACTACAACCCAGGTTAAATGTTTTAACCTTTTTTTCTACTTGGTGTAATTTCTGGCAAGAATGTATAATATTGGATATAGACTGCCTGTAATTACCTCAGAATGAAAATTATTTGTGGCATCAAAGCTCAAGTTTATCTGCTCAGTTACTCAAAACAAATCTGCTTTGAAACAACTTAACCCAATAGTTCAGTTTTCTCTGCTATTCTCATATCCATTGCCACGAAAGGAAAAAACAAACAAAACAAAAATGAAAAACTTCAAACTATAGGAATAAAGGAGACCCATCTAATAGAGAATGTTAACGGTATAGAAGCTTCTTTATTTATCAACTGATGGATACTTAGATTGCTTCCATCTCTTGACAATTGAGAATGATGTTGCAATAAACATGGGTGTACAAATATCTTCTCAAGACCATGTTTTCAATTCTTTTGGGACAAATACCCAGAAATAGAATTGTTGATCATATGGTAATTCTATTTTTAAGTAGTTTCTGATAGCTTTCCTGCTTTCTTGTATGACAAGATATCCAGGTTCATCATGTACACTTCCTGCCAAAGACCTGAAACAGCCATTCTTGAAAGAGTTCTAGTTGCTTTCAGTGGGAATATCTAGATTATTTCTAATAGAAATTTCTTGACATTTCTTTATTTCAGGTACATAAACACCCCTTTTCCATGTTTCAGTGCTGGTGTACTATTTTTAGATATATTAGTCATTTTAATAGTGACTGGAGGTAGGGTTATAGGGAATCAAATACCTATAGCCAGAATGCTATCAGAATCTGTTCGGATTAGGTTCTGCTATTAGCAGACACCAGAAAAAATATCCTTATCTGCTTAAGCCATTGTTATTTTCACAACAGTAAATTAAACTGTTGACCTTGAGAAGAATATACCTGCTAAAAAGGACTCCTCTTTGTTAATTGAGCTCAAATTCATAATCAGAGTCTAGCAACCATTGTTTGCAGAAGTCTCTCACACATGTTGCATTTCAAGATAAAGCAACAGACTGGGCTGTCAAACCTCTTAACACTGTGTACCTGCTCTCTGAGCCAACCCTTATAAGAAAACTCCTAGAATTGTATTTCAATCAATAGGACTGAGACTTGCCCCATCCACAGGGAGCTGCACAACTATATCCTCATTTGTATATTCACCAATCAATCAGAGCAGCTCCATTCTGACCAATTAGGATAGTGCTTTTTGGACCAATCAAACTCAAAGGATTTGAAACCCTCATTTGTATGAGAATGCACCAATCAGAGACTGGGAGTGGGCACTAGCGTCTATATAAGCAAGCTACTTCTGCCTCACTGGAATGTCCTTTAAGTTTCCTTCAAACTGTGTTTCCCCAGGTAGAGATGTGACCTCAGAGCTGGAAATGGAGCAGTCATGCGGGAGTGGAGCAGAGCTGTAACACTAGGGCCTTCTCACCTGAGCTGTCTCACAGCCGTGGTGTTCCAACCATGATATATCACTATTGAGCTGTCACAGCTGAGCTATATCACAACTGAACTATTTGCACTACATAAAGTCTCTCCCCCTTCAATGCACTTCAAACTGGGGGCTCCTGTTGCTGATGAACTGGCAATAACATCTTTCAGTTGACAAAACTCAGAAGTAGGTAGTCTGGAGCTAATGAACACCTACATCATTAAGGATCTAGGTGCTTTCTATCTTTTTACATCACACTATGGCCCAATAAAAATACTGAAGCCTCAGTCACCACGTTTGTGTTGTGGCCCAAAAAGAAAAGGAAAGAAAGAAGGGCATAAGAGCATATCATCTCTCAGTAGAATGTCTTATCCATTGTAGGTAATCCTCAAATATTAAATTGAAATGTGTTTATTCAGGCATACAGAAGGTATGTATCTAGTCACAGTGTTTATAGTCATGTATAGTTTCAAACTAATCCATTGGCTTGTATTACCTAATATGGCAACCTAGTTTTCCCTAGTCCAGAGCTTTGCTGAAAATCATCCCTAGTACTGCATGGGTAGGCCCACCCAGCTACCCTAATCTACCCTCAAACCTGCATGAGACATATTCGGTTTTTTAAAAACCACATTTGAAGAATAAAAGTGTTTGTTTTGTTTAGTTTTTGAAGGGGTAGGAGGAAAGGTTACAGGGAAAGGAAAAATTTAATGGGTAGTTTTACCATATGCCAGGTGCTGTACATACTTTAGCTATTGAAATCAAACCCTAAGAAGAAGCTCTTATTATCACCAGCATTTAGTAGTTGGGAAAACTGAGTAGTTTTAACTCCGCTGGGAAAAAAATTATTAGCAAGCACATAGTGGGATTCAAACCTAGATTTATCTGGCTGCAAAGTGAAGGTTCTTTACATCTGACCACAATAGCATATTATCTGGCTCCAACTCACCAATTTACTTTCTTCCCGACTAGATCAGAGCACAATGACTTGTCTGGTTTGTGCAGACATCTTAAACTACTAGTATTATGCAGCAACTTCTGAAACGAAATGTTTCTGAAAACAGCTTCTAAATGTATTCAGCTTAATTCTCTCTCACATTTAAAGCAATAATATAAAGAACTAGGACAGAGAGCAAAGAGCAGCTTTGTATCCAGAAAAGCTAAACAATTATAGTGTAGCTAAAATGTTCTTTGAAGTATTTGTATAGTACTTATCTAAAAAAAACTGTCTGCTTCTTCTAAGCAATGTGTCAAACTAAGCATATGCTATGTAAATAAATCCCATGCTTTTCAAGCTGTGTGAGATTTCTCCCCTCATTAGGAAAGTCAGGAGAAAGAAAACCTAATGATCTGTTTACTCTGCATGGCTCTGGACAGAGGGATTTACAATACAAATTGGTAGAACTAGCTAGCCTAAGAAGTTCTACAAAATAGCTGCTGATGATGTTTTATCAAGTTTGGTGCAATCCTGCAAAACAGGAATGACAGAAGGGGAAAAAGGTTCATCAAGTCAGTTGCTTATAGTAATTTTAAACAATCATAAGGCCTAAAGAGATAGTCTTGGCCATACAGAAGCTGTATGTGAAGAAATCAGTGCCCACACTGATTCCTAAATGTGAGAAGTGACTGGGCTAATTTTTATCACAGAAATAGTAGAATGCATTTCTGAGCTACTTCACAAAGCAATGCAGAAAGTATCACATTGGGAAAAAAATAACTGAGAGAATGTGCTAACAAGAATTATGTGAGAACAATCTGTCAGGTTGTTAGATTATACTGTGAATTCTATTTGCCAGTTGACTTATTGTTTTTCTAATGTTTATGATAAAAGGAAACATCTAATATACCAGCTTTCTGCACTACATAATCTTTGCAATTAGAAAAAAAAGATAAGGTTAGCACCCACATGTTAGATTTCTCTTAATAAAAGTTAACAGAATAGCAGGGCAGGAAACAGAGGGACCTTTGTTAAAAGGGAAGGAGAGAAAGAGACTATCACATATACTTCTCATATCTACAAAGTGTGTATTATCTCCTTTTCCAGATAGGGAAATGATATGGAGTCATCTGTTCACTCAACCACCTACTTACTAGCTTTGCTACCCCTGCCAGTTACTTCACTTCTGTGAATCAGTTTTTTCACCAGGGAAACAGAACTAGTACTATCTACCTCATAGGTACCTCATAGGGTAGATTTGAGAACTAAATGAAATAATGTATATATCTGAATAATGAAAATTGTGGGCCTTGGTCAGGTGGCTCAGTTGGTTGCAGCATGGTCCCGTACACCAAAAAGATTGCGGGTTCAATTCCCAGTCAGGGCACATACTTAGGTTGTGGGTTCCATGCCCTGATTAATGTTTCTCACATCGATTTCTCTTTCTCTCTAAAATTAAAAAAAAAATAAATAAATTCTCAGGTGAGGATTAAAAAGAAAGTGGAAATGTTAGTTTTATTTTGCTCCTTGCATAGGATTACTAGTTTGTTCAAAGTAAAAATCTGTCCAAAGTCTAATAAGAGAGAGCTGGAAACTGAAACCAGATTAAAGGACTAGAATTCAATTTTTGAACTCCCCCCACCCCCGACCCCCAAAGTGCCTAGGGCAATGCAGTTTTGTTTTTTTTCCCATATAATGGTCTAATTATTCTGGGAATACATCTCAATAAATTCTGATGAATATAATTCTCACCTCAAATTGTACTTTGGTATCCTAAACACTGAGTTACATCTCCCTTATCACCCATTTTGGACTTCTGACTTCCAGAACTGTAAGATAATAAATTTGTTTAAGCCACTAAATTGTGGTAATTTGTCACAACAGCAATAGGAAACTAATACACCTCGCAATTAGTAAGCCCCAATATTTACTATTTTTACTGACACCTGACTGTAGGTACTTATGTAGAATCTGCACCTTTAATATTATTTCTATAATCAGGCTTGGCAGGCATAATCTTCTGTTTAATGAGAGAACAAATCTTAATTCGAGGGAAAAAAATAAAACTAAAATATAGTTTCCAACTATAGTTGCGCATTTGTCTATTTCTCCTTTCAGTTCTACTAGTTTACCTTCATTTATTTTAAAGTTGTTATTAGATGTCTAGACATTTTGGAGTATCTCATATTTCTTGCTCTGAAATATACATTTCTGATATTAATATAGGAACTCCAGCTTTCTTTCAATTAGTGTTTACTAGTACATTGCATAACATTTCTCATCTGTTACTTTTAAAAAATATTTTTAAATCGATTTTTTAGAGAGGAAGTGAGAGGGAAAGAGAAACATCAATGTGAGAACAAAACATTGATTGGCTGCCTCCTGCATGCCTGCTACTGGGGATCTGGGCATGTGCCCAGGAATGGAATCAGCAAACTTTTGATGCACAAGACGATGCCCAACCAACTGAGCGACACTGGCCAGGGCTCTCATTTGTTTAATTCCAACTGTATCTTTATATTCAAAGTGTGTTTCTTGTAGACAGTACATAATTAAGTCTTTTTCAAAAACATCTAATCATACAATCTCTTTTAATGAGGGTGTTTAGATCACTTATATTTCATGTGATTATTAATATGGTTGGATTTAAACCTCTATCTTGTTATTTGTCTATTTATATCACCTTTTTCTTTTTTTCCTATCATCTTTTGGTATTTTTTATGATTCCATTTTATCTCTACTACTGACTTATGAGCTATACCTTTTTATTATTTTACTTCTACTTATGTTATAGACACCACAATATATTTTTATTCTTGTTGTAGGCAGTTCTTTTCAAGAGAAAAATATCTTAAGTGAAGGGAAAAAGGCATTTATATCTTCCCACATATTTACTGTTTCCAGTGCTTTTTATTCTCTTTGTAAGATGCAAATTTCTATCTGATACCATTTTCTTTCTGCCTGAAGAACTACTTTTAACATTTCTTGTAATGCAAGTCTGTTGGTGACAAATTTTCTCAGCTTTTTAATCCAAAAGTCTTTATTTTGCCTTCATTTTAGAAAGATCATTTTTGCCAGGCACAGAGTTCTAGGCTGTTTTCTTCTTCTTCTAGTACTTTAAGAATGTCACTTCACTGTTTTCTGACATGCATAGTTTCTGACAAGAGGTCTACACTAATTTTTATATATCTGTTCATCTGTTATTTAAGGTGATACTTTTCCCCTCTGGCTGCTTTTAAGATAATTTTTAAGATTTTGTCATTTCATTTCAACAATTTGATTATTTTGCCTGGTTCCTTTGCTTGGAGATTTGTGAACTTCTGTATCCTATGGGTTTATAGTTTGCATCAAACTTGGTAAACATTTGCTTACTATTCTTTAAAATATCTTTTTCTGTCTCCCATCTCCTTCTGAAACTTATTTTGCTTGTGTTAAACTGAGTGATACTGTCCCATGTCTCACTGATGTGTATTTTTTCCAAGTATTTTTTTCTCTTGGTGCTTCATTTTAGATAATTGCTATTGCTGTCTTCAGGTTTTAACTAATCTTGCTCGTCTTCAATGTTGAATCTGCTCATCTCATTTGCTGTATTTTCTTTTTGGTTGTTGTTAATCCTCACCTGAGGATATTTTTTCCATTGATTTTTGGAGAGAGTGAAAGGGAGCGAGGGAAGAATATCCATGTGAGAGAGACACACTGATTGTTTGCCTCCAACACACGCCCCAACCAGGGGCCAGGGATTGAACCTGAAACCCAGGTACATGCCCTTGGCATGGAATGAAACCTGTGACCCTCAGGTGCAGTGGCTGATGCTGTAACCACTAAACACACTGGCCAGGACGGTATTTCCCATTTCAGATATTGTAGTTTTCATTTCTAGAAGTCCTACTTGGCTCTCCCTTTTTAAAAATAACTTCAATTTCTCTCCTTCACATGCTCATGTTTTTCTCTACCTTCCTGAACATATGGAGTATATTTATAATTGCTGCCTTAATGTCTTTGTCTGCTAATTCGATCTTCCTCTCTTCCTCTTGGTTAATTTTTGTCTTGATGATGGGTCATAGTCTCCTGCTTCTTTGCATGTCTGGTAATTTTTCATAGGATGCAAAACATTTAAGAATTTTGCACTGTTGAATATTGGATTGTTTTTTCAGATTTGTTATGAGTATATATTCATCTGTTGTGCTTAATCTTCACTATACAAATATATTGCATATTTTTTTTAAAAGCAGAAAATGCTATTAAGATATGAGTCAATAAATGTGTACAAATTATTTGTTTACCTTCAACAAATTTTAAGTGTACAGTCCAGTACTATGAACTACAAGCACAACAGAACTCTAGAACCTTTTCGTCTTGCATACCTGAAACCTTATACCTACTGAACAGCAACTTTCCATTTCTCCCTCCCTCTAGCACCTAGCAACCACTATTCTTTCTGCTTCTGAGTCTATTTTAGAAAACTCATGTAAGTGGAATTATGCAGTATTTGTTCCTTTAATGACTTATTTCATTTAGCATAAGGTCCTCAAAGTTCATCTATGTTGTTGCATGACAGTTTTTCTTTTCCATGATATGTACATACCACATTTTCTTTATTCATTCATCCGTCAATGGACATTAATGTGGCTTCCACACCTTGGCAACTGTGAACAATGCTTCAATGAATAGAGAAGTGCAAATACCTCTTCAAGATCCTGATTTTAATTATTCTGAACAAATACCTAGATGTGGGACTGCTCGATCATATGGTATAGATTTTTTAAGTGTTTTTTAGCTTTGTTCTGGGTGTAGTTAAGTTACTTGGCAATAATTTGATAATTTCAAGGCTTACTTCTAAACTTTGTTAAGTGGGTCTAGGACAGCGACTTTAAACCGGTGTGCTGTGGCACACTGCTGTGCTACAAGAATTTTTAAAACATGCAATACCTGCCACTGCTGCTGCGCTCTCCAGCCGTGAGCAGCACTCTCCCTGTGGGAGCACACTGACCACCAGGGGGCAGCTCCTGCATTGAGCATCTGCCCTCTGGTGGTCGGTGTACATTATAGCAACCGGTCATTCCTCTATATGGTCTATTTGCATTAGCCTTTTATTATATAAGATAAGATAGGCACATGACTTTTAAAAAAGTCACTTTGAAGCAAAAAGGGTAGGTAATTACTATTATTTTTTGTAAGTCAGTCAAAATTATACCTATTTTTTTTTTTTGGTCAAAAAGTATCTACTTAGATCTTTTGCCAATTTTTGATTGGATCATTTATCTTCCTTTTGCTAAGCTGTATGAGTTCCCTGTAAATTTTGGAGATTAAACCCTTATCAGAGATACCACTGGCAAACATGTTCTCCCATGCAGTGGGCTTTCTTGTTGTTTTGTTGATGGTTTCTCTTGCTATGCAGCTTTTTATTCTTATGTAGTCCCATTCATTTATTTTCTCCTTAGTTTCCACTGCCTTAGGAGCTGTATCAGTAAAGATATTGCTACAACATATGTCTGATATTTTGCTGCCTAAGATTTTTATGGTTTCCCGTCTTACATTTAAGTCCTTTATGCATTCTATTCTGAGTTTATTTTTGTGTATGGTGTAAGTTGGTGGTCTAGTTTCATTTTTTTGCATGTATCTGTCCAATTTTCCCAACACCATTTATTGAAGAGGCTGTCTTGACTCCATTGTATGCTCTTGCCTCCTCTGTCAAATATTAATTGAGCATAATGGCTTCGGTCGATTTCTGGGTTCTTGTTCGGTTCCATTGGTCTGTATGTGTATTCTTGTGCCAGTACCAGGCAGTTTTGAGAACAGTGGCTTTGTAATATAGCTTGATATCTGATATTGTGATCCCTGCAACTGTGTTCTTTCTCAGGATTGCTGTGGCTATCCAGGGTCTTTTTTTTTTTCATTCCATACGAGTTTTTGGAGAGTTTGTTCTAGGTCTGTGAAATATTCTATTGGTATCTTAATGGGGATTGAATTGAATCTATAGATTGCTTTGGGTAGTATGGACATTTTAATAATGTTGATTCTACCAATCCATGAACATGGTATATTCTTCCATTTGTTTATGTCTTCCACTATGTCTTTTTTCAATGTCCTGTAGTTTTCCGAGTACAGGTCTTTTACCTCCTTAGTTAAGTTTATTCCTAGGAATCTTATTTTTTTTGTTGCAATGATAAATAAGATTTTTTTAAAAAATTTCTCTTTCTGTGAGTTAATTATTGGTGTATAAAGAAGCCATAGATTTCTGGGTGTTAATTTTGTATCCTGCCACATTGCCAAATTCATTTATCAAGTTTAGTAGTTTTTTTAAAAATTTATTTTATTGATTTTTTACAGAGAGGAAGGGAGAAAGGGAGAGAGTTAGAAACATCAATGAGAGAGAAACATCGATCAGCCGCCTCCTGCACACCTCCCACTGGGGATGGGCCCGCAATCAAGGTACATGCCCTTGACTAGAATCGAACCCGGGACCCCTCAGTCTGCAGGCTGACGCTCTATCCACTGAGCCAAACCATTTAGGGCAAGTTTAGTAGTTTTTGATGGAGTCTTTGGGGTTTTCTATGTACAATATCACGTCATCTGTGAATAATGACAGTTTTACTTCTTTTCTAATTTGGATGCCTTTTATTTCTTCTTCTTGTCTGATCACTATGGCTAGCACTTCCAGTACTATGCTGAACCGGAGTGGTGAAACTGGGCATCCCTGTCTTGTTCCTGTTCTTAGGGAAAGTGGTTTTAGTTTTTGCCCATTGAGTATGATGTTGGCTGTAGGTTTGTCATACATGGCCTTTAAAATGGGTGTTGAATTTTTGTCAAATGCTTTTTCTGCATCTATGATATGATCATGCTATTTTTGTCTTTCAATTTGTTTATGTGACATATCACATTAATTAATTTGTGAATATTGTACCAGCCTTGCATCCCTGGAATAAATCCCACTTGATCATGGTGTATGATCTTTTTAATATACTGCTGGATGAGATTTGCTAATATTTTGTTGCAGATTTTAGCATCTATGTCAGGGGTGGGCAAACTTTTTGACTCGAGGGCCACAATGGGTTCTTAAACTGGACCGGAGGGCCGGAACAAAAGCATGGATGGAGTGTTTGTGTGAACTAATATAAATTCAAAGTAAACATCGTTACGTAAAAGGGTACGGTCTTTTTTTTTTTTTTTAGTTTTATTCATTTCAAACAGGCCGGATCCGGCCAGCGGGCCGTAGTTTGCCCACGGCTGATCTATGTTCACCAGGGATATTGGCCTGTAATTCTCTTTCTTTGTAGTATCTTTATCTGGTTTTGGAATTAGGATAATGATGGCTTCATAAAAAGAGCTTGGAAGTGTTCCTTCCTCTTGGAATTTTCTGAAATAGTTGGAGGTGTATAGGTGTTACTTCTTCTTTGCATGTTTGGTAAAACTCCTCTGGTGAAGCTGTCCAGACCTGGGCTTTGTTTGGTGGGAGTTTTTTTTAAAATTACTGATTCTATTTCATTCAGGTATTTTTATTCTTGCTGACTCAGTCTTGGGAGATTTTTTCCCCCTAGAAATTTGTCTATTTCATCCACATTGTCCAGCTTGTTGGCATATAGTTATTCATAGTATTTTCTTATAATCCTTTGTATTTCTGTGTTGTCAGTGGTTACTTCTCCACTTTTGTTTCCGATTTTATTTGGGTCCTCTCTTTGTTTCTTGATGAGTCTGGCTAATGGTTTATCAATTTTGTTTATCCTTTCAAAGAACCAACTCCTGGTTTGATTTTTTGTATTGTTTATTTTTAGTCTCTATGTTATTTATTTCTGCTCTGATCTTTATTATTCTCTTTCTTCTATTTACTCTGGGCTTTTCTTGTTGTTCTCTTTCTAGTTCTTGAAGTTGTACAGTTAAATAGTTTATTACTGATTTTTCTTTTCTCTCATTTCTTTCTTTCTTTTTATGAGGTATGCCTGTAGTGCTATGAACTTCCCTCTCAGGACTGCTTTTACTGTGTCCCAGAGATTTTGGGTTGTTGTGTGCTCATTTTCATTTATTTCCAGGAAGTTTTTGATTTCTTTCTTGATCTCGGTAACCCATTCATTGTTTAATAACATGCTATTAGACTCCATGTGTTTGCATGTTTCCAGGTGTTTTTACTGTAGCTGACTTCTAATTTCACTCCACTGTGATCTGAGAAGATGCTTGATAAGATTTCAATCTTCTTGAACTTGTAGACTTGTTTTGTGTCCTAACATGTGGTCTATCTTTGTGAATGATCCATGTGCACTTGAGAAGAATGTATATTCTACTGCTTGGGGGTGAAATCCTATATAATAAAGAGGTAATAATTGACCCTCACTCTGTCACACCATCACAAGATGACTGCGCCCACAGCAGAGGTAGGGTTCCTGTAACACAAGATGGCTGTGCCCAGAGCGGAGGTGGGGTTCCCGTAATGAGGTATAACAAGTGATCAGCAGGGACCTGACGCTGCATGGCGCTGGGGCAGACAACCCGAGGCCACCCCCACCCCTGCTCGGTGGGACTTGACAGGGGACCTCAGGCTGTGCCCTCCTGCCCGGCATGGCTTGACGGGAGAACTTAGGCTGCACCCCCCGTCCAGTGGGGCTTGATGGGGGACCTCAGCCTGCACCCCCCTGCCCTGGCACCAGGTGAGGGGACCTCAGGTCGTGCCCCCCACCTGGCAGGGCTTGACGGGGGACCTGAGGCTGTGCCCCCACCTGGCAGGGCTTGACGGGGGTGGGGCCAGCTGGGTCTGGATCTCACCCAATTGGGGGGGGGGGTGGCTGGACCTGGGTCTTGTGAGATTTCAAGGTGCACACGGGTGGGCAGGGACTTGACTCTGGGTCCCACAATGTGCCCCAGACTCTGACAGGAGGAAAATTTTCATACACATTTTACTAATTTTCTTTCATCTCTGACACTTCTATTATAGAGGAAGGGCAAATAGCAATATTAAAATATTTCCTCTAATTCCCTTTTAATGTGCACAAATTTCGTGCACCAGGCCACTAGTGTTCTATAAATGTCAATTAAATCCATCTGATCTAGTGGGTCCTTTAGAGTCTCTGTTTCCTTGCTAAGTTTTTGTCTGGAAGAGCTATCCAGTGAAGTCAGAGGGATGTTAAAGTCCCCTACTATGAGTGTATTGTTGCCGATCTCTCCATTAAAGTCCTCTAGAAGTTTTTTTTTTTTTTTTTTTTTTTATATTTAGGTGCTCCTATATTGGATGCTTATGTTTACCAGGGTTATATCCTCTTGTTGGATCAATCCCTTTAGTATTATGTAGTGACCTTTGTTGCCTCTTGTGATGGCCTTCACTTTAATGTCTATTTTGTTGGACATGACTATTGCTACTCCAGCTTTTTTTTTTCTTTTCCTTTTGCATGGAAATTTTTTTCCCATCCCTTCACTCTCACCGTGTGTGTGTCTTTCTGAGTTGGGTCTTTTGTAGAAAGCATATAATTAGGTCATGCTTTTGTATCCATTCAGCTACCCAATGCCTTTTGATTGGAGCATTTAATTCATTTACATTTAGGATTATTATTAAGTATTTATTGCCATTTTAATTCTGTATGGCAAGGTTTCTCTCTCTGTTTCTTCTTCTCATTACAGCAATCCTTTAGCATTTCTTGTAATGCTGGCTTGGTGGTGATATACTCTGTTAGCCTTTTTTTTTTTTTTTGTCTGGGAAGCTCTTTGACTGTCTATTTTGAATGACAGCCTTGTTGGATACAGTAATCTTGGTCTCAGATCCTTGCTTTCCATTACCTTGAGTACTTCATGCCATTCTCTTCTGGCCTGTAGGGTTTCTGAAGAGAAATCAAGTATCAGCCTTATGGGAACGCCTTTGTAGGTAACAGTTTTCTTCTCTCTTGCTGCCTTCAAGATTTTCTCTTTGTCTTTAATATTTTGGCATTTTAATTATGATGTGTCTGGGCATGAGCTTGTTTGGGTTCTTCTTGTCTGGGATTTTCTGTGCCTCCTGAACTTTGTGGCATTTTCCTTTACCAGGTTAGGTAAGTTTTCTGCCACTATTTATTCAAATGCCTTCTCTATGCCTTTCTCCCTCTTCTGGCACACTTGCTATTCTAATATTGTTACAATTCACATTGTCCCATAGCTCCCTTAAGCTGGCCTCCTGTTTTTTAATTGTTTTTTTGGTTCTCTGATTGAGTGATATTTTCAACTCTGTCTTCTAATTTACTAATTTTATCCTCAGCTTCCCCTAATCTGCTATGTATTCCTTCCAATGTGTTGTTTGTGTTATGTCATTCTTTATCTCAGATTGTTCTTTGTTCATAGGTACAATATCTTTCTTCATGCTGTTGAGCATTTTTACCATCATTACTCTTAACTCTTGTTTCAGATAAATTTCTTATCTCTGCTTCATTTATCTCTTCTGGGAAATTCTCTAGTTCTTTTATTTTGGGGTTGTTTCTTTGTCTCCTCATTTTGGCTTTCTGTTTGGGTTTGTGACTATGTATTAGAAAGATCCTCTACACCTCTCAATCTCTAGTGCAGGACAGTGTTAACTGCAATTTCCAAATTTCATTTTTTGTTTGTTGCTGGTAAAAGGGCCGAAAAATGATTTCTGTATATCAATCATATACATGGCAATCTTTAGGCTAGATTCACTTTTTAAAAAAAATATATATTTTATTGATTTTTTACAGAGAGGAAGGGAGAGGGATAGAGAGTTAGACACAATGATGAGAGAGAAACATCGATCAGCTGCCTCCTGCACATCTCCTACTGGGGATGTGCCCGCAACCCAGATACATGCCCTTGACTGGAATCGAACCTGGGACCCTTCAGTCCGCAGGCCGATGCCCTATCCACTGAGCCAAACTGGTTAGGGCTGCTAGATTCTCTTTTTAATTGTGTTTGCAAATTTTTTGAATTTTCTTTGTAACAATCATGTTACCTGTAAATAACTGCAGTTTTATTCCCCTCTTTCTAATCATTACGCTTCCTCCCTATTGCACTGTTAAATAGAACTTTCTGTGATAATGGGAATGTTCTATATTTATGGTATATGGTAGCCACTAGCCATATGTGCCTATTGACCACCTGGTGTGTAGTCAGAATAATCTATAATTTTAAATTTAACCAAATGAAATTTATATTTCCACAAGTGGTATTGGGCAGCTCAGATCTAGGATCTCCAACATAATGTTGAATGCAAGTGGTTTAGCAAGCATCCTTATTTTATTCCTTACCTCAGAATACATGCGTTTACTATTTCATCACTAAATGTGATGCTTGCTGTAGTTTTGGGAGGAGGTAGAGATCGGGGTAGAATTCCATATCAGATGAAGAAAGGTCTGTTCTACTAACAGATTGCTAAAGGCATTTAATAAAATCACAAATAGGTAAATTTTATCAAATACTTCTATTTGATAAAACCAATTGAGATAATGTTATTTTTCTCTTTTTTTGTTAATTTGGTTACATTGACTGAGTTCTGAATGTTAAGCCAAAGTTGTACTTCTATAGTAAATGCAACTTGCTCATGACATCTACCTATGTCTGTCTGTCTGCCTGTTTATCTATATATTTTTTATCTATCTATATTTGATTTGCTAACATTTTTAAATTTGTTAATCTGTATTCACAAGTGAAATGGTCTTGAAGTTTTCCTTTGTTATAAGGAATGTCCTTACCAGGTTATGCAAATACCAACAAAACAGGTTGGGAAATATGTTCTCTCTTTTTATTATCTGAAAGTGTTTTAGTAATATTTATGTTATTTCTTCTAAAAATTCTTGGAAGAATTTATCTGTGAAACCATCTGGGCCTAGAAACTTTATCATGGCAAAGTTCCAAATTACAGATCCAATTTCATTAATAAATATGGAACTATACAGATTTTTACATTCAAATTTGTCTAAATTTTTAATCTATTGACATAAAGTAATTTTAAAACCTTCTTATCTTTTTTAAATGACTGTAGGATCTAAGGTGTCATTTTTTCATTCCTCAAATTAGAAATTTATGTCTTTTCCCTTTTTTCTTCATCAATTCTCCAGGGGGTTTACTACTTTTTTTTTTTTTTAATGTATTTTTATTGATTTTAGAGAGGAAGGAAGAGGGAGAGAGAGATAGAAACATCAATGATGAGAGAGAATCACTGATTACTGGGGATCGAGCCCACAACCCAGCATGTTACCTTAACTGGAATCAAACTTGGGACCCTTCAGTCACAGGCCGGTGCTCTACCCACTGAGCCAAACCAGCCAGGGCGGGTTTATTACTTTTATTAAAAGTAATGATTTTGTTGAATCTCTCTTTGTTTATACTTCAATTAATTTTGGCTCTAACTTTTATTTTCTGTCTTCTACATTCTTTGTAGAAGAATGCTCCTTACAGGACTTATGTTATTCTCCCCACCCCCACCCCCCTTATAACTGTAATATTAAAAAAATTGATAATTCCTCTTAGTTATGTAACAGTTCATCCTACTGAACTCTGTGTTTTTAAAGCTTCTTCTGACACACTTACTTTAGTATCAGCTGTATAGTGAGAAGATAATATTCAAGATTAGAGACTGATGCTATAGGGCTTCCCTAATACTGATGTTCTCTCTTCAAAATATCCTTTTATTTAAATAGGGGTCATCTCCAATGATTAATTGGATACCCTTACTGTAAAACATACAAATTAGTCTGGTCAGGATAATCAAGGCCTGAGGCAATAACAAATATTCCCACACTCTTAGTGACTTAGCGAACAAATTTATTTCTTGCTCACATATGGTCCATTGCCTCAAATTCAAATTGCATTTAAACAATTAATCACCACTGATTAGTTAGGCAATAATTTTGTTTCTACTGACTTCTACTCAAGATTATATTACTCAGCAGGCTTATGTTGGCTGAAAACATGAAATTTATATTAAAAGTCCTGGTTTACAGATTAGAAATATGCATGTTCTTATAATGTTCCCATACAGCCATGTTGGAATTCATTCTAGTATGAACTTTCCTGGTTGGCCATTTAGTGATACTCTGAAGATTCCATTATTCCTATGCTGTTTTGCAATAAACACTATGGACAAAGTAAAAATGCAAAATTTAAAAAGTAATTGACTAGCTATATTATTGCCTCAGATTTTCCTATCTTTTGCATTTGTACATTTGTGAGACAGGCAGGGTTTACACAGACCAGAAAGTTTATGAGAGTTTTATAAAAATACTAGAGGCCCGGTGCACGAATTTGTACACAGGTGGGGGGGGGCCCTCTGGGTGGCTTGCAGGGATCGGGCTGAAACCCACAGTCCAACCCCACCTGCAGTTCCTACCTGCTGCTCCCACTCATCGCGACCCTACTGTGCCTGCCGCAGGCTCGCGCCCTATCAGTCCCAATTGGAAGAGGCTCATGCTGCCACAGCAGTGCTTGCCAGCCATGAGCCCTGCATCTGGCACCCTCCCAAGGGGAGTGCCCTGCGGGATCAGGCTGAAACCGGCTCTCCGACACCCCCCAAGGGGTTCCCAATTGTGAAAAGGCACAGACCAGGCTGAGGGACCCCACTGGTGCACGACTGGGCCTGGGAGGGACCATAGGAGGGCTCCAGGGCATGTCTGGCCCATCTCACTCATTCCTGATCGGCTGGACCCACGCAGCAAGCTAACCTACCGGACAAAGCATCTACCCCCTGGTGGTCAGTGCACATCATAGCAAATGGTCGATTGCCCTCTGCTGGTCAGTGCACATCATAGTGAGTGGTTGAGCAACCTTAGCATATCATTAGCATATTACACTTTGATTAGCTGTTTAGTTGTTCTGCTGTTTGGTCTATTTGCACATTACCCTTTTATTATATAGGATTTCATTTGCATTGTCTATTTATCTTAATAGAATACTCAGAATTCTATCTAGTTTAATACTTTGGAACTTTGCCTAAATCATGTTTCTTTTTCATGAAATAGTTCTAAATTGTTAATAATTTGGAACAAAAGTGATATCAAGCAGTTTAGTGACTGCCATGATCATGATAGTCTAATAACTGTAACTAATAACAGGAAATGGAATAGGTGTGTGTGTCTGTCCACACACATGCATGCATTTTCCCACTTAAAGGAGGATTAGTTTTGATGAATTTAGGGCCTTAGTCCAACAAAAATCTGAAATTCCACACACATAACATTAGGAAGCTATATAGAATAGCAGTTAAAGATGTACTATTCTAACTGTTCCTTCTGGGTTTGAATCCTGGCTCTATCACTTATTATCTCTGTGTCTTTAAAACACTTACTCAACTTGTTTACAACTCTGTTTCTTCATAAAACTATGGGCTTCAAGAATATTTATTTCATATGGTAGGATCAAATGAGTTAATGTATGTAAAGTTGTGCTGCACCAAAACAGCCATGGGTGAACCTGAGCGGGGGCGGTGAAGGATCAGAAAAGACAGACAAGAGAATACAGCTGGGGCTAGGTGGATCTCTAGTGCCTGGATAAGGACACAGAGAGACCCAGCCTGCAAGCCAAAGCTTTATTTTATAGTCAGAGCACACAAAGCAAAACAAGGGAAGTGGTCAACATGTTTACAATGTTCTTGTGAGTTTCACCTTGTTTTGGCAGCACTTGCTGCACCTCCCACAGCTCATTAGCTACCTAGGAAGGAACTAGGGAGGACTATAAGGCTAAGCTTAATTATGCTAGGAGGGCTCTGCCCCCCAAGCTGGGAATTGTTTGTGGCCCTGCCACAGATCAGTCGGAGGCTTGACCCTATAGCCATTCCCTACTTAAAGTGTTTAGCACTTTAGAAAGTACTAAATAATTGTTAGTAAACAGCACCACCACATTTCTAAAATGTGAGAGAAAGAATCTTTAATAATTAAAAATGTAAGTCAAAGTTTAAAATTTTAAATTTAAACATATTTCACAGTAAGTTGTATATACTTTCAACCTAATGTCTAAGTTTCAAAAACTTCACTACTCTACAAAACAATATTACTCCTTATATATGATGACCCAATCAATACGTGTTTATTGAACACCTACTAGGCACTGCAATATAAAAACAAGAGGTATAACATCTGTTCCTCCAAACCTTATAATCATGCCCTGGCTGGGTAGCTCAGTTAGTTAGAGCATTGTCCCCATATGCCAAAGTTGTGGGTTCAATCCCTGGTCAGGGCACATATAAGAAGCAACCAATGAATAAGTGGATCAACAAAATCGATGTTTCTCTCCCTTCCCCTCTCTCTCTAAAATCAATAAATAAGACATTTTAAAAAATGTCTTATGATAATTCTTTAAAAAATTATTTAGAATTAAGACCATATATAATTAATGTTGATCTTGATAAAGAACATACATTTGTCTATAACAACAAGGAATTCCATGAGAGCTGATACAAGGACGTCTAATATATTGCAGTCATTTCCAGAACTAAGGGATGACTCTGTATTATGCCAAGTCTAGAGAATACCAAATAATCAAACCCTTTCCTAACTCCCTCCTGCAAAAAAAAAACCACACACACACACACACAAACAAACAAACAAAAAAGGTAGGGGGAAAGCTTTAAAAATATTTGGCTAATACTGTAGTCTTTTATTCCTTTTGGCAAGAATCATACTTTTCTACATGTACTGTATTAGTGTAGGCATAGTAGTATGTAGTACTATAAGCACTTAAATTCACTAGCGTAGTTGTACTGGACTGCCCATTCTAAAAACCAACAAACCTCCAAATCCCCATTTACTGGTTATGAAACAGAGAAGAAAAATAGAACTATACTTTTTATGTTATGTTTAGTACTGACACAATTTCTGGCATAAGAATCACAGAACTGAGAATAATCTTAGAAATCAGTCCAATTATGTTATTTACAAACAAAAAAATTAAAATCTAGAGAAATGTAATGACTTGTACAAAGTCACACAACTAGTATCGACTGCACTAACATTAGACCTGAACTCTAATAATTTCTAAGGCTGTGCTTTCCATTTCAGCTTACTGCCTTTATTGATCTACCTGCAACACCAAAATAAATAAGAAAATAAACAGTCAGATAATGCTTTGAAATACTGAATTCTGGACTTTTTCCTTACTAAATGCCAACTAATGCTTAGCACTTTTTAAACAAAAAGTTTATGGTTTGCCCAGCTGGTGTGGCTCAGTGGTTGAGCATCAAACCATGAATCAAAGGTTCCTGGTTGGATTCCTGGTCAGGCACATGCCCTGTTTCAGGCTTGATCCCCAGTAGGGAGCATGCAGGAGGCAGCCAATTGATTCTCTCATCATTGATGTTTCTATCTCTTCTCTCCTCCCTTCCTCTCTCTCTAAAATCAATAAAAACATATAAAAAAAAGTCTATGGTTTGCTTATATATACTAAAATAATTTCCCATACATTTACTTATTTATTGGTTAATCCTCACCTGAGGATATTTTTTCCATTGATTTTTAGAGAGTGGAAGGGAAGGAGAGAGAGACACATCCCTTGGTAGGCTCCTGCATGGGCCCCGACTGGGGCCTGGGGTCAAACCAGCAACCCAGGTACATGCCCTTGAACAGGAATCAAATCCGACATCCTTTGGTGCAAGGACTAAATGCTCTAACCATTGAGTCAGACTGGCCAGGGCCATTTTATCATATTTAAAATACTTTTTATATTTAGTCATTTGAGAATTTTAATATGCTAGAAATAAATACTAAGTAACTAAGAACTGGCCTATAGATAAATTAAGTGTACAATAAGCACTAATGTACCGAAAATGTTAAGAAAAACTCTTACAACCAACAATTCTACATGTAGTCATTAATTGTGGCAGTATAACATTACTACAGAATAAAATACCATTAAGATAAAGAAGGTTTAATCACTGTGCAAATGGAATTTATTGATCTACCATAAAATGAGTTTATTGACAAAACAGTTTAAAGCGTTATTTACAATTATACAAGAGTTTGTTTTGCAAATGTTATACCAAGTATCATTTCTAGTGTTTAATTATACTATTAAAAAGTCACTGCAAATGTGTTACATTTTTTAGATATTTTCACTGCTAACAGCAATGCAGATGTGTATTATTTCTGAAAATAGATGATTTTTATTTTCAAGAAAGCTATTAGTTAAAATATCATTAGAGAATCCTTCCTGAAATATCAATTGGAGACTCATATAATTAACATTAATGAATAGTACTATGCTGGCTGTTCCCTGATATAAAATAGATTTTTTCAAAAGTGACGCCCCTTAAGGATGAAGAAAGCACTACATAAAGTTAAAGATAATCTCAGTCTTATGTAATTATTATTTTCCCTCCCAGGGCTTAAAAGTTTAGAGGTTTTCTAATAATTTTCACTACTTTTCTAGTGAAAAACAGTGTAGTATAATAGATAAATGTGTGGACTTTTAGGTAAGAGAACAGGTTCAAATCCCGACTTGGCCAATACTAGCTGTGTTATCTTGGATAAATTTTCTTTACTCATAAAATGTAAGTAATCGTGCATATCATGTAGGCTAATTGTGACGATTAACATGCAAAACAAAGTACCTGACTTGGAGTTAACCAAAAAACAGTTGCTCAAAAGAAGTTACACTTCATCCTTCCTTAATTCTCAATTTTAGAAATGTTTGTTTCAACAATGTCAGGTAAAACTGATACTGTCAATTGCTTGTAGCTGCCACTTTATTAGTCTCAGGCTCTAAAGAATACTCAATGAAGTTACAAACTTTATCTTCCGAGTCTTCTATAAATAAGGAAGTAGGCTACCATCAAGACCTTAACAGACAAAACCCCACACTTTACTTTTTTATCCCTACTATTCAGGAAAAGGGAAAACAAGATAAAATATATAAATATATACTTCTCCCTGCCCCTTTCACAAAGCTAGGAAAACACTGTCTTATTTATAGTTATCTACAAAAAGAGTCTGAGAAGGTAGGGCTCTATTATTAAGTTATGTTATGTACAGTGACCAGAGCAGTCACTATAGAAAGGTTTGCACCATTCAATTTAAAACTTGCTGGCTTAAATTCAAAGATTGTCATTATTATAACTACAACAAACCTGGGTTTAGCCACTACAAATATCAGTGACATAATCACACTTATCAAATAGGATGTTTAAAGTGATATGCTCATGCTGAAGCACACAAGAAAGTCATCTTTCCATTTGTAATGATTTTTAATGCTAACATTTTCAGAATCTGAATATGTAAATAAAACACTGTTTTGGCTTTTCCCTACTGAAATAGGAGATAATCCTAGAATCTGTATCAAGGATATCAATCATAATTACCCAAGTGATGTCATAGGAATTGCTATCCTTTAAGGCATATCATATTTTTCCAATTTAAGCATATACTTTATGTAATATATTAAGTTCTCAAAAGGATGTATAAAGCAAACAAACAGAAAAATCTATTTAAATAACATGGTATCCATGCACATATTCTAATAGATTTAACACAGGTCTTTACCAAACAGAAATAGTAAATATAAAGCTCAAATAGGGTAAAAATCACTCATTAAAACTTTGTTTTTATTTTATTCTGATAAAAGCTAAATATAAGTTAAGAATTCCATTAGTTATTGAATCATACTTTTTTTTGCAGTAGTCTTTGAAATTCAAGAAAGTAGGTAACGAGTATTCCACACATTTTAATTAATTCAACTCAATGAAGCGATATATTAAAGTGTTTTTAACCTGTCAGTCCATTTATATATGTATGCATGTATGTATTCATTTATTAAACGTTATTTATTTATTATTTTAGAGAGAGTGGGAGAGAGATAAAAACATTGATGAGAGAAACATCATCGATCGGCTGCCTCCTGCACACCTCTACTGAGAACTGAGCCTGCAACCTGGGCATGTGGCCTGATCAGAAATTAAACTGGTGACCTCTTAGTTCCTGGGTCGACACTGACCCACACCAACGGGGCTTTGTCAGTCAATTTAAATGTTTATGTAAAGAGGCCAAGTTTAAAACCATTAATTTGTAATATCTTTCACTGAAATTAACTGATTAATTTTAAGGACATACCAAAAGTTGCATGTGTTGACAGATATCTGAAGAAAGTATCTGGTTTTCTTTGTTCATTTGATAGCTAAAGGAGAAAAGATCTTATTTAAGACCCTAAAATTTCTTTTCCTAAAGTGACATTTGTTAATCCAAAGCCAACCTTTAGCACTAACAGAATTTATTTCATTTTACCTTCTCTTGAATGTCTTTTCAGTCCAAGATGGAACTTAAAAATAGATTCTTACAAAGAAATCCTGCTTTGGACAGCAATGAAATTATCATTCAAATACTCAGCTATATAAAAAATTATACATTCATTCTACTGCAATAAGCATAGAAAATCAAAACTCATATATGGAAATGTGTATTTTTATTATAAAATATAGCCAAACATTCAGAGATGATGGCAACTAGTTCAATCAAAAAATATATTGAAAACAAGAAACACAAACAAAACAAACCACCAACAAACCCTCTATCCACGTGGTTTATCACATAAGGAGAAAATGAGGAGATATAAAAGGGACCAGTTGCCCCTTCACAAACAGATGGATGGCATATCCATACCATTAGTCATTGGGAAAATTAAAGCAAGATACTACTACACATATAGCGGAACAGCTATAAGACAAAACAAACTGACAAGTACTGAAGGCCATGCAGAACTCTCATACACTGGTGGTAGGAATGCAAAATTGTATAGCTACTAGGAAAAAAGTTTGTCAGTTTCTTCTAAATTAAATATACAGTTACACTAAGGTACATGATCCCACTCAGGTATTTACCCAAATGAAATTAAAGCAAAGACAAAGTAAAACACACACACACACACACACACACACACACACACACACACAGTACAAAACACCTTTATATAAATGTTTGTAGTAGGTTATTCATAACTGCCCAAAGCTGGAAACAATCCAAATTTCCCTCAACAGGTAAATGGATACACAAACTGTGGTAATACAATGGAATGCTAATCAGCAATAATAAAAGACAAACTAATGATTTATGCAACAGATGGATGAATTAAATGCATTTTATCAAGTGAAAGAGGCCAGTGATTCCATTTATGTGAAATTCTGGAAAAGGCTTCTGGAAAATACATCAGTGGTTGGTAGGGTTTGGGGTAGGAAGAGGGGCTGACCACAAAGGGGCAACACAAGGGAATTTAGAGGATGATGGAACTGTTGTTGGTAAATACATGACTATACATTTCTCAAAACCAATACATAGTTTGAATTTTACATGATACAAATTAAACCAAACCAAACCAAACAAACCAGGGTGTCGAGGAAGCCAAAGATGGAATCCAAACTATGACAAATGAATCTAACTGTATTACAAATGAATGACACAGCAGACTGAAGGAGATATGGAAAAAAAAAAAAGAGCATTTTGGAAAAGAGCATTTTGGCTGGATGCTGTGAGAGTAAAGATAAAGAAGAACTGTACATAAACACTGTATTGTGTTTGGTAAATTTGTTTCTCACAGGAGTATGGGTAGCAATTCTAAAACTACTATATATATAGCAAATATGTAAATGTAGTTATAAATAAGCAAAAGAGGAATGCTAGAATAATCCCTATGGGTGCTAGATTGGATTTGTAGTTATCAGTATAAACTAATTTATTTTCTGTATATACGGATAGATAGTACATACAGAAATAGCCATAAATAAAAATATATATATATCCCACACTCAAAGGCTGTTAAATCGCATTGTTTACCCATATCTTCAGAAAAAAATCACTTCTGTCGTGGTAAACAATCTGCTTCCCTATTTATAATGGTCTGGCCCTCTAGCAACTTCAGCGTGAAATTAGAGCTAATTTGCCTGCAAACGTCAGATGGTCATAATAATCTGGCCACTCAGTGTATATAGGGTGGGGTAAAAGGTTTACAGATATGAGTACAAGAAACTGTTTATTCTTGTATTGTTATTTATTAATTACTAGAGGTCCCTCGGCCTGCAGGGATCAGGCCAAAACCAGCTCTCTGACATCCCCCAAGGGGTCCCAGATTGTGAGAGGGCGCAGGCCAGGCTGAGGGACCCCACCAGTGCACAACTGGGACCATGGGAGGGCTCTATTGTCCTATTTTCTTCATCGCCTTGAATCTGACAGTTCCTCATCTTTCCTTGTATTTCATTACCTTCACATTTTCAAAGACTGCTGATAAGGTATTTTGTCCAGCCCATCTCACCAGTCCCCATCAGGGCCAACCAGGGCTTTCTCGCCCAGTCCCAATCAGGGCAATTGGAGCCAGCCAGGGAGGAACTGTGGGAGGTTGGCCGGCTAGGGAGGGACCATGGGAGGGCTCAGGGTACATCCGCCCCATCTCACCCAGTCCTGATCAGCCGAACCCCAGCAGCAAGCTAACCTACTGGTCGGAACATCTGCCCCCTGGTGGTCAGTGCGCATCATAGCGACTGGTGAACGATCAGACACTTAGCATATTAGGCTTTTATTATATAGGACTGTATTATTTTTCTATTCAAACATATGGGTTAGCACATAAGCATACATTTCCTACCTCTGATATCTGAAAGGCCTAGAAGCAGTAACATTTCAGTAGCAATGAGCACATCTAGTACCCAGAAGTTGGTTTCTAAATACTGTTTTCCAATAAGATGGACCTGGGCACCTTGGAGAAGTGGGTAATTACAGGCCTGGGGCAGGGAAAATACAACATGAGCCTAGAGCAGTGATGGCGAACCTATGACACGCATGTCAGAGGTGACATGCGAACTCATTTTTTGGTTGATTTTTCTTTGTTAAAAGGCATTTAAATATATAAAATAAATATTAAAAATATAAGTCTTTGTTTTACTATGGTTGCAAATATCAAAAATTTCTATATGTGACATGGCACCAGAGTTAAGTTAGGGTTTTTCAAAATGCTGACATGCCGAGCTCAAAAGGTTCGCCATCACTGGCCTAGAGCATCTTGTAGAGCCAGAAAAAAAGAAATAACTTAAAACAACAACAACAGCAACACATACAAAACATGTTGAAAGGACACAGCAGCACCTTCAAAGGGCTCACAGTGGCCAAAGCTCGAAAAATTTGAGTAACAAAATAAATAACAATAGCACTGATTTTACTACAAAGAATAAAATATCCATGAGTGAGCATGGATATAAATAAATGATTAAATAAAATAAATGTGGGGAGAAACAACTCTTTTTTACAGATGAATTATAATTAATAAATGTAGAAGGAAGAAATGAAATAGGAAATCATCATTAGAATTTCAGAGTAATAACTGCTACATGCAAAACCCACAAGTTAATGCTAAAATCAGTGGGCAAAATTTTAAGGAGAAACAGTACTATTTGTGTAACCTCAAAATATTCCCCCCCCCAAATTTATTAAAATTAAGAGAAAACAGTAACTTTACAGTGGAGAAATCTGGCAGACATCACCAAAATCAAGTGATCAAGGTTAATAACATCATCAGTAATGAGTCATATTGACATCATGTAGCCCCTGATATCATGCACTGAGAAGGACACATCAACCCTCTGGCATTCTTTCAAAAAATCTGTAAGTTCAATCTAACTATGAGAAAACATCAGAGAAAACCAAACTGAATGATATTCTACAAAATACCTGATCAGCAGTCTTTGAAAATATGAAGGTAATGAAATACAAGGAAAGATGAGGAACGGTCAGATTAGAGGTGATGAAGAAAATAGGACAATAAATATAATGTGGGATCCTGGAAAAAGGACATTAGTGGAAAATTGGTGAAATCCTAATAAAGTCTGTACTTTAGTATTCATTGATGATCCTTAGGTCCTTAGGATCACTGTACCAAGGTTATATAAGATGTTAACAATAGGGGAAGCTGAGTGAAGAATACACAAAAGCTCTGTAACTTTAGAACTTAATTGTATATCTAAAATTATTCCAAAATAAATATTTTTAAAAAGGGAGCTTTAAAAAATAGCCTTTATTCCTCTCTTTCAAATGTGTAAACTTTCTTGATAGCAAATTCTGTGAATAAAATTATTTTTATTCTAAAAAACATTATTTTGGTAGAAAATGAAATGACTATGTACAAAGAAAAGCTTTAAAAAATGTATTACCTCAAGTTTTTTGTTTTTGTTTTTTAAAGAAAACCCCATAGTGGTCAATCAAATTAAGATGTTTTTACATTATCTCCTATGTGGATAAACCTTAGAGGTTCATTTCCAAACTAGTTTCTTTATTGACCTAAGGCTGTACAAATGACATTGGTCAGGATTACAAAATTAAAAAGTTGACTGCTAAACACTCTTTTGTGTCACCTCAAAAACTCATGTTAAAATCTTAACTCCCAAGGTGATGGTATTTGAAGGTGGGACCTTAGGGAGGTGATTAAGGCCTCTCCTTCATAAATGGGATTAATGCCCTTATAAAAGAGGTCCCAGAGAGCTCCCCTCACCTCTTCCACTATGTGAAGGCACATTGAAAAGACAGTCATCTATGAACCAGAAAGCAGGTCTTCACTAGACATCAAATTTGCTGGCACCTTGATCTTGAACTTCCCAGCCTCCAAAACTGTGAGAAGTAAATTTCCATTGTTCATAAGTTTCCCAGTTATCCTATCTAATAATAGATAAACATGGTAATTAACCGTAACTTCGCTACCCTTCCCACTGGCTAATCAGCGAGATATGCAAATTAACTGCCAGCCAAGATGGCGGCCGGCAGCCACGCAGCTGAAATGAACATGAGGCTTGCTTGCTCCAGTGATGGAGGAAGCCAAGGTTCCCCGCCTGCCGCAGCCCAGCTCTGAGCTCCAGATGCAACAATGTTGCAATTATAGAAGCTAAACAAACCCAGAAACCTGCTTTCAGCCGCCAGTGGGCTCAGAGCTTAGAGCGCCAGTGATGGCAACAGAGTTTCAATTACAGAAGCTAAACAAACCCAGATACCTGCTTTCAGCCAGCCACAGCCTCAGAGCTGGAGCCGGCTCTCAGCTCCAGTGACAGCCATAGAAGGTAAATAAATCCCAGAATAGAAAAAAAGAAAAAAAAAGGGGGGCTGGGAGCTTCAGTTGCCCACCAGCCTGAAAACGACCCTCAGCCCCTCACCCAGACTGGCCAGGCACCCCAGTGGGGGCCCCAACCCTGAAGGGGGTGTGACCAGCTGCAAACAGCCATCAACTCCTCATCCAGGCTGGCCAGGCACCCAAGCGGGACCCCCACCCTGATCTGGATCACCCTTCAGGGCAAACCAACCGGCCCCCACCCGTGCACCAGGCCTCTATCCTATACAGTAAAAGGGTAATATGCAAACTGACCCTAACAGCAGAAGGACTGGGAATGACTGGTCACTATGACACACACTGACGACCAGGGGGCAGAGCTCAATTCAGGAGCTGCCCTCTGATGGTCAGTGTGCTCTCACAGTGGGGAGCTCTGCTCAGCCATAAGCCAGGCTGATGGCTGCCAGTACAGTGGTGGTGGTGGGAGCCTCTCCTGCCTCCTTAGCACCGCTAAGGATGTCTGACTACAGCTTAGGTCTGCTCCCTGCTGGCAAGTGGTCATCCCCTGAGGGCTGCCGGGATGTCAAAGGGATGTATGATTGCCATCTTAGGCCCAATCCCCTGGGGAGCAGGCCTAAGCCAGCAAGTGGTCACCCCCGAGGGGTCCCAGACTGCGAGAGGGCACAGGCCGGGCTGAGGGACCCCCTACCTCCGAGTACACAAATTTTTGTGCACCGGGCCTCTAGTTTTGTTATAACAGCCAGACAGACTAAGACACTGACATTATTTATTAGTCTGAAAACCATGAATGATATGAACAGAAAAAAATCTAAAGTCCACCCAAGTCCTTTCTTATTCAGCCATATAAAAGATAAGCAGCATATTCCATCTACAGAAGAAATTCTGCCCTGTTTTTAATACACATATTTAATTTCAATGAGACTGTCAAATTGGCAATGGCTCAATATTTGATTTTTAAAATATTTTATATTGACCTTGAAAAGTAAGATTGTAATAATAGGGGATTATATGGAAGAAAAATACGAAATTGTGACCTTTTCTATAAATTTATTTTTAATTATTTTACTTTTAAGTACCATACTTAAATGTAAATCAGGGAAGATTTTTTTTTTTTTAAATTTCAGAGAGGAAAGAAGAGGGAGAGAGAGAGAGAAACATCAATGATGAGATAGTATCATTGATCAGCTGCCTCCTGCACACACCCCATCTCCCCACTGGGGATGGAGCCTGCAACCTGGATATGTTCCTGATCCAGAATCAAGCCATGACCTCCTGGTTCATGGGTTGCTGCTCAACCACTGAGCCACACCATCCATTGGGCAGAGAAGATTTTTTTTTAAAAAAGCTGTCTTAACCCCTAGAGTGCCGGGGAGCACGATCGCGCTCCTCCTGTCTTTCGCCAAAAGTGCCGGGAGTGCTATCAAAGCTTCGAAATGGCGTCCAGTTCTAAGTCTGCTTTTATTAGTGATGATGATATTGCTAAATATGTCAATGTAATAAAGGTTTCCTTAAGTTTTTGAATAGCTAACTTCATTTACTTGTGATTCATAATTTTTTTCCTAAACTGCTGTAAAATCAGCAAAAATGCCTTGGCAATTTTAGCATAGTGCCTAGGATATTGGTTGGCACTCAAAGGGTTAAGATATGATCTTGATAGAGGCAAAAAGCTTTAGCAGTACCTTCTTATATCATCTATCATTTAAAATGGAATTCTTATGCATGAGTCTCACTCTATAAATCAGATAGGTACTTTACAAATGCAATTCAGTTTAGACCACAACTAAATACACACACTACTATGGAGGCTTCATTCACATATTCAAGCTATTCCTATCAATTTTTCTGTAGTTTAATTTTATCATAATTCATATGTGTAAACACTCTAATTCTAAGTCTATACTGATCCTATATAATAAAAGGCTAATATGCAAGTGAACCGAATGGCGGAACGACCAGTCACTATGATGTGCACTGACCACCAGGGGGAAGACGCTCAATACAGGAGCTGCCCCCTGGTGGCCAGTGCACTCACAAAGGGGGAGCACCACTCAGCGAGAAGGCAGGCTCATGGCTGGTGAGTGCAGCAGCGGTGGTGGGAGCCTCTCCCACTTCTGCAGCAGCGCTAAGGACCCCTCGGAGGATGTCCAACTGACGGCTTAGGCCTGCTCCCTGCCTAAGCTGGCAGTTGGACATCCCTCGAGGGGTCCTGGACTGCAAGAGGGCACAGGCAAGGCAATGGGACCCCCCCCCTCCGGTGCACTAATGTCATGCACCGAGCCTCTAGTCCTATCTAATAATAGAGAAACATGGTAATTAACTGTAACTTCGCTACCCTTCCCACTGGCTAATCAGCGAGATATGCAAATTAACTGCCAGCCAAGATGGCGGCCGGCAGCCACGCAGCTGAAGTGAACATGAGGCTTGCTTGCTCCAGTGATGGAGGAAGCCAAGGTTCCCCGCCTGCCGCAGCCCAGCTCTGAGCTCCAGATGCAACAATGTTGCAATTATAGAAGCTAAACAAACCCAGAAACCTGCTTTCAGCCGCCAGTGGGCTCAGAGCTTAGAGCGCCAGTGATGGCAACAGAGTTTCAATTATAGAAGCTAAACAAACCCAGATACCTGCTTTCAGCCAGCCATGGCCTCAGAGCTGGAGCCGAGCCTCAGAGCTAAAGCTGGCTCTCAGCTCCAGTGACAGCCATAGAAGGTAAATAAGTCCCAGAATAGAAAAAAAGAAGAAGAAAAAAAGGAGAGGTCGGGAGCTTCAGTCACCCGCCAGCCTGAAAATGGCCCTCAGCCCCTCACCCAGACTGGCCAGGCACCCCAGTGGGGACCCCCACCCTGAAGGGGGTGTGACCAGCTGCAAACAGCCATCATCCCCTCATCCAGGCTGGCCAGACACCCAAGCGGGACCCCACCCTGATCCGGACACCCTTCAGGGCAAACCAGCCAGCCCCCACCCGTGCACCAGGCCTCTATCCTATATAGCAGGGGTCCTCAAACTACAGCCCATGGGCCACATGCAAATACGAATATTGTATTTGTTACCGTTTTGTTTTTTTACTTCAAAATAAGATATGTGCAGTGTGCATAGGAATTTGTTCACAATTTTTTTAATAACTATAGTCTGGCCCTCCAATGGTCTGAGGAACAGTGAACTGGCCCCCTGTTTAAAATGTTTGAGGACCCCTGCTATATAGTAAAAGGGTAATATGCAAACTGACCCTAACAGCAGAAGGACTGGGAATGACTGGTCACTATGACACACTTACCACCAGGAGGCAGACACTCAATGCAGGAGCTACCCTCTGATGGTCAGGGCGCTCTCACATGGGAGGAGCTCTGCTCAGCCACAAGCCAGGCTGATGGCTGCCAGTACAGCGGTGGTGGTGGGTGCCTCTCCTGCCTCCTCAGCAGCACTAAGGATGTCCAACTGCAGCTTAGGCCTGCTCCCCGCTGGCAAGTGGACATCCCCGAGGGCTGCTGGGCCGCCAGAGGGATGTCTGATTGCCATCTTAGGCCCAATCCCCCAGGGAGCGGGCCTAAGCCAGGAGGTGGTCATCCCCTGAGGGGTCCCAGACTGCGAGAGAGCACAGGCCGGGCTGAGGGGCCCCCCATCACCACCGAGTGCACAAAGTTTTGTGCACCGGGCCTCTAGTATAAATATAAAATGTATGATGGTATAAAACAATGCAAAGATATTCTTACAGATAAATTACCTTTCCCACTTTTAAAAAGGAAATTTTAAAAAGTTTTAAATTTGCTTTTTAGAACACAAGCAAAGATACCTCACAGAAGTCTGTTAGCAATTCAAATATATCTCAGGTTATGCATGACATAATAGAGGGTGGTTTTCAAATCAAATAGTTCTTAAGAGATGAAGATTTCAGAAACTTATTTTATTTTGTTAAAATTACTTAGAAATTAGCAAAAAAATGTCTTTTAAAGATTTTGGTTTCCAAAACAAATTCAAAACAAGAGAAATATCTTTATCATGCATTTCATTTGATATTGCTTAGAAATTCTAATTTATTTATCATATTGTAAAAATACAGTTTTTTCTTCAGTCAAGAGATTCCTGAGAAGCTTAGCAAATATTTTATAGGCTCGCTAGGCTCAAATTTTAATCTCTTCTCCTATTTTATGTTTTTTAAAAACTCATAATTTTAGGAATCACAAACAGGTATAAGTGATTCAATATAACCTCAGAGATAAATAAAATTTCAATTTTACCCACTAAACATAGTTTTATATCAGGACACTTTCATTTAAAACTTCATACACTCTAAACCACTATGTTACTAGGATAGATATTAAAAACACATAATCATTATTCTCAAAATATTACTAATTCTGTTTAAATTTACCAAGAAAGACAAGCTATAAATACATTGGTATGAAATTTTTTTTAGAGAGGAACAAGTGTGACTTTTATCATATAAACTTTTATTTTTGAAAATCTAAGCAAAATAAAGACTTTTACTTAGAAATAACACTTGGCATTTAGCTGTTCACAGCATTGTCTTATTTGTAAAATCAATTATCTCAGAAAATTAATACCTCTTCTTAAATAATACCAGATTCTTCACTTTTCACCTTTTTTCTCCATTCTCTCAAGCTTAACCTCCTGTGGCAGAGGTAGGGGTAGGAGCACACCTACTCAAATCATCAATTAGTTTTCATACCTGACAACACTTACTGACAACTGAAAATTGGTTAGCTTTCACTTCACATATAATTATACAGCATAGTAAGAAAACCTGATTTAATCACCTACGCCAAGGGTCAGCAAAATTTTCTTAATGAGCCAGATTTTAGCCTTGCAGGTCACAGAGACACTGTTGCAACTAATAAGCTCTGCCACTGTAGTGCTAAGTCAGCCATAGACAACATGTAATTAATGGGTGGATTATGTTCCAATAAACCTTTATTTACTAAAACTGGTGACTGGCCCGTAAGCCATAGCTTACCAACTACTGTACTAGGCAAACAGATCTGATTATCAATATATAACACCTCCAGTAAACATTATAATCATACTAGAGGCCTGGTGCACAAAAATTTGTGCACTCGGGAGGGTTCTTCAGCCCGGCCTGTGCCCTCTCGCAGTCTGGGAACCCTCGGGGAATGACCACCTGCTGCCGTAGGCCCGCTCCCGGGGCATTGGGCCTAAGCTGGCAGTCAGACATCCCTCTGGCAGCCCGGGAGCCCTCGGGGGATGTCCACTTGCCAGCGGGGAGCAGGCCTAGCTGCAGTCGAACGTCCTTAGCGCTATTGAGGAGGCAGGAGAGGCTCCCAGCACCACCGCTGTACTGGCAGCCATCAGCCTGGCTTGTGGCTGAGCAGAGCTCCCCGTGGGAGCACAATGACCACCAGGGGGCAGCTCCTGCATTGAGCGTCTGCCCCCTGGTGGTCAGTGTGTGTCATAGTGACCAGTGATTCCCAGTCGCTCTGCTGTTAGGGTCAATTTGCATATTACCCTTTTATTATATAGGATAGAGGCCTGGTGCATGGGTGGGGGCTGGCGGGTTTGCCCTGAAGGGTGTCCCGAATCAAGGTGGGGGTCCTGCTGGGGTGCCTGGCCAGCCTGGGTGAGGGGCTGAGGGCCGTTTTCAGGCTGGCCACACCCCCTTCAGGTTGGGGGGTCCTGCTGGGGTGCCTTGCCATCCTAGGTGAGGGGCTGATGGCTGTTTGCAGGCTAGCCACAGCCCCTTCAGGGTGGCGTCCCCCCTGGGGTGCCTGGCCAGCCTGGGTGAGGGGCTGAGGATTGTTTTCAGGCTGGCTAAGCCCCCCAGCGGGGACGCTCACCCCATGAGGGTTTGGCCAGCCGGGGCGAGGGGCTAATGGCTGTTTGCAGGCCAGCCACAACCCCCAGCCACCCAAACTCCCAGTGGAGGCTGGCTGGAAACAGGTATCTGGGATTTATTAGCTTCTATAATTGAAACTTTGCTGCCATGAGCGGAGGCCTCAGCTGGCTCAGGGCTGGCAGGAAGCTTGGCTTCCTCCATCGCCCGGGCAACCAAGCCTCTGGCTTGCTCCAGCTCCATGGCTGCCGGCCGCCATCTTGGTTGGGTTAATTTGCATATAGTTGCTCTGATTGGCTGGTGGGCATGGCTTAGGGCATAGCAAAGGTATGGTCAATTAGCATCTTTGTCTTTTATTAGTGTATATATTCCCCTCATATCTGGAAATTGCTACATGGAACATTAGCTATTAAAATCATAAAAGAACCATGAAAATATTTTCTTAGGTCAGAATCTCTGGTAGATTGAAAAGTTTTAATAAAGCACACATTAGAATATAAGTTTGAGCCTGGCCGGTGTGGCTAAGTGGTTGAGTGTCAACCCAGGAACTAAGAGGTCACCATTTTAATTTCTGGTCAGGGCACATGCCCAGGTTGCAGGCTCGATCGCCAGCAGTGGGAGTGCAAGAGGCAGTTGGTCAATGAAGTTTCTCTCTGACCAATGTTTCTATCTGTCTATCCCTCTCCCTTCCTCTCTCTAAAATTCAATAAAAACATATTTAAAATATACATATATACTGAAAATGCATAGTAAGGATGTGATTAAATCGTATTAAATAATCTTACCTTAATTAAATGAATGAATCTAAACTCTAGTACATGTCTGGTTTCAAACTCAAAATATTTTTTGATCAAAACTTCAGTTTCTTGTGAAATTCCTGGAGAAACAAAATTGAAAACCTTTGTTAACCAATACTGGATAAAATGGGGTAATCATATTCCAACCTGTCTCTGAGTGAATGTAGCTCAAGATCTGGATAGAATACATGGAGCATCTACTTGAGGACTCTGAAAAGTAAACAGCAGCAAGCAGGTTGGGTAAGAAGACCAGAATTTGAAGTATCACTGAAAGAGCATTTTGTTTCCCACTGGTTTCTCCCAGCCTGAACTTAATATAGCTCCACCCAGAAGTAAGCATTAGTGTAGAGAAAGCTTCAGAAGTCTTCCGGTGCTCGCTCTGGGAAAGGGAAAAGGACCTCCTCACACCAAAATGTGTGGGAATACCTCCCCTCTTTTTTCTCCATTCTCTCACGCTTAAATTATCCTCCAGTGGCAGCTGTGGCAATAGAAGTCATCGGGACCCCAAGACTCTGATGGAGGAGAACACCTTCCTCTCTGATCGGAGTAGCTGTGGGCCCAAGAGGATGTGATGAATCCCTATTGCTTTTTTCTCTCCCTCTGTCATCCTGCCACTTGGCCCTAGATAAGGGCACAGTTGTAGATAATGAACACTGAAGAGGGATAAGTAAAGCCCTATCTTTCTGGTCAGATGGAAAAAGGAGAGTTGCAGCAAATCAGAATGCACTGGGAGATTCCAGAGAAGGAGCAGCTTGGGAAAGCAACATTTCAAAATTATTTATGAACCACTGGGCTTATCCTCAAGCAGCACATGTGTGGATTTGACCCAAATAACATAGACTTTGAGACTTGAACTATGAGACAGACCACTACTAAGTTCCAGATTAGCCAATGGGTGGTGCACACGTGGGACAGTGCAAACAGCATGGCAAAGTCCTTGAAAATTGAACTGATGTTGTAACCACTATCCACAAGAACATACAGCCTGAACCTAACTGGGCTGATAACATACTAAACAAATGCATCAACATTATACATGGGATTTAAACAAGACCTAAAGTTTCATAACATAAGAGTCAAAATGCCTAGGCTATAATCCAAAATTACTTGACATAAGAACCAGGAAAATCTCAACTTGCATGGGAAAAGATACCCACACCAAGAAAGAACAGATACTGAAATTATCTGAGGAAGATATAAAAAAATATAAAAGCAACTATTTAGAATGTTTTACCAAGTAAGAGCAAACATTCTTTACACATGTGGAAAATAAAAAGACTCAGAAAACAAATAGAAGATATAAAGAACCAAATGCAAATCTTAGAATTAGAAAAAAATCAATAACCAAAATTAAAAGCTCACTAGATGAGCTCAACAGTAGAATGGAGACTACAAAAGAAAAAGTCAGTGAACTTAGTATAGATGAATAGAAATTATCTAAGGTGAACACTAGAGAAAAAAAGGCTGAAAAAAAAAAAAAGAATGCCTTAAATTCAACATTTGTGATACCAAGTATTCCAGCAAGAGAGAACAAAGAGTTCAATGTCATAAAAATATCTTAAAAAAATATTTTCCAAATGTGTTGGAGGACATAATCTGTAAGATTTAAAATACTCAGCAAACCCTCGACCAGAATAAATACAAAGGAATCCATGGCAAGACATATACTAATTAAACTTTAGAAAACTGAAGACAAAAAATATCTTGAAATGGAGATGAAGATGAAATAAAGACATTCTTAGATGAAGAAAAACAAGAGAATAAGTTGACATCAGAACTGCTTTAAAAGAATTGCTAAAGGAATTTCTTCCAACAGATGGTAAATGATATCTTAAGGAAACTTTGATACACCGGGAATAAAGAGCGAGTAGCATAATTGCTAATTATCTGAGTAAATATAGTAGACTATTCTTATGTTCTTGAGGTCTTTAAAATAAGTTTGATAGTTGAAAGCAAAACAGTATATTGTCTGATGGGAATAGCCTAAGCGACTGTCCGACCGTCCGACCAGTAGTTATGATGCGCAATGAGCACAGTGACTTGGCACCTGCAGTTCTTGGGTAACACACCAGAACCACAGAGGAGGGAGCCCAATTCTGGGGTGTGTCACCCAAGAACCACCCTCTCACAATCCAGGACCCCTTGGGGGATGTCAGAGAGCTGGTTTCAGCCCGATCCCCGCAGGCCAGGCTGAGGGACCCCACCAGGGTACAAATCCATGCACTGAGCCTCTAGTATGCTATAATCTATAATAATAAAAGGGTAATATGCTAATTAGACG